>NC_047034.1:8001224-8659474 GCF_011762595.2 Tursiops truncatus | reverse complement strand
TTGGAAATAGGATCCAAACAAGCACCAATAGTTGCATTTAGTTGATAGGAGTCCTATATGTCTTTTATTCTAGATTAGAAGTTCGTAATATATTTTTGTTTTTGGTGCCATGAACCTATTTAGTAGACTGGCGAATCCTATGATTCTTCTCTCTGAATAATGTTTTTAATGCATAAAATAAAATACATAAGATAACAAAGAAAACCAATTTATTGAAATAAAATTATCAAAATTTTGAGAAACATAACTTTATGACATGGTATTGAACTTCGTGTTGCTTTTACTGATGCATTATATAACAAGATCTAGGGACAAATCTAATAAATTCCAGAATTTTAAAGTATGACCATACACAGTATTTCAAGATATCTGTAAGAGTAATGTGATATGAAAATACTTGATTTCTGTTGGTGACAAAGTCAGAACTGTTATTAATAGTACTGTGGTTTGTTGCCTTCATTCATGAAAGAAGGAAATGTCAGTTTCTGTTAGAGGTTGGTGAAAATAAAATTGTGAATTTTTTTCCCATCCATATTAGGGGCCCCTCTGATTTCTATCCACAGCTCTCTACTCTAGAGTTCTGCTTCACTGGCTTTTTTCTGTTTTTCTACAGACATGTCAAGTTCTTCTCAACCTCCTGGCCGTTGTCTTTGTATTTCTGTTTGCCTGGATCATTCTTCCTCTTGCTCTTAATAAGACTGGCTCCTCAAAATTCAGATCTCAGTTTAAAGGTTACTTTTCCAGGAAGACCTCCCACTTTTTTTTCTGCTAGTAATCTTATTTATTTGTTTACATTAACAATTTTCTTCGAATATGAAGATCCGAAGGTAGGAAGCACATCTTGTTGCCCTCCACCATCTCCCCAGTGCTGAGAACAGGGTAGTGGGCACATAGGGGTTGCTTGAAAAGTATTGAATGAATGACTTTTTAAAAAATTAATTAGTTAATTTATTTGTGGCTGCGTTGCGTCTTCGTTGCTGCACGTGGGCTTTCTCTAGTTGTGGCGAACGGGGGCTACTCTTGGTTGTGGTGCACGGGCTTCTCATTGCGGTGGCTTCTCTTGTTGGAGCGCACGGGCTCGAGGCACGCGGGCTCAGTAGTTGTGGGGCGTTGGCTCAGTAGTTGTGGTGCATGGGCTTAGTTGCTCTGTGGCATGTGGGATCTTCCAGGACCAGGGCTCGAACCCATGTCCCCTACATTGGCAGGTGGATTCTTAACCACTGCACCACCAGGGAAGCCCCTGAATGAGTGATTCTTAAGCCCATGTTATCTGTATATTTTTAGTTACTTTGCATCCTTTCATATGCATGTAGAGTAGTAGTTAAGATTTATTATTGTTATTGATGCTTTGTAATATATAGGCCCTCAGTGCCATTTGACAATCCTTCTATACATTTTTCAGTGGCTCTTTATTATGTTATCCTTGGCGAATCAGGTTCTCGTACAGCGTCTTCTCTCTCCTCATGCCCTCAGTGCCCAGGCCAGGATTTTAGGCCTTGGCACTCATGCCTTCTCCCTCACCGCAAGTGTCCACGCGTCGTGAAGGCCTGTGGACTGCACTTGCTAACATCTCTGGAATTTTTTTTTTTTTTTTTTTTGCGGTACGCAGGCCTCTCACTGTTGTGGCCTCTTCCATTGCGGAGCACAGGCTCCAGACGCACAGGCTCAGCGGCCATGGCTCACGGGCCCAGCCGCTCCGTGGCATGTGGGATTTTCCCGGACTGGGGCACGAACCCATGTCCCCTGCATCGACAGACAGACTCTCAACCACTGCGCCACCAGGGAAGCCCCCACATCTCTGGAATTCTTATCTCCGGATCACTACCGTCCTTCCTGGTCCAACTATTTCTGTATCTTCCCTGGATTATGCAGTGGTCTCCTAGTTTGTGTTTTTGTATCACTCATGCGTCTCCTCATTCTGTTCTCATGTTGCAGCCAGGATGCCTCAAACACTAAAGAAGAGAGGAGCTGTTAGGCATTCACTAGCCTCAATTTTTTTTTCTATTTTCCAAGTATTGTTGTATCTTCATTGGCTTCAGGATTAAAAGCCATATTTTAATAGGTACTATAAGTCTTCATGAGGGTTTACCTGTCTCTCTCTCTTTTTACCTTTCTGGCATCAGCTCATACCAATCTTCCTCTTTATTTTTGTGCAATGGTTTACTCTAACCTCAGGGCCATTGTACCTGCTGTTCCTTCTTGGAATTGTTCCCCTTTTGCCTGATTAACATCTAGTTATTTCTTAGATGTTAACAAACGATTCTTCTGAGAAGGCTTTTCTGACCATAGGTCAGGTCAGTTCCCGTTATATGCTTGCAAAGCACTGTGTATCTTTCCTTCATGACAGATATCATAGTTGTCCTTTCCACTTACTTGTATGAAGATCTGTTACATGGCTTTCTCTGTCAAAGGAGTATTATGGCAGCAACTTAATGATTGTTTTTGTTTATCATTGTATCTACAGCTCATGTATTAATGCCTAGGCTCTCAGTAAATATTTATCAAGTGAGTGGCCTTTTGGATGTTTCTTCAACGCTAAGGAGGACTGGACTCAAGAATTTCTATTAACCTAGTGTTAGAGTTCTGGAACATAGCATGGTAAACTGGTCTGTTTGGGAAGTGATCCTAGGGATTTCATCTGCATTGAATTTCTATTGAGGAAAGTTAACACTTCTTGATCTTCTTCAGCATCATGGTCCCTGCTTAGAAATGCACTGTCATGTGAGGGACCTTCACATTTGTGGAACTGATTATAGTAATTATTTCCAGAATACTTGTACTTTCTTTTTGTCAACATATATTTACTTATATGTTGCTTTATTTGCAGTGTGGGTGAGCCCATATATAAGCCAGTGGTTGAGTCTTACTTATTTTTAAGGCTTCAAAATCAGTTTTTCACTATAGAGAAAAATTGATTTTGACACCTTAAAAATAAGTTTCATTTCAAATAAGATGAAAATGCTGCCAACAAAAAAGGGGAGGCTCTTTTATTGAGTCAAATTTTAGTTCACTGTTTCTAATCTAGGACTTTTTGTTTGTTGATTGCTTTGAGGAAGAGAGGATACATTATGGAGTGAAGTAAAAGGCAGCAGTAAGATCAAAAGATTGGGTAGAGAAATTAACTTTAGCAAGGAAGAGAGTCATTCATGGGCCCTGCTGCTATCCAAGGATTTCAGGGATTTTGATATTTATCCTAAGAACATTGGGAATCCATTGAAGCGTTGGGATGATGTGAATAGTTTTGTGGTTTTGAAAGTATCATTCTGGCAGTAGTATATGGGAAGCAGATTGGGTGACTGTGAAGAAACCAGTTGTAAAAGTTTTGCTCACTTGAACTACTAGAGCGGTAAGATGAAGAAAAGTGGGTGGATTCCTGTGAATCCAGGTTTTGGGGATAGAGTGATACGGGTGATAGTAAGAGAAGGAAGTGGTGAGGATGACTCTGGATATTTTCGTGTGGCCACTGACTGGATATAGCCATTCACTCAGACAGGAAATGTTATTTTAAAAGTTTTAAAATTTGGAGATGAGAGAAGATAACTGGATTTAAATGTACTGTTAAATGTGTGTACTTAAAGACACTCAGACATACAAATACTTTAAATTTGGGGTTATGCTTATGAACTTTGATTAAGAAATTCATTTTATTTTTGTAAAAATTAACTTTACTTGTCTTTTTGGCCCAGTTATTAGCTTTCTCTTTTCAGTGTAGAGGAGTCATTCATTCTCTTCCCTCCTTTACATAAATCTACCAGGAAGAAGGTTGTAGGTTTTTTTTTTTTTTTTCTTTAGCCTTATCAGGAGACGAAAAGATCTCTGATAAAGGAATAGTTTTAAACAGCAGATGTGAAGGTATGGTCAGGCTTCTCTGTTCATTCATTTCTAAGCTTAGACAGCATTTTACAGTGCAGGGGGCTCAGGCAGCTGTGCTGATGGTTACTTCCGTGTTGGTGGTTACTTGGGAGACACGTTGCCTCTCCCCCACTGTGGTGTGACTGTAGAAACACAGCTCCCAAGCCTGTTTCCCTGATCCCTCTTCAGTAATAAGGTATCTATAGCAACATGCTCTCCGCTATATTATGTTATATGCACAAAAACTACTTTGTTTTCTTGTGAGGCCTGGCCATGAATATGGATTATGAACAGCTCTAAAATTTTCAGCCTGTTTTCTTTAACAGAAAGTTGTTCTTGGATCCCTTTACTCTCCTGACTTGTTCAGGTGGCAAAGCACACAGAGGGCATGGTGTTATAGAGCATTCTGAAGTCATCATAGAACCTAGGAACGACTTTATCACTGCAGCATTTGCTAGTGGTAGGTTTTCTGTCACTTAGCATTCTTTGGTTAAAAATTGACTCTGACTAACTGAAACCAAAAAAAAAAAGTATCAGAATATTATAGGTGAGTTCAAAAAATTAAAGAATCAAGTGGTAGAAGGGACAGGAACCGTAGCACCTCTGGGATCTAGAGAACAAGAATCAGTGGGTAGTTTCTGCAGGGTGCTGAAGTTCAAGTGAATCAGCTCCAGTCATTTTCTTTGTGTGCGTGTGTTTGTTTCCTTCAGGATTCAGATTGCAATAAGAGAGGGTCTTTGGTTATCTTGGCTAGTGCAAGGCAGGGTGTCTTGATTGAAAGTTTTCCTAGAACTTTCTTATTTGAGGGTGGGGTAGCTCCCCAAAGGAAATCTGCCAGTATGTTAGAAAATTCTCATTGCCATCAGAATCTCATGCTAATTCTATTATCTATATTCAAATATATGTTTTTACTAGCATTTTAGGTATGACAGTGAAGCAAACAACCCTTATTAGTTTTATTGTATAAATTAGTATCTTTTAAACATTTAATTAAAAACATATACAAGCATGAATTTAAGATTTTGCATATAATGTTATAGCTTTCTGTTACTTAACATTTATTTTTTGTGATGCCATTGATTTATTTTCATTTTTCAACGTTTAGGATACTTTCTCAAGTGAAATTCAGACTGAGAATCTATAGGCTTCAGTGAGAAGTTGAAATAATTAGATTAATAAACAGATGGAGGCAGTTGCTTTCACTCTAGTTGTCCTTTAGCTCAGGCATTTGCTGGTGGAGGAAGGGGAAACACTTCCTGCAAATACAGAAACGTTTTTCTTCCTTCTCTGGCAAATCGGATCTTGAAAGTAGTAAGGTGTAGAGTTATATCGTGCTTGGGGAAGGGCGTGTGTGTGTGTGCTGATGGAGTGCGCAGCAACAGGTTCCTGGCCGAAACTTAGAATGGCCCCTGTTAGTATTTGATGCACATTACCCGTCTTCCGAGAGTCATGTTAAGCGATACACTGATACTCTGTGAGGTGTGTTAGAATATAGGTATGGTAGAGATTTTTTTTTTTGGCTTCTTAAATCTGTGTTAATTTAATAGTCAAATTTTGTAGTTAAGCAGTAAAAACTGAAAACAAACCTGAACCAGCTGGATAAATCAGTTTTACCACCTCATCACCAAACAGTAGGCGACTAACCAGTAGAGTGAGTAAATGCGGTGCTACTTTTGACTACTAACAATGATCAAATTGTACTTCAAAAGAAGCACCTTTTACATAATTTCTAAGTGCCACCTGCCTGTTGTTTACAGATGTGTCTCAGTGCCCAAAGGAGCAAGAGATAAGCAGTAATTCTTAGCTTTTCTGAGTTTCTGGCCCCCAGACATCAGCAACTGAAAAGGAGAAGAAAAAATAACTGAGGGATCAGATTTCCTCTCCTTCTCCTTCTCTTTATTTGCACCTGACATCAGGCGTCCCTCCAGTGTGAGAAAACAGTTGTGATGCCTGGAGATCCTAGCAAAAGGTGAAGAATAAGCATGGAATAGAAGAGAGGACAGGCCGTTTTTGCTTAGCTTTTTAGACCCTCTAGCAGGAGTCATATGTGAAGTATGTAGCAGAATAGCATAATGGTTAAGAGTCTTTGCAGTGGAACCCTGCTGTTTTACTAGCTGTGTGATCTTAGGTATTTAACCTCTTGTACCAGTCTTTCTTACCTCTTAGTGTTACTTATAAGGATTATACGAGATATGTGTGTAAAGTGCTTTAACACGGTACCAGGCACACAGCGTACTCTCAGTCAGTAAATAGTTCCTGCTGCTGTGTTGGTATTATTTTTATAGGGGTTTTGGTAATAGATATTAATAAGACTCCAGTTGATTTTTTGTGATTGTACTGTATAATCAGAGGAGAAAGAAAATTTTTTTGCTTGAATTAGAATTTCATCACCTATATAATCTTGATCAAAATAAACTAGTAAGTATTGAAAGTTTTGGTATTTTTATCTTCCACAATATCTCGTAACACTTCGAGCATAAAGATTACATGGTTGTTCCTTCCTGTAATTTTTTTCTTTGACCAAATGCAAGTGCTGTCATTTAAAATTATATTTTCATGCATAGTAAAAATTACATAGTACTGGGCATGAATAAGGCACAATTAATATTTGGTGAGATGTTTAAATACTGTATTTTTAAATATCATAATATGAATTTGAAAATCATATTTTGCTGAAGTCAGCTTGCATATTCAGAATGGAAGGTCAAAAATAAATTAATAGCAGAATACTTATTTTAAAATAAAGATTTTCAGCAGTACTAAAACACTTGTTATTTGATTCAGTGCTCTTTGAGAACTTGGAGTGTCATGAGATTCCAAGTCATCTTTTTTAGACTTGAATTTTTCTGGAAGGAAAATACTATCTCTTAAAGATACTGCACTGTAATAATAATTTGTACACAATAGTGTTTGGATTGTATCTGAGTACATACCTGTGGATGCATACATGCATATACATATACTTTTAAGAAATAAAACTTCTGAAGTATTAAGGAGAGGATTATACTGAGGGAAGGATTCCTTTTGTCTTTCATCACACTTACGTAATTTGGTATTATCCTTTTATGTGTGACCTTTCTTTAGTAATTTTGGTATTTAGTAATTTTAGTCTTTTTATAACCATACAGAATAAATTAAGTGAAAAACAGACCTTACCAAGAGCTGGGGGGTTATTTAGCTCAACATTCAGAATTATTCTATGTAGAATAGAACACTTAGACAACTGAACTGAAAGTGGGAGATAAGTTGAGTATAAATAGAATTCAACGCATTAAATGATAAGTACTGAAGCAGTCTCTGTGGTTCTGAACTGTAACATGTTAGAATTCTGTTTTGGTGGATAACTCTTCAGAATAGAATCAAGGATGAAAATGATTGTTATTAGAATTAGGATAAGTGACATCCTCACTGAGCAAGATTGATAAATTTATACACTTGTTTAAAGTAAAAACACCTTTTTAAAATTAATGGGTTAGTATTTCCTGATTTTAAAATTTATAATGGAGCCATACAAATTGTGAAGCATTTGGACCATAACACTCAGTAAAGGTTTTTTGTTTACCTTTTTTATTAAAAACTTGATAAAAGTGCGTTGTATACATTGTTCATCCTAGAATCAAGTGTTCATCAAACATTTGTAGTTTTCCCCCATCCCTCCCAAGAAAGTTTTTAATCAGTGGTGCAGAATATTTGTCATCCACCAAATTAAAAACTGCAGGTTTGTAAACTTGGCACTCAGAGAAAGAAGTAGGTGCCGTAAAATGATTAAGTACTGGCATGTGTACACCTGCTGTCAGGAAATAAACTTCCCATATGTTGCAGTTTGGCAGACATGCATCTTAAAATGTATTGAATGAAACTGCCGCTGCACTCTTTATCCTTTATCTTTTTTCAACAGTGCATCCTCTTTGTGCCTGTAAGTAATCACTTTTGCTTCAGTTAGAGGAAAATGATAGATTTTTTCAGATATGCTTGAAGTTAACTGGTGATGCTCCTTGAGAGTGCAGTAACTGGTTGATTGAGTAAATCATTGAAGTTCTAGCTTGGCCCTGAACACCAATGAGGGAACAGATGTTCTATTTTGAAACATTTAATTTTTTTTTTTATAAAAATGTGAGCCTGAGACACATTGATTTTTTTTTTCACATTTTATCACGTCATGTCAAAATAAATTCCCCCAGTATATGTGCGTATTGATAAAAGAAAATGAATATCTCAATTGTTTTTAAAAAGTAAATACTTAGATGAGAACTGCATTGATGAAACATCTGAACTTTATAAATATGTTTATGGAATAATTCAACTAAATCTTATTGCATGGAATATGGTTTTTAGAACCCTAGAATAGGTCAAAATTTGTCCTTTGCACAATTATAAAGTTTCCTTAAAATTGACAATAATGTTTTATTTACATTTAATTATATTGAAATGAAAAACTGAATCCAAAGTCTTTTGACTGTATCCATTTCTTAAATTAAAATTTATGTGGAAAACATATGCAAATACACCTTCTTGGCCCCTAACGTAAGAGTTGAACCATTGATGTATGCACGCCTGTTATTGCATGTTAATACACAGAATCCCCTTATGTGGATTTTTAGTAGATTGTTTGGGATACCTTTTTGTTATATCGTGTTGTATTTTTAAGAATTACCTTCTTCAGAAATTAAAAAAATATTTTTGGATTCCTTTATGCGATGAGTTTTAACTAAAACTTGTCCTATGGATGTAATCAGTTTTAACTATACATGCTTTAGCAATATTTTACAGATCGCACGTTTGGGAAAAAAAAAAAGTTGTCTTTTCTAGTGGAGTTTGCGGTGGCGATACCTGCCTGCCTTTTCTTTTGCTGCGTTGGCACAAGCGTTGTGCTTATTTTGTTGTAAATGGTTCCAGTATTTTATCAGTTCACTAGGCTGGAACTGATGAGAGGTAATTAGGTGGCTGTATTTACAGCTTGAATAAGAAACTCGCCAGTGATTGAACACAAACTCATTGGGAGGGGGGACAGGATCAATTCTCAACTTGGCAAGACAGATCCCTACATATACATCTTCCAAGTGCAAACGACGGATGCTTAAAGAAACTTTAAATATCTTCTCTGCCAGATCTCCAGAAAAAACATAACCAGTCCCAGAACAGAAGACAGGATAGCGCTCACTTGGGTAGAGGTCTGGTGGCATGTACCACTTGCTGTCTTTGTTTCTGTTGGGTGCGTATCCCCTCATTAGGTAACCAGTAAAATAGTTATGTCTAGGAGGCAGGTCTGGCTTGAGTAACTTAAGTATTAAATATTCGGTGTTGACAAACATGTCACTGTCAGTTTTCATAACATATGGAATATGTGGACAGTATGTGGCAACCCAGTTCATGCCCATTAGTGTTTTAATGGTCAGATTATAGTATGTATCTAAATATTCCTGTTGAATTATGTCATGGTATTGTCTGCTTTCTTCCAGGATTGCACGTTGAAGGTAGCCATTTAACTTAATACTTACACCCAACAAAAAAATTCGTGTGATTTGGATACCAGGTGCTAGACTTTCATTGCCCCAAGTTTGCCGAATAGCTTTTCTAGCTTCTATCTGTCCAGGTTCTGCAGCTATTAGTAGTATTAAAAAAGGGCTTTTCTCCTGGCATTTTGCAGGTTCATTGATAAGGTATTTGAAATGGTAAGAATTTGGATGTCCAGTGCCTTTTTCATTGTAAATACTTCCGTTGGCACTGAGTGTATTCTCCAGCCCTGTAACTCCTTGTGGTGACAGATCTGTGTTATTGGAGTTAGTTGCTGTTTGAGGCCTCAGAGTCTGCGGGACTGTTTCTTTCCAAATGTTCCGAAGAGAGCTGTGGTTTGTCTCACTTTTTGTAGAACGAAATCCACGGAAAGTGTATGTCACAGGGTTTTCTTTGAATCCAGTTCTGCCTGGCAGCCAGTCATGATGATTGAAAAACAAAAACATAGCAAAAAGAAACACGAGAGAAAGTACACCAATAAGATGGGTACGGAACAGAGACCTCTTGGCATTCCAGCTCATCTTTGCAAAGCAGCAGTGTCTTCTTCTCCACTGAAGCATGTTGTTAATATCCAGTAGTGGATGAGAGATCGGTGGCTGAGATTGTGTTCTTCTCCTGAATCAGTACTGTTCTTTGGTAATCATTTTCTAATGCTGTCACGTCGTCTCCCTCGCAGTCATTCTATAAAGATGAAGCATAAACGTTTACAGAATGGAAATATCACAGAACTGCTTGAAAGAGACTAATAAAATTAGGGCACATGGAAATTTTTAAGCTGTGAAAATAGGATAACCCAGGAACAACGTTTATGATTTGTCTTCCCTTGGCAACGTAACATCGTGAGAACAGGATTAATTTCTTTAAAAATACACCTTTGGAGCACAGTGACCACTTTAAAGAGAGGTGAATGGATTGATTTTCTTCCACTTATTTCATCATCTATCTCAGTAGCTCTGGTCACTTGGAATTGTTGACTTAAGTTAAAGATTAAAAGTTGTATGCATGGAGAAGAGGAAAATGCTGCTAGATCCCTGAGAGAGGCCATGTAAGGAGGCCTGAGACCAGATGGAAAATTTATTGGCATTAATTAAAATTGATTTGACATACCGTTGGTGGTATGGTGCACAGTCAGCGGCCTTTTTTGTAAAATGGTCATGTATCAGTTGTGGGACAGACGGTGCAAGGTTGATTATGGCAGAGTTTTGTTAGTCACAGTACACTGCTTGGCATGTTTCCGTTGGCCCCTACTGTGTCGAGAAAGTCAGTGAGAAGACGCACCTGTCAGAATTAATGTTCAGGGTTCAGTAACTTCAGTGCAGGATTTTAAGACAGTAATAAATGATGGATATTTGCAAGTACTCTTTTCTCATGTTAACCTTCCACTTCAGACATGAGGTATTCAAGAGATCATTGTCCTTACTTAGATTTATGATTGATTTTTATAATATAGCAACTAATTATCTTTAATTATCTGTGGACTTCACAGAGTACTATCACGTATCTCAGTTGAATCTCCATGTTAGAATAAAACAAAGAACTGCTTTGAACAGTCTTTTCAGATTTCTTACAAAATACAGACACTAGGTATTATTGTATCCCCAACTATTTAAAATTTTAAATTTCACAAAATGCATCTTAAAAGATTTTTGAGTTATGCTGTGTTCTACATTTGCATGTAGAGAATTTTTTACATTTTTAGGACTTCTGCTAGCATGACACTTAGAGCCCTACATTTAGAAAAAAAAATTTATGAGATGTCAATATGGGAAGTTCACGATGCCACATATTAAGAACTGGTCTTTGAACAAGTTTTTTTAGTGCATAGCACAAATTGGTTCATGTTTTTTCAGTTTGTTATTTTTCTGGATCAAGGCGTGGGGGTAAAGGATGGGTAAGGAGCTGTAGCTTGAATTCTATTAAAAGAGAAAACAAACCTTTTTGTGTAATTTTATCAACTTTTTATTGTGAAAATTGTTTCTTTATGTAAAAGAAAACTGGTCAATTAAAAACATTTATTGTAGGAGCGTTTGTTTATTTGAAATTATATATACACATATGAATGTGTTTTTGTAGCCTGTGATATTGAAAGGTTTATGGTTAATACCAAATTTGCTTAACCTCGGTAAAAAATTCAATTATTTGGGGAAAATAATGGCATTTACATGGAAGTCCTCATATAATTGAATAACTAGAATAGCACTCATATAATGTAAAGTATTTTGAAAATATTGATGGGAAGTGTTAGACTCCTGTTCTAGCAGAAGCCACTAGGAGGAGCAAGCAGGTGGGGATTCGAGCATCTCTGAAGCGTAACAGTACAGGCGCTAGCTTTTGATGATTTCTAGTATCTGAGATTATGTAGTGCTTTTAGAAGTTATGGTGTTTCTCAAATGTAAGAAATTACATTAATCATTTTGTGAGATAGGAGCAGTGTTTTTCTTCCTTAAGTTTTCAGATTTAAAAAAAATAGAATCTACTTATTTATTAGAATTTATTTACCTGGATTTTAATTTCACATTGCTCTGATGAAGACTAAGACACTTCACCATACCAGTAAAACATAGTTCTGTGGTGAGCTCAGTTGAAAATAACAGAGCTGAGTGTTCTGGTTTAGAAACTCACTTTTCTCCTCCTTACACTTGTAAATAGTTGGCCATTCTGTTTAGATGAGGAGACTCTTTCTAAGCTTTTATTTTCAAATGAAATATTAGATAAATAGTAATAATTTCCCTCCACCCCGTAAAGAAGCCAGTAGATACAAGGGTAATGTGTGTAAATTTAAAAGAAACAAAAGTTGCTTTTAAAATTTATTTGATAATCTATTTTAAACATTCCAAAGCTAAATTAAATGTGTCAGCTTTCTCTTGATATAGAATGCTTGGAAACTGGTTGAAGTCTAATCATTTAGATCCTTTAAAAGTGTAAACTTGATGGTTTAAGAAGCAATAAATAGAAGGTCAGATGTTTGAATGCATGTTTGAATAAAGGACTGAAAAAATGAATGAAGGTAAATATATTAGTAAATTGTATTTTTATGAAAACATTATACCTGAAGTGATGTTTCTAAAGTATTTCAATGTTACAGAAAACAGCAAATTATTATATATTGTAACCTGGCATACATGTAGTTTATGGTCCTATGTGATTTTGTAGCGATAGGTGATAGAGATGCATCTTAATGTAAATTCATGATATTTGTATGTTTGTAAATATCCAGCTGCTCAGGCTTGAAATCCATATATACTCATTTCTTAATCTCCCGTTGGTAAATGTAGTGCATGTGTCTAGCCTTAAAAAAAATTCTTTATTAAACATTTTTCAGATATTTACCATAATTTTACTGTTAAAAAGAAAGTACAATTAAAGTAACTATTCCTCCTTTTATTAAAAGATAAAATTATTCTCCAGTTACTGCCTGTTGTACATTAATTCTTAAGAAGTGGGAACAAGACCAGAAAGTTAAAATATTTTGACATTCTAAATAGTTTTGCACTTTTACATTTTCAGCGTAGAAATAGCTTTGATTTGTCTTTTATGGGTTTTTATGGTAATATTATCAAGTGATTAATATGTATTTACATCTTATGGATTGACGCTCACGGAGAGGATGTTACTATAAAATGTTCCGTTACTTCTCCCTCTCTCTTTCCCTCTCTCTGTCACACACACACACACACACACACACACACACACACACTCACACACACACACACATGCTGTTTTTATTATTTGGCTTCTAAAAGTGATAATATCTTAGTCTGTGGGAACAGTTCTAGATTTAAGGGGTGCTTGAATAAAAAACTCTACACTCTTGTTTTGAGATAGCCAGCTTATAAAAATGTTTAATTGGTGACTTTAACATTGAGAGATAAAGGTACTAAGAGAGACTTGAGGTTTTTTACAACCATATTTTTTTTGTTTGTTTAATACCATCTGGTTTCATTCCTTAATGGAATAAAAATTCATACTGTGAGTGAGAGTTGATGTTGAGCTCTAATAATAATAGGGCCTGATAGACTTGTTTAATCTTAACTTTAGAATGGAATCCCTACATATGTCTTAAAAATGTTTGCCTTTTGTGATTATTAAATAATAGGTTGAGTTGTGCTGTAAAATTGAGCAAAAATCAGGATCTTTGACGATCTGTAAAAAATTTTAGAAATACCCGAGTTCCTGAGCCATGAGTTGCTATTCTATGATTGTTACTAAAATAGTTTATTAGATTTATTTCTGCCCTGCACACACATACTATGCCAGTTAGTTCATCATTACATATTTATATAACCTGGAAGCACAGTGGCTACATTTAAATTTAATTTTTTGACCTTGTATTGCTGTTACATGGATATTTTTATGACAGAGTATTTTCATATTATGTTTTTGAGTTTCACTTTAAAAATGATCACCAAAACCAGTCTTATATTTTGATCATTTAGAATCAGTCTGTTGCTTAAAATAAAAGCTCACTATTTTAAAAGGGGGTAATTTTAGCAAGTATTGATATTTCTTTGTTTAAAGTTGTATTCGTGAGCATGCAAATCTCCTGAGGTGGTGTGCTGTGCATAAATGCACACTGCCTTCTGTGATCCTGTGCAAATGCTTTCCTTATAGTATCTTACAGCTCGGTGGTACTTAAAATTTGTTGATAGTTTCAGAGTTGGTAAGTTATCTTTATTTAGGGAGATGGGTATGGGAGGCAACATTTTGTTATTAAAAACTGTTCTATATTAAGATTTTGTTTTAAAAGGACTGAAAAAGCTCTTAATATTAAGATCATCTTTGATACTATTTAATGAATTTCACTGCATTGACCTCTTCGATGGCCATTTTTAAGAGAGCACTTTAATTTATTGGATAAGGATTCAACTTGACTTAATTTGATAGAGGATTGCTATGTTTTCTTTAGAGGGCTTCAGATTTTTAATTTCTCAGAGAAGCCTTTAAGCACATCTTGTTACTGTTTGCCTTTTCGGTAATACATAATTACTGCAAGCTACATATTTACTTGAATAAAGCAATGACAGATTTTAAAATCATATATTTAGAAACCCTTTCATAGTTTCAAGGACAGTGAACTGTATGAACTTGTTTATTAGATATTAGTGCCTCCAGGGCTATAAAAAAGTAACAGACATTTAAATGAGTATCACAAACAAGATATCAACATACCTTCCTTGGTCAGGCATTTATGAGGCGAGGATTATGCCCACTGAAGATACTTTTGGCACGCCATCACTTCAGCCAAGATGCTATCGAACATGCGCACCTCCCCCAGCAGTCTGCCTCCTGCGATTGCTTTTCACAGTGTCCAGAGTGTCCATCTGTCTGCTTGTCTTCGAGTTCCCCTTCTTGTTCATATGGGTCCTAGTCTTCTGCGGTTTTTCCTTTCTTTCATTTTCTTTCTCTTTCTTTAAACAAAAGAGCTGTGGTTGTTCGTTCTGTTTGGAGCACTGTCGACTCTTGCTGACAGTTGATGCATTGAAGCTTTTTACATCTGCTGTTTTCCTGGCCGGACAATGCAGTGCTGTATTCTCTTCTCAGTATCCATATTTCTAGTAAGAACACTGAGCTGCAATCAAAAGCAGCCAGAGCTAGAATGGAGTGCTTCGATTGTATTGGAAAAGAACAGGATTTAACTCTCTTTCGTTGTTGCCTGGCAGCTGCAGGAAGGATTTTGAGCAGTTTTACCAGGGTTATAGTCTGTAATATGAAATCCAGGGTTCCTCAGCTGCTGCACAGGCAGGCAGCAGTTTAAATGTGGGCTTGACAGATGCTCTCTCTGACAGAGCAGAATTTAACGTCACTGCTTGGCTGAATCCCACGTGATTGTTTGCATTCATTTTGACTAAAAACCTAAGGTAGGGAGAAGCTTAGAGATTTGCTTCCATGTGCTAAATTATATATATTCAGTGTAAGTGTAGTGATGAGTGAATAATACAAAAATGGGATGATTATGAAATGAATGGTTATAATTTTATCTTTTTCCAGCTTATTTCCTTTTTTTTTTTTAATTTATGCTCAAGCACGGGCTTTCTAAATGTTTTCAGTGTTAGATGTTGGTTTTCATGTTACGTGATTTTATAGGGCATAAGCAATATAAGCTTTGATATGTAACTTAGTGTAATTTAACCCCTTCAGTGCACTCCTTCCCTTGAAGTTCTTTTTCTCAAATAGTTCTGATTTTCGTTTTACTAATATCTAGTTGCGGCTCGTAGACCATTTTTAATCAGTAAAGTAGACATCTTCCCCCCTCCCTCCCCCCACCATTTTCTAGGATTTATGTAAATCAGCTGCTGTGGATTGCTTTACTGACACGTGTTGTGATAGCCCACTTCTTTTTCACTCTTGTGCAGTTTCTAGTGTTCTTGAAGGCAGCAAAACTTTATTTTTAATCACTTTTTAATGTCAGCATTTATTTTTTCTTTTTCTTTTTCTTTAAAATTACATGTATGGCGGAATTCAAAATGATGTAATGGATAAAGCACACTTGTACAGGATCTTCTTGGTGGGTAATGAGGTTTTACTAATCATGTTTATTTGTCCTAATATTTCAGGATGGTTTAGTAACTTGCCATCAAGCAAATTTTTCAGTAAACACTAGATATTCACTCTTAAATATTTTGTATGATTAGTCTGTTGGGCACCTTGCTGCTTTTTTTTCTGCAAGTACTGGGGCATTGTCCTTTTTTTTTTTTTTTTTAAATAACCTGAATTATCAGTTTTTCCTCTGAGACTTTAGGGACCTTAACTCATAGAAATTTACCATTTTGAAACTTACACTGTATATTTGTAGTCGTATATTTTTCATCCCACCTATCTTCCCCAGTAATGTGTGTTATTTCAAATATAGATTTACATTTTCTCTAATATTAAAAATTTTTTTGTCCTCATTATGTTTTTTAGTATAGCTGATGAAATGTGTTTTGTAGTTTTAGGAATCCTAAGACTTTTTTAAAGGAGTATATGTGATTTTCCTAGAAATGTTAGAAGGAACAGTAAGAGTTTTATAAATGGGAAATGTAAGGCCTAGAGCTTTGACTCTTTCTGGTTAAGTGTGAAGGAGAGAACTAAAACCTAGGTTTCTTGGCATGTAGTCCCTAAGTCCACCCATATTACATGCTCACTACTCTCTTTTTAAAAAAATTAATTTATTGTTTTTTGGCTGCATTGGGCCTTCGTTGCTGCGCACAGGCTTTCTCTAGTTGTGGTGAGCGGGGGCTACTCTTCGTTGCGGTGCGCAGGCTTCTCATTGTGGCGGCTTCTCTTGTTGTGGAGCACGGGCTCTAAGCATGTGGACTTCAGTAGTTGTGGTGCGCGGGCTCAGTAGTTGTGGTGTGCGGGCTCAGTAGTTGTGGTGCACGGACTCAGTAGTTGTGGCTCACGGACTCTGGAGCACAGGCTCAGTAGTTGTGGCGCACGGGCTTAGTTGCTCCACAGAATGTGGGATTTTCCTGGACCAGGGTTCGAACCCTTGTCCCCTGCACTGGCAGGCAGATCCTTAACTGCTACGCCACCGGGGAAGCCCACACTACTCTTATTAAAAAAAAAAAAACTACTCTTTTTTTTTTAAAAAAAAATTAGACTTAGGTGGCAGAGTAATGCTTAAGTGCCTACTTAAAATAACTTATTTTATAAAAGTATAAGTGGCTTGTAGTAGATCATTATTTATCAATAATTCCTGACGTAGGATTTGACTATGCAACTAGCAGCAGTGACTAAATTCATGTTGTGTGCTAAGCCTACTTGAGCTGTTATATAAATGACTTTTTTTCTCATAATTGTTTATTATTGTAATACCCATTTTAAAGATGAGGAACCAGTGTTTAGAGTTGTAAACTAATAAGCCCAAATATCAGATGATTAGTGATGAGAAAGAGTCCAGCTGGGAATTAAAGCAAGATTAATAAGTCCTTATCCTCTCTTCTTAACTATTATGCTGCATGGCACTGCTGGAGAAATTGTGGGACTTCTTTCCTATTACTAGCACAGCATACCCAGAGATCATTCATAGCAGTATAAATGGATGTTTGTATTTTTGCTTTAATCACTTGATCAGCAAATACATATCTGATCAACTACTGTGTGCCAACATTTGCAATTAGGCACAGCTTATTAAATGTTAGAGATACAAAGATGTTTTAGTTACATTCCCTGCCCTTTCTCCAGGAAGGATAAAGCAATTATTTGTGGCTGTTCTTTTGATTGGACTCTTTTTTGATGCCCACTGGATTTCTTATGGATCTTGATTATTAAGAGAACTCCATAGGTAACCTGCTGGTTAGTGGTTCCCTGCAGTATTAGGTGCAGTATTAGGCCCCTGAATTCCCAGTGGACTATTGTCTCAACTGTGCTTGTGATGGGAAAGTGTTTACACAGCAAAGGAGACTCCTGAAAGCTAATGAAAGGGTACCTGTGTACTGAATCAGAATTTACTTTAAACTTCTAGGTACAACTGCATCCTGTTTCTTATGTTTAAGTTAAGCTGGTTAGGAACTTTACAGAAAAACAGCAGACGTGAGATAAAAGTTCCTTTAGTGACTTTTTCTAGCAACCTGCATGTTTCCAGCCAAGAGAAATGGTAAAAATCGTATGACAGGCAAGCTTGTAGAAGTTCTTCCTTTAGTCTGATTTCTTTTAACATCTGATTTCTATGGTTAAACTTTCTCAGTAAATGTGACAGATTTCTTTGTCAGACTCAGCAAACTGGCAGCTATTTTGTTAAGTTTTATAGTTATAGATGTCTTGTAATTTTTACTTGCATAGGTCTGTTTTTTAATTTTAGAACACATCCCTGGTGGGAAAATAGATGGATATTACTATTATATATGCATTATGGCCAGCATTGTCCAGGCTCATTTTAGGATTTTCCTGGGCATGTCTAGAATATCCCCTAAGGAGCCAGAATTTAAAGGCAGGATTTGCTATGCCTCCTAACTCTTAGTTTCTACTGGGTACAGAAATAATTATTACTTTTTTATTCATGTTGTTAATAGTATCTGAGTGATTATTACATGATCAATCAGGTACAGATTTGTTCAATATGTAATAGGAAAGACAAGTATTATACTATTCATGTATCTATATAAATTCAACTAAATGTCCTTGGTAAAAAGAACAAGGGAGAAAGGGTTGTGGGGAGAACACTTCAACCATGGTGGGTGATTTCTGTTCACTGAGAATGAGCTAATAGCCTTGAGTAATGTGAGGAGGGGAACATGAATCTGGTTTTCCCTACATTAGTCTCCATTCCTGTTTGTGCTTTAGTCTGACTCTTTAGCCCCTAAATGCAAGCCATTTATTTCACCTGAAGAACTAGCTATCTTTTTCCAGTGCTGGAGAAAAATCTTAATGTTTTGGATTAGGTGTAATTTCCAACGTACTACTCTGAAAAATTCCATTTGACACAGTTATTTAGATACCAATTTTAATTTTATTGAGATCAATCAGCAATTTTGCGTAGCAGTGTTTGCTTGGAGTTTATATCTCTTGACTGTTTTGACTCAAAATCAGATGACATCTTTTTCATTGCATAAAGGATTTGGACAAATAGCATATTTTTGGCTATTTAATATTAGTAGTTTTCCATTTTTGAAAAAAAATTATTGTGTTTATTAAGAATGTGGCATTTTCCTTTGAAGTTAATATAAGATTTATGAACCAGTTTTGCTTTTCTTTGAACTCAAAGCAGGAATTAGCTGATTGCAAATTAGCAATCTCAGAATGACCACAAGTGTCAGTGTTTGCCTGCCTTACTCTTTCCTTCAGTTTTCACAAGCTTGTGCTGCAGTTTCTCATATTGTTTAAGAATTCCTTTAGACTTGAAAGCAGAGCTAAATTTAAAGTCTCTTTCAAAACTAACTGTAGACACCTTTATCTGGTTTAATTCATACAAACTGTTAATGATCCTAAGGGAAAATGTAAGCATCTAAAATCAGCAGTAATTTGGCAAGTACTTTAATAGTAAAGGCAGGGACTTCGCTGTGGTTCAGTGGTTAAGAATCCGCCTGCCAATGCAGGGGACTTGGGTTCAAGCCCTGGTCTGGGAAGATCCCACATGCTGTGGAGCAACTAAGCCCGTGCGCCACAGCTACTGAGCCTGCGCTCTAGAGCCTGCGAGCCACAACTACTGAGCCCACGTGCCACAACTACTGAAGCCCGTGCGCCTAGGGCCCGTGCTCCGCAACAAGAGAAGCCACGGTGATGAGAAGCCCGTGCACTGCAACGAAGAGCAGCCCCTGCTCGCCGCAACTAGAGGAAGCCTGCGTGCAGCAATGAAGACCCAACGCAGCCAATAAATTAATTTAAAAAAAATAGTAAAGGCACACTTCAGAGATATTTGGGGTTCAATTCCAGACCACTGTAATAAGTGAAATCGCAATAAAGTGAGTCACATGCATTTTGTTTCCCAGTGCATAGAAAAGTTATGTTTACAGTATACTTTGTGCAATAATAGCATTATGTCTAAAAAAAATAATGTACATATCTTAATTTAAAAATGCTAAAACCATGATCTGACAACATGGGGTTGCCATAAACCTTCAATTTGTAAAAAAATGTATCTGCAAAGTGCAATAAAACGAGGTATGCCTTTTTGCTTGTATATTCTTTGGGTTTTTTTTGTTTTTTTACGGTACGCAGGCCCCTTCCGCTGCGGAGCACAGGCTCTGGACGCGGAGGCCCAGGGGCCATGGCCCACGGGCCCAGCCGCTCTGCGGCATGTGGGATCCTCCCAGACCGGGGCACGAACCCGTGTCCCCTGCATCAGCAGGCAGACTCTCAACCACTGTGCCACCAGGGAAGCCCCTGTTCTTTGGTTTCTCAGTAGCATAGCTGTTTCTTTTTAGCACGAATCAGCTAGAATCTTTCAGTTGTTGTTTGACACACATGGAATAGTCTTAGAGGTTAGAGCTGGGGTTATCAATGAAGGCAGTACTGGGCTTGATACTACTTTTCTAGGAGGTGTTCTAGAAGTTTACGAGGGAAGGTGTGTTTGGCTGACAAAATAATTGAAGGGCATTTAGTGAGTGTGGCCAGGGAAGGTAGTCTATAGTGTGGGAGACAATCTTTGAAAACAGCAAGGCCTTCTGAGTGTCTCAGAGAGAGAGAGAGAGAGAGAGAGAGAGAGAGAGAGAGAGAGAGAGAGAGAGAGAGAGAGAGTGTGTGTGTGTGTGTGTGTGTGTGTTCTTTAAATGAATCTAAAGCATAATTGTAATACAGAGTATATTGCTAGGATATTGGTTTCCATTAAAAATTTTACATACATAGGTTAATGTTACCTGTGCATTTAATTTTAAATTGTTAGAGGGGTCAGTGTAAAATATTTCTTACATAGAGTTGTGAAGCCTACTAGGTCTGCACCTTTAAGTTGTTTCAGGCGTCTTACTCCTGACTCCCTGCTCCCCAGCACATGAGTATTTAAAAATATTAACACTATTAATTCATTACAAAGTGTGACCGTTTGTAAATTCAGGTAGATATAATATGTTAGAACTTACAAGTGCACTAAAACTTCACAAAGAAGCATAGTTACTCAAATATAAATTATTAATATTGAAAAATGCTTCTTATTTAATAGCTTTAGTAGATAAGGAACGAATGCAAAAGACAGAAGTAACTAAATAGAATGTTTTCCCCAAAGGGCCTCTTTGAGATGACCTGGGAACATTGAGTATACTTGATTCTAAATTCATGTACGTAACGTAGCTGTCTTCAGAATGATTGTTTATGGTCTGGTTGGCAATAGGGACTTTAGTATAAAGAAACTTTGCAAAGTTTTCAAAACTTTGCAAAAGAGACAGGCAAAGGTTATAGGATTAGGAAGGGGTAAGGGTTGACTTTAGGGTTTGATTTCTTCCCCTCCCTAATTTCTTAGAGGATGCCCAACGGATTCACTTACTTTCAGCAAATACATTAAGCATATACACAAATTACAGGAGCATATGAGATACTGCATCATTAGCTTCCTTTTTTTCAAGAGATTTCTAGACTTGATGGGTACACAAATCATTATAAAGATGGCACAGATAACTAGAAGTAAATGTTATATAGTTATTTACAGTTTTTCCCTTCAGGTAGAGTTTGTCTTGTACAATTCACTGTGGTCTCACTCAGTTTCACTGCTTTGATACTTTTGATATTCCCAATTGGAGTTGGTTTTTTTTTTTTTTGGAGTTGGTTTTTTTAAAAAAAATTAATTTATTTTATTTTATTTATTTTTGGCTGCATGGGGTCTTTGTTGCTGCGCGTGGGCTCCCTCTAGTTGTGGCGAGCAGAGGTTATTCTTCGTTGCGGTGCACGGGCTTCTTATTGCGGTGGCTTCTCTTGTGGAGCACAGGCTCTATGCGCGCGGGCTTCAGTAGTTGTGGCATATGGGCTCAGTAGTTGTGGCTCGCGGGGCTCTAGAGCGCAGGCTCAGTAGTTGTGGTACATGGGTTTAGTTGCTCCGAGGCATGTCGGATCTTCCCGGACCAGGGCACGAACTGTGTCCCCCTGCATTGGCAGGCGGATTCTTAACCACTGTGCCACCAGGGAAGCCCTGTAGTTGGTTTTATGTTACATTTTTATCTGTTTAATTTTTATGTATTTCTAATATTTTATCCCCTTTTAATAAATAAAAAGAGGGCTCACAAATAATACAGTTCCTGAGTTTTAGTGAACTAAAATTTTAAAAATGAAAATTTATATATTTCTGTTTGTACCCTCCATTTTTTTAGTGTCTCCCTGATTATTAATTAACATATTGAGTATGTTTCTTTTTCATAAATATCCTCATAGTAGACTTTGAGTTTTATCTGTATTTCCTCTGTAACTTTTCACAGAATTTGTATTTATTAACATCTCTGGAATTTATAATGTTTCATGACATTTCAGTTGCCTGTCTCAGTATGTGTGATTTCAGATAGTTAAGTATGTACAGGTCTCTGTTTTATTTTAGCTTCCTCAGTCAGTTTCTTGAATCATTAAATGGTAAAACATTGAATATTTTCTTTTAAAGCTTACAATATTGTTATTTCCCTTTCTACCTGTATTGCCAGTAGCTATAATCTTTGGTTCCCAAAACAATGAAATTAATATAATTCCAAACATGTAACCTTCGATAGAGGGAGCTGGTCAGGAGAATATTATTTATTCACACGAAACAAAAGAAGAGCAAATTTATAAGCTATAGAGCAAAATTATGAGCTGTATGCGTTTGAAGAAACATTGAATTATGTCTTCAAACTTAATCAGTTAATTGGACCCTTCGGGTTGTACTGTAATGGCATTGTTCCTATTGAAAAGGTATTACTTACATTAGAATAATGGAATTTCAGAGCAGAATTGGACCTTTGAGGTCATCTAAAAATCTAGTTTCCTCATTTTACAGGCAAGGTAACTAAGACCCTGAGAGGTTGTGATTTTTCTCAAAGGTCTACTCTTAATGTGGCAGGGCCAAAGCTAGAACCTAGAGCTCAAGACTTGTAAATCAAGCTTTTTTTTTTTTTTTTTGCACTGATTTATTCTGTCTCTAGTTAACATCAGTGTATTTGTTTTTAGTCCATGGATCCATAAGCTACACAAATGAGCCTGTGGACCTTCTACCTTACCCGTATCCCTCTGCCACTATAAAAACAATTCTGCCAGTTTTAAGTGAGAATGATAATGCTTTTATTAAAACTCAGTGAGAAAGAATTGTTCATTTGTACCAGAAAGTATGTGATCATTATAGACTTTGGTGTTAAAGGAGATCAGTACACATGCTTTGGTTTGTTTCTAATTGCAGTGCTGTGATTAACATTTCATCTACATTCATGTGGATGTAATTTTTTAATCTACAGATAAACAATTTTTAAAAACCTGACATTTTCCCAGTATGAAAGAATACCTCTTTAAAGATTTTGTGTTCTGTCTCACTCTCGTTTCCTCTCTTTTGATCCAAATTTTTATTGCTGTATTAGTTTGGGTTCTCCAGAGGAACAATCAATAGGATAGATAGATCGATCATAAGGAATTGGCACATGTGCTTAGGGAGACTAAAAAGTCCCAGAATTTACAGTTATCAGGCTGGTGACCCAGGGAAGCTGATGGGATGGTATAGCTTCAGTCTGAGCCTGAAGGACTGAGAGCCAGGAGGGCCGCTGGTGTAAGCTCCCATCTGAGGCTGAGGCAGGAGAATACCCATGTCCCAGCTTGACCACTGCCAGGCAGAGTGAATTCTCTTTTATTTTGCCTTTTTGTTCTGTTCAGCCCTTCAGTGGATTGGATGAGTCCCATCTCCTTTGGGGAGGGCAATCTCCTTTACTCAGTCTGCTGACTGAAATGTTAATCTTATCTAGAAACATCTTCACAGACACATCCAGAATAATATTATAACCAAATGTCTGGGATATTAATTCCTTATCAAATAAATGATTTGCAAGTATTTCCTCCCATTCTTTGGGTTGACTTCTCACTCTGTTGATAGTGTCCTTTGATGCATAAAAGCTTTTAATTTTGATGAAGTCCAGTTTATCTTTTTCTTTTGTTTCCTGTACTTTTTGGTATCATATCCGTGAAACTGATGTCAAATCTAATGTCATGAGGCTTTTACTCTTTGATTTTTTCTATAAGTCTTAAAGTTTCAGCTCTTAAATTTAGGCTTCTGATCCATTTTGAGTTAATTTTTGTATATGATGTAAGATAATGGTCCAACTTCATTCTTTTGCATGTGCATATCCAGTTTTCCCAGCATCATTTGTTGAAAAGACTGTCCTTTCCCCATTGCATGGACTTAGCACTTTTCATGTATGTGAAAGTTTATTTCTGGGCTGTCTTATTCCATTGGTGTATAGGTCTGTCTTTATGCCCTACTACAGTGTTTTGATTACTGTACCTCTGTAGTAAGGTTTGAAATCTGGAAGTTTTAGTCCTCCAACTTTTTTCTTTTTCAAAATTAGTTTGCCTCCTTGGGGTTCCTTGAGATTCTGTATAAATTCTAGGATGAGTTTTTCTTTCTGCAAAAACACCTTTGGGATTTTGACGGGGATTGTGTTAAATCTGTAGATTGCATTGGGTAGTATTGAAATCTTAATATAGTTAATTCTAGCAGTCCATGAACATAGATGTCTTTCCATTTATTTATGGCTTTAATTTCTTTCAGCAACACTTTGTAATTTGCAGTGTACAAGTTTTTTTGCTTCTTGGTTAAATTTATTCTGGAGTATTTGATTTTTTAAAAGCCATTACAAATGGGGTTGTTTCCTTCGTTTCTTTTTTAGATTGCTCGTTGGTAGCGTATAGAAGCGCAGTGGGTTTTTGTGTGTTGATTTTGCGCCCTGCAGTTTTGCTGAAATAGTTGATTAATTGTGGTAGGGCATCTGTTCCCTGCACAACCTCCCCACCCCGGGAATCTTTAGGTTTCTACATATACATCTTGTCATCTGCAAAGAGATACTTTTATCAATTCCTTTCAGATTTTGGATGTCTTTTATTTCTTTTTTTGACTAATGGCTCTGGCTAGAACTTCAGGTACTATGTTGAGTAGAAGTGGGGAAAGTGGACATCTTGTTCCTGATCTTAGGGGAAAAGGTTTCAGTCTTTCATCATTGTGTATGGTGTTAACCGTGGATTTTTCATATATATACACACATATATATATAGCCTTTATGATGTTGAGGAAGTTTCCTTCTGTTCCTGGTTTGTTGAGGGGTTTTAATTTTTAAATCATGGAAGAATGTTGACTTTTGTCAAATGCTTTTTCTGCATTAATTGAGATGATCATGAAGTTTTATCATGAGCTTATTTTCCCTTCGTTCTGTTGGTGTGATTTATTACACTGATTAAGTTCCATATGTTGAGCCATCCTTGTATTCCAGGAATAAATCCCATTTGGTCATGGCGTATAATCTTTTCAGTATGCTGCTGAATTTGGTTTGCTAGTTCTTTTCTTATCTTTGTATAGAGAATGTCTCTTTATGGAAAGAAGATGGTTTAACAGTTATTAGTCTCTCTTTATTTTGGGCAGTGAGCTGGACACACAGACATACATACACACTTACAGACAAATACACACATACACACTTACAGACAAATACACATATATGCACATTATGAATAATTAAATACATATGTAATTATATTTCTAATTTTTCAACTTCTCTTCATTTATTCAGTCACTGGCTTCCTCCGTTAGATTGCCAATCTCATAAGGGCAGGGACCACGTGGCTTCTGTTTATACTGCTGCATTCCCAGTTTCTTGTTTGGTACTTGATGCTCTCGGTGAAAGTATGTGGAATGAATAAATAAATTTTGTTTCAGTAATCTTCTGTGATATTTTTACCATCTTCATTTAACAGATTAAAGCAGTTTAACCAGTATAACACTAGTGAATCAGTAATGCTAAGGTATGGATTTGTTTTAATTAATTACTTAATGTATATTTATTAAGCATATATACCATGCATCAGGCTCTCTATAACAGGCATTGGACATGTGATGGACAGTCCCTGACCTCAAGTAATTGATGGTCTGGTTGTAAGAAGTAGACAAGTAGTTATATAGCATAATGAGAAATTTGATAGAGGTATCAAATCTATATATTTAACAGGCATACCTCGTTTTATTATACTACGTGCTTTGCTTTTTTTTTTTTTAAATAAATTGAAGGTGTGGCAACCCTCCTTGTCAGAGGATGGCTAGCATTTTTAAACAATAAAGTTTTTTTTAATTAAGGCATGTACATTTTTTAAAGTCATAATGCTATTGCACACTTAATAGACTACAGTATAGTGTCAACATAACTTTTATATGCACTGGGAAACCAAAAAATTTTGTGACTCACTTTATTGTGATATTAGTTTACTGCAGTAGTATGGAACCAAACCTGCAGTGTCTCTGAGATATGCCTATATAGATATACTATACTATATTTTAGAAATGTGTCAGCTATTTTCTGTATTGGCAAACATTGTATACATATACCCCCAGGTTATGACAAGTCTACTTAAAATTTGTGTTGAAGTGTTTTGTTCCTGAAACCTTTAGTGCTTTTCAGCCTCATTGTGATTTGCTCAGAGTTGCAGTTTCCTTTTTGTACATAGTTTTTCCAAAATACTTGAAGACTCACTCAGTGAACTTAAAAATTCAGTTGCTGAAAGAAAAAAATCCTGATACTTGAGAATTCTGAATATCAAATCCAGATTTCATGGGAATGAGTTACTTTTTAAAAAGAAAAAACATGCAACTGTAAATTAGTATTTGTTTACTTTTTAAAACATATTACTTTTCCTCTCATAAGTACAGTAGTCAAAGAGGTAGATTATAAACTCCTAGAATCTGCATATATATTCTGTATGTTTTCCTCATTAAGCAATTTCAGTATTTCATTAAGTTTCATATAAATAGCAATTTTCAAAATTAAATATAGTATATTTTGCATACTGATACTTGTAACAAATATTCTTTCTTATGATATTTTATATTATGGTTTTATTTTCTACTTGTTTAAACAGCAAATACCACTGTTCTGTCTCCCAATACCAGAAGATTTTAGGTTATCTCATTTGCTAAAAGAAGGCAAGGAAGGACTGTAAACAGTTTACTTTGTTTTTGTCTTGTCACATTTTGCAAATATGATTCTATCACTATTTCCCCCATCCCTTTTTATCAGTTACTTCTTTTCCAGAATGCATCAAGTCTTAGTGAAATTGTAATGATTCTGACTTTTTAAGAGAAAGCAGGTTTTCCTCTCCAGTTGGCACAACTTGTCAGCTCTTTTAGTTGTTTTTGTGCTGTTACTTTTCTTTTCCCAGCTGAGTAGTATTTTCCCCCCAATCCAGATATCTTTAAAAATATAGAACTGTCGGTTTACTCCATGATACTGCCAATTATTATTTCTGTTTCTTAATATATGCCAGATATACCACTATGTAGCCTTTGAAAAACTATTTCACCTCTGTCTCTTCATCTTTAGAGTAAAGGGTGCTGGGATTGGACTATATGGTTTCTGAGGTCCTTTATGCAATGACTTATACAAATTTATTTCAAAATAATGCAGGTCAGAGTAGAATGAGCTTTTAGCTCTTAGTATTGGCTAGGGCGTCCTAGAAATGGCCATGAACTAACGACGTGATTAGTGAAGGTCTCCCGGTTTTCATTCCAGGAGCCCACAGCCTACTGAAGTGTCATAGCTGTGTATGATTGTGTGCGTTTGAGCTTATTTGTGTGTGTTTACTTCAGAATTAAGCGAAGTTATACCATAGTGACTTTTGGCAACTCAGAATTTTCAGTGAATCTGAGAAAACAAAATTAGATAACACTCTTCTGGTTGCAATTAACAGATTCTGCTCAACTAGTTAAGACAAAAATTGTTTGTGTGGGGTGCATAGAATGAGATGAGGGATTTTAATGGCTCTTAGAATCAAGAAGAGTTAGCAGGAGAATAGGTCTTACAGGCCAGATATTATGAGGGATATTGTATTCCATGTGTTTTCTTGTATGCTGGTAATGTTGCAAGAAGGGGGACCCCTTCCAGGGCCCGAGAGTGGGCTCTTGTCTAACACTTGGAAATGAATTGTCTGAGGAGACACGCGTGCTGACAAAGCAAGAGACTTTCTTGGGAAGGGGCGTCCTGGCGGAGAGCAGGAGGGTAAGGTGACCCAGGAGGACTGCTCTCCCACGTGGCTTGCAGTTTCAGGCTTTATGGTGATGGGATTAGTTTCCAGGTTGTCTCTGGCCAATCATTCTGACACAGGGTCCTTTCTCGTGGCACGTGGAACCGCTCAGCCAAGATGGATTCCAGTGAGGAGGATTCTGGGAGGTTGGTAGGACATGTGGACTGGCATCTCTGTCCTTTTGACCTTTCCCATATTCTTCCGGTTGGTGGTGTCTTGTTAGTTCCGTGTTCCTTACAGGATCTTCTGTCATAAAATAACTCATGTAGATTGTTACTGTCCTTGCCTGGCCAGGGTGGGTGGTTTCAGTCAGTGTTTTCCCTAACAGTAACTTCATTATGTCCTTCTGCAGATGGGTTTTCTCCATGGGTCAAAAGACACGGTTATCTGTAATTTTAGACTTAACCTCCTTATAGCCTTGTGACTGGCGAGCTCCAATTTATAAAACACATATCAAAGAAGAACTCTCAGTAGACCTAGCCCAGGACATATGTCTTGCCCAGTGACCAGGAACCAGGGGATTATTGCCAAAAGGAATGATTTGGAACGGGAAGGGGTCATCAAGCAAAGATTGCTTACTTGGTAAACATAAAATGCCCATTATTGATATTTAAAGGGGTCTAGTTTTGAAGACAGAAATACTTAAGGGTAATAATTTGTAATGGAAAAGACTTTTCTTTTCCATTCTAGTGCTGTATTCTAGTGATTTTGATCTAAGTCTACTCTATTCAGGTGAAGAGGGCTTTGATTTGGATTCAACCAGCCTTATAGTCAAATGCAGACAGAAAGAGGTCTCCATATGTGTGTGCTCATTGTTTTTCCTGTCTCATTTCCTTTATTTTTCTTCCTTCTCTGTGTACTTAAACCATACCCAGTGA
Organism: Tursiops truncatus; assembly: GCF_011762595.2. Taxonomy (NCBI): domain Eukaryota; kingdom Metazoa; phylum Chordata; class Mammalia; order Artiodactyla; family Delphinidae; genus Tursiops; species Tursiops truncatus. The sequence continues at coordinate 8,630,600 of NC_047034.1, read as the reverse complement.
GTCTGTATTTACATATAAGGATTTAAAAGTAATATGGTTAAAGCTTAATCTTGTTATTTTATTATATAATGTCTAGTTAATTTCTATTTAATGATTATCCCTTGGCTTCTGATTTTTAAAAGTCTAGACTCAGTTCAATATGACACACATTTGTTGAGTGTTCTAGGTACTAGATTTACAAAGAGGAGTAAAAGCCGTTGTGTCCCCTAACATGAACTTAGAGAAAAATATAAATCAGAAATTTCAGCATGTTAAATGAAGTTAAATGTTTAATATGCTCTCCACCTTAATAATAACTCACTTTCTTTACATTTAAAATTTTACTTGAATATAATTTACTTGTAGTGTAATGACCATATCATTAGTAAGCTTGACAAATTTTCACAAACTTAACACATCCATGAAACCGGCATCCAGAGTGACTCAGTTTCAACCACACAATGTATAACTAAATACATAACAGTGAAAATATTGGAAAAGGATGTTCTGCTGTCTTCGGGTACCTTTTTTCCCCAAAAAGTTTTTGCTAGTTGCCTCTGCTGCTATTATTTTTTGCAGTAAAGAATGGTTTCTTTGGCTTTTTAACTGAATGCCGGGAATCCCACCGAATTCCAAGTGAAATACATTCTCTGTGTTGGTACTAATTTTTATATCATTAAAAAAAAAAAAGATGCTTTGGGATAGCTTATCATTCCAAATGATTTTACCATTCCAAATTTTTGAAGAAAATGTAATATGATTAAAATTAACATTGTTTAGCAGGACTTCTTTAGAAATGTTTCTGTGGTTGTAGTAGTGATTTTTATTATTATGGATTTATGTAACTTCCATGATATTTATCAAATTTCCTTCACTTGAATACAACTAGAATAAAATCTCCATGAGTTACTAGTTGTTTTTGAAATTTACACTTGTAGCTTTCTATAAAGAAAAATGGTTTAATGAAGAATTTAGTGTGAATATGATTGAAACTATTGCACTAAATATATAGATAACTTTTGAAGTATCTTAAGCATTTCAGAGGCATTTATTCTTGAGTATATAATTGATGTACTTCAATACATAGCATATTTCCTTGTATATATTACATGCTTAGTAATTAGTTGAGATTTGTTATTCAGTTTTTAAGATATTTTCAACTACTCTTAAATGTAACAAATCTCATCTTTATAAATGGATTATTTCCCCTGAATATTTTAAAACGCATTTAATTTGAAATATTTGCATTTTTTTAAATGAACTCAAGGTAACACTTTCATCTTTCACATGTGAGATTATGTATCATTTATTCATTTTGAGACTCTTTAAGGGAAAAAAAGATTGACTTGATTTTTAAACTGGTAATGACATTTCTGAGAATATTATAATTGCCAGCAATTAAGCAAATCATTGAGTATTTGAAAAATACTGCCTACTTACAATAAGTACTGAATGGTAACAATTTAAATATATTCCCGCTAAAGATTTCTCTTACTGCTTCACAACCAATAGCATAAAAGATAAGGGGAGGTTTTTCCTTTTTTTTTTTTTTTTTTTTTTTTTTGTGGAGTGACTGAGAGAGATATGGAATTTCTTTGCAGTAATTAAATGAAAGTGTTTATCATGCAAAGGAACTTTAACATACCCATTTTTATTCTTTTAAAGGAGGGTGCCTCGGCCCGTAAGACTCAGACTCCTGCAGCACAGCCGGTACCAAGACCAGGTAAAAATATAAAACTTTTTGGTTTTTTCTATAATCATGACAGTGAAAAATTTTGATAATGTATAATGCTTTGAAGGAATTGAAATTTTATGTAAAATACTTCAAAACTAGTATAAGAACATTTACTTGAGTAAATAGGTATAGTTGAAGAGTTAAAGAAAATTTTCAAGAAAAGGTTTTTAAGATTTTAAAAACATGTTTTGAAAAGCTATTTATTATGTACCCATTCCCCCATCAAATTCCTTGTTTGAATTCCATGATAGTATGGTGGATGTGATTTTTGTTTTTTCCTACAGAAGCATAGAACCATAATTTTAATAGACTGATAAGCAGCTTTGATGTTTAGATTTTCAGATATCTGTGTTATTGAGCATATTAGGTTCCATAATCATTTTTTAAAATATGTATGTTAATAAGCAAGGGTAGTATTGAAGTTACTGGGTTGGCCAAAAAGTTTGTTCGGGTTTTTGTAACATCTTATGGAAGAAACTGAACGAACTTTTTGGCAACCCAGTATGTTAGCAGTATTTTCTTTTCCTCTTCCTAGTACCTAAAAAGATTGACCTTTATAAATGCATGTAGATATGAACGCTATATTCATTTTAGGTGTTTTGGGTTTGATTTTAGTGTTCATTTGTTTTATTTTTACATTTAGCATAGTATCAGTGCTGTTAAAAGTGGCTATGAAGAAAATGAAAAGAATTGAAAGGCACAGTCAGGAATTTGACTGGGTGATCTTCCTTTTCAGTTTGTTAGTGTCAGTAGTGCAGATTTGTATATCTTTTTATTCATAGTACATTCGCACATAGGCTAATTCTAAAATTATGTAGATTACAGGTATTCAAATTTCTGGAAGCACTTTAAAAGCATGATGTTAAGAGGTTTATATTGGGATGGTTTTGTAGGCTCTTTCACTGTGTCTTGGATCCATAAACCTGGGTCTTGACATGACTAGTATTTACTTTTTTTTTAAATGACGGGTTTGTTTGAAATCTTTGTTAAATTTGGAGCACATTGGATGTAATTTCTTTCAGATGACAGGACCATGGCACTATTTTTCAGTAGAGAAGACCATACCAAAAGCTGTTAATGAGAATATAAGGAAGAGCAATTAAATTTAATAAATATTATTTGAATGCCTTCCATGTACTCAGTGCCAGAAACTAGGAGAAGCTAAAGGAGCTCTTTTCAGGAATGAAGAAAAAATTCAAGGAAATAAGAATGGGCAGACTGAGTTGGACCCAAGGAGTATAGCCTGCAAAGTAGAGGAATATTGTGAAGGCAGTTGAATGATAGATACAGAATTATTTGTTTTCCCTTGGAAGGGGGGGATGGCAGGCTGTAGTTGGTCAATCTAAAGAAGATCACATGAGAAATTCAGAAATGGTATAAAAAGGAAGAAATCACCACCTGAGGATTCTAACTCTGTTTTGTGCTGTGTGATAAATAACTGTCTCCATTTCACATTTTCTCAAAATCATTAGGCAGACAAAGGAAAGGGGTAGGGGTGGCACTAATACCTGAGTAAACCCGTTTGTTCAAATGTGCCATGTAATAAAGCAAAGGGAGGTGGGTTCTACCAGCTAGTTAGTTATGTGGTCCTGGGGAAGGTCACATGTGAGGTAAGGAGCTGTGGGTCTTTTCAGCTCCTAATATTCCATCTTTCTTTTTCGATTGTTCTGCCATGGTGATTAAAATGGTTGAAATTAATCTTATCTAATGTCTCATAACAAATACTCTGATGCCCATCCATGTGAGGTCTCCTCTTCTTTTACTCACTGATTGATTCCCATAGGTCCACAATCCCTACCCACCATTCCAAAAGCAGTGATTTATTATTTTATAAGTTTTTAATGCTCATTTGTCAGTAAGACCTGACTTGAGTGGGTGTTAGCAGTTTGTCATCTTTGTCTTGATCAGTGAATTTTTGTTTTGCAGATTGTTAAATGTATTTGCTGATGCCCAATTTTGAAGGCATATTGTGCAATATATGGCATGTTCACCTGGATTATCTTTTTTAAATTGAAAAATAAAAGAAAACCACACAAAACATTTCTGGCAATGTAACGTTATACATGAGACAGCATAGATCTATACTGTTATTTGTTAGGTAGAGTTTGAATTATTTGGAAATAGGGGACTGAACTACCTATTCTTTTTTCCTTCAGTGAAGGAACTCAAGGATGGTGTTCCTTTGTTTTTTTTTCTTTTTGGCTGTGCTGCAAGGCATGTGGGATTTTAGTTCCCTGACCAGGGATTGAACCCGCACCCCCTGTATTGGAAGGCGGATTCTTAACCACTGGACCACCAGGGAAGTCCCATGGTGTTCCATTTTTGATCATTTTTTCTTATTTATTCTTTCATCAAATATTTATTTAGCACTAATTGTGCCAGGCAAGTCCCTGGGTCAATTTAATATTTTAAAGTGTTTACAATTATTCCCAACTTCTAAACATTCATTTAGGGAATATAACTAACAAGAGGCACATGCCTTCCAGTGAATTAAGAAACACAAGCCTTTGATAAGCTACAGTCCTGGAACTTAATGTTGTTTCCTTTTATAGCCACATGAATCTCTTGCACATATCCCTGCTCTTGCTGCCTCTTTCTAATGCGTGTACATCACATACTTCACTTCTCCATCTTTCATTCTTTACTTCTGTTTCATAGGTCTTCTGAAATGGGTAGGTGAGTACCCATGACTCTGTAACTCTAGTTTATCTGCTTACTGCTCATGTGAGATTGAGAGAGAGAGTTAGCCCTGTTCAGTGATCCACTTTGTAACCTAGGTGTTGGTTGGATTACCCCATTGCATAGTTTTAAATCTATGTGCTGATGATTTTCAAACTTCTGTCCCTAATTCTTCCTACCTCTGGTATCATCTGTTAACTGTTTAACATTTGGATGTGCTGTAGGCATCTTAAAACTGATTAAACCTTAAAACCTTTGCTCTTTGATATTTTTCCCAAGATGTCTTACTTCACATTCTTCTGCTTCTTCATGAATAAATGACACTGCTATCAACTCTGTTTCTTAAGTCCAAGACTTAGGAGTTACTCTTTATTTTTCACATTTGCTTATTCCTCTCATCTAATATGTCAGTGAGTTCTGTCAAATTTACCTTTTCTGTATTTCAGATTTATCTATTCTCTGTATCTCCACTGCCACAACTTAAGTCTAAGCCACCAGCATTTCTGTAGACTAGTGCATCTTAAAGTATTGTTATTAGTCCATTACCTGTTTAGTTCTGGTCCCTAACAAGATACAGATAGGAATTGAGGGTACAGTACTGGCACAACATCCAGGTGCATGGCCAGTTTTCTACCTGTTCATTGTTACTGTATTTTATTTAGTTGACCTTGGAAAGTTTACAGAAAAACCTTATGCTTAACCGCACATAATTTGGGTAGCACCACTATAGAATATCGGTGATAGTCCTAACTGAGCTTCCTGCTTTCACGGTTGTCCCTCTCATTTTTATTTTTTTTGCGGTCCGCGGGCCTCTCACTGTTGTGGCCTCTCGCGTTGCGGAGCACAGGCTCGGGACACGCAGGCTCAGCGGCCATGGCTCACAGGCCCAGCTGCTCTGCGGCACGCGGGATCCTTCCGGACCGGGGCACAAACCCGTGTCCCCTGCATCAGCAAGCGGACTCTCAACCACTGTGCCACCAGGGAAGCCCCATGGTTGTCCCCCTTTTGATCCCTTATCTAAATTTATTGTTTTTCCCTTACAGAAGGTGTGATGTGAAAATCAAATTATGTCACTTTCTGGCTTAAAAGTTACAGGGTTTTCCAGTGGCACTTAAATAACAAACTTAACGTTGCCTAGAAAGCCATACATAAAGTGGCTCCTATGTGTATTTTTAACCTCATCTCCTGCCACTCTTCCTTTTGTCCCCATGGTCTGTCTGCACATTTGCAGTTCCATAAGCATGACAGTTTCTTCCTGCCTTTGGCATTTGCCCACATTCCTACCTCTTACCAAGACTGTTCTTTCACTTGTTCTTTGCAAGTTGGCTCTTTTTTGTCCTTCAAACCTCAGCTTAAATGCCATTTCCTTTGAGAGGCTTTTTCTAAGCATTTTGTCTAAAGGACACTTTAATATCAGTGTATATTCTCTTTGCTCCTTAATATTATGTATTCAAATTTGTTTATATGTGTTTGTTTGCCTATTTGTTATGGTCTGGTTCCCCTATTTTACTGAAAAGTCTTTGAGGGCAGGGATTATTTCTGTTTTATTTATCATCATAAAAATAAGAACCTAGCAGAGTGCCTTGTACATAGGCTGTGAATAAATATTTAAGTAAAGAATATTAATTATATTTGAAATCAAACATAGTAACAGTAGTTGCCTCTTCTCAGCTTGTAAACAATTGGTCATTGCGTTTGCGGAAGGCAGTGGTAGTGGTAGAGGCACAAGCAGCAGTGGCAGTTTACGTCAGCGGGGGCCACGAGGTTCAGTGAATGGTAAATATGCCCAGGGCCCAGGACCTGGACAACTTGCCTTGATGTTTTTAAGACTCTTAAAACAGAATCAAGATGTAGAAATTGTTATCTCTGATTTATGGTTGGGGACAACTGAAGCTGAGCGGCATTCATCTTAGCGTGCTGGGGTAATTTGCCTGTGAAGCAGCACAGTGGGGATAGAATCGAGATCATCCGAGTACAGGCTCTTGCTCTCCATCACTCTCCTTGTGGACTCGTATTATTCTGCTCTTTGCTCCCCCATCCTTTAAATCAAGCTTATCCTTAGCATGTTCATCTTCATGTCCCTGTCTTGGTCCTTAATTGTATTTGTTTTTTTACTAAACACCTAAAGTTTATTTTTAATATGTGAGCTTTTATACTTTGTGTTTTTGCTACATTAAGTCTTCTCAGCCTTGATTTGAGAGAATCTTTTCCTATATTCCAGGGTCCATTGTGGGTTCCCTTAGCAAATCAGTGGTACTTCAGTTGAAGATTTCTTTGTTCTCCTTAGTCATTCAGCAGCTCCCGTCTACAGTTTATCCATCTCTCTGTCCATCCCATCATTCCTGTATCCCGCCAGCAAACTCAAAGTATTTATTGAGATTGTATTACATTCCAGATGACATTATCTAGCTGTATCCATGTATACATGTCAGATGTATCCATGAGTACTATTTCTAAAAATAATTTAAGAAAGTTTTAGTATTTTTTTCTCAGGAAGAAGAAAGATGAGAACACCATAATAAATATGTGTGTGAACTTGTATTTGTATATATCCTTCTCTGCTTTCTGTGGCTAGAAGAATCATACTTGTGGACTACGTAATATTTTCTCACAATGAAATAGCTATATAAAGGAGTACAAAGTATTAGTTAAAATTTAGCATTTTACTGCTTTTAAAATGGAACATATTCCAAAGATGTGTGTGCTTTCCTTTAAAAGTGGTATCTCTAAGAACTAATGTTGAATTAGAATTTTAAATTGTTGAATTTTTTTGTGTGTGATTTAAAAAAATTAATTGTAGCACAGCACATGGCATGTAGAAGGCAGTCAATAAAAATTTATTGTATGAATAAATACTGAAAATTGAACATACATCACTTTTTATTGTAAAATATGTTAATCTTGAACTAGGCTGATATTGCCATTATTATGCCAACAAATATTTTTGTGTATTATAAAGTCCATTGTATATACAAATAATGAAAAGATACAAATATTCATGTTTTTATAACATGTATTCAAAATTATTGATAATACGGGCAATTCCAGAATAAAGACCTTTACATGACTCATTGCCTATAATGTTTTCTTCTGCTAATAAAAACCCAAAAAATTTTAAAAAGAGAGAAAAAGGTAAATATTTTAGGTCTTAGTCCCCAGTAATGTCTTTGTTTTTCCTCCACAGCGGTTAAGTACATTTCCCTCTCCCAGCCCTTCCCCCAGAGTTAGATGCTCTTGTAGTACTCTGTTTTTGCATTTATTACAGTATAATCAGTTAATTCAGAAGTTATTTATTTGCTTCCTTTTCTAGATCCAAGCATCCATGAATGTAGATACTCAGTGCCTACCAATGCCCATGTATCCCCTTTCCTTGTGACCACTGATTGTTGAAGTGCTAAGGCACTGTAGTGGTTTTGTGAAGCAGAGAAATAACTTAATATTATTTAAGAAGATTGCAATACATTTAAAAATTCTACAACTAGTCATATATAAATACAGATATTTTAGGCCTTATTTACTTTGTAGGTTTGAAAATAAGAATGTGATTTTCATAACAACATTTTGAATTTTTTTCTTTCTTACAGTTTCTCAAGCCAGACCTCCCCCAAATCAGAAGAAAGGTAAGGTTGTGCCTGTGACTCTAAACTTACTTTAAAAAAGTAAACGTGAGTAAGCTAGCTTACAAAATCAGGGCTGATTGCATGCTTGTGCATTTATACCAAATGTTTGTGTTTGGTGTCTGTTCTGAGTAGTCAGTGCTCAAGTCATCCTGATCATTAAATATTCTGAGTATCACTGCTGACTAAAATATTTTTTAGCTCAAAGGAGTTAAAATTACAAATTTACAAACTTTTAACTTATAATTAGGAAAGTAACTATAATTCCTTTGAATAACATATTTGCTCCTTTAAAATTTTGTCCTTATAGGATCTCGAACACCCATTATCATAATTCCTGCAGCTACCACCTCTTTAATAACCATGCTTAATGCAAAGGACCTTCTACAGGACCTGAAGTAAGTAATTTCTTAAACTGTTCTTTTCATAGGACATGGAACTATTGTTGAGAATTAGTGTTACTAATGCAGTATTTATTTTGAGAAAGCAAAAATTCAGTTTCAGTGCTATAGGCTTTACAGATAGTCTCAAATATAAATTTCAAAACAGTATATTCTTTTATATCAATACTGTGGGGAAAATTATAGAAACTCTGACTAAAGTTTTAACGAAGAAGGTATTATTGTATTAATTTTTAACGTGAATTATTTTGCTCCAGCTGAAGAGCTTGAAGAGGTTCTAAAACAAATTCAGGTTGTCTTCTCCTCACTTCCAAATTCTGGTTAAAGAACCAAAAAAGTAATATGAACGTTAAATAATTAGATGTATATACGTCCTAGAGGGAGGAGGAGGGACCATACTTTTTTAACCTAGACATCAGTAAAAGATAGTTGAAGAAGTGAAGAGGAAATCTATATCCTGTGTTAAAATTTCCAGATGCTTAACTTTCTCAGTAAAATAACGATGACGATTCTTAAAAAAGAAACAAAACAACCTCACCTCCAAAAAGAAAATCATGCTGCTTCTAAATAACTTATGACTAATTAAAAATGAGTAACAAAATAAGTTGTAATACTTGCTGATTCCAGGTTTTACCAAATGCAGAATTGAATTTTGAGTGCCTGTGACTTAAATAGCTGTATAAAAACCTAAGTAACTGGCACATACAAGTGTATTCATATAGTGTTTTTTCTTTAGTACTTTTGAGTGAAATTTTCAGTGAACCTTTCCCTAATAACAATGTGGAAAGAAGGAATTTTTAGGTTTTATATTTTTATATTTTATTAGGCTTTTTTTGTGAAGTTTAGTATTCCGACAGTGTTGTGGATTACTCAGATAATCTACAGTCTGCAGGTCCTCAAGTAATCTACAGTTGGATGAATATGAAATATAATTATTTTGGCCCATCTCTTTAAATAGATCTGATAATATAAAATATTATTTTATAATAAAGATAGCAAGTAGTGCATGGAAATCACAAACTAAATTTTAGCATCTTTCTCTTTAGCCTTACTACAGAGAAGCCAAACAATTTAACAAGACTACCTTCTTTGGATAGATCATGCCTAATTTTTCTCCTCAGTTTAAAACACTCCCTTCATTGTTTAACACCTCATTGCAGCTGACATCTCCCCTGCAGCTTGAGTCAGCTGGAGGCTTTGCTATGTAATTAATGCATAATTGAAACCTCCTCCACACAATTATAGTACTGGCTGTAACCCATAGCTCATGTTGGCATAGATTCTGTTTGGTTTCATGTAAAATTGAGGATTCTTCAGTTTTCTAGCCCTTCAATTAAGTAAATGAAACGAAATAAAATAAAACCTGCCTTCACCTTTAACATTTTAAATAACAAAATTAAGGTTGTATCATGGAAATATGAAAAAGCACATTTTACATTTTAAAACATGATCTTGAGAGAAGTTTCACTGGGACCATAAGTTTATTTAAAATAAACTGATTGGATGGCACTTGTGACTCTGGCCACGATGGTCCTCTCACAGGGCAGAGTTCCAAAGAGGAAAGATTGCACGGAGAGAGTGCTCCAGAGATAGGCAGAGGGTTCCCCTTGCATTAGTCAAATACTGTTCAGCACACACATGTGAGGGAACCACTTAAGGCCTGGGGAAGAGCAGGCAGAACGCTTACTGGAGCTTACACTGGACCATAAATAGTTCGTGTTCCCTGCTGCCGCATGCAGTGCAGAATGATTCAACCACTCTGGAAAACCATAGAGGAGTTAATTTTTTTCTTATTACATTGAAGGTATTATTGCACTACCTTCTAGCTTCCTTTGTTGATGATGAAGAGGTCAGCTGTGGTAATCAGTCCTTTTAAAGAAATCTGCTTTATCTTATTATTTTAAAGATCATTTTAAATTTGTTTATCTGGTGTACCTAGGTGTAGATTTCTTATATATCCCACCTTGGGATTCAGAATTGAATCTATGGATTTGTGTTTTTCATCAGTTTGGGAAGTCTTGGCTCTTATCTCTTTAGATATTACCTGTGTGTTCTCCCTTCATCTCCCCTTTTTTCTTTCTTTCTGGGATTTAAATGAGACATACTTTAAGACTTTCTCATTTCATCATCCATGTCTCTTAAACAGTTCTACTTTCCATCTGTTGCTCTGTCACCTGCATTCTTGATCATTTCTGTAGGTATAACTTGTAGTTTGTTTCTTTGACCATCCCCTAGTCTAGTCATTCCATTTTAAAATTCAGATATCTTATTTTTTCTATTTTAGTGGTCCTGTTTAGTTCTTTTTCAAATCTTTGGTCTCTCTCTCTTTTTTAAAAATAATTTCTTTTTCCCTGTACGTATTTGTAGGCTTGTTTTACAGGTTTGGTCTTTGATAGCTGCATCACTGGAAGTCCTTACTAATCATTTTCTTTTGATTATTGTTTCATTCATTATACCTCATTTCCTTGTGTGTTTAGTTTTGGTTTTTTTTTTTAATATTCATTTAATGGTTTTCATTTAGTAATTTCTGTTCATTTTCCTTGGAATTTTTTTCTTGTGGAAATTCTTTGAGTTCCAGAATGAAGATTTGTGTTTGTGTCTGCTAAGCACCTGGGAGCATAGCCAATCTAACATTGCTTTAAGTTAAATTCTCAGTTTGAGGTTTAACATTCAGAAATTATTGTTAATTCCCCCCCACCCCCACCCCGATTTCAGCTTCTTTTATTTAGGAGAAAGGAACTATATATTTTTTTTTAAGATTTTTTTTTTTGATGTGGACCATTTTTAAAGTCTTTCTTGAATTTGTTACAGTATTGCTTCTGTTTTATGTTTTGGTTTTTTGGCCCTGAGGCATGTGGGATCTTAGCTGTCCAACCAGGGATCAAACCTGCAACCCCTGCATTGGAAGGTGAAGTCTTAACCACCACTGGACCACCAGGGAATTCCTGAAAACTATATTTTTAATCTGTGACATATCCATAAAATTGCTCTGTTTTTCAAAATAACGTAAACTTAAAATCTGGAACTTAACCTCAGTATATCAACTCATTTGCATTTTATACTAAGAAAATTATTTTACTAGAACTGTTCTTGTTTAAACAGTAATGACTTTAATCATATCACCCATACTCCTTCACCCTCATAGAATGCAAAGTGGAATAAATAAATTGCAAATATTGGATGAGTCAGTGGATATCAAAATATTTCTCCAGATCACAAATATCCATCCAATCAGTTGTGTATCATTGCTGGTTGTATTCATTAGAGCACTTTTTGTTGTAAGTATTAAAAACCAACTCAAAGTAGCCTTATCAAAAAATAATTTATTAGCTCAATATAACTAGTCCTAGCTTCTGACACAGCTGGACTCAGTGCTAAATGAAGTGATCAGGAGTTAGTCTCTCTGTCTCTTAAGCAGGTTCTCCTGCTTCAGGGGCAAAGATGACCATCAGAAACTCCAGGTTACCAAAAATGCCAGGATTAAGTCTTATCTGCCTGGCTTGTATAACACATTTATTTCTGAACCAGTCACTGTGGTCAGGGTTGTTAACTCTTGCTTTAACTCCAAGTGAGGTCCAATTTGCAATTCCGAGATTTGATTATTCTTGCACTTGTCAGGGTGTTGGTTAGGGCTGGGGTGGACATGGGGGGCAGGAAAACGGGTGGGCAGTGGGTTTATTTCTAGCTTACATTATTTATATTATACTGAACTTAACCCCCAGAGTCCTAGCTTTATGTAAGAAGGAACTTCTGTTAGATTCTCTACCTTGAGCAGAATATGGGCCTTGTTTCCTCTTCCAGGAGTCTAGTGAAATATAGTGTCAATAAAAGACAAAGCTTAAGTTTAATTAGTTTGCCAGTGCCTTCCGTGGATGGAAAGAAGTCTGCAGTGTTATTCTAACCTCTTTGAGTTCCCTACTTTACTCAGTCTTTGGCCCAAGAGTTCTTTACTTCTTGCTAGCTAGCTCAGAGATGCCTTTAGAATGTTCTTCATACTTTATCCCACTTTGGAAAACTTTCTGACAGTTTCTTTTAAAGTTAAACATACCCAATGATCCAACAGTTCCACTCATAGGTATTTATATAAGAGAAGTGAAAACATACGTCCACAAAAAGACTTATACCAGAGTATTTATAGTAGTTTTATTTGTAATAACCGCAATTTTGGAACCACCCAAATGTACCACAGGAGAATGTATAAACAAATTGTGGCATATTCATACAATAGAATCTTATTCAGCAGTAAAAAAGAATTCATTGCTAGTTCACTACCAATATACCCCTCAGCATGGATGAATATCAGAAACATTAAATTGAATGAAAGAAGCTGGGCAAAGAAGAGTACAATTCTGTACGATTCCGCATATATGAATTCGTAGGACAGGCAAAACTCATCTGTGGTGATGGAAAGCAGAATTGTATGGTTTCCTGTTGGGGGAGGAGGATGGGGATTTACTGAAAGGTACAAGAGGAAACTTTTCTGGTCTGTTGCACATGTTCTGTATCCTGATGGGAGTGGTGGCTACCATGTGGCAAGGGGTGTTTGCTGATGCTCCTGGGTAGACTGAGTCACCTAGCTAGCCACGTCAACTCCATTTCAAGTGACCTTTGAGTTATAGTAAAATTTGCCTCTTACTAGCATTTGAGAAATCAAGGATTAGTGTGGTTGTTTAATCTTGAGGAATACTAAATGCTAGATGAAGGAATATAAATTGGGTGTCTGTGTGGGAGACTGACACACACACATACTGACTTCTGGCCTAAGTGAGCTTGAGTTCTACTTGGCATGGGAAGTAAAGACCCATACTCTTCAAGCATTATGATCTGTACATGTGGAGTGGGTTTATATCAAAAAATAATGTTTTTGGTTTAAAACTATCATTATTTAAAAAATCATTTCAAAATACGATTTCTTTTCTTTTTAACGATTCCTGTGGAATCATTTCTGTTTTTTGAAAGGTTTGTCCCATCAGATGAAAAGAAGAAACAAGGCTGCCAACGAGAAAATGAAACTCTAATACAGAGAAGAAAAGACCAGATGCAACCAGGGGGCACTGCAATTAGTGTCACAGTTCCTTACAGAGTAGTAGACCAGCCCCTTAAACTAATGCCTCAAGACTGGTAAATTAATCTGTATTTTTCACATAGTCATTAAAGTCATTAATTTTTTGTGTAATGAACAAGTATCAGATTTTATCATGAGTTCTAGATAGAACCTATCCTTGAAACCTGTGTTAATGTCTAATTTGGTCATCAGTAATGTTAACATTCTAGTAATACCTAAGTAATATATTTTGGATGTCTAAACTTTATTTTACTTATAAGAAACACAAACTTCTGGAAAACTTGGAGAGTAAAAATTCTTTCCACTTGTCCATTTATTCTGGATCAGCTTTTAGAACAAAATTTTCAAATAGACTAATGTTGTTTTAGAGGGCCTATGTTTTAGATTTTTGATTTGGAGAATTCAAATTTTTTAGTAAGAAGTGATAAGTGAAAGCATTGTTACTTTTATTGTAAGGAAATAATTTAACAAAAATAATAACATCACCCCGGTTCAGCTCTTTTATTGCATTAAAATGTCCTTTAATAAAATATTAAGCTATTGGTTTGGCCAAAAAGTTCGTTCATGTTTTCCTGTAAGATGTTACGGAAAACCCAAACGAACTTTTTGGCCAACCCAATCTTTGTAATATAAAGTGCGTATAAATTCAGATACATGAATTACCTTAAATTGTTTAATTAATCTAAGCCAGAGTAAAAATACAAAGTCTAAGTGTGCATCTCTCTGATATAGAGAGTGTAACACATTGATGCATTAGCTGAAATTTACCTTTGAAGTACTTATTAGTCTTCAGATGTTAGGAAGTCAAGCCATCGAGAATATTAGTATGTTAAAAATTTACTAAAGAATCAAGGGTTCTTGTATTAGAATTCTCCTTTAGTACCTAACAGAAATACTTTGAGTTATATATGAGGTCCTAGCCATTGGTGTCATAACCCAGGGATAACATTTTCCTTACCTTTCTTCTGTTCTCTGTTAATTGTCCTCTCAGGAGTTCACTGGGAATAGTATTTTTATTATCCAGCTCACCTGCTAACCCTATGAGACACACTAGGATCTAGGGGACCTCTGTCTAGCAAATCCTCTTTACTTTGGCAGGTACCTTGGACCTTCAACTATTGTATGGTGCAAGTTACATCATAAAATTAAGAGGCCATTTAATAGTGTGCTCCATTACCAAAGATGGTTTAGGCAGTATGGAGCATATATCCCATGAAGGAGGAACTTTCTAATTTAAGGTTGAATTTTAGCCTTAGAGATTTTGAGCAGGTTAAGAATTTTAAGCTGTGGTTTTTCATAGTAACTTTGATCACTGCTGTAAGTCTTTAACTTGAATAGAAGGTAACTTTGGCTTAATATTCTGTTGGATGTACAGAGTCTCCATCTAATGCAGTGATTACCAAAGTGTAGTCTGTGGACCTCTGAGCATTCCCAGGACCCTTTCAGGGAGTTGTAAGGTCAGAACTCTTTCCATTGTAACACTGAGTTGGCTATTCATGTGATTTCTTAGCCCCCATACAGGACAATAGCATAACCAGTGCACAAGATCAATCACTGATTTCCCTCCCTCTCTCCCACTCTGCTCTCTTCTCCACACTCCTCCCCTCCCTCCTTCTCTCTTCTGGCTAGTGGACTGTTCTCTAGTATGCTTGTGCATTTCTGTAAAATAGGGGTAATAATAGTTTACCTCACAGGGTTGTTTTGAAGGTTAAATGTGTTAACATAAGTAAACTGCTTAGACCATCACTGGCACATAGTAAATGCTCGTAGTAAATCTAATGAGTGTTAGTTATTATTGTTGATGTTATGATTTTGTTCCCACCTCTTTAGTTGTAGGCTTATACTGTGTATGGCTTTTGTACTTATTACAATTTCTCAGTTTAATTAAATTTTCTGGAAGCTAATGAAATATGAGGGCCTAGAAAGAGATTTGTGTTTTTTAGGAAAATGAAGTTGAATGGCTGGGAAAAACAAGTTGCTTTAGAAAAAACTTAGAGAATTTAGGGTGAGTGAAACAGCTATAAAACAATTGAAAACGTTTAAAAGTTTAGGTAATTTCTGTACTCAGATTATTTTCCAGATAATCAGAACTCAAAATAAGGCCTTTGAGCTTTATAAAATGGTTAGCAAATTATTATAATTTATAACATTTTTAATTAAAGTGAAATATTTAAGATGCATTTGAATTTTAAATGATTTTCTTTTAAAACTAACTTTTTCAATTAACAGATATACTACTGTTACCTGTTGCATAAGCAAAATGGGCCCTTTAATTAATAGAAGGGGCAGAGATAAAAGGCTAAAAGGGTCACGTATAGGACTGTGCATGTAATTATGTTTAAATGACTTAGGTGTAAAAAACAACACATGGGAAATGTAGCAATCATTATGTACCCTAATGGTAACATTATAATGAAAAGTTATGGTAATGCAGTACTGTGTTTGCCTCACAGAAGTATTGACAGGAGACTATTGCAGGAATAATGATGAGACTCTTTCCATAAGGATTATAGTAACCAAGAATATTTGAGATACTCAGCCTCCACTCTTCCCTTCCCTCTTTTCTATTTATAGGGACCGGGTTGTAGCAGTTTTTGTGCAAGGTCCTGCATGGCAGTTCAAAGGTTGGCCGTGGCTTTTGCCTGATGGATCACCAGTCGACATATTTGCTAAAAGTAAGAGTCTCTTTATTTTTACTGCTTATCTAATACAGAAATGCTTTTGCTTTCCTTCCTTCCTTCCTTCCTTCCTTCCTTCCTTCCTTCCTTCCTTCCTTCCTTCCTTCCTTCCTTCCTCCCTCCCTCCCTCCCTCCCTCCCTCCCTCCTTCCCTCCCTTCCTCCCTCCCTCCCTCCCGGCTATGCACATGTGATGTGTATACCAGAAGATTCCTGTTAAGTACCACATATTTTAATTTTTAAGCACCTGTGAAATTTTTTTTTTTTTTTTTTTTTTGCGGTATGCGGATCTTTCACTGTTGTGGCCTCTCCCGTTGTGGAGCACAGGCTCCGGACGTGCAGGCTCAGCGGCCATGGCTCACGGGCCCAGCCACTCCGCGGCATGTGGGATCTTCCCGGACCGGGGCACGAACCCGTGTCCTCTGCATCGGCAGGCAGACTCTCAACCACTGCGCCACCAGGGAAGCCCCTGTGAAATATTTTAAAGCCTTTTTGGAACATTAATATTTTCTGTGTACTTATATCTAACAGTGATATTGCCTATCCCATAACATTAATAAATCATTAATATTGTTGCGTGTCCCTACACTTTTATTCACTTTGTTAGCCAGTTTTTAAATGGGTTGACTTTCGCCTGCTACTCCCACTATCTGGAGTGGTTGCTGCACGACTGGCCTTTTTCTGTTCATTTAGGTCTCAGCCAAGTAAGTACTCTGTCCTTTAGGGAGCCCTTCTCTGACCACCCTGGAAGTAGCCGTTACTTCCTCCCAGTTACTGCAGTGGTAACACTCACTGTTGCTTGACATTATCTTATTTTCATATCTGTATTGTAGTCTTCCCTGGCTAGAATGCCAGTTCCAGGATGGGAGCAGCCTTATCTGCCTCGTTCACTGTTGTATCATCAGCACAGAAGAGAGCATGGCGTTGGGAAGCATTCAGTAGATACCTGTTAAATGGATAGATTTCATGTGTCTTATGTCTTTTATTGACCATATTTTGGTATGTATTGATATACCAAAAGTAGATGAATTTAAGCTTGTCTTTTTTTTTTGTTTTCCGGTACGCGGGCCTCTCACTGTTGCAGCCTCTCCCGTTGCGGAGCACAGGCTCCGGACGCGCAGGCTCAGCAGCCATGGCTCACAGGGCCCAGCCGCTCCGCGGCATGTGGGATCTTCCCGGACCAGGGCACGAACCTGTGTCCCCTGCATTGGCAGCCGGACTCTCAACCACTGCGCCACCAGGGAAGCCCTAAGCTTGTCTTTTTATTGGTAGGGATAGTCTGATTATCATTTAATTTGAGTACCCATTTAAGTTAGTAACATTAGTAAAATTACTTTTTAAAAAGCATCCTCATGAAACAGGTATGTTTGTTAGAAATAACAACTTTACTTATTATGAATGTAGATTATGCTACTGTGAAACCCAGCTTTTTTTTTTTTTTTTTTTTTAATCAATTTTAGTTTTTGTTAGTGGTACCACCATTCTTCCAGGCTGGAAACTGCCCAGGCTTGAAAACTTTTAATCACTTATTCTCCTGCCTTCATTCAGTTTTAAAAATGAATTCTAATATGATGGTAGCTTTTTATGTTATTTCAGAAACCTGAGTAATGCACAGGTTTGATAAATAGAAGTCAAAGATGTAGAGAGAATGGGAGTTTTAATGAAAGCAAAATGTCAGTGAACACTAATTTTGTTGTGTTTTACCTACTTGCTTGCCTTGTTGAATAATACTGTAATAAAAAATGATTAGAATGTCTTCAAGATATAAATGCTCTCTAAATTCATTGTTGTTTTGTTCAGATTGTTAGTCTTCAGAAATTTAGATAAGAACTTAGAGATTTTTTAAAAAGTTAACACTAATAATTTTCTTCCAAGAAGTTTTCTTTCTCTTCAGCCTTCCTTCTTTACTTATCAGCATTTACAATGAAAGTACTCTTGCCCCTTGCATCATAAAATGAAACAAAACCCTTTCCTCTTACCTCACCTTTTCTTCTAGCTGGCTCTCCTTTCCTTTTACAGCCAAGCCTTTGAAAGAATTGTCTCTACTCACTCACTTTCTGTTTGATTCTCAGGCTACTGTAGTTGTGCTCTCTTGCTTGCCCACTAAACTGTTCCCGCCAGACTCACCAGTGACCCAAATATTGGATACTTTTGATCTCCTTATCAGAATTTTACTCTCGATCCATTTCCTCCTTTCTAAATGTTCTTTTCTGAGGGCTTGTTACATTTTCTCAGACACTAGCTGCTCTTCCTCTGGCTTTCAGTGACATATTTGTGTTCCCGCTTCTCTTCTCCTATAATTACACATACTCTCTCAAGGAGATCTGATAGCTTTCAGCTACCATCTGTATCCTCTGTTTATAAAAGTTATGTCTCTGGCTTGATATTCTGGGTCTGCCTATCTCGCTGATGACCAGGTGACTCCTTGTGAAGTCCCATCGGTGTATCAGGACTCAACCTGTTCCAAGTGGAATCTATTGTCTTATACCCTCTGTAATCCCCAAGCTGTTCTTTGCCTGAGTCAATTTTTTTTTAGTAATTTGCCTAAGCCAGAAATTTAGAAATATGTTACCTCTTAGCTTTTAGCTGGTCTCCTTGCATTTAACTCTTGACTCTTCTAGCTCCTCACCTTTTCCCCATAACCCACATAGAAAATGATAATCTCTATATAGCATAGGAGTAAACTGAGGGTACTTGGTAAAAAAAAATTATATTTTCTTCATATTGCACAGTAAGAAAATACAAAGGTTTAGAAAAGATTTTAAATATTGGATTGTATAAGATTTCCAAATAAAATCTTTTCAAAATTATGAGAGATTTGAGCTTGTAACCAGATATAGCTTTTAAAAAATATTATTATTTTTAAAAAATTTATTTACTTATTTATTTTTGGTTGCATGGAGTCTTCATTGCTGCACGTGGGCTTTCTCTTGTTGTGACGAGCGGGGGCTGCTCTTCATTGCGGTGCGCAGGCTTCTCATTGTGGTGGCTTCTTTTGTTGTGGAGCACCGGCTCTAGGCATGCGGGCTCAGTAGTTGCGGCATGCGGGCTCTAGAGCACAGGCTCAGTAGTTGTGGCGCACGGGCTTAGCTCTCCGCGGCATGCAGGATCTTTCCGGACCAGAGCTTGAACCCGTGTCCCCTGCACTGGCAGGCGGATTCTTAACCACTGCACCACCAGGGAATTCCCCAAAATATTATTTCTTATGCTTGAAATGGTTACATACATTTGTTGATCAAGATTTTTAAATGATGATTTCTTCAAATTTTTGAGTTAATCATTGTGAAAACTTTTTCATTTAATCTTCTGTATTATGTTGTCCCTTTGTCATTTGACATGCCATCATTTATCTACCGAAATACTACTTAAGAGCACCTTTCTATTTCTTTTCTTTCTTTGTTCCTGCAAAAAAGCGTTGACAACATTCATGCAGTTTGCAAAAAATGAACAATTCTGAATTGTGTGAAGTATTTTGCTTTAGTGTTCATTGTTTCCCCAGATAACTGGCTTCTTATAAGAAGAACTTTGTTTCCTCTATTTTTGCTGAGGCTTAAAAATTATGTCTTTTATGACTGGACTTACTGGAATTCCTCCAGGGAATTCCCTAGACTGGCAGCTGAGTTCTTGCTGGGGTTGGTTACACCTGCACTGCCCAAAACAGAAGCCACCAGCCACATTTGGGTGGTCCAAATTGAAATGTTCTGTCAGTGTAAAATATACACCAGATCTCAGAGACTTATACAGGACAAAAATACAATATCTCATCAATAATTTTATATTGATTACATGGTAAAATACATTTTAGATAAACTAGCTTAAATAAAACCTTAAAATTAAAAAAAAAAGATGTTTTATGGTGTCTTGGTGTAAGTTTGCTTGCCACCATTGCTTCATGCTAATAACATACTTTGTATGATGAGAGAAACCATATGTTTCCTCATTTGTGACTTAACCTTTTTGGACTCTGATATTGTTTTAATTTAAAAAGTTGTGTATTCTATTGGAAAAATAAATACTGTGTAAACTAAATTTACTGAAATTAGTAAAGGGGATTATAGGCCTTTATATAAGGCTTTATTATTTATTTTAAATTAATTAATTAATTTTGGCTGCATTGGGTCTTCATTGCAGTGCGTGGGCTTCTCATTGAGGTGGCTTCTCTTGTTGCGGAGCACAGGCTGTAGGTGCACAGACTTCAGTTCAGTAGTTGTGGCACGTGGGCTCAGTAGTTGTGAGTCATGGGCTCTAGAGTGCAGGCTCAGTAGTTGTGGCACACAGGCTTAGTTGCTCCGCAGCACGTGGGATCTTTCCGCACCAGGGCTTGAACCCATGTCCCCTGCATTGTCAGGTGGATTCTTAACCACTGTACCACCAGGGAAGCCCTATATAAGGCTTTAGGTAAGTCATTTTAAAACTTATAACTCATGTATTTTTAAGAATGATTTTTAAAGCAAATCATACTGAGAACATTAGAAAAGAGAAACATGTAGTAAGCACAATAGAGAGTATTCAAATATTGACTTCATTTAATTTAAAAGTTTAAAGAAACTTAAAAAATATTTTTTACACATATAAATAATAATTTTTTTGAAAGTGAGTTTTCTGAATCCATAACGGATAGTCCCTTTAAATGAATTGGTTTAAATTGATTAATTTGAATTAAATTCAAAATAAATGTGCTCAATGAGGACACCTTTATTTATGAAAGCAAATAATTTAGAAGTAATATTTATGTGTTTTTTGGGGGCACAAATGGTTTATTTTGTATTTCCATCAAGGAATTAGACCTTGAGTAGTTAACATCAAAAGCCAGTAAGTCTGCAAGCAGTATGGAACAAGCAATCTGTAAATCAACTACTTAAAAAAATTAACAATCATTTTCTCTTTAGAAACTCCTAATAGTAGATGATAATGGTGATAGTAATGATCATATCTTATATGTTAGAAAAAAAGTAAAAAATGGAAAGAAAAGGTAAACATCTTCCATGTACACAAGTAAAACTAACACTCCACTGATGATAAACTGATTGCAAATACAATAATAAACTGGTGAGGATGGTCCAGCGGGACGATCAAGGAAGAAGATTCAAAGTCAGTGTTTATGGTCACCTTTTAACGTTTGGCAGCAGACACTTGTTGGGAAGTTTAGTCCTAGAGTCTTTAATCTCCCCAGCAACCAGAGATAGCGTTTGAAAACGAAAATCAGATAATTTCACCTCCTTGCTCCAAACTATCTAGTGGTTTACTATCACATTTGGAATAAAATTCAGATTTCTTATCATAGCTGAATAGGTTCTGCATATAGGACGTTGCCTACAAAAGTTGTTCTTGTTTGTAGGGCATTCCAAGCTTGCTTCTAAGGGCCTTTGTATCAGCTGTTCCTTCTGCCTGAAATCCTCCTCTTCTAGATCTTTGCTAGACTCTCTTTTTATATCATGCAAATATCTACTTCCAGATAACCTTCTCCAGAGACCTTCCAGTTGTTTCTTCTTCCTTTTTCATTTCTCACCAAGTTCCATTAGTTCTCACTTGCTAATTATCTCTTGAATCTTTCTTGTCATATGTGTATCTTCTTCCCAGTAGAGCAAATCTCTTTCTCCTCTAGATTACTATGCTGTATCATCAGTCTCTGCTATACACTCTGCAGTGAATCCCTACATCTCTTAGGTAAAAGTCCAAACTCCTGAATATGGCCTACAAGGCCAGCATTGCTCTGAACTTCTATGGTCTTAGCTTTTATTCATTCCCTGTGTTATTTTTTTTTCTCCCTACCTTACTTTGCATGATGCAATTTTGTTAAATTTCTTTAGTTCCTAGACTAAACCTTTTTCTCTTTGAGCATGTTCTTTTTGTTAACTGGATCACTTTTCTGTGTAATTATGTGTAATTCTTACTCCACCCTGCCTATGTGTAATTCTTACTCCACCTTGCCTATCTAAGCCTTTTCTGAATCCCAGGATGTGGGAAAGGTACTATTCTCTTGTGTTCCTATGATATTCTACTACCTTTATCATACTGTATGTGAGTAGTCTTTTTCTTCTTCTTATCCTTCACTGGATCATATGCATTTTATTTTACCTCATTTTTTATTTCAGTCCCCAGTGGCTGGCATGTATAAGCCTCAGTAAATTTTTGTTGAATTGAATGTTTTGGGAGATACTACAGTGCTCAGCCTCTTATTTCAAAGATCACTTTGGTTATAATACAGTTTTGGTTGGTGGAAGAAAGGTTGACTTTTTTTTTTTTTAAGTTTTTTTGATTAATGTCTGTGTTTGGGTATTTTTATTCTTTTATAAAATATTTTTATAATTTTGGTTGCAGTTTGAATAAAGAGTATTATTTCTCCCCCCCTGTAGTTAAAGCCTTCCATCTCAAATATGATGAAGTTCGTCTGGATCCAAATGTTCAGAAATGGGATGTAACAGTATTAGAACTCAGCTATCACAAACGTCATCTGGATAGACCAGTTTTCTTACGATTCTGGGAAACCCTGGATAGGTAATCCTGATCCTAAAATGCACTTAACTTCTGCCTTATTTTAGTAATTTTCCTGCCTCCTTATTGGATCTTAAGTTCCTTAAAGTTGTGAACCGTATCCCCCAAAGCCCCTTTAAGACATTGCCTAATTTGTTGTTGATCTAAAATAGATAATTAACCAATATCTTGGTTATACTGACTTGAACAAAGGGAGAAAGGGCTTATAGTAGAAAGAGCACTAAATCTGAGTCAGAAGACCTAGATTTTAGTCTTGATTTTGTGATTCGGCTTGAATGAACCATGTGACTTTTCTGAACCTTGTTTTCTGTCTGTCCAGGGAACTTGGACTAAGTAAGTGATCCCTTCGTATTTTGCCAGCACCAAAAGGTCTCTGACTCTGGACTTGAGTTATGGGTAGCTGGCTGCTCATGAAAGGAGTTCAGTTTTTGAATATATCTTAATTACTAGTATAAATTGAGTTCTTAAAGACCTTTGCAATAATATCAGTTTTATAATTGGAAATTTAACAACAGCATGTGATCACAATACCACTGAATCTGTGGTTCTCATTTCAGGTGCTCTGTAAAATCTGTAACTTTCTTGGTCTCTCACCGAATATTATGGGTTTCCTCGAAGTCATAGGTGATTGAGTTAACCCAGTGGTTATAATTGATAATATATTAAAGAGAATCATTTATTATTCTAGCCAGAAGCTCTTAGATTATAGAAATTATTAAGAGGAGTGTTTTTTCTGGCTTACTTCAGAAATCCTTATATTCCCAAAGGTTACAGTATCCATTTTTTAGAAAGCAAAACATCCTATTCCAGTGTTGATTTTAAGTTTTAAAAAATGTCAACTTATTTTTACATGTAATATTCTAAAACTTCTAGAATTCTTATAATCGTTATAACCTATTATAATATTATTTTTCAGGTACATGGTAAAGCACAAATCCCACTTGAGATTCTGAATTACTTGTTTTCCCGCTTTTCTGGAAATCTGGATTAAGAAGCATGGATACACCGTGATCTAGAGACTGGGACTCAAGCTTTATGAATTTATCAATGAAGAAGGTCACAGATCGATCTTTTATAAAACCTTATTTGATGATTTATGCTTCAAAGGGATGATGCCTGTCATATAAGCAAACTTTTTGGCTTACAACTATTTTTTTAATATTAGCCTTCTAGTCTGTAATGGAAATTGTATATTTTGATAGAATTTTTTTCTCCATTGGTTAAAATAGCATTACTTAAAATTTGTTTCTTTAGAAAATAAATACAGGTTACAAAAGTGTGTATATGTAGAGGTTATAAGGCTCTCTAAGCCATCTTCTGATTTTTCATTGCTCTATAATTCCTTTTATTGAGAATAGTGTGTTATGAATGGTATTAATTTTAATCTCTGGAACTTCCAAAACCAAGCAAAGGGATGTGACTATTTTGAATGAATCAAAATGTCAGCCTGTATATGTACTATATCTGTACTTTCTCTATTTAAAAAGGAATAATGAAAAATCAAGAACAATTCATCACCTTTGGTTGAACTGTTCGGCTTTTCAAGACTTCTTTACTTAAAATGAATACATTTAATGAATGTACATTCTTCTCACTGACTTTGGTAATTTTAAAACTTAGAATGATATATTTCTATCTGTGATATCTTTCCACTTGAAAAAATCTCAAAACACAGATTAAAAACCTTATAGGCTATAGTACTTTTTATTTTGGGAGCCAGAGTATGATTTGGGGGAAAGAAATGTATTAGTCCTACTGCAGTGTAACTCTGTCTTTTCTCATAAGTCCACCTTTGATTCTTTGTATGGTATAGGATTTTGAGTCTTCTGTTTCTAGGCATGTTCTTATCTTCCATTATCTTTAAATATTGATAAACTCTCCCAGACACCAAAGAACATATTTGCTTAATTAAGTGTCTGAACAGAAACAAGATAAAAACACTGGTATTTTTATGTGCGTATTCAATATCGTATAAAATATAAAACCTATATTTTAACTTAGTAAAATATTTTACTACTTCTGTACGTTAGACAGAGTGTTGCATCCAAGGTAAAACGAATGAGCGTTTTTCTTGAGTCTTGATCCACCTTTTATTACTTAAAAGCAGCTTTTGGAACCTTTACTCCCCTAAAGAGTTTTTGCCACTAGAATTGTTGCTGATCATTCATCTTATGTCATTTCCCACCCCAGGAATCTCTCATAGGTTAACATATTTTATGTATACATTTAGCTCTTTCTTATGTTAAGCTGACATTACCTAGCCTCATTTTGAAATTTAATGCTATCGTAAAAATGAGAAGCACTTAATATTTATTTTTTAAGTAACCAAAAAAGTCCATGCCAATAATGAACAGCAAAAGTATTTATTCATATGGAATTCACTAGGTTCCTGAGGAAGAAAGCAGTCAGCGTTTTAAATTATTAGATTTTAGGATATTTATAAGGTTTGAACAGACTCTGCCCCCCACCCCTTTCTTCCCTTCTCTGCATCCTCTCTTCTTGAAAAGAAAACTCAAATTTGTTCACATTAGAATTTCTCAGCATATAAATCTGTTTTCAAAATAAATTGTGTTGTATAAACTTTCTCCGTGATGAAATAGTCAAGGACTAGAATCTGTAATATTTTAATGTAAGATTACTTGTTAAGACTACTACAAGTGGACATGAACTACCTTTCTATAAAGATTTTTAGTATTTATACTTATGTATGAAATTTATAGAGTGTGGTTAAAATTGGGAACATCTACTTTAAACAGGGTTTATTTTTCTATCTTGAATTTGCCTTACGTGTATTCAGAGGCTCTGGAAATAACATTAGGAAAAGTACAAATATGCTGTTTCATGTATTTGAAAATCAAACCCTTAGTATGTACTTTTTGTCTTTTCCTTTTTTTTTTTTTTTGACCTTCATTCCCTTAATTAGGTCCATGTAATTCATTTTATAGCCGTTAATTCTAAGGAAAAAAGCTTCCAGCCCATCACTCTTCATCCTCTCATGGCTCCAGGTCCTGTAGCGGCACCTGTCACAGTGCCTTGCACACAGTAGGCATTCAGTACATATTTATGTGCACGAATGAGTGATGGATTCTCAGTGTAACTGATTTATTACAAAAAAGTACTTTGACTCTACTTGGTCTTGGAGTTTAAAAATACAGAATTGTAATTGTAATTCCCTGTAGGGAATGAAGAGTCCTATGCAGATATTTTAATGGAAAGGAAGTATGCATTAGTAAGTTTGACTTACCCATAAGTAACTGGAGACACCCTTGTCTTGTCTCACCAGTAAAAGAAAGCGCCTTTTCTTCATTCGTAGGACACCTTTTCTGAGTCAGGCAACAGTAAGAAGCTTGTGGGTTTCAGTCAGCAGCTCTCAACCCTGACTGTACGTTAGAATCATTTGGGGGCCTTTAAAAAATTCCGTTGCCTGAATCCTGTTTCTGATTTAATTTGTATGGGATGAGACCTGTTCATCAGTATTTTTAAAAAGTTGTTCTTCAGGTATTTTATGTTGAGAAAGGATCGAAAATCACTGGCTCAATTTGTTACGAAAACAATGCCAGTATTAAATGTTGTGTCGTCTCCTCCTATTTTTGTTTTTTGTGTTTTTTTTCTTTTGTGGCCACCTTTTGCACTAGACCATCCCCATTATTGGTGGTATTGGCCTATAGTTCCAAAAGACAAATTCAAGTCTTATTTATTTAATATACGAATATTTTGCTGTTTAATATTTAAACAATGTTTAATATATTTCCTTATAAACTAGTATTATAGTTTATGGTTTGTTTCCCATGTGTTCATATCCTTTACTAACTTTTTTTTTTAACAGCAGCGTGACAACAGTCCATACAGAAATAACTAATTCATAATGAGGAAAATTCATAATTAATTTTTAAGGTAGAAGGAAATAAAGTATTAATTTCTTATCTGCCATGCAGAATTAGACAAATAGAATTTGCTTATGAAAGGAAAGAGGCATACTTTTTAATTGGTCTACACAGAAAAGTAAAAGTAAATTATTCATTTAAATAAGATTCATTATCTAATAAACATTGAAGGAAATATTTTTCCTAAATAAAAAATTTTGTGACTCCTAATAAAATTAAAGTGATGACATTGTTCTTTTTTGGAGGGTGGGGAGGGGTATTTAGTTGCCATATTTCTTACTACATAACAATTTCATTTTATTGGTGTCAACAGTAGGAACAGTGATGATAAGATATACATATGTGGCCAGGAATAAAGTGCCACTTTGCCAGATAACTATTATATGAGTCTTAGTTGTCAAACTAATTCGTTTATAAAATTTTTTGAGACCAACAGTTTACTTTATAATATTACAAATGCAGCCATTACAAAAGCTGGTCAAAATTAAAGGAAACATGAAAAATAAATTTAATCACATTAGCCTTAATATTACGTGACTGAACTTTTATGATTCACTTGGATTTGATATTCAACTGATTACTCTAACCATGGTATATTAACTTTAGAAATAAAAAGGGGAGAAATGACTGAATTTGACATAAGAATTGCATTAGAAATTTTGAAATGTCATGTCCTATATGTTCTGGCCAACTCATTGCCACATTTGGATATATATTGACCCCAGCATGGTTTCTATATTCATATGTTGGAATAATAACTAAGGAAAAATTAAAAATGTATAATAGATGTATAAAGAATTATATTTAGTAAATGCATAATAGGTAATAACACTTTCAGGTTATTGATCTGTTTGGTTTTTTATGTATTATTTTAGGTAGTGTTTATACGAGTATCTTGGGAGTTATAAATGCGTGCCATTTAAATGAGTAAAGCTAATGAAATAAAACCAGTTTTATTGCCAAAATTCAAAAAGTGGGGTGATACTATGTCAAATTTAAGTAAATGACCTATCTCTGAGAATTTTGTTTGCCATTGAATTCCATTTCTATCCACTTTACATTTACTAAAAGCTACTTAACCTCCAAGTTTGATTAAAGTGCTTTAATATGTAATGTGGTTCATGTACATGGTGTAGGCACTAGAAGTGATTGTCTAGCCACCGATTTTATTATTTCTCAAGCAAAGTGGTTCTTGAGTAGAGTTTAAATTTGGGCAGTGTAACCTGGTAAAGTGTTGTACTCATTCTGATTTAACATCAGTGGATTTTTAAGTCTCTTGTTTAATTGTGAATAAAACATTTTGTGGTACTTTAATACTACCCTCCCCGTGCCCCCATGCCCCACCAGAAGAATCACATTCAGCCAAGAAGACAGAAACTGTACTGCGGGGTAGGGTGTAGATGATGAAAGTCTTTACATAAAATGATTCATCGGATTTTTCAGGCATAGTATTCCTCTGTTTCGGAAATAAATACAGTAAGTTTTCACTTTGAAAACTACTGAGTTAAGTACATTTATAGTCACCTTTTCTGTTAATGAGTTAAATAATACAGAGACTCGTAGTTCTTCATAAAGATAAGCTATGTGCTCGGCTGAACTTATAGCTTGGTTATGGTCACATTTCCTATATCCTTGTAATAGAATTAAGAGTGTATCCTGGTAAATGACATTATCTTTACAGTTTGAGCATCCTGATTTTAACATTTAATAGATTCAAAACAAACTGTACTCCCACATAATCAAATCAGCAGCAGCAGCAGCATAGTGGCGGTGCCAGTAATAATATGTGAATCTTCTGCAGCAAAATTTCTTTAATGAAGAGTTTAATGGGCCATATTCGAACTTAATTTCCATCCAATTCATAAGTGCCCACTAAATATGTATTTTATTCTGCTCTCTGTTCCTTTGATCATCTGCTCTTGGGTGAGCTTTCACATAACTAAAATAGATATAGCCTGAGTTGTAAATGTTGAACTTTTTTAGGGCTTAAAGGTACTAGTATATAAATAACAGCACATTGCCAAATAAGCTTTTTTTCTGTCATTTTCTAAAACACTTTTCCTATTTGATTGTATAATGATCAGCATTTATGGTGGGTTAGAAGACTTTTCCTCTCAATTTTCTTAAATGACCATAAAAAACATTAAAAAATAGCTCTGGAGAAGGCTGTGTTGTTGAGTCTGTCTCATCATTATTTGTAGGTCCTTTGGCATAGAATTATTAATAGTTTATAATTCACCCTCATCTATAGAATGTTGAATTATATCACGTAACTGATGTCAGTAGGGCTGAGGCCATATGAAACAGAAGGCATCTGAGAGATTCTGTTTATCACATTTGGATGTTTTATTGGGCTGTGCTTCATTTGCTACAAAAAATCCAAATGGAAACACATTTGGTCATACAACATTCACTGTGATAAAATATGGTAATGTATACTCACAGAAGAGCTGCCATCCTGCAGTTCACAGTGTTAAAGATGTAAATGTGGTAATGGCATCGATTTTCCTTTTTAAATTTGTTAAATAATATGAACATGTTTCTCTTTAAAATGGAATAATGTGAAGGTTTGTCAAGTCAGTGTTGATGGTTGGGGGAGATCAGATGAGCTTGTTCGTGCTCGTTCAGTTATTTTAGCACAGTTGGGCATCGCTAATGTTTATGGTGTTCTTGATTTTAAAGAATTTGTATTCTTAGTTATGTATTTTTATTCCATAATGCACCACTGAGTACAAAAAGGAAGAATAAGAGTTACTGATGATGAAATAAAATAAATTGAGGAGCATTAATGTAGTTTAAAGCAAGTTGATGTAGGAATTTGAGGAGAAAGAAGAAATTATTTGGGAACTCCAAATATAGCAGGATTTGGGCAGTGATGTATCCTTTTGGGGTTTCAGTCATAAATTTAAGTGAAACTAGGCAAAGACCTGTAAGGTGAGAGAGAGAGATATATATTTCCCCCCACCCCTCCAGCAGCATTTACCTGCAGGTGTAGAGAAAGCAAATAGTTAGATTTTTAACTTTTGATGGAAGTAGAAGCAGGCCAGGGAGTTAAAGATGCTCGCAAGGTGATGATTATTGGACCAGAACACGGGATCTAAGTAAGCCCTTCAAGGAATAAATGATGGAAAGGAGGTAGTGGATTGGGGAAAGTGGCACCGACCGTGAACTGAAACCTTTAGTGAAATGAAGCTAAAAGTGAGCCTGAAAGATGAGAAGGCCAGAGGATGGGATGTGTGAAATCAAGATTTCAGAGGTGATAGAATATTGATGAGAAAAAGTTAAGACCTTGGAAGAAGCCGGGATAGGAGGAGATCTTTGAGATAAAGAGTCAAGGATCTGTGAGGCAATGGTTATTAATGTGAGTGTTGAACTAATCTAGAATGACAAGAACTGGGGTGACAGGGAGGACAGCCACAGGCTAGGGACTCACGTTGATGGCAAGAAGATCGTGCACAAGCTTTAAAGAATCCACGCTGCAAACAAAAACCTTGGCATTATATCAAGAGATCAGTGAATGTACATTTAGGTATTTTTTTGAGATTTAAAATAAAAAGGTATAGATCATTTCAACACCCCCTCCAAGTTGCTTTAAAAATGTTATGTATTTGTCCCATTAGCACAGATTATGAGAGCTTTGATGTTCCTAAGTGCAAATTCTGCCTGTGGGCTTCCTGCCTACTCTGAGACTTGCCCCTCTTTGCTCCCCTGTGAGGCTAGTTCTCCTAGTTTCTGGAGCCCAGCAATCCTGAGGATGGTAAAATCTTTGTTGGAAGACCTGAGCTCTGCCCTCTTCCGAGGTCACCCCCACCCCCACCCCCTGCGGTGGTACTCGCAGCTCCCTACTAAGGGAGAGCACAGGGATCAGTTCCCAGACTGTATGCAGGGTGCTGGGAGAAGGAACCCCTGGGGATACTCGTGGTTGGAAGGGGTTTTTCATTCCTGAGGGGTTTTCATTGTTTTTATTCTATGGGAGCCTCTTTATTTCCTCAGTTTGCTTTGTTATGGATTTTGGATGAGGGTTCTTCGAATGATGTCAGCTTTCTTTTCCTACAATGAAGTGGGTTCGATGCTCATTTGAGCCTAATCTAAATCTTGCCTGAATCTGTTTCTTTCCTCGGTTTCTTTGTTAGCATGAGGTTTTATGCCTTCTCTTGATATTATTGCAAGTTTTTCCTCCTTCCTCAGTCTCCCACCAAATCTTTAGTTAAGTATGATCCAGCTGTGATCCTGCTTTACTTGATTGTCTCTACCCAGAAGTGACCCTACCTCTTCTTGATAGAGGAAGCAGAAGCCATGAACTTCCGGAACTGTATCTCACAAACAAGTGTGCACAATAATAAGCATTCTTTGTTTTTCTTCCCTCCTGTCAACGATGGTTTAAACGTCCTGCCCCCCATCAGGGAAACTGCCCATTCATACGCGTTCTCCTACAACCTCCCCCAGTGTCGTGAGTTTTGCGTTCTTACTGTTTACTCCCTAGCTTGCATCTTCATCCTGTCACCTTGTACTTACCCCTTGCCACCCACGTTTAAACTTGGTTGCACCTTTCATCTTCAACGTGAATGCGGTTCTAGGGGTATGGCTTGAAGATGTGAGAGCCTCGCTCTCAGAGTTCCCTGGACTTGGAAAGTGGTGTAGTCCACACGGGTGGCACCAGGCAGACTCCACTCCCAAGCCCCTGCTGGGCTGCTGCGTGGCGGACTCACTTCCGTGTCTCCCTGCGAGGCTGGGAGGAGGAGGTTCTTGTAGACGGAGGAAATGAGTTGGAGGAGACTGACCTCCTGCCTCTGCTGGGGGCTGACAGTTTGCTGGCTAACCCCCCATCAGCCCGCGGAAGCCCAGGTCACTGGCTTCTATTGCTCACAGGTTTACGGCACTCAGAGTATCCCAGTTTGACTTATGCCGAAGGGTGAATGAGTTGACAAAGGAAAATAGTCTACATAAAACTTAAGTAGCCGGTATCTAGAGAGAAAGAACCCTCAGAAATGGGTAGTGGTAAAAAAAGAATTGCTGTAGAGATCAAGGACAACTTTAATTTTGAAAAAGCACGTGAGGAAATTGGTGTAAGATAAACTTTCCAGAAATTAAAAACCTGACGCACTGAAGTGTGGTAGGAAAAAGGGAAATGGCCCCTCTCGAGGACCAGATTAGTGGCCTGGAATATGTGTCATAGTCGTTATTTATCTTTAGAAAAGCAAAACCCAAAGATATGGAGATGGTAGCAAAAATGAAAGCACCTCGAAGACAAGTTTAGGATATTTAATGTGAAGAACCATAGGGGAAAAAATGGAAACAGACTCAGGAAGGCACACTCACTAAATACTAGGGAAAAATTTCACTAGTTTGAAAGGGCTCTTACTATGTAGGTTCCAGGCAACATCGGGGGGTAAAAGACACTTGGCAGACGTTTTGGTCAAATATTTATTATCTACTTCGTGCCAGTGACAAGCATGGTTTTAGTCACAGGGAATACAGGGTGAGCAAAGCATTGGGCCATCCCTCAGTGAATGGGATGAGATGGACGGGAATAAGTGATACAGGAAAAAAAAAAAAATGAAGCAAAGTAGAGTGACTAGGCTGTGTTGGGATAATCCTGTAGAGGCAGGATTTGCTATTTTATGCAAGTGGTCAGAGACGTCTCAGGCAAGGTAACATGGGAGCAGCAACCTGAAGGAAACAAGGGAGTTGGCCTTGTTAATATCTGGGGAGAAACACTCCATACAGGAAACAAGAAAACCCTGCAGTAGTGTCCTGCGTGCTCTTTCAAGGGGAGACGAGGCATCGAGCACAGTCAGAGATGAGGGGGCCCGCAGCAACAGGCAGGGCTGAGAGGGCGCTGGAGGCAGGTGTGAGGCCTTTGACACACACGGGAGACCTGGAGCGTTTTGGGGCAGAGGAGGGACACCAGGTGAATTACGTGTTAAGAGCGTCTCTCTGCTCTTGGAGAATAGGCTGTACGCAGTAGAAGCAGAGGCGGGGAGACCAGATCACTGGATATTGCGGGAATTGAGATAAGAAATGACAAGGGCTTCGAGCAGTG
This sequence comes from Tursiops truncatus, assembly GCF_011762595.2. Lineage (NCBI taxonomy): Eukaryota > Metazoa > Chordata > Mammalia > Artiodactyla > Delphinidae > Tursiops > Tursiops truncatus. The sequence goes on along the minus strand of NC_047034.1, from coordinate 8,598,026 downwards.
TGGTATCAGTGGAGGAGCGACAAGCGGTCAAATTCTGGGAATATTTTGAAAGTAGATGGTTGGGTATGGTGTGTGATAGTTATAGAGGCAACAAGTTCGCTTGCTTGTTTGGTTCTGCCTGCGTAGCTGGAAAGCACGGAGCTCCTGCTTCCTGTTAACAGGACAGATTGTGTGAGGGTCCCGTTGGGGGGCGGCAGCAGTTAAGCCGTAGGGAATCGGGCTTAACTGGGATGTTGACTTTGGGATGCTGGTCAGACAGGCTGGAGAAGGTACTCAAATTCTTGAATTCCAGGGTAAAGAGAGGAATTTATAAAGGAAAAAAAGAGATGGAGAAGGGAAATCACATCTCCAGGCTTTAGAGAATGACTACAGCTAAGAATCCCTTTCCCAAATAAGATTGTTTATCTTGAGGATCCACAGAATGTTTCTCCCCAGTGACCTGGGTTGAGGAAAATGCACCAAGAACTTTAAACAAAGACCTGTGTTCTGTGATAGAGAATTTGTAACGTGTGAAGTAAGTACAGTACAGCAGTTAGTCAAATAAATGCTAAATAAACATTATGGGTTGACTTGAAGCTTTGTAATACTTATTTAGATTTCTTATAATGAGAGTGAAGTTTAGCTAATAATTATCATTTGATTCTGCAAATTTAAGCAACATATGGGAAGTGGAAAGTAAGTAAACATATAACTCCTGGGTTTGGGAAAATCCTAATGTCAAGAAGAGATGCTCCCGTATCCTTAAGGATGGAATTAGTAGGATATCTTCTCTCCACAGAAAGACAGAAATCTAAGAAGAAATTTTAGAATGAGTTTGAGTTTTGCCTGGTTTTCTTACTTCCAAACTCCTTAGGACTTGGCTGTTCTCATGTCTGTGAATTGTAGGCAAATCATAGCAGAGTGAACACCCACCTCTCCTCCATCAACTATCAAGCAGGCCTTGGAGAAGAGGAGGTGCGAGCTGGCACGTCTTCGCTTTTCTTTTCTTTTTTTTTTTTTTTTACATCTTTATGAGGGTTGTCTTTTGGTCTTGTTTATGGTTTCCTTTGCTGTGCAAAAGCTTTGAAGTTTCATTAGGTCCCATTTGTTTATTTTTCTTTATATTTCCATTTCTCTAGGAGGTGGGTCAAAAAGGATCTTGCTGTGATTTATGTCATAGATTGTCCTGCCTATGTTTTCCTCTAAGCGTTTGATAGTTTCTGGCCTTACATTTAGGTCTTTAATCCATTTTGAGCTTATTTTTGTGTATGGTGTTAGGGAGTGATCTAATCTCATACTTTTACATGTACCTGTCCAGTTTTCCCAGCACCACTTATTGAAGAGGCTGTCCTTTCTCCACTGTACATTCCTGCCTCCCTTATCAAAGATAAGGTGACCATATGTGCATGGGTTTATCTCTGGGCTTTCTATCCTGTTCCATTGATCTATATTTCTGTTTTTGTGCCAGCACCATACTGTCTGATTACTGTAGCTTTGTAGTATAGTCTGAAGTCAGGGAGCCTGATTCCTCCAGCTCTGTTTTTCGTTCTCAAGATTGCTTTAGCTATTCGGGGTCTTTTGTGTTTCCATACAAATTGTGAAATTTTTTGTTCTAGTTCTGTGAAAAATGCCAGTGGTAGTTTGATAGGGATTGCATTGAATCTATAGATTGCTTTGGGTAGTAGAGTCATTTTCACAATGTTGATTCTTCCAATCCAAGAACATGGTATATCTCTCCATCTATTTGTATCATCTTTAATTTCTTTCATCAGTGTCTTATAATTTTCTGCATACAGGTCTTTTGTCTCCTTAGGTAGGTTTATTCCTAGGTATTTTATTCTTTTTGTTGCAATGGTAAATGGGAGTGTTTTCTTGATTTCACTTTCAGATTTTTCATCATTAGTGTATAGGAATGCCAGAGATTTCTGTGCATTAATTTTGTATCCTGCTACTTTACCAAAATCACTGATTAGCTCTAGTAGTTTTCTGGTAGTATCTTTAGGGTTCTCTAGGTATAGTATCATGTCATCTGCAAACAGTGACAGCTTTACTTCTTCTTTTTTGATTTGGATTCCTTTTATTTCCTTTTCTTCTCTGATTGCTGTGGCTAAAACTTCCAAAACTATGTTGAATAAGAGTGGCAAGAGTGGGCAACCTTGTCTTGTTTCTGATCTTAGTGGAAATGCTTTCAGTTTTTCACCATTCAGGACGATGTTGGCTGTGGGTTTGTCATATATGCCCTTTATCATGTTGAGGAAAGTTCCCTCTATGCCTACTTTCTGGAGGCTGTTTATCATAAATGGGTGTTGAATTTTGTCAAAAGCTTTCTCTGCATCTATTGAGATGATCATATGATTTTTCTCCTTCAACTTGTTAATATGGTGTATCATGTTGATTGATTTGTGCATATTGAAGAAGCCTTGCATTCCGGGAACAAACCCCACTTGATCATGGTGTATGATCCGTTTAATGTGCTGTTGGATTCTGTTTGATAGTATTTTGTTGAGGATTTTTGCATCTATGTTCATCAGTGATATTGGCCTGTAGTTTTCTTTCTTTGTGACATCCTTGTCTGGTTTTGGTATCAGGGTGATGGTGGCCTCGTAGAATGAGTTTCGGAGTGTTCCTCCCTCTGCTAAATTTTGGAAGAGTTTGAGAAAGATAGGTGTTAGCTCTTCTCTAAATGTTTGATAGAATTCGCCTGTGAAGCCATCTGGTCCTGGGCTTTTGTTTGTTGGAAGGTTTTTAATCACAGTTTCAATTTCAGTGCTTGTGATTGGTCTGTTCATATTTTCTGTTTCTTCCTGATTCAGTCTTGCCCAGTTGTGCATTTCTAACAATTTGTGCATTTCTTCCAGGTTGTCCATTTTATTGGCATAGAGTTGCTTGTAGTAATCTCTCATGATCTTTTGCATTTCTGCAGTGTCAGTTGTTACTTCTCCTTTTTCATTTCTAATTCTATTGATTTGAGTCTTCTCCCTTTTTTCTTGATGAGTCTGGCTAATGGTTTATCAATTTTGTTTATCTTCTCAAAGAGCCAGCTTTTAGTCTTATTGATCTTTGCTATCGTTTCCTTCATTTCTTTTTCATTTATTTCTAATCTGATTTTATGATTTCTTTCCTTCTGCTAACTTTGGGGTTTTGTTTTTCTTCTTTCTCTGATTGCTTGAGGTGAAAGGTTAGGTTGTTTATTCGAGATGTTTCCTGTTTCTTAAAGTAGGATTGTATTGCTATAAACTTCCCTCTTAGAACTGCTTTTGCTGCATCCCATAGGTTTTGGGTCATCGTGTCTCCATTCTGATTTGTTTCTAGGTATTTTTTATTTCCTCTTTGATTTCTTCAGTGATCACTTCATTATTAAGTAGTGTATTGTTTAGCCTCCATGTGTTTGTATTTTTTACAGATCTTTTCCTGTAATTGATATCTAGTCTCATAGCGTTGTGGTCAGAAAAGATACTTGATACAATTTCAATTTTCTTAAATTTACCAAGGCTTGATTTGTGACCCAAGATATGATCTATCCTGGAGAATGTTCCATGAGCACTAGAGAAAAATGTGTATTCTGTTGTTTTTGGATGGAATGTCCTATAAATATCAATTAAATCCATCTTGTTTAATGTATCATTTAAAGCTGTGTTTCCTTATTTATTTTCATTTTGGATGATCTGTCCATCGGTGAAAGTGGGGTGTTAAAGTCCCCTAGTATGAATGTGTTACTGTCGATTTCCCCTTTTATGGCTGTTAGTATTTGCCTTATGTATTGAGGTGCTCCTATGCTGGGTGCATAAATATTTACAATTGTTATGTCTTCTTCTTGGATCGATCCCTTGATCATTATGTAGTGTCCTTCTTTGTCTCTTCTAATAGTCTTTATTTTAAAGTCTATTTTGTCTGATATGAGAATTGCTACTCCAGCTTTCTTTTGGTGTCCATTTGCATGAAATATCTTTTTCCATCCCCTTACTTTCAGTCTGTATGTGTCTCTAGGTATGAAGTGGGTCTCTTGTAGACAGTAAATATATGGGTCTTGTTTTTGTATCCATTCAGCCAATCTGTGTCTTTTGGTGGGAGCATTTAGTCCATTTACATGTAAGGTAATTTTCGATATGTATGTTCCTATTCCCATTTTCTTAATTGTTTTGGGTTTGTTATTGTAGGTCTTTTCCTTCTCTTGTGTTTCTTGCCTAGAGAAGTTCCTTTAGCAGTTGTTGTAGAGCTGGTTTTGTGGTGCTGAACTCTCTCAGCTTTTGCTTGCCTGCAAAGGTTTTAATTTCTCCATCAGATCTGAATGAGATCCTTGCTGGGTAGAGCACTCTTGGTTGCAGGTTTTTCTCCTTCATCACTTTAAATATGTCCTGCCAGTCCCTTCTGTCTTGCAGAGTTTCTGCTGAAAGATCAGCTGTTAACCTTATGGGGATTCCCTTGTGTGTTATTTGTTGTTTTTCCCTTGCTGCTTTTAATATGTTTTCTTTGTATTTAATTTTTGACAGTTTGATTAATATGTGTTTTGGCGTGTTTCTCCTTGGATTTATCCTGTATGGGACTCTCTGTGCTTCGTGGACTTTATTAACTATTTCCTTTCCCATATTAGGGAAGTTTTCAACTATAATCTCTTCATATATTTTCTCAGTCCCTTTCTTTTTCTCTTCTTCGTCTGGAACCCCTATAATTCGAATGTTGGTGCGTTTAATGTTGTCCCAGAGGTCTCTGAGACTGTCCTCAGTTCTTTTCATTCTTTTTTCTTTATTCTGCTCTGCAGTAGTTATTTCCACTATTTTATCTTCCAGGTCACTTATCTGTTCTTCTGCCTCAGTTATTCTTCTATTGATCCCATCTAGAGTATTTTTCATTTAATTTATTGTGTTGTTCATCGTTTTTTGTTTCATCTTTAGTTCTTGTAGGTCCTTGTTAAATGTTTCTTGCATTTTGTCTATTTTATTTCCAAGATTTTGGATCATCTTTGCTATCATTATTCTGAAGTCTTTTCCAGGTAGATTGCCTATTTCCTCTTCATTTGTTAGGTCTGGTGGATTTTTATCTTGCTCCTTCATCTGTGGTATTTTTCTGTCTTCTCATTTTGCTTATCTTACTGTGTTTGGGGTCTCCTTTTCGCAGGCTGCAGGTTCGTAGTTCCCGTGGTTTTTGGTGTCTGTCCCCAGTGGCTAAGGTTTGTTCAGTGGGTTGTGTAGGCTTCCTGGTGGAGGGGACTAGTGCCTGTGTTCTGGTGGATGAGGCTGGATCTTGTCTTTCTGGTGTGCAGGTCCACGTCTGGTGGTGTGTTTTGGGGTGTCTGTGGACTTATTATGATTTTAGGCAGCCTCTCTGCTAATGGGTGGGGCTGTGTTTCTGTCTTGCTAGTTGTTTGGCATAGGATGTCCAGCACTGTAGCTTGCTGGTCGTTGAGTGAAGCTGGGTGCTGGTGTTGAGATGGAGATCTCTAGGAGATTTTCGCCATTTGTTATTATGTGGAGCTGGGAGGTCTCTTGTGGACCAATGTCCTGAAGTTGGCTCTCCCACCTCAGAGGCACAGCACTGACTCCTGGCTGTAGCACCAAGAGCCTTTCATCCACACGGCTCAGGATAAAAGGGAGAAAAAGTAGAAAGAAAGAATTAGTAGAAGTAGAAAGAAAGAAAGGAGGGAGGGAGGGAGGTAGGAAGGAAGGAAGGAAGGAGAAAGGAAGGAAAAAAAGAAAGAAGATAAAGTAAAATAAAGTAAGATAAAATATAATAAAGTTATTAAAATAAAAAAAATTATTAAGAGAAAAAAAAAACGGGCGGATAGATCCCTAGGACAAATGGTGGAAGCAAAGCTATACAAAATCTCACACAGAAGCATACACATACACACAAAAAGAGGAAAAGGAGAAAAAATCATAAATCTTGTTCTCAAAGTCCATTTCCTTAATTTGGGATGATTTGTTGTGTATTCATGTATTCCACAGATGCAGGGTACATCAAGTTGATTGTGGAGCTTTAATCTGCTGCTTCTGAGGCTGCTGGGAGAGATTTCCCTTTCTCTTCTTTGTTCTCACAGCTCCCAGGGGCTCAGCTTTGGATTTGGCCCTGCCTCTGCATGTAGGTCGTCGGGGGGCGTCTGTTCTTCTCTCAGACAGGACGGGGTTAAAGTAGCAGCTGCTTCTGGGGCTCTGGCTCACTCACGCCAGGGGGAGGGAGGGGCACGGCGTGCGGGGCGGGCCTGCGGCGGCAGAGGCCGGCGTGACGTTGCAGCAGCCTGAGGCGCACCGTGCGTTCTTCCGGGGAAGTTGTCCCTGGATCCCGGGACCCTGGCAGTGGCGGGCTGCACAGGCTCCCGGAAGCGGGGTGTGGAGAGTGACCTGTGCTCACACACAGGGTTCTTGGTGGCGGCAGCAGCAGCCTTAGCGTCTCATGCCTGTCTCTGGGGTCCACGGTTTTAGCCGCGGCTCGCGCCTGTCTCTGGAGCTCCTTTAAGCAGCGCTCTGAATCCCCTCTCCTCGCGCACCAGGAAACAAAGAGGGAAGAAAAAGTCTTTTGCCTCTTCGGCAGGTCCAGACTTTTCCCCGGACTCCCTCCCGGCCAGCCGTGGCGCACTAACCCCCTGCAGACTGTGTTCACGCCGCCAACCCCAGTCCTCTCCCGGCGCAAAGCCCGAGCCTCAGCTCCCAGCCCCGCCCGCCCGCCCCGGCGGGGGAGCAGACAAGCCTCTCGGGCTGGTGAGTGCCGGTCGGGCCTGACCCTCTGTGTGGGAATCTCTCCGCTGTGTCCTCCGCATCCCTGTGGCTGTGCTCTCCTCCATGGCACCGAAGCTTTCCCCCTCCGCCACCCGCAGTCTCCGGCCGCGAAGGGGCTCCTAGTGTGTGGAAACCGTTCCTCCTTCACGGCTTCCTCCCACTGTTGCAGGTACCGTCCCTATTCTTTTGTCTCTGTTTTTTCTTTTGCCCTACCCAGGTACGTGGGGAGTTTCTTGCCTTTAGGGAGGTCTGAGGTCTTCTGCCAGCGTTCAGTAGCTGTTCTGTAGGAGTTGTTCCACGTGTAGATGTATTTCTGGTGTATCTGTGGGTAGGGAGGTTATCTCCGCGTCTTACTCTTCTGCCATCTTCCCGGAAGCCTCCTGCCCCAATTTTTGAAGAATTTTCTCTGAAGCTATATAAATCATTACTTAGGCATCATGGGAGACTCTGCTTATCAAAGCCTAATGATTATTAATTGTCATAATTCTTTTTACATAAATAAATTTCAGTGATATATATTTTAGGATTAATGTTAACTTAATTAAACAAAGATTCAAAAGTATCTAAACTACCTAGCACCCCGTAAGGCAGTGGGTTTCAAATTTTATAGCAATGAGAATCACCTTGGATGACACTTAAAAGTCTGATTCCAAGGCCCTTCCACAGATATTCTGATTCAATAAGTGTGCATATTTGACAGGAGATTCTGTTACTGATGGGTTAGAAAAAAACTTCAAAAACTACTCCTGGAGGGGTGATAGGGTACACAAAAGAAGTATGTAACATAGCTTCTGCCTCAAGTAACTTAATGTGAATTAATGAAAAGACATTTGTGTGGAACAATACAAAGACAAGTTGTGTTTTGGGTTCTAATCCACTACAGCCAACATTTTTCTTCTTTAATTTGAATTAGGAGGAAAACTAGGTCAGGTAGGAGGAAAACTAGGTCCAGGAGTGAGGTTTTTCCAACTGGCAGGAGAGCTTAAGCAATTAATTTAGTGATGGATCTGATTCACATAGTTTGTTTCCAACTTATATGAGCAATACATTCTATAGATTAAGTGAAGAATTTAGTATCTTAAAGTTTAATGTTACTTTCCAGGGAAATTAACAGAAAGTTTTTTCATGAAGAATGAGTAGCCCAGGAAGAGCTTTGGACTGAATATACATACAGATCTTCCTTGACTTAACGATGAGGTTAGGCTCACGATAAACCCATCCTAAGGTGAAAATATTGTAAGTCTAAAATGCATTTAATACACTTAACCTACCAAACATCACAACTTAGCCTTGCCTACCTTAAAGGGCTCAGAACACTTACGTTAGCTTACAGTTGGGCAAAATCATCTAACACAAAGCCTATTTTTAATGAAGTGTTGAGTACCTCATGTAGTTGATTGAATACTGTACCGAAAGTGAAGAGTAGAATGGCTGTAAGTGTATTGGCTAATCACCCTCGTGACTGCATGTCTGACTGGGACCCATGGCTGCCACTGCCCAGCATCACGAGAGAGGATTGTACCACATATCACTAACCTGGAGAAAGATCAAAATTCAAAATTCGAAGTACAGTTTCTAATGAATGCGTATCGCTTTCACAGCATTGTAAAGTCAAAAAATCACAAGTTGAACCATAAGTCAAGGACCATCTGTGTATGTTTCTGAGCCTTGTATATAATGGCTCAAACACATAGAAGTTTATATCGCAGTCACATAGGAGGCCAAGGAGGGGGAGGAGGTCTACTCCATGGGATGATTCAGGCATCCATGGTCATTCCATTTGGTGGCTCTGCCATCCCCTAGTTCACCACTGCCATCAGCCTATGGGAAAGGAAAGAAATATCAGAGGGAAAGCACACCTATTTCATAAAAGCCTTGGCCCCCAAACAGCACACATCACTTCTGCTAACATACACATTAGTGAGAATTAGTCATATGGCCACACTTAGTTTCACAAAGAACTGGAAAGTGAGGTTTCTCGTCTATCAGCCTCTTTGCAGCTTCAACTCTATACATGGAAGGGAAGAACGGATTTTGGTAGACAGCTAGTCACACACTAAGGCATACCCTCATATTTCAAATCACCTGAGGTAAAGAGCAGATTCTAAAAGCTTGCAGAGAGAGAAAAATAGTCACTTACAAAGAACCAGTAGTCAGAATGCCATCAAATTTCTCAAGAGGAATATAGAAAGATGATGGAGGAAAGCCTACATAATTCTGCATGGTCAACCTAGGAGTCTATACCTAGCCAGACCATCAACATGTAAATGTAGATAGACTTATGCAGACTTGTGCAATCTCAAAAGATTTACCTCCCAGATACTTTCTCAGGAAGTTACTGGATATATGTTCTACAAAAGCAAGAGAAGAATCCAAGAAAGATGACAACATAAAATTCAGAAAACAGAGTATCTAAGAAACAAGGGTGAAATGAGTTCTAATAATGATGGTGAAAATATACTCCAGTCTGACAGCTCAGCAGCAAACCTAGAGAGCAAGTTCTGACTTGAGCAAGAGGATATGAAGGTTTCCAGAAAGGATGAGCCTACACACACACACACACACACACACACACACACACACACACACACACACACAAATTGAGCTAATAGATTCCTTGGTGTGTTTGACTCTATTGAAATTAGTTTTAATGTTCTATCAGAGAATGTGGGGTTTAATTAGTTATAGGTACATAAAAATTAAGTAACTTAAAAGAAAAGAAATATATTCTAATATACTATATGACTCATCTATGAATTATATTTTGGTAATTATAATAATATAAACACTGATATTCATATGGAACATATAGAGGGGATAGTGGGGGAAAATATATTGGGTGGTGAATGAAAATGTAAAACCACTAGGTCCTCATCTTTCATGAAAAAGTCAATTCATAATGTCTTAAAGTGAAAAATCAGGAGATATAAGTTTGAACAAGTTATTTAGAAATACAGAGAGTCTTAACCTGGGTTCCTCAGAAAGCAGACCCTTTCATGTGTTTTTCCCTGAGGGGTTGGTTATTTGGTCTAATTCTGTGAAAAATGCCATTGGTAATTTGATAGGGATTGCATTGAATCTGAGTCATTTTGAGTCAATCTGAGTCAAAATTGAGTCACTTTGACAATATTAATTCTTCCAATCCAAGAATGTGTTATATCTCTCCATCTGTTTGTGTCATCTTTGATTTCTTACATCAGTATCTTATAGTTTTCTGAGTACAGGTCTTTTGCCTCCTCAGGTAGGTTTATTCCTAGGTATTTTATTCTTTTTGATGTGACGATAAATGGGATTGTTTCCTTAATTTTTCTTTCTGATCTTTTGTTGTTAGTGTATAGGAATGCAAGAGATATCTGTGTATTAATTTTGTATAAAATTACAACTTTACCTGCAACTTTACCAGATTCATTGATGAGCTCTAGCAGTTTTCTGGTAGCATCTTTATGATTTTCTATGTGTAGTATCATGTCATCTGCAAACAGTGACAGTTTTACTTCTTCTCTTCCAATTCGGATTCCTTTCATTTCTTTTTCTTCTCTGATTGTTGTGGCTAGGGCTTCCAAAACTATGTTGAATAAAAGGGGAGAGAGTGGACATCCTTGTCTTGTTCTTGATCTTATTGGAAATGTTTTCAGTTTTTCACAGTTGAGACGGATGTTTGCTGTGGGTTTGTCATATATGGCCTTTATTATGTTGAGATATGTTCCCTCTATGCCCACTTCTGTAGAGTTTTTATCATAAATGGGTGTTGTGAAACTTTGTGAAAAGCTTTTTCTGTATCTATTGAGATGATCATATGGTTTTTATTCTTCAGTTTGTTAATGTGGTGTATCACACTGATCTACATATTTTGAAGAACACTTGCATCCCTGGGGTAAATCCCACTTGATCTTGGTGTATGATCCTTTTAATATGTTTTTGGATTCAGTTTGCCAGTATTCTGTTGAAGATTTTTGAGAAAGATAAACAGAGCTGGAGGAATCAGGCTCCCTGACTTCAGACTATACTGCAAAGCTACAGTGATCAAAACAGTATGGTACTGGCACAAAAACAGAAAGATCAATAGAACAGGATAGAAAGTCCAGAGATAAACCCACGCACCTATGGTCAGCTAATCTATGACAAAGGAGGCAAGAATGTACAATTGAGAAAAGACAGCCTCTTCAAAAAGTGGTGCTGGGAAAACTGGACAGCTACATGTAAAAGAATGAAATTAGAACACTCCCTAACACCATGCACGAAAATAAACTCCAAATGGATTAAAGACCTAAATGTAAGACCGGACACTATAAAACTCTTAGAGGAAAACATAGGCAAAATACTTGTTACCTAATTGCCTTTTTTTTTTTTCCCTACAGGAAAAACATTAATGGCTGCATAGGATTTTATTGCAAGTATATATCATAATAAAATTAACTAAATTTCTTTAAAAATGCAGTTGGGAGTAGTAAAGATTAGGACAGGACTCAAATTATAATTTTATTTTTTAAATTTATGTGTTTGTATTATTAATTTAAAAAGACAAATTTAAAAATGATTAAAAGTATTTTACATAATAGATTCTTTATTCTAGGCAATTATCATTACAACCAAAAATTCCTTTTAATTTTCACAAAGACTAAATCTAAGTGATTTTTTTTTAAGTTAGGATATTTCTACTTTCCTGTTACTAACATATTGGGTGTAATTAATGACCAAAATTCATAGAATTGGCTAGCAATTCTCAAATGTTTTCGTCTAAAAACCTCATTATACTGTTAGGTTTCAGTTAATGATATTTGTCAAATTAAAAAACAATTAAGAGCTTAAAATATTTGTTTACTGACTGACTTAAAATAACAATAATAAACCAACTGTATGTGATAAATAACATATTTTTATTTTAAAACAACTACATTTTCCAAAACAAAATACATCAGCGAGAAGAGTGTCATTGTTGAACACTTTTTCAATTCTCTTTAACTTCTGGCTTTAATAGAATTCAGTTCATTCCTTATATCTTCTTCTATATGCAGTTTGTTGTGATATGTTGTTTGGAAATGTAGGGGTAAAAATGTGCCCTCACACAGATACATTGTTAGAAAAGGAAGAAGTATTTTAATAGCCTTTTCAGATAATTGTGGTTATTCTTCTTTGACACAACACCAAAATGTGAAATTGGAAATCATATCCATGAACTTTTTCTGTTCTGTTACACTAGAAGTCATTGGTCTATCTTGTACTTTGAATGGACCTTTTCAAGAACTGTGCATGATTTGGTAACATAATGCATTAGTCACTTGAAAAGTACTGGTTCACTGAGCTATGCAGATCTTCCAAATGCTGACTCATTTCATTACTCAGTTTCAAAAGATGACATTCATTAATATCACTACCAGTCTCATTAGAAAAATCTTTAGGTATTGGCAAACTATAGCTAATGATCATGAATACAAATTTTCTAAATTTCTAATTTTTGTGTGAAACCTCAAATTTTTTCATTGTGAACAATGTCAATTGCTTCTTAAAATGATACTCATTTCATATATTTTCAAGAATATGCCTGCCTAATAAATCAGAATAGCTCTAGTTTGCCTGACAGTTGTTCCTGCAAGTGAAAAGGATGCTCCATGAAAAAAGCAGCTAGTTCTGCTGGTAACTCAAACACACATAAGTACTTTTCTTCGAGACAACCATCATACTTCAGTATGCAACCAAAGTATTTTATGTTTTTCCAGCTTCACTGAAACAAACTGACATATAACATTGTATAAGTTTAAGGTGTACAGTGTAATAATTTAATACATGTATATATTGTAAAATGATTACCAAAATAAGGTTAGTTAACACATCCATCACCTCACATACTTACAAAATGTGTGTGTGTGTGATGAGAACTTTTAAGATCTACTCTCTTAGCAACTTATTCATATAGAATACAGTGTCGTCAACTACAGTCACCAGGCTGTACGTTACCCCCCCACAAATTATTCATATAGAATACAGTGTCATTAACTACTATCGTTATCATCACGCTGTACATTACCTCCCCACAATTTATTCATCTTATAACTGGAAGCATGTACCTTTTGACCACCTTCACCCATTTCCCCCATCCATCCCCCCCATCCTTGGCATCTACCAATCTACTGTCTCTTTCTATGAGTGGAGCACAAATTATTTTATGCCCATTTCCCATTTTGACACACAGAATGTTAAAATGACATGCACTCAAGGGTCAAGATTTAATAAAATTAATAATCTTTACTGCTTTATAAAGATATTCTTAGGCATACCCGGCATTTTTTAACCACAGTGTAGGCAATTAAAAAGACAACGACTACTAGTACAGTTTGGTACCCCTGCCTGTATTCATGCTTAGGTGCCAGTAGTTTTACTCACCATTTTTTTCCACCATGCTTGCAAGTGTCAGCCTTATGAAAAAGTCAAATAATATTTTAGTACTATTATGTATTATTTAGTATTATTATTAGAGCTTTGCCCTTTAAGACACCCAGAAAGGATTTCCATAGCCTACAGGTTCTGTGAATTGCCCTCTGAGAACTACTGATGTAGGCAGTAAGTATCATAAATGATAAAATGATCACAAACAAAAGCCTTTACTTTTTTGCCTAGCTGAATAAGAGTTAAGTTTTCCAAGCTGTGTAAACTGTGCCTAGGCAGTAGGATGCAGTAGAAATAGTTCAAAATTGTTGGAATGTAACACTTGATCACAGCTCAGGGTACCTGTGTCCCCATGTTGTCATTTATCAGTCATAGGATCATTGATTAGTCAACTGTGCTTCTTTGAGCATCTTTCTCCCACTTGAATATTGGAGATAACACCATCTACCTCTTAGTGTCCTTGGATAAACTAGAGTGACTCAAAGTATGGCCCCTGCACCCTTAGCATCAGCATCACCTGGGAACCTGTTAGAAATCCAGATTCTAGGTTCCCAACCCACACATGTTGACCCAGAATCCTCAGAAGTAAGGTCCAGAAATTTCTTCTTTTTTAGGTTCTCCAGATGATTCTTACCCATATGGAAGCTTGAGAAGCATCATCACAGACCATACAACATAAAGGATTAAAAACTGTGAACACTATGAATTCACATTATAATGATAATAAATAGAAAAGAAAGATCTTCCAGGCAAAGAACTACATGAAAATAGTTATTTGTGTAGTTTTAGGACTTTTACCCCCCACTAAATTATTAAACATAGCTTATTTATATTTGTGTCATCCACTGTAGGTTACCAGTGATCTTATTGTTGCTATTAAACATACGTGTGTGTGAAAGAAATACAAAGCCAAGAAGTAGTCCGGAGTAAGGGAGATAGCAAAGAGTATATTTGGAAAGCAGTGGGAAATAATGCTAGATGTGATTAAAGTATGGGATTATATGGCTAAACTTTATACAAGAAACAACAGGAACCATTATAGATTCTCAAATAGTAAAGTGACGTGATGAAAGGCATGTTTTAGTAATCGTGGTACAATATGAATTGGAGGGGAAAAGACATGAAGGCAAGGAGTATTTCATCAGGATCATACATTTTTTTTCTTCCCGTGAATAAGAAAGTCCTCCACCAAATCTGGACATGGTCCGCAGTGTCATAGGTATATGGTAGGACTAAAATGAAGACAAAGAAACTCTAAGAATGAGTATATTACATGTTCATTATTTACGTCAACACAGCAATTCACCTTCTCTTCTATTCCAAGTGTTCCTATTAATTTGCCGCTCTCAAACTCTTGTTCTCAATGGTCTTTCAACCTGCCCTCCTTTTCTCAGCAGCCCAGGTTCTTCCCCTATCTATGAAGACTCTTTCATGTGTTTCCTATCCTGTAACTGTCTACGCTTACTAAAAGTTCTAATTGATAAGAAGCTCTTTTCTAAGAATTTCTGTGCCGAAGGAGAGGAGTAATGGAAAATCCCTGTGTCCCAGTCAGAGTCTTCCTCTCTTCCTGGACATATTATGTAGTTATCAATAGCTTTTGAAGATAATGTTCTGATTTTAGCGCTTAAAAAGAGAGAGAGAGAAAATAAGGGGCTGAGAGAATAAAATGAAAACAGGGCAGAAGCAACGTCTCTACAATGCAGGCTTGGAAAAGATTAAGTCAAAAACACCAGGACTGTGGAGCTGAAGTTGAATTTATCTGTTTGTGTGTTCTGGGGGCAGAACCAGATCAGAACGTCCTGCCGGGATTTATCCGTCCTGGAATGGAACTACCCTGGGAAAGACTAAAAGCATTTAAAGCAGAATATAGAATAGCAATGGTTGGAAAAGCCCCTCAGATTTGACCCTTAATTAAGCCAAGCTAATTACATTAATAAAAGATTATCCAAAGCTATTCCTGTCAAAAGCATTCAAATTACCCTGAACTTCTGGCTGCAATTACACCGGGAATTGCAAGCTAAGAAGACTTAGGGGAGTGACCCAAATCATGTGACATTAAAGCTCAGAAGGAAGGCAGAACTCAAAGTCACCAAGTGGAGAGGAGTGGATTTGAGAGTGAGGGGATTTTAGCATCTTTCATAGTGTATAAATGTGCACACTTTTACTTAATTTAAATTGAATGCACTCAGATTCAGTTAAGTGGGGTGTTACGATGAAATCCAAAGCTTTTTAAATGTTACCCCAATTTTTTGGATGAAAATTCAATGAAAAGACAATTTATTTATAGAAGTATCATATATAAGAAAAATGAAACTTTTTTTTTTTGCGGTACGTGGGCCTCTCACTGTTGCGGCCTCTCCCGTTGCGGAGCACAGGCTTCGGACGCGCGGGCTCTGCGGCCATGGCTCACGGGCCCAGGCGCTCCACGGCATGTGGGATCTTCCCGGACCGGGGCACGAACCCGTGTCCCCTGCATCGGCAGGTGGACTCTCAACCACTGCGCCACCAGGGAAGCCCAGAAAAATGAAACTTTAAAAAAATGGTTGAGAATACCATCTTTCATTTAACTATTTGAATTCAAAACAAGACCTATTTGTTGGAATGATAGCATGGTAATAATATAAACTGTAATTAATTTCGTTCCAGTTTTACTCATTCATAGATAATCCCTAGCACAGTTCTAGGTAACAAAGATACCACGGTGAACAATGCATAGATATGGTTCCTGTCTTTATGGAGTTTATATTCTAGTAAGGAAGATAGTGAAAATGAGAAGTAAGCACATGACTATAAATACACAGTATATAAAGTAAATTGTAAGTGCCACCTAGAAACAAGTAGCTAAGAGAGAGAAGAGTTAGGGGGATGAGTTTAAATAAAATGGTCAGGGGAGCATCTCTAAGAAGACGGCATTAAAGCTCAGACCTAAGAGTGAGAAATTATCATGCACAGAGTGGAAAGAAGCTCTCTCCTGCCAAGACGAAAGCAGCGTATAGGCTCTGAGGAGGGAAAGAGCCAGACTTGTTCAAAGATCTAAGACAAAACAAGTGTGGCTGGAGCCTGGTGATCAAAGAGGAGAGAACAAAGATGAGCTGGAGAAAGACATAGGGGTCAGACCATGAGGGCCTTTTGTGCTATCTTGTGGAGAAAGCAGAGGAAAATAAGGGCAGAAGATGTCCTGTGGTTTGGCAACCACAATGTAATGGGTGTCGCTTGCTATAGCTAATTTCAGGAAAATAGTACAGAAGAGTCAATATCGACTCCCGCTAGGATGAGTAGGAGACACAGCCAGCAGGGAAAAAGACACATCTCTGTCTCGCTCAAATTCAGCTAAGAGGGGGAGATTGGTGGAGGAAACCTAGAAGGTTTGGGTTTTCTTTCCCAAAGACAGGAAAGATCAGAGCATGTTTGTATTCTGATAGGGATTGGTCCAGGGGAGAGGAGTTATTGATGAGAAGCATGGATGGGGCCCAGAGCACAAGTGAAAGATTGAGAGACAAGATAGGAAAAAAGATTGTGTGGACACAGGTCAAGGTGTGCAGTTACTGGTAGAAGCTTCGAAAACACTGTCCTCTACCACCCTCACCTCCTCTTAACCTCAGAATCTCTGAGCTATGCCTTCATGTTCATTAACACTTTAGCTCCTGAATCTGTTTCTAGATTCAAACCATTGACACATCCCATCTGCTTTAAAATCCCTAAGAATTCCATGTAAATAATTTACTTTCCTAAATACACAAGTGTTTGCAAAGACGGCACAGCCAAGTCAATAGAGGTTTTGTGTTTTTTTTTAACAGAGTTGTCCTGCAATTTTATTTATACAACATAATGTGATAAGCAAAACGTTTTAGGACAAAAGATAAATTAAAGGTGCCCCCCACCGAAAGTGGCAAGATCCAGAATCGCTACATATAGTTTTCCATACGTTTTTCCTCAGTATCTTTTTATTATATTACCAGGGTCTTGGAACTTATTTTTCCATCCATGCCACTTCCACTTTTCATATCAGTGTGGCATTCAAATTCCTTCTTGGATATAATATCCCCAGTGCTTTGTCGAATGTGTCCCTTCTTTGAAAATGTGTATATTTATATATTCCTATATCCCTTCACTTACTTTCCATTACTAAATTAAGAAAGAAATAATAGGAGATGTAACACAAAGCATATGCTGTGTTTGTCCGACTGGATAGATAGATCATTTTCAAATATAGTAGCAAATGCTGTTTCAGTTTAAAAGAGGTTTTAACTGTTCAACTCCAAATGCACTGAGTTATTTTAAGTTCTGCTACCATCAGTCAGTTGCTTCGTGTGGAAGAACATATAACTTAGCTAAAGCTAAAGCAGCTGGAGCAATCACCACACATCACCAGTTAGAAGGCTGCTTGCAGCAGTAACACAGGCTGAAAAGTCCCCTCTCCCCCAGAAAAACCCATGAAAAAGTTGATGTCCCGTGGTTTGGCAACCGCAATGTAATGCGGTTGCCAGTAGCTCACTGTTGTTCAGGTCATCTGTCATCCCGCTGGACCACACAAGTAGGAGTAAAGAAGAAATTCGTCTTTTATACTGACATCACACCATGTCTTTTTTTAAAATGGGCATTTGTAGCTTTCATTTGATATCAAAATCCAGAAGTTTCTAAGCAAAAGAAGTAGTGAGAAAGTTTAAAATGAAGTTTTAAATCTCACTAAATGAATGACAACATCTAAGCTTAAGGAGCATTTCTAACCTTCTGTAGAAGAAAAGCATTTCTCCTCTAGCATGAGTTTCAGGTAATTTTGTTTGTTCAATGATTTGTTCAACTTTTCCTTTTTTCATTGAGAAGCGTCTGCCCACAAAAGTTACGTCTAGGTTCACAAATCCAGATAGCAGGCTAATTTAAATAACTCAAAACTTTTCCAAGTGTCATTAAACTCAAACTGACATTCTACTACATACCCACCAGGATGGCTAAAACTAAAATTGAGATCATATATGTTGGTGAGAATGTAGAACAACATGAATTCTGTATTGTTTATGGGAGTATAAATTGGAAAACTGGTAAATACAAATTTGGAAAACTGTAAGAAAATAGCTACTAAAGCTAGTGGAATGCCAGTAAATACTGAACACCTGATTCTCAGGGGAGTGTTGGGCGGGGCTGGGGGTCTGCTGGTTTGTAGTATTGCCTGTGATGTAAATACTCCCCTGATAGCCAATTTCAAGCTACCAATGTGACATCACTGAAGAGGAAATTTCTGAACATCTTTCCTTTGACTAGAGCTAAAAACATACATCTTCTCCACAATCCTGAACATTTCCTCCTAATTATAATCCCCAAAGAGATGTATATATATGTTAACCAAAAGCTGCATACAAGAATTTTTATAGCAACACAATTTATTGAAGTCAGAAACTGGCAACAACCCAGTTGTCTTTCTCCCATCAAGCATCCAGTCACCTCAACTAAGCCAAAAGAAGGCAGAGGTATTGTCTATTACCCACTACTGTATCTTCCAGCACTAGAAAAATGGCTGGTAGATAGTAAGTTCTCACTAGATAGCTGTTGATTGAAAGAATAGATTAACTGATGAATCAACAATAGATGTCTTTTTCCTCCCAAAAAAGAATCAGTGTTTCCTTCTAGGATGTTCTCAATTCAGTCTGGATTGGACATGAAGAAAGGACCCTTTGGAATATTCTCGTACTTCAAAAGAGTTTATGAATCTGGAAGTATTTTAGGAGGAAACATACTGACTCCATTTGAGCCATTCAGTCTTTATGTGACAATTCTCATTTCCTTCCTATTTCAGACCTATCAGGACAAGTTAAGGAGCCACCCAAAGGAAAAATTCGTTGTACACCTCACCCTGTCAAAACGCATTTATCTGACAGAATAAACTGTTTGCAATTGTAATCACTAAAGACATTGACTCCCACTCATGGAAGGCTGTGTTAATCTAAGACGTGATTTTTGTGCCTGCATTATAGCTTTTAGAAGACTGTGCCTAGTGTCCTTTTTCCCCTTGGGATTTCAGTGGAGAAATCCTAAAATCCCTGCCTTCCGCATGGCTCTTCTAAAGGCAATTCTTCTTGCTATTCCTGGGAAAAGAGATCTTTAAAATCCTTAGTCATTTTCCCAGGTGTAAAATGAGTAATCCTTTCAGGACATCAAAAATATTGTTCATCTGCACAGTCTCCTGTCTCCTGCCATCTGTGTTGTCTTTCTTACTGTCTAGTCTGGGGCTGAAATAATTTATTACAATTAAAACCAATCACCAATATGTAAACCAAATCATCAGAGGGAGATTTTTCAATATTTCTTTAAGCTGAATGTTTAGAACTGCCCTATTCAAAATCACTTATATTTGAAATTGTTTAAAATCACGTTTGATTTGTTAATCCCCAGAAATATACAAATGATATGTAATTATTCTACCAGTTATGGAGGCTGATAGATAAGATTTTATGTCACCTCACTGGGGGGCCATCAGGATTCCTGTTTACAACAACAAAGAATTATACTTCAAACTGCAATTTTTAAAAAAAACTACATTATAAAATGGGGTTTTAATTTTAACACAAAAAGGGAATGCTTCCTTATAGCAGATATGGATGGAGATTGACTGGGAGCAGTGAAGGAGAGGGCGTGGCATTGAGAAACGGAAACATGCAACAAATGATCCGGAAACCTTCTGGACTCAGCCTGGTAGGGGTCTGTCTGTTTTAGAGAGGATTAGTAAAAGAGGAAGAAAGAAGTTGATGCCTTTGATCAATGAGAAACCTTGAAGAGGTGAGACTTAGAAAGTTCAGGGTTAAAAAGAAATTAAAAGCAAAATGCTTAGAGGAGATGGGGTGACAAAGAGAGGCAGAAATTCTCTCAGTCATGGGAGTCGGCGAGCACAGGAACCACGATCAATCTCTAACTTCTCACACTTTGTTCAGTGCTTTCTTAAAACTGCTGAAGCGATGTGATTTCATAGCGTCTGTGCCAACTTTAACTATGAAGTATTTTTAAAACTGCCTCTCGAAGAATGAAATTCCCCTTCAATATCATAATTAAATAAATGTGGTTAAAAGGAAACTCTTAAAATGAGCTTAGAAACGAGATCATTTCTTTCCTCAAGAGGTGGCCTTTCCTTATGGTCCAGATGGCAATGCTGACCCTTATTAACGCAAATTAAATCGCACCTATCACCTAAATGGTGCCACATAGTTTTATCTAAGAAAAACAATGACTATTAACAGTCCAGCTGTACACAGAAGTTTCTTCTCTGATAAAAGAAAACTCATCAAAAAATATTAATCTGACTCTTAAACACTGAGATCTGAATTAGCTGTGTAATTGCTACATAAATGTAAAAATACAATTTTGTATGGAATATATGTTGGAGGTAACCAAACTAAATCTATTGCCCTAATGTCAATTGCTTTGGAGAATGATGTCACTGATACCATAGGGTGGTCCAGTACAGTTAAAAATTATTTTAAATGAATGAAAACATGTTTGAGGTATTTCATTCGTGAAATCCAACAAATGAAAAAAATTCTCTTTATTTAAAGTAATAAAGTCATTTGGGATTGACACATAAACACTATTAATGCTATGTATAAAATAGATAACTGATGAGAACATACTGTATAGCACAGGGAACTCTACGTAATGCTCATGGTGACCTAAATGAGCAGGAAATCCAAAAAAGAGGAGATACATGTATATGCATAGCTGATTCATTTTGCTGTACAGTAGAAACTAATACAACATTGTAAAGCAGCTATACTCCAATAAAAATTAATTAAAAAACTTTTTAAAATGGTAATCGTTCCCTGATGTATATAAATCAAATCATTACGCTGTACACCTTAAACTTATAGAGTGTTGTATGTCAATTATATCTTAATAAAAATGGAAGAAAAATAAAATAAATTTTTAAAAATTGAGAAACCCGCATCTTGGTTGGACAATAATCATGCTGAAAATTATTCCTTACACAATTGAGGGTGAGACACTCTATAGAAAGGACATCTTGAGAAGATAGCTACACAATCAGTAACATAAAATTCTGACAAAATCAAACCAGATGCAAAAAAAAAAGCAATTACAGTGAAAGTAAATACAGCAATATCCATGAGTACACAAAGTAGTGATTGATGAAAATTTTAATAATTTTTCCATAATGTAAAATGTACTCAGAAAATGACAAGAATCAAACTGTAGATTCAGATTCCATAATTTGAAGTATGACATCAAAATGCTAGCTAGAGAAGCTATGCATGGTACA
This sequence comes from Tursiops truncatus, assembly GCF_011762595.2. Classification (NCBI taxonomy): domain Eukaryota; kingdom Metazoa; phylum Chordata; class Mammalia; order Artiodactyla; family Delphinidae; genus Tursiops; species Tursiops truncatus. The sequence continues at coordinate 8,576,693 of NC_047034.1, read as the reverse complement.
GGGTAGGGATGCACAATCTGGGGGTGAGCTGCAGATTCTCATCCCACCTCTGCTGCCTCTGGCCGTGCCCCAGGGACGTGACCCCTGTGCGTCTTCCCGCCAGCACGGGGATAACGTAGCAGCAGCGCTCGCTTTATCTGCACATGTCCCAATGTCACACATCCAGCCAATCAATTGTTCTCTGAATTTACTACAATACAGACCAGGTTTTCTACTTTGCAGAACCAGAAAGGGGTCTTTATCAATGAACCCAGAGCCCACCAGGTTCTCAGTAATAGCAAAAAACATAGGCGATAGTAGGTAGCTTAGATGCCTGTCCTTGAAAGCAACTCCATGAAGTAAATATTATGATATTCATTTTTGACATGAGGAAACTAAGGTTGAGAAGTGTGACTCTCCTGTGACAACAAAGCAACTGAATGGCAGAGCTGCTCTTCAAACCCTAGTCTGTGACTTTCCAATACCGCCCTGCAATAACAGTTCCCATAAATGTTATTTTTCCACAAGAAAGATGTACATATAAGGATACCCGTATTTTTATAATTTGGCACAGTGGTTCACAAAGTGTGATCTGGGAACTCCTGGGGGTGCTCAAGATCTTTTCGGGGAGACCACGAGGTCAAAACTATTTTCATAATAACAAAAAGACATTCCTTGTCGTCTTATTCCCATTCCCTCATGAGCCCACAGTAAAGTTTTCCAGAGGCTGTGTGACCTGTGATGTCACAACAGACTGAATACAGAAGCAGATATAAGAATCCAGCTGTCTTCTATTAAGTCAGACATTAAAGAAACTTGCAAAAAAAAAAAGTTACTCTTCTCACTAAAGTTACTTTTTAGTTTTAGAAAATAAGGTTTTTTTTTTTTTTTTTTTTCTGCACTGTGCGGTTTGTGGGATTTTAGTTCCCGACCAAGCAGGGATTGAACCTGGGACCTCAGCAGTGAGAGCTCAGAGTCCTAACCGCTGGACCGCCAGAATATTCCCAAAATTATTTTTCATTAAAATGTCATTTATGTTAACATGTAATGGGTTTGTTATTTTAAATAAATTATCCTTATATTTAAAAATTTTCTCAGATATAAGTGAATACACTAAAAATCTCTAGATATAATATACACATAAACAAAAGCTTTTGGGGGGCCTCAATAATTTTTAAGAGTCTAGGGAGATCCTAAGAAAAAAATTTTGAGAACTTTGAAGAACATTCATACTATTATGCCACTGTCAGTAGAAGAGCATAGGGGAGAAAACAAGATCACACAAGAAGTGTGTGTTTTGTTTTTAATTTTTATGGAGTATACTTGATTTACAATGCTGTACTAACCTCAGGTGCACAGCAAAGTGAATCACCTACACACGTAGACATGTCCCCTTTTTTTTTAGATTCTTTTCCCATATAGGCCACCACAGACCATTGATTAGAGTTCCCTATGCTATACACAGGTTCTTATTAGTTATCTATTTTATATAAAGTAGTATACATATGTCAATCCCAATCTCCCAGTTTATACTCCCACCACCAGCCCCTGGCCACCACAAGTCTGTTCTCTATATCCGTGACTACCTCTGTTTTACAAATAAGTTCATCCGTACCCTTTTTTTTTTTTTAAGATTCCACATATAAGCAACATCACATGCCACCTGTCTTTCTGTGTCTGAACCACTTAACTCAGGCCGACAATCACCAGGTCCATCCATGTTGCCACAGTGGTTTTCAATGAGCACCTAACTTAGCCTGACTGTTCTCTGGGTACCCTGAAATTCAGTGTCATTTTCATCCCTGCATCCACCCAAACTGAAGCCACTTTTCCATGAAGAAGGACCTTCCAAGGGATTATTGTCAGGTGATACCGTGTGATTTTTTTTTAATTGTGTTGGAGTGAAGTATGAATTAGAATGTGAGAAGCTGAATGCTTTTATCACGTTCTATTGCATGTGTTTTAATGAGTCCATATTGTAAAAGATTGTCAAAAAATCCCTTCCACAGAGTGCCCTGAAAGAGGATGAAGCACTTAGCTTACCACAAACTGTGATAGCCTTTAACTTAAAAAAAATTGTACGTGTATGTGTATAATAAAAATGTAACCATGATGAAATCTTTATGTAATTTATATTATATCAGGATGTGTTACATACTATGAGATAGAGATAGATATAGATAGTATATAAATCTAATAAAGTTAAGTCTGACAGAGAAGAAAAATTAAGAGGTTCACTTGATCAGTGTAGCAACGTTCTTGATACATAAGTAGCTACATAAATGTTCAGAATACAGACTAATACCCTGTATAGAACATGTATATTTAAGTGGAGTTTGCTATCTCTAGTCTATCTTCAAAGTAACCATAGAAGGTTATTAGAACAAAATTTGTTTTCAGTTTTTTTATTTGTATGCTAAATGGTTTAAAAAGTATAATTAACACAGCCTTCAAGAATGAAAATGATGATGACATAACCATCAAGATGAAAGTATATTAACAGAACAATACCAATTGCTGAGCAAACTCTGGCACATCCATGCATAATCTACATCATGGCAGAGGGGTAGGAAGAATACAGTAGCAAAAATATCTGCCACCTTAAGAAAACAGGATCAGAATACCTTATACCAGGCATTTTGATTCCAAGATTTCTTAGATTCACTATTTGACATAAACTAATTCAAATAAGTATAAAAGAGCAAAATACGTGAAAGAAACAGGGAAATCTGTGAAAAATAAACGTGCTAAGCATAAGGCCATAAACTACCTCTCAACCACAAAGAAAATACAATCTGACGCTGCTGAGTCTTCCACAGACATAGTCATTTTTTTTTTTTAAAGCAGGTGGTGGTATGGCAGAAGGAAAGAGATTTGACTTTAATAATATTACTCTAGTTAGCAAGCATTAAGACTATTTTTCTCTTTGATTTCCATAAAGGTCAACCTCTGACTGAAAAATTTGAGTCGCAGGTAGGGTATTTAATTTCCTAGATGACCTCTAGTGGTCATCCAAGACACGCATTGGCATGGGAAATGAGAGCTGTCTATATTACAAAGTACAAAATGATCAAATAACAAGAAGGATCCTGAAAATGTCCTTAAGGTGAAAGAAATTCTCACTTGATAAATTTAGAGTGTGTCAAAACACTTAAAATGTATACCATTAATCCTGAAATTCTAATTTTAGGAATGTATCCTAAAGAAAGAATTTGGCAAGGACTCAAAAATGTTACAAATAGGGATGTTTATTTCAGGATTGCTTAACCACAGAGTATAATGGCCAACAATCCCTAGTGGTTAAACAAAGTACGGCACATCCATGGAGTGAAATACTAGTGCAGCCATCAAGAATAATAATGACGACACATTTATCGAAAAGAAATGTGTTAGCAAAATACTGTTGAATTAAAAAGTTAAAATCAGGGTAAAATACTATAACTCTTGATACTATCTTGGCTTAAAAATTACGTGGAAGGTATGTAATAAATAATCAAAGGATTAGAGGTTAACCTTTGGGTGGTGAAATTATAGATTTCTTAACTGAATTAATTTTCTACTTTATTCTATAATAAATAAGTATGCTTTGTAATAATGAATACATTTTAATAAAATTTTACATAAAGAGATATTGATCCATGAGATTATAGCCAACTTCACACAGAAGTTACTAAATTTTTTTTTCCTTATCCAACCAATTTTGTCTATAACAGACTATGCAAATATCTCAGGACAATCTTTCTGACTCACTGACATATTTTTTCTTTCTCTGGTAAGTTGAAAGACAAAGCAGTATCCCGTACACACGTTTTTTCTTAGAGCTTTATTTTTCAAGTGCACCTTAATTTACCAAAACAAGAAAGCATGTCAGAGATTTATTTTTTTATTCTTGAAAGAATAAAGGTTCTTATCTAGGTGATTTTATAATAGAGTAATAAGTCTAAATTTAAATACACCAGAATAATTGACCATTTTTTTCCACCACTGTCAAATTACTTAGAACATGTGTTTCATTTTTTATGTAATGTTGGAAAGAATGGTTTCTTGAAGGTACCTGAAAGCAGCAACCAGCAGAAGCCTCTGTGAGAAAAGCAGACTTTGTCAGGATTACATGTGTCTGGATGCAGAAAAACTTGCTGCAACTGACCGATTATAAGTAATCTGAGCAAGTAACAGATGATCAGGACCAATGTTTCTCTAAACAGACAAGAAAGTAAGTAAATTTGACTCATGGTTTAATAGGCTGTGTTTAGCCCATTGTTTATAGCAATAATGTCAAGAGTATTTATAACATTCAGCTGTAGAAATACAAACCAGTTATTATTAGGTCCAATTCTGGCCCCCATAAATTAATTTCTTTTCACTGTTGTATCTTGACCAGTTGTATTGATCCAGCATGAGCTGAAATTTAAAACCAGTTGCCACTTGATTCCTTTGTTAATAGGACCCAAACTAACATGGATCATTGAAATTAGCTGTTTTCTCTTAAATCCAACTCCCTCCTCCACTGACCCTCTTTATCAGAACAGGCAATAAGCCAAACCCAGAATAACCTGCACTTGCCTCCGGCAGCTGGTTGAAGTGCTTAATTGGTGTGCCCTAAATACAGACGCAGAAGAGAAGCTGTACCATACAAAACCTGCCCTTAAGCTAACAGCTAAATTATTTAGAACCTGCTATATTCATCAGAAGATGAAAACCACAACACGTTAACAGGATAACTTCAAACCAAAACTATCCAACTTGCACAAAACCATTATTAGACCTGGAATAAACTTGAGGCCAGAAACACCGCTAAATTTCATTTCCTTTCTCTGGCAAAGTGAGTTAACTCAATAAACTTCAGCCTTACTTTCCTTACACAATTTCTCACTTGAATACATGAGCCCAGAGTTGTAGAAAGAAAAAATGGCAAACTCCTAACCATACGCATGTAACCAATACAACTTTAATCACTTCTCCAGAATTCTACCTGCCCACAATATGCCTTTTGAATTACAAATTGCTTAGGGTGAGGGGAAGCAGTGAAAAATTTTATATCATGTAAGTTCAAAGACAATTTTCTGTGACAATTTCCATCTGGCACGTTGCATTTGACAGTGGCCATCAGCATTCTCTTGTGTGATGTGATGCCCTATGACTGGTGTAATCCAGGCAAATCATCTCAAAGGAGAACACCCCATGGGAAGTAACTTTTTCATGGGTAATGAAAGTACTAGAAATATATGTTATATTTCATGTTCCTTGACATGGTATAGCCTAGAGCTATGACATGCAAATCATTTTTGTCAAATTATTTTACTTTTGTCTTTTTGCTAGTGAGTAATTATGTATAAAGAAATATTCTAACATCATATTTCTAGCACTGTGTGCAGAATAAGTAGATCATGAAGCTCAGGCTGGGCGTGGGGTTGGGAGAGGGAGAATTATTAGAAAAATATTGTATAGTTTTTTTAACTCTTCAGAGACATTTTATATATCTCAGATAATTGGAGTCAATTAACCTAATTGTATGTACCCACAACCCAAATTTATCAAGCTAATATTTAGCTCTTTAATTTATCCATTGTTTCAGTTACCTATTTCTGCGTAACAAATTACTCCAAAATGTTGGCTTAGAACATTTATTATCTCATAGTTTCTCTGGATCAGGAATCCAGGCACCGCTTAGCTGAGTACTCTGGCTCTGGCTCAAGTACACTTGAGGCTTTGGTCAGCTTAAGGCCCACTTGGAAAGGATTCACTTCCAGGCTCACTTATGCGCTTGTTGGCAGGACTCAGACCTCAGCAGGCTGTTAGACCCAAGCTTCAGAGCATCTCACCACGCGGCAGTAAGCAGAATAGAGGGCAAGAAAGAGAAAGCTAGCAACATAAACATAGAAGTGACTCATACCCCAGGGGAGGGCCTTACACAGTTGTGTGACTCCCAGAAGGTCGGGTTCACCGAGGTCATGTCAGAAGCTGCCCAACACATTCACTCACACCTTGGTTATAAAAATGAATAGGCCAGCATATTTTCTATCCCTGTAATTAACACGTATTAAATCATGACCCCTCGCTAGACAGTCACATTTAAAAGGAAAATGATTTGTTTTACAATAAGTCCAGCTGATGTAATCAGCAAAGAGTCTGAACTCATGTTAAGGGAGAAAGTAAAGTTAGCAGCCGGTAACATAAAATAGATACCACTCTCAAAGGTCATTCTTTTGGTTTCTTTTACCTCAATCATTTATGTCACTTTTCTTCCTTTCCCTGGCAAGATGATGTCAAAATTAACATTCAGTGCTGAAAGAATGGGTGACCTTTCAGCATTTGATCGTTGTCATTCACATGCATGTGCAGTACCAGAGTCAAAAGCTCAGATTGACAACCAGCTACTTCCATGTATAACTAATAGAGCTGGGTTTTCCTCTACTTATTTAAAAAATGTACAGTTAAATAATATACAGATAAAACACCAATATGTCCATATAATAATAACCAATTAATATTGAGTCCTTACTATGAGCCAAACACTGTTCTAAATCACTTAACTACTTAACACATGTATCTACATACATACTAATGTATGGATATCCACATGTAAACTCAAGAAACCACATTAATTGATTAACATTATTGACGTATTTATAGTGTATTTTTAGTGCAATTAGATTAAAATTACTCAGCTTTCTCAAAGCCTACAATTTCTATCATTCCTCTTCAATCAGCACTGAGACCCACTAAGTGATAAAAGATGTCAAAAAGAATTATAGTTAAGTATAAAGTGACTCTGCCTACCTTGTACTCAACTAGACTGGTTTACACATATTGTGAATTTGCTTCTTTGAAGAGAAAAAAACAGCATGCCTAGAGTGTTGGTTATTTTATTTCTGCTAAAGGAAATTATTTTTAAATTCCCAGAATTGTTTTTTTTAAGTCTGAGGTTATTTGTTTCTGTCCTCCTATCAATACATAGATGCATTCTTTTTTCTTAATATATTTATTTATTTTCTTTTTTGGCTGCGTTGGGTCTTTGTTGCTGCGCACGGGCTCTTTCTAGCTTCGGCAAGCAGGGGCTATTCTTCGTTGCAGTGCGCAGGCTTCTTATTGCGGTGGCTTCTCTTGTTGTGGAGCACGGGCTCTAGGCGTGTGGGCTTCAGTAGTTGTGGCACGCGGGCTCAGTAGTTGTGGGTCTCAGGCTCTAGAGTGCAGGCTCAGTAGTTGTGGCGCACGGGCTTCGTTCCTCCTTGGCGTGTGGGATCTTCCCGGACCAAGACTCGAACCCATGTCCTCTGTATTGGCAGGTGGATTCTTAACCCCTGAGCACCAGGGAAGCCCCATAGATGCATTCTTGTAGAATGTGTGAATGTTTTTTCATTTACTTTTTCTGGTACAAAATGTATATTGATATGATATAACATATACACCAATGTGTAGTATAATATTTTTTAAAAACTTAAAAAAAAGTAAGATAAATGCTATAATCATTAGTTCTAAATGTTAATTGGATGCCTACTACATTTAAGGTGCTCTACTAATGCTAAAATACGCTTTAAATTTTTCTATTTTTATTATTTTTTAAATTAATTAATTTATATTTTAATTATTTTTTTTTGCGGTACGCGGGCCTCTCACTGTTGTGGCCTCTCCCGTTGCGGAGCAACAGGCTCCGGACGCGCAGGCTCAGCGGCCATGGCTCACGGGCCCAGCCGCTCCGCGGCATGTGGGATCTTCCCGGACCGGGGCACGAACCCGTGTCCCCTGCATCGGTAGGCGGACTCTCAACCACTGCGCCACCAGGGAAGCCCAAATTTTTCTGTTTTTAAAAGTTGTACACGGTTGAAAAGTTTAATACTGATAAGTTCATGTGTTGATTTTTTAAAATAGCAGTACTATAAGAAAAACAAAAGTTAGCCTCTTGTAGATTACTGAGTCTTCTAATAGGGAAGCTTAAAAAGGCATTGTCTTACCACTTGCCTTAAAGATTAGCTGGCTAGAGATTTGTTACCCAATCATAGCATCACTTTTTCTCCTGCCATTCATAATTGATTGTATTGTGTATATGTCTTTTTCTTCATAAATGGAACCATTTTACTCTGAACACCATCTATGTTTATACAGAACATAATTTCTACCTCTGCTTTCTTTTGCAAAAATAAAAAAATATATATTACTGTATTCAACATTTCCAGTAGTTTCCAAATTACAGAAATTATAAATTCTTCTTCAGTGAGGGAATAATCTTAGTGTTTTCCTGCTCCTCTCATTGAAATACTTGGAGCTACAATGTAACAGATGTGACTGCTTATATGACTTTGAAGAGAGGCTTCCACCTTAAAGGACAAAAACAGAAAAGAACATTTCAGAGAATGAAGAGAAATGATTCTCCAGAGAAGTTAAAGATGTTTGTAGAGAATGTAGAATTAAGAGAAAATAAATAGCTTTCCAAGATCCTGTGGGTGAATTTCATTGCAGAAATATTTTACTTTTGGCCTCACTGCATACCAGAAGGATCATAGTTCCCTGACCAGGGATGGAACCTGTGCCCCTGCAGTGGAATCATGGAGTCCTAACCATTGGGCCACCAGGGAATTCCCGACAGTTTTAGTTTAAGTCAGTCATGACTCCAGGAATTATGCCTGAAGAGAAGATGAACAGCCTTGGCCTACCAAGTTCTAGCAATAGTACAGGCTCTTGTCTTCTTCTTTATTTATTAATTAATTAATTTATTTTTACATCTTTATTGGAGTATAATTGCTTTACAATGGTGTGTTAGTTTCTGCTTTGTAACAAAGTGATTCAGTTATACATACACATATGTTCCCATATCTCTTCCCTCTTGCGTCTCCCTCCCTCCCACCCTCCCTATCCCACCCCTCCAGGAGGTCACAAAGCACCGAGCTGATCTCCCTGTGCTATGCGGCTGCTTCCCACTAGCTATCTGTTTTACGTTTGGTAGTGTATATATGTCCATGCCTCTCTCTCGCTTTGTCACAGCTTACCTTTCCCCCTTCCCATATCCTCAAATCCATTCTCTAGTAGGTCTGTGTCTTTATTCCTGTCTTACCCCTAGGTACTACATGACTTTTTTTTTCTAAATTCCATATATATGTGTTAGCATACGGTATTTGTCTTTCTCTTTCTGACTTACTTCACTCTGTATGACAGACTCTAGGTCTATCCACCACATTACAAATAGCTCAATTTCGTTTCTTTTTATGGCTGAGTAATATTCCATTGTATATATGTGCCACATCTTCTTTATCCATTCATCTGTCGATGGACACTTAGGTTGCTTCCGTGTCCTGGCTGTTGTAAATAGAGCTGCAATGAACATTTTGGTACATGACTCTTTTTGAATTATAGTTTTCTCAGGGTATATGCCCAGTAGTGGGATTGCTGGGTCATATGGTAGTTCTATATGTAGTTTTTTAAGGAACCTCCATACTGTTCTCCATAGTGGCTGTACCAATTTACATTCCCACCAACAGTGCAAGAGGGTTCCTTTCTCTCCACACCCTCTCCAGCATTTATTGTTTCTAGATTTTTTGATGATGGCCATTCTGACTGGTGTGAGATGATATCTCATTGTAGTTTTGATTTGCATTTCTCTAATGATTAATGATGTTGAGCATCCTTTCATGTGTTTGTTGGCAGTCTGGGTCTCTTGTAGACAGCATATATATGGGTCTTGTTTTTGTATCCATTCAGCCAGTCTGTGTCTTTTGGTGGGAGCATTTAATCCATTTACATTCAAGGTAATTATTGATATGTATATTCCTGTTCCCATTTTCTTAATTGTTTTGGGTTTGTTATTGTAGGTCTTTTCCTTCTCTTGTGTTTCTTGCCTAGAGAAGTTCTTTAGCATTTGTTGTAAGGCTGGTTTGGTGGTGCTGAACTCTCTCAGCTTTTGCTTGTCTGTAAAGGTTTTAATTTCTCCATCAGATCTGAATGAGATCCTTGCTGGGTAGAGTACTCCTGGTTGCAGGTTTTTCTCCTTCATCACTTTAAATATGTCCTGCCAGTCCCTTCTGGCTTGCAGAGTTTCTGCTGAAAGATCAGCTGTTAACCTTATGGGGATTCCCTTGTGTGTTATTTGTTGTTTTTCCCTTGCTGCTTTTAATATGTTTTCTTTGTATTTAATTTTTGACAGTTTGATTAATGTGTGTCTTGGTGTGTTTCTCCTTGGATTTATCCTGTATGGGACTCTCTGTGCTTCCTGGACTTGATTAACTATTTCCTTTCCCATATTAGGGAAGTTTTCAACTATATTCTCTTCAAATATTTTCTCAGTCCCTTTCTTTTTCTCTTCTTCTTCTGGAACCCCTATAATTCGAATGTTGGTGCGTTTAATGTTGTCCCAGAGGTCTCTGAGACTGTCCTCAGTTCTTTTCATTCTTTTTTCTTTATTCTGCTCTGCAGTAGTTATTTCCACTTTTATCTTGCCGGTCACTTATCCGTTCTTCTGCCTCAGTTATTCTTCTATTGATCCCATCTAGAGTATTTTTCATTTCATTTATTATGTTGTTCATTGTTGTTTGTTTCATCTTTAGTTCTTCTAGGTCCTTGTTAAATTTTTCTTGCATTTTGTCTATTTTATTTCCAAGATTTTGGATCATCTTTACTATCATTACTCTGAATTCTTTTTCAGGTAGATTCCCTATTTCCTCTTCATTTGTTAGGTCTGGTGGGTTTTTATCTTGCTCCTTCATCTGCTGTGTGTTTTTCTGTCCTCTCATTTTGCTTATCTTACTGTGTTTGGGGTCTCCTTTTTGCAGGCTGCGGGTTCGTAGTTCCCGTTGTTTTTGGTGTCTGTCCCCAGTGGCTGAGGTTTGTTCAGTGGGTTGTGTAGGCTTCCTGGTGGAGGGGACTAGTGCCTGTGTTCTGGTGGATGAGGCTGGATCTTGTCTTTCTGGTGTGCAGTTCCACGTCTGGTGGTGTGTTTTGGGGTGTCTGTGGACTTATAATGATTTTAGGCAGCCTCTCTGCTAATGGGTGGGGCTGTATTCCTGTCTTGCTAGTTGTTTGGCATAGGGTGTCCAGCACTGTAGCTTGCTGGTCGTTGAGTGAAGCTGGGTGCTGGTGTTGAGATGGAGATCTCTAGGAGATTTTCGCCTTTTGATATTATGTGGAGCTGGGAGGTCTCTTGTGGACCAGTGTCCTGCATTTGGCTGTGCCACCTCAGAGGCACAGCACTGACTCCTGGCTGCAGCACCAAGAGCCTTTCATCCACACGGCTCAGAATAAAAGGGAGAAAAAGTAGAAAGAAATAATTAGTAGAAGTAGAAAGAAAGAAAGAAAGAAAGAAAGAAAGAAAAAGAAGGGAGGGACGGAGGGAGGGAGGGAGGAAGGAGGGAAGGAAGGAAAAAAGAAAGAAAGAAAGAAGATAAAGTAAAATAAAGTAAGATAAAATATAATAAAGTTATTAACATAAAAAATTATTAAGAAGAAAAATTTTAAAAAAAACCCAAAAAACAAAACAAAACAAAACAAAAAAAAACGGACGGATAGAACCCTAGGACAAATGGTGGAAGCAAAGCTATACAGACAAAATCTCACACAGAAGCGTACACATACACACTCACAAAAAGAGGAAAAGGGGAAAAAATCATAAATCTTGCTCTCAAAGTCCACCTCCTTAATTTGGGATGATTTGTTGTGTATTCATGTATTCCACAGATGCAGGTACATCAAGTTGATTGTGGAGCTTTAATCTGCTGCTTCTGAGGCTGCTGGGAGAGATTTCCCTTTCTCTTCTTTGTTCTCACAGCTCCTGGGGCTCAGCTTTGGATTTGGACCCGCCTCTGCGTGTAGGTCATCGGAGAGCGTCTGTTCTTCATTCAGACAGGACGGGGTTAAAGGAGCCGCTGCTTCGGGGCCTCTGGCTCACTCAGGCGGGGGAGAGGGCGGGGCACGGAGTGCGGGGCGGGCCTGCGGCGGCAGACGCCGGCGTGACGTTGCAGCGGCCTGAGGCGCGCCGTGCGTTCTTCCCGGGAAGTTGTCCCTGGATCCCGGGACCCTGGCAGTGGCGGGCTGCACAGGCTCCACGGAAGTGGGGTGTGGAGCGTGACCTGTGCTCGCACACAGGCTTCTTGGTGGCGGCAGCAGCAGTCTTAGCATCTCATGCCCGTCTCTGTGGTCCGCGTTGTTAGCCGAGGCTCGCGCCTGTCTCTGGAGCTCCTTTAAGCAGCGCTCTTAATCCCCTCTCCTCGCGCACCAGGAAACAAAGAGGGAAGAAAAAGTCTTGCCTCTTTGGCAGGTCCAGACTTTTCCCCGGACTCCCTCCCGGCGAGCCGTGGCGCACTACCCCTTCAGGCTGTGTTCACGCCGCCAACCCCAGTCCTCCCGGCGCTCCGACTGAAGCCCGAGCCTCAGCTCCCAGCCCCGCCCGCCCCGCCGGTGAGCAGAGAAGCCTCTCGGACTGGTGAGTGCCGGTCGGCCCTGATCCTCTGTGCGGGAATCTCTCTGCTTTGTTGCCCTCCGCACCCCTGTGGCTGCGCTCTCCTCCGCGGCTCCGAAGCTTTCCCCCTCCGCCACCCGCAGTCTCCGCCGGCGAAGGGGCTCCTAGTGTGTGGAAAGCTTTCCTCCTTCACAGCTCCCTCCCACTGGTGCAGGGCCCGTCCCTATTCTTTTGTCTCCGTTCTTTCTTTGTTCTTTTGCCCTACCCAGGTACGTGGGGAGTTTTTTGCCTTAGGGAGGTCTGAGGTCTTCTGCCAGCGTTCAGTAGGTGTTCACGTGTAGATGTATTGCTGGTGTATCTGTGGAGAGGAAGGTGATCTCCACGTCTTACACTTCCGCCATCTTCCCCTTGTCTTTGTCTTGATTATATTTCCATCATACATCCTGATTTTCTGCAGATCTAAATCTCCCACAGAACTCTACTTGGAGGTTTGTTACTACAAACAAGCTGTTTGGTTTCACCTCAATTAATTTATTAACAGGCCTCGCTCCCTCCCTCCCTTTCTGGCCAGAGTAGTCCTCTGAGCTAAGCCTCCTCCCGTTCGCTGTAGCTTCCTTGAGGGCAGTAGACCCAGGGGACCTCATGTGAGTCTCACCCCAAGCCTGTGAGGCAGAATCACTAGGCATCCTCCAAGGATATGTCCTCTCTCGCTATGTAAGTTGTCTCCTGTTGGGATTATGAGTTAAAAAACAAAAAACAAAATAAGAGCCATTATACCTCAAAAATCCAGGTGTTTTCAACAGACTGTATCCTTGCAACCCCCAAATTTCATATTTAAAATCAGTGCAGTGACTTCCAGCTCTCAGCTCCATACCCTAGAAAATCCGTAACCAGTGTGATGTCATTAGTAATGAGGTGTATTGAAATAATTTTAATAGTAATAACTAGAATGTCAATCATACAAATGATTTACTTTCTCCTACAAATTAGAATAGATTCAAGGTTATTCCCTGAATGGTACCACTCTCACTCACTTGCTTTCCTATTTGCTTTCTAAAATTAGAAGAAATAGTTGAAGTTGCAGGCAGAAAGAATTAGACATAACCTGCAATTTATTTCTCCTCTGCCACATCCTTTAGTGAGCCGTCATTAGTGATATGCCATTAATAACTATAGCAGTTATGAGTCATTATAGTGCTTTGGTGCTGATTTTGTATTTGCTTCCATTTTCATCTTAGTTTTACCCATAGATGAATTTTTATTAAGAAAGGAGAGATAAAGAGGGCTTAGCAGTGCATCTATATCATGGGTTTTCAAATATCTTCTTTGTAAAGGAAAAAGAAAAGCTTTTTTCAAAGGAAGACTTATGTAGAACCCCAATATACAAAACAAATAAATGTGGAATTGCTCTGGTTCAGACATGGGAAGGAGACCAGCCTGCCCACTTAGCATCTACCTGCCTGCCTTGGGTGACATCTGAGGCACATCCACAGAACCCCAAGATTCCACTGACCATCTTCTGAAAGCCAGTGATCGCCATTGACCTGATACAGGAGCCCAATGATACCATTGACATTGATTGACAGTCCAAATTACCAAATCAAATGAAGACCAATAATAATCTGGTGATATTAGCCATGATATGCTTCATGTGATGTGTTAAAAATCCATAAATATTTTTAATTGGCAAGAAGAATTATATAATAATAGCACCTTCTTGGGACTTCACTGGCTGTCCAGTGGTTAACACTCTATGCTTCCATTGTAGGGAGCACGGATTTGATCCCTGGTCGGGGAACTAAGATACCACATGCCACATGGCATGGCCAAAAAATCAAAATCAAAATCATAGCACCTTCTTAAAGAGATATCTGTACTCCCATATTTATTGCAGCATTATCCACAGTAGCTTAATACTGAAAGCACTTTAATGCCCATCAACAGATGAATGAATAAAGAAAATTATATATATACTCACATTGTGATATATATATATATACACAATGTGATATATATACAATGTGAGATATATATATATACACACAATGAAAAAGCCTTTAAAAAGGATATATATATATATATATATACACAATGGAAAAGCCTTTAAAAAGAAGGACATCTGCCATATGGAACAACATGCATGTTCCTAGAAGACATTATGCTAAGGGAAATAAGCCAGACAAAGAAAGACAAATACTGCACAATCTCATGAGGAATCTAAAAACGTCCTAAAAGCAGAGAGTGGAGGGTGGTTGCAGCAGCAGGGGGCTGGAGGAGGAAATGGGGAGATGCTGGTCAAAGGCACAGTGGTATAATTGTGTACAGTACTTGTTCCTTTATTTCGCTATAACTCTTTCAGAGGGTCACCATCCGGATATGCCCATTTGAGTGTGTTGGGGCAGGAAAAGAACATGTTGAAATAACCCATTTCCATTGATTGAGGTACTTATCCTTTTTTTTTTTTTTTTTTTTTTTTTTGCAGTACGCGGGCCTTTCACTGTTGTGGCCTCTCCCGTTGCGGAACACAGGCTCCGGACGCGCAGGCTCAGTGGCCATGGCTCATGGGCCCAGCCGCTCCGCGGCATGTGGGATCCTTATGGACCGGGGCACGAACCCGTGTCCCCTGCATCGGCAGGTTGACTCTCAACCACTGCGCCACCAGGGAAGCCCGTGAGGTACTTATTCTTAATCTACCCTATCTTTATTATCCTTTTACTAAAGGCCTTGATTCAGTTGTTATGAAATTGATTCAATGAGTTACCAAAACAGAAGGATGTTATATTTTAAGGAATTTATAAAATTAACCACACACCAAAATGTATCAGGAAAGAAAATTTGTCAGAGAAGGGTTTGTTCTAAGATAAAATCTCTTGCATTCAGAAATCAGCAGATTAGAAAAGCAGTATTGAGTTCAATAGTCTTCATTATTTTTCTAGATTATTTTTTTTCGCCAAACTATACAGTCAAAAATTTGGAAAAAATATCAGTATGATTTTTCTTCTGCAGTACATCTTTCCTATAGCCTACTTTACAACATTCCCTTCGATGTATAAGCAGTCCCCATAGAAAATAAAGATCCAGCTATGCTCTGTACTTTTCAATTTTATAAGGCAACTGTTTCAATCCACATACAATAAGAGAAAATAGGAAGAAAAATATTTTCCCCTTATTTTAAACCTTGCTTGGAAAATGGGCAGGGGTACCACTCGTAAATTATGAATAAACTTTAAAATGCTGATGGTAATTCTGTCAAGGTCTATCCAAATCTTCCTGAAGGTTCTGTCTCTCAAACTAGGGGCTAACTATCCTTTTTCCATATTCACTTTTTGAATGGGAAAAGCAAGAATTACTCATAGTGTGATGGAAAATCTTTGAGAAGTGCCTTATACTTTAATTTTCAATTCATCCTTTTTTGGGTTTTATCTTCTTGACTCCAAAGAAAAATTCCATTTCAGAGGAAATGGACTATGGCTAGTTAGTAAAAACCGAAAAGTGGATCCTGAATTGCACTAGCAAAGTTGTATTTGAATAATTAGTGCTCAATACACACATTTGTTCAATTAACTAATTAGTACATTGGACTCTTTTTTTCATGTTTTTTTTAACATCTTTATTGGAGTATAATTGCTTTACAGTGGTGTGTTACTTTCTGCTTTATAACAAAGTGAATCAGCTATACATATACATATGTCCCCATATCTCTTCCGTCTTGCATCTCCCTCACTCCCACCTTCCCTATCCCACCCCTCTAGGTTCACAAAGCACCGAGCTGATCTCCCTGTGCTGTGTGGCTGCTTCCCACTAGCTATCTGTTTTACATTTGGTAGTGTATATACGTCCATGCCACTCTTTCACTTTATCCCAGCTTACCCTTCCCCCCTCCCCGTATCCTCAAGTCCATTCTCTAGTAGGTCTGCGTCTTTATTCCTGTCCTGCCCCTAGGTTCTTCATGACCTTTTTTTTAGATTCTATATATATGTGTTAGCATATGGTATTTGTTTTTCTCTTTCTGACTTACTTCACTCTGTATGACAGACTCCAGGTCCACCCACCTCACTACAAATAACTCAATTTCGTTTCTTTTTATGGCTGAGTAATATTCCATTTATATATGTGCCACATCTTTACCCATTCATCTGTCGATGGACACTTAGGTTGCTTCCATGTCCTGGCTATTGTAAGTAGAGCTGCAATGAACATTTTGGTACATGACTCTTTTTGAATTATAGTTTTCTCAGGGTATGTGCCCAGTAGTGGGATTCCTGGGTCATATGGTAGTTCTAATTTTAGTTTTTTAAGGAACCTCCATACTGTTCTCCATAGTGGCTGTATCAATTTACATTCCCACCAACAGTGCAAGAGGGTTCCCTTTTCTCCACACCCTCTCCAGCATTTATTGTTTCTAGATTTTTTGATGATGGCCATTCTGACCAGTGTGAGATGATATCTCACTGTAGTTTTGATTTGCATTTCTCTAATGATGAATGATGTTGAGCATCCTTTCATAGTACATTGGACTCTTAAGGGATATCCTCTCATTGTCTTCATGACAGTACATTGGATGGGAAAGAGACACAAAACACTCAGCCTAACCTTTATTCCTTTACCTTCTGAGCAGCAAAAGGTAAAACTTCTTCACCCTTAGAGTTACTGGTGAGATTCCTTTTCCATTTCACTCATCTTTAGTGTTCTTGATGGTGCACATACACATTACTAAACTCTCAGTATGTACAGAGATAAATTTTAGACTAAGATTAGACTATTTTTTGTGCTGTTATATTGGTCTGTTAGCCTTTTCAATATTGTTGTTTAAAGTTCTGTATTTACTTATAACTCAATTCATCCAAAAAGGGTTTGAAATTTCTTACTCCCCTAAATCCTTTGTCTACCTGATTTAATTAACTGAATCCAAAACTGACCAGGTACTTTGGGGGGGTCTGAAAGCATGAATGACAGGCTGTATCTGCCCTCCAGGAAGTAAAAATCCAGTAGATTTAAGACATATGAACCTAAATCACTCTGAAGAGACAGACTGATAACTGATAAAATAGGTCTATGAGAGTACCTCAAAGAAAAGAGTCATTCTACCAGGAAGTCAGCTAAAATGCATGGCCATTCTACTTCTATAATCTGAGGGCAGTTGCCAGTACTGATTCACCTCAATGTCCCACATCTTCTGCATCAGAATATAAATGTTCATAAATGTTTATAAGGATGATTTTGAATCAACAATATGTGGTTAAATTATTTAATTTTATTATTTAGACTAAAGTTGGAAAGTATATAATACAGTTTTCAAGATCTCAATATAATTCATTGGAGAGCAAATCATTTTTTAGCTCAACTTCTACCTTTCAAATGTCCAGAAATGTCATTTATCCAGAATACCTAATTCCCAAGGACTCTGGAATAGCTGAATGTGGCTGTGTGTTCCTATTCTTTCACTTTATAATTTAATTCTTTTAAACATTATATCTTTAAGTAAGGATTCTCAATAGGATTATATACATTGCCTAATGCAGTTCTAGCCACATAAGAAGCATTCAATTTTGCTGATATGCATCCAGTTTTACATATCTCAATAAGTATTCAGGGCTTCCCTGGTGGCGCAGTGGTTGAGAGTCCATCTGCCGATGCAGGGGATGGGGGTTTGTGCCCCGGTCCGGGAAGATCCCACATGCTGCGGAGCGGCTGGGACCATGAGCCATGGCCGCTGAGCCTGCACATCCGGAGCCTGTGCTCCGCAACAGGAGAGGCCACAACAGTGAGAGGCCCGCGCACGTACCGCAAAAAAAAAAAAAAAAAAAAAAAGTCTTCATTGTGCAAAATTCAGTCAGATAATATCAACAAGAAAATACAACTCAAAATGGATTAAAGACCTAAATGTAAGGCCAGACACTATAAAACTCTTAGAGGAAAATGTAGGCAGAACACTCTATGACATAAATCACAGCAAGATCCTTTTTGACCCACCTCCTAGAGAAATGGAAATAAAAACAAAAATAAACAAATGGGACCTAATGAAACTTAAAAGCCTTTGCACAGCAAAAGAAACCATAAACAAGATGAAAAGATAACCCTCAGAATGGGAGAAAATATTTGCAAATGAAGCAGCTGACAAAGGATTAATCTCCAAAATTTACAAGCAGCTCATGCAGCTCAATATCAAAAAAACAAATAACTCATTCCAAAAATGGGCAGAAGACCTAAATAGACATTTCTCCAAAGAAGATATACAGATTGCCAACAAACACATGAAAGGATGCTCAACATCACTAATCATTACAGAAATGCAAATCAAAACTACAATGAGGTATCATCTCATTGTAGATACCAGTCAGAATGGCCGTCATCAAAAAATCTAGAAACCATAAAAGCTGGAGAGGGTGTGGAGAAAAGGGAACCCCCTTGCACTGCTGGTGGGAATGTAAATTGATACAGCCACTATAGAAAACAGTATGGAGGTTCCTTAAAAAACTAAAAATAGAACTACCATACGACCCAGCAATCCCACTACTGGGCATATACCCTGAGAAAACCATAATTCAAAAAGAGTCATGGGGCTTCCCTGGTGGCGCAGTGGTTGAGAGTCTGCCTGCCAATGCAGGGGACACGGATTTGTGCCCCGGTCCAGGAAGATCCCACATGCCGTGGAGCGGCTGGGCCTGTGAGCCATGGCTGCTGAACCTGTGCGTCCAGAGCCTGTGCTCCGCAATGGGAGAGGCCACAACAGTGAGAGGCCCGTGTACCACAAAAAAAAAAAGAAAAAGAATCCTTTAAAAAAGAGTCATGTACCACAATATTCATTGCAGCTCTATTTACAACAGCCAGGACATGGAAGCAACCTAAGTGTCCATTGACAGATGAATGGATAAAGAAGATGTGGCACATATATACAATGGAATATTACTCAGCCATAAAAAGAAATGAAATTGAGTTATTTGTAGTGAGGTGGATGGACTTACAGTCTGTCATACAGAGTGAAGTAAGTCAGAAAGAGAAAAACAAATACTGTATGCTAACACGTATATATGGAATCTAAAAAAAAAAATCATTATGAAGCACGTAGGGGCAGGACGGGAATAAAGACGCAGATGTAGAGAATGGAGTTGAGGACATGGGGAGGGGAAGGGTAAGATGGGACAAAATGAGAGAGTGGCATGGACATATATACATATGTATATATATATACATATATATAAAATTGATAGCTAGCGGGAAGCAGCTGCATAGCACAGAGAGATCATCTTGGTGCTTTGTGAACACCTAGAGGGGTGGGATAGGAAGTGTGGGAGTGAGGAAGATGCAAGACAGAAGAGATATGGGGATGTATGTAGATGTATAGCTGATTCACTTTGTTATACAGCAGAAACTAACATACCATTCTAAAGCAATTATACTCCAATAAAGATGTTAAAAAAAAAAAAAAGAAGAAGAAGAAGAATCCGCCTGCCAATGCAGGGGACACAGGTTCGAGCCCTTGTCTGGGAAGATTCCACATGCCGTGGAGCAATGAAGCCTGTGTGCCACAACTATGGAGTCTGCGCTCTAGAGCCTGCGAGACACAACTGCTGAGCCTGTGTGCCACAACTACTGAAGCCTGCGTGCCTAGAGCCTGTGCTTTGCCACAAGAGAAGCCACCGCAGTGAGAAGCCCATGCACTGCATCAAAGAGTAGCCCCCGCTCGCCGCAACTAGAGAAAGCCCGTGTGCAGCAAGGAAGACCCATCGCAGCCAAAAATGAATAAATAAAAATTTTAAAAAATAAATAAAATATACCTTTTAAAAAAAAGATAATACAGGGCTTCCCTGGTGGCGCAGTGGTTGAGTCCGCCTGCCGATGCAGGGGACATGGGTTCGTGCCCCGGTCTGGGAAAATCCCACATGCCGCGGAGCGGCTGGGCCCGTGAGCCATGGCCACTGAGCCTGCGCGTCCAGAGCCTGTGCTCTGCAATGGGAGAGGCCACAACAGTGAGAGGCCCGTATACCGCAAAAAAAAAAAAAAAAAAAAAAAAGATAATACATGCATTATTACTCACTTCTAAAGAAAAAAAATGAAACAACCCGAATACCCTTCAATAGGAGAATAGTTAAATAAATTATTGGCAGATAAATACAAAATATAGTGCTTCCTTTCATAAAAAAAAATGAGATACATTAATGTATACTTATATGGAAAGGTACCTGAAAGTTTTAGCTTCTGGACAAGATGGAGTAGCAGAAACCAGATTCATGTTGCACTTCCCCCTATCCCCAAAAGAAAACAAGTCAAAAAATAGACAAAACATATGACACTATGGTTTTTAACACAATGAACATCAAGCAGTGAAGGACAGGACAGTGGTCCCTGAGGGACAGGTAACAAGTCCTATGACCTTACTGCAGAACATTTCCAGGCCATGCTGTAGGGTGCGGGAACCCAGATGGAGCCCACTAGTTCCTCTGAAATAAGAAGACGGATCTGGGGGCCTGTGAGGCCAAAGAGGCTTTAGTTTGTAGGGTAGGGTACCATAAAGTAGAGAGCTGCACAGAAACAGAGCTCTGAAGATTGCAGAGAGTCCCACTCAAATCTTCAGCCGCATACTCACCAATGCTGACATTATTTATCAACATAGAAAATACAATCGGTTCTATAAAAAGTTACTAGAACTAATAGATAAGTTTAGCAAGGTTACAGGATCAATATACAAGATCAACGTACAAGCATCAAATGTATTTCTATATACTAACAACAACTAGAAACTGATAATTATAATTGAAAAAAAAGTCATAATACCCCATCACCAAATGGTATTTATGCCACGCATGCAAAGCCAGTTCAACATTCAAAAATCAATTAATATATATGACACCAAAAGTACACACAAAAAAGCAAAAATCTAGAAGTGGGACTACATCAAACTAAAGAACTTCCACATAGCAAAGGAAACAATCAGCTAAATAAAATGCAACCTACATAATGCGAGAAAATATTTGAAAACTATATATTTGATAAGGATTTAATATCTAAAATATATAAGCAACTCATACAACTCAACAGCAATCAATCAATGAATAACCTGATTTTAAAACGGGCAAATGCCCTCATTACATATTTTTGTAAAGATTACATACAAACAGCCAATGGGTACATGAAAAGATGCTCGACATTGCTACTTATCAGGGAAATGCAAATCAAAACCATGATGAGATATCACTTTATACCTGATAGAATGGGTATTATCAAAAAGACAAGAGATAAAAAGGATTGCAACTGTGTAAAGAAAACAGAACCCTTGTATACTGTTAAAAGGAACATTAATTTGTATAAGCATTATGGAAAGCAGTATGGATACTCCTCGAAAAATTAAAAATAGAACCATATGATCCAGCAATCCCATTTCTGGGAATATATCCAAAGGAAATAAAATCAGTATCTCAAAGAGATATATGCACCCCATGTTCATCTGCAACATAGCTCATAGTTCATAGCTAAGATATGGAAATACCCTAAGTGTTCTAGGTGTTCATCTAAGGATAAATAGATTTTTAAAATGTGATACACACATAAATAGAATATTAATATTCCACCATAAAAAGAAGGAAATTTAACCATTTGCAGCAACATGGATAGATGTAGAGGACATTTACACTAAGTGAACTAGGCTAGATACAGAAAGACGATTACTATGTGATCTCATATGTGGAATAGAAAAAGAAAAAAGTCAAACTCACAGAACCAGAGAGAAGAATGCTGATTGCCAGGAGTTGGAGGATGAGGGCAATGGGGAGGTGTTGCTCAAAAGGTTCAAAGCTTCAGTTATGCAAGTGGAATAAATCCTAGAAATCTAATGTACAACATAGTGACAAGAGGGAGGGGATATGGGGACATGCATATGCATATGGCTGATTCGTTTTGTTGTGCAGCAGAAACTAACACAGTATTGTGAAGCAATTATACTCCAATAAAGATGTATTAAAAAAAAAGTGATAACTCACTGCTGATAGTATGTCCCCTTGATGTGATGTGATGGAACTGGCACTTTACACCTGTGATCATCCTCCCCCAAACTTAAAATTCCAGTCTAGTCATGAGAGGAATTTCAATGGAGGGACATCCTCCAAGGTGCCTGACCAGCACTCCTCGAAACTGTCAAGGTCATTGAAAACAAGATAAGTCCTATCTCAATAAATCTTAAAGAAAAAAACAAAACCAAACAAGCAGGATGGGTCTGGGAAACTGTCATAGCCAAGAAGAAACATGACTGCTGAATGTGGTGTGGGGTTTCTGGAGAAGATCCTGGAACAGAAAAAGGACATTAGGGAGACTTCTCTGGCGGTCCAGTGGTTAAAGGACATTAGGGAGACTTCCCTGGCGGTCCAGTGGTTAAAGGACATTAGGGAGACTTCCCTGGCGGTCCAGTGGTTAAGACTCCACGCTTCCAATGCAGAGGACGTGGGTTCAATCCCTGGTCTGGGAACCAAGATCCAACATGCCACGCAGAGCGGCCAAAAAAAAAAAAAAAAAAAAGGAAAAAAACATCAGGTGAAAAATAGGGAAGTTTGAGTCATATGGATTATAGTTGATGATAGTGTATCAAGATACATTCATTGATTGTAACAGATGTGCCTTTTCTATGTGGGATGTTAATAGGGAAAACTGGGGGTGAGGGGAGAGGGGATGTGGGAACTCTATTATCTGTTTAATTCCTGTGTAAATCTAAAAGTACTCTTAAAAAATAAAGTCTGTTAATTAAAAAAATAATAATAGGGCTTCCCTGGTGGCGCAGTGGTTGAGAGTCTGCCTGTCGATGCAGGGGACACGGGTTTGTGCCCCGGTCTGGGAAGATCCCACATGCCGCTCGGAGCAGCTGGGCCTGTGAGCCGTGGCCGCTGAGCCTGCGCGTCCGGAGCCTGTGCTCCGCAATGGGAGAGGCTGCAACAGTGAGAGGCCCGCGTACAGCAAAAATAATAATAATAATAATAGTGTATTATATTGGGCAGAAGATCTAAATAGACATTTCTCTAAAGAATACACACAGACGGTCAAAAAGCACATGAAAAGATGCTCAACATTGCTAATTATTAGAGAAGTGCAAATTGAAACTACAATGAGGTATCACCTCGCACAGGTCAAAATGGGCATCATCAAAAAACTCTACAAATAATAAATGCTGGAGAGGGTGTGGAGAAAAAAAGAACCAAAGAACCCTCCTACACTGTTGGTGGGAATATAAATTGGTGCAACCACTATGGAGAGCAGTATGGAGGTTTCTTTTTTTTTTCTTCTTCTTTTTTTTTTTAAATAAACTTTATCTTTTAAAAACTTTACACTTACAGAAAAAAAATGACGATAGTACAAAGAGTTCTCATATACCCACACCCAGACACTTTACATTACCATGGTATGTTTATTACAATTAGTGAATCAATATGGATACATTATTGTAAGTTCATACCTGATTCCCATCTTTTCAGTTTTTACCCAGTGTCCTTTTCCTGTTCCAGGATCCCATCCAGCACCCCACACTACATTTTGGGAGTCATGTCTCTTTGGCCTCTCGCGGCTGTGGCAGTTTGTCAGATGTTCCTTATACTTGATGATCTTGACAGTTTGCTGAGTACTAGTCAAATTTTTTGTAGAGTGAGTCTCAACTGGTAGTTGTCTGATGTCCTTCTCATGGTTAGTCTGGGGTTATACCTTTTTTTAAAACAATTTAATTTAATATAAATTTTTTATGCAGCAGGTTCTTATTAGTTTTCTGTTTTATATATATTAGTGTATATATGTCAATCCCAATCTCCCAATTCATCCCATCGCCCCCCCAGCTGCTTTCCCCCCTTGGTGTCCATATGTTTGTTCTCTACATCTGTGTCTCTATTTCTGCCTTGCAAACTGGTTCATCTGTACCATTTTTCTAGATCCCACATATATATGCATTAATATATGATATTTGTCTTTCTCTTTCTGACTTACTTCACTTAGTATGACAGTCTCTAGGTCCATCCATGTCTCTACAAATGACCCAATTTCGTTCCTTTTTATGGCTGAGTAATATTCCATTGTATATACGCACCACATCTTCTTTATCCATTTGTCTGTTGATGGGCATTTAGGTTGCTTCCATAACCTGGCTATTGTAAATAGTGCTACAATGAACACTGGGGTACAAGTCTCTTTTTGAATTATGGTTTTCTCAGGGTATATGCCCAGTAGTGGGATTGCTGGGTCTTATGGTAGTTCTATTTTTAGTTTTTTAAGGAAACTCCATACTGTTCTCCATAGTGGCTGTATCAATCTACATTCCCACCAACAGTGCAAGAGTATTCCCTTTTCTCCACACCCTCTCCGACATTTGTTGTTTGTAGATTTTCTGATGATGGCCATTCTGACTGGTGTGAGGTGATACCTCATTGTAACTCTGATTTGCATTTCTCTAATAATTAGTGATGTTGAGCAGCTTTTCATGTGCCTCTTGGCCATCTGTATGTCTTCTTTGGAGAAATCTCTATTTAGGTCTTCTGCCCATTTTTTAATTGGGTTGTTTGTTTTTTAATATTGAACTGCATGAGCTCTTTATATATTTTGGAGATTAATTCTTTGTCCATTCATTCGTTTGCAAATATTTTCTCCCATTTTGAGGGTTGCCTTTTTGTCTTATTTATAGTTTCCTTTGCTGTGCCAAAGCTTCTAAGTTTCATGAGGTCCCATTTGTTTATTTTTCTTTCCATTACTCTGGGAGGTGGGTCAAAAAAGATCGTGGTGTGATTTATGTCAAAGAGTGTTCTTCCTATGTTTTCCTCTAAGAATTTTATAGTGTCTGGTCTTACATTTAGGTCTTTAATCCATTAAAAAAATATATTATTGGCGCCTTGTAGAAGGTCTTGAACTTTAAATTTATTTGTTTATATTTGGCTGCGTTGGGTCTTCATTGTGGTGCATGGGCTTCTCATTGTGACGGCCTCTCCCACTACAGAGCACGGGCTCCAGGCGTGCGGGTTCCAGTAGTTGTGGCTCACGGGCTCTAGAGCACAGGCTCAGTAGCTGTGGTGCCCGGGCTTAGTTGCTCTGCGGCATGTGGGATCATCCCAGAGCAGGGATAGAACCCATGTCCCCTGCATTGGCAGGTGGATTCCCAACCACTGTGCCACCAGGGAAGCCCCTTTAATCTATTTTGAGTTTACTTTTGTGTATGGTGTTAGGGAGTGTTCTAATTTCATTCTTTTACATGTAGCTGTCCAGTTTTCCCAGCACCACATATTTAAGGGGCTGTCTTTTCTCCATTGTATATTTTTGCCTCCTTTATCAAAGATAAGGTGACCATATGTGCATGGGTTTATCTCTGGGCTTTCTATCCTGTTCCACTGTGATCTATATTTCTGTTTTTGTGCCAGTACCATACTGTCTTGATTACTGTAGCTTTGTAGTATAGTCTGAAGTCAGGGAGTCTGATTCCTCCAGCTCCGTTTTTCTTTCTCAAGATTGCTTTGGCGATTTGGGGTCTTTTGTGTTTCCATACAAATTGTGAAACTTTTTGTCCTACTTCGGTGAAAAATGCCATTGGTAGTTTGGTAGGGATTGCATTGAATCTGTAGATTGCTTTGGGTAGTATAGTCATTTTTGCAATGTTGATTCTTCGAATCCAAGAATATAGTCTGTCTCTGCATCTGTTTGTGTCATCTTTAATTTCTTTCATCAGTGTCTTATACTTTTCTGCATACAGGTCTTTTGTCTCCTTAGGTAGGTTTATTCCTAGGTATTTTATTCTTTTTGTTGCAATGGTAAATGGGAGTGTTTCCTTAATTTCTCTTTTAGATTTTTCATCATTAGTGTATAGGGATGTAAGAGATTTCTGTGCATTAATTTTGTATCCTGCTACTTTACCAAATTCATTGATTAGCTCCAATAGTTTTCTGGTAGCATCTTCAGGATTCTCTATGTATAGTACCATGCCATCTGCAAACAGTGACAGTTTTACTTCTTCTCTTCCAATTTGGATTCATTTTTCTCTGCTTGCTAAAACTTCCAAGACTATGTTGAATAATAGTGGTGAGAATGGACATCTTTGTCTTGTTCCTGATCTTAGAGGAAATGGTTTCAGTTTTTCACCAGTGAGAATGAGGTTGGCAGTGGGTTTGTCATATATGGCCTTTATTATGTTGTGGTAGGTTCCCTCTATGCCTACTTTCTGCAGAGTTTTTATCATAAATGGCTGTTGAAATGTGTCAAAGACTTTTTTTGCATCTATTGAGATCACCATGTGGTTTTTCTCCTTCAATTTGTTAATGTGGTGTATCACATTGATTGATTTGCGTATACTGAAGAATCCTTGAATTCCTGGGATAAACCCCACTTGAGCACGGTTTATGATCCTTAATTGTGCTGTTTTTTCTGTTTGCTAGTATTTTGTTGAGGATTTTTGCATCTATGCTCATCAGTGATATTGACCTGTAGTTTTCTTTTTTTGTGACGTCTTTTTGTGGTTTAGGTATCAGGGTGATGGTGGTCTCGTAGAATGAGTTTGGGAGTGTTCCTCCGTCTGCTATATTTTAGAAGAGTTTGAGAAGGATAGGTGTTAGCTCTTCTCTAAATGTGTGATAGAATTTGCCTGTGAAGCCATCTGGTCCTGGGCTTTTGTTTGTTGGAAGATTTTTAAATCACAGTTTCAATTTCAGTGTTTGTGATTGGTCTGTTTATATTTTCTATTTCTTCCTGGTTCAGTCTCAGAAGGTTGTGCTTTTCTAAGAATTTGTCCATTTCTTCCAAGTTGTCCATTTTATTGGCATATAGTTCCTTGTAATCTCTCATGATCCTTTGTATTTCTGTAGTGTCAGTTGTTACTTCTCCCTTTTCATTTCTGATTCTGTTGATTTGAGTCTTTTCCTTGTTTTTCTTGATGAGTCTGACTTATGGTTTATCAATTTTGTTTATCTTCTCAAAGAACCAGCTTTTAATTTTATTGATCTCTGCTATTGTTTCCTTCATTTCTTTTTCATTTATTTTTGATCTGGTCTTTATGATTTCTTTCCTTCTACTAACTTTGGGATTTTTTGTTGTTGTTGTTCTTCTTTCTCTAATTGCTTTAGGTGTAAGTTTAGGTTGTTTATTTGAGGTGTTTCTTGTTTCTTGTTGTAGGATTGTATTGCACTAAACTTCCCTCTTAGAACTGCTTTTGCTGCATCCCATAGGTTTTGGGTCATCATGTTTTCATTGTCATTTATTTCTAAATATTTTTTGATTTCCTCTCTGACTTCTTCAGTGATTTCTTGGTTATTTAGTAGCATATTGTTTAGCCTCTGTGTATTTGTATTTTTTACAGGTTTTTTCCTGTAATTGATATCTAGTCTCATAGCATCGTGGTCGGAAAAGATAATTGATACAATTTCAATTTTCTTAAATTTACCAAGGTTTGATTTGTGACCCAAGATATGATCTATCCTGGAGAATGTTCTATGAGCACTTGAGAAGAAAGTGTATTCTGTTGTTTTTGGATGGAATGTCCTATAAATATCAATTAAGTCCATCTTGTTTAATGTGCCATTTAAAGCTTGTATTTCCTTATTTATTTTCATTTTGGATGGTCTGTCCATTGGTGTAAGTGAGGTGTTAAAATCCCCCACTATTATTGTGTTACTGTCGATTTCATCTTTTATAGCTGTTAGCATTTGCCTTAAGTATTGTGGTGCTCCTATGTTGGGTGTATATATATTTATAATTGTTATATCTTCTTCTAGGATTGATCCCTTGATCATTATGTAGTATCCTTCCTTGTATCTTGTAAAATTCTTCATTTTAAAGTCTATGTTATCTGATTGGAGTATTGCTACTCCAGCTTTCTTTTGATTTCCATTTGCATGGAATATCTTTTTCCATCCCCTCACTTTCAGTCTGTATGTGTCCTTAGGTCTGAAGTGGGTTTCTTGTAGACAGCATATATATGAGTCTTGTTTTTGTATCCATTAAGCAAACCTGTGTCTTTTGGTTGAAGCACTTAATCCATTGACATTTAAGGTAATTATCATATGTATGTTGCTATTTCCATTTTCTTAGTTTTGCGTTTGTTTCTGTAGGTTCTTTTCTTCTCTTGTGTTTCCCACTTAGAGAAGTCTTTAGCATTCGCTGTAGAGCTGGTTTGGTGGTGGTGAATTGTCTTAGCTTTTCCTTGTCTGTAAAGGCTTTAATTTCTCCATTGAATCTGAATGAGATCCTTGCTGGGTAGAGTAATCTTGGTTGTAGGTTCTTCCCTGTCATCATAAATATGTCGTGTCACTCCCTTCTGGCTTGTAGAGTTTCCGCTGAGAAATCAGCCGTTAACCTTATGGGAGTTCCTTTGTATGTTATTTGTTGGTTTTCCCTTGTTGCTTTAATAATTTTTCTTTGCTTTTAATTTTTGTCTGTTTGATTACTATGTGTCTTGGCATGTTTCTCCTTGGGTTTATCCTGTATGGTACTCTCTGTGCTTCCTGGACTTGGGTGAATATTTCCTTTCCCATGTTAGGGAAGTTTCTACTATAATCTCTCCAAATATTTTCTCAGGTCCTTTCTCTCTCTTCTCCTCTGGGACCCTATAATGCGAATGTTGGTGCATTTAATGTTGTCCCAGAGGTCTCTTAAGCTGTCTTCATTTCTTTTCATTCTTTTTTCTTTATTCTGTTCTGTGGCAGTGAATTCCACCATTCTGTCTTCAAGGTCACTTATCCATTCTTCTGCCTCAGTTATTCTACTATTGATTCCTTCTAGTGTATTTTTCATTTCAGTTATTGTATTGTTCATCTTTGTTTGTTTGTTCTTTTATTCTTCTGGGTGTTTGTTCTTTAATTCTTCTAGGTCTTTGTTAAACATTTCTTGCACCTTCTCGATCTATGCCTCCATTCTTTTTCTGAGGTCCTGGATCATCTTCACTATCATTATGCTGAATTCTTTTTCTGGAAGGTTTCCTATCTCCATTTCATTTAGTTGTTTTTATGGGGGTTTATCTTGTTCCTTCGTCTGGTACATAGCCCTCTGCCTTTTCATTTTGTCTATCTTTCTGTGAATGTGATTTTCATTTCACAGGCTGCAGGATTGTAGTTCTTCTTGCTTCTGCTCTCTGCCCTCTCTGGAGGTTTCTTAAAAAACTAAGAATAGAGCTACCATATGATCCTGCAATTTCACACTTGGGAATATATCTGGAGAAAATCATAATTTGAAAAGATACATGCACCTCAATGTTCACTACAGCACCATTTACAATAGCCAAGACATGGAAGCAACCTAAATGTCCATCGACAGATGAATGTATAAAGAAGAGGTGGTATGTATATACAGTGGAATATTATTTAGCTATAAAAAGAATGAAATAATGCCATTTGCAGCAACATGGATGGACCTAGAAATTATCATGCTAAGTGATGTAAGCCAGACAGAGAAAGACAAATATCATATGATATTGCTTATATGTGGAATCTAAAAACAATGATACAAATGAACTTATATACAACATAGAAATAGACCCACAGACATAGAAAACAAACTTATGGTTACTGAACAGGAAAGGTGGGGAGGGATAAATTAAGAGTTTGGGATTAATATATACACTCTACTATATATAAAATAGATAACCAACAAAGACCTACTGTATAGCACAGGGAACTGTACTCAATAGTTTTTAATAACCTATAAGGGAAAAGAATCTGAAAAAGAATATATATATTATATATACGTATAACTATATATATATATACACACACACATATATATATATATAAACCTGAATACTTTGCTGTACACCTGAAATTAACACAACATTGTAAATCAGTTATACTTCAATAAAAAATAAAATAAAAATACTGTATTATATATTTGAAATCTGCCAAGTGAGATCTTAAGTGTTCTCACCACAAAATAATAATAATAATAATAATATAACTGCGTGAGGTGTTGGATGTGTTCATTAATTTGATTGTAGCAACCATTTCAAAATGTGTATGTACATTAACTCATCACATTGTACACTCTTAAAAATTTATACAACCTAAATATGTACAATTTTTATTTACCAATCATACCTCAATAAAGCTGGGGGAAACAAAGAAAAGAAAATTAATGTAATCCATCACATCAACATGCTAAAGAAGAAAAATCACAGGATCGTATCAATAGGTGCAGAAAGAGCATTTGACAAATCCTACATCCATTTATGATAAAAACTCTCAGATTATGAACAGGGGTAGCTTCCTCAACGTGTTAAAGAACATCTACAAAAAAACTGCAGCTAACATCATACTTAATGGTGAGAACCTAGAAGCTTTCCTACTAAGATCAAGAACAAAGCAAGAATTTTCCCCTCTCACTGTTTCTTTTCAACATCATACTGGAAGTCCTGACTAATGCAATAAGTCAAGGAAAGGAAAACAGTCGGGGAAGGAAGAAATAAAACTGTCTTTGTTCACAGGTGACATGATTATCTATGTAGAAAACCAAAAAAAATTGACGAAAAAAAATCCTGGAACTAATAAGCAATTACAGCAAGGTTGCAAGATGCAACGTTAATATACAAAAGTCAATTACTTTCCTATACACCAGCTATGAACAAATGGAATTTGAAATTAAAATGCAGTATCATTTACATTAGCATCCACCAAAATGAAGCATGGAGGTAGAAATCTAACAAAATATGTACAAATCTATATAAAGAAAACTACAAAACTCTGAAGGAAATTAAAGAAGAACTAAGTAAATGAAGAGATAGTCCATGTTTATAGATAAGAAGACTTAATAATGTCAAGATGTCAATTTTTCTCAATTTGATCTATGAATTCACTGCCATCCTGGTCAAAATCCCAGCAAGTTATTTTGTGGATGTTGACAAACTGATTTTGAAGTTTATGTGGAGAGACAAAAGAGCCAGAATAACCAACACAATATTAAAGGAGAAGAACAAAATGAGAGGACTGACACTACCCCACTTATGACTTACTATAAAGCTACAGAAATCAAGACACTGTGGTATTGGCAAAATAATAGACAAATAGATCATTGGAACAAAATAGAGAGTCCAGAAATAGACCCACATAAACATAGTCAACTGACTTTTAACAAAGGAGCAAAGGCCATACAGTGGAGGAAAGACAGTCTTTTCAACAAATGTACTGGAACAACTGGATATCCATATGTACAAAATGAATATAGACACAGACCTCACACAATTCATGACTGTTAACTCAAAATGGATGATAGATCTAAATGTAAAATGCAAAACTCTAAAACTCCTAGAAGATAACACAGGCGAAAACTTAGATGACCTTGAGTTTGGCAATGATTGTTTTAGATATAATACTAAAGGTATAATCCATGAAGGAAAGAATTAATAACCTGGACTTTATTAAAATTAAAAATGTGTGCTTTGCAAAAGACATTATCAAGAGAGTGAAAAGACAAGGCACAGGCTGGGAGAAAATATTTGCAAAACACATATGTGATAAAGTAGTGGTCCCCAACCTTTTTGGCACCAGGGACTGGTTTCGTGGAAGGTAATTTTTCCATGGACGGGGAGTGGGTGGGGGAGGGATGGTGGTTCAGGTGGTAATGCGAGCGATGGGGAGCGATGGGGAGCAGCAGATGAAGCTTCGCTCGCTGGCCCGCCGCTCACCTTCTGCTGTGCAGCCTGGTTACTAACAGGCCGTGGACCAGGGGTTGGGGACCCCTGTCTTTTAGAAAAAGAACAAACTGATAAATTCTGTTTGGTCAAAGTTACAAACTTCTGCTCTTTGAAAGACATCATTAAGACAGTGAAAAGTCACGAACCAGGAAAAACTATTTGCAAATCACGTCTGATAAAAGATTTATACCCAGAATACATAAAGACCTCTTAAAACGCAATAATAAGAAAACAACCTAATTTTTTTAATGGGAAAAAGATTAGAACAGACGCTTCAACAAAGAAGATATGTGAATGGCTATTAGCACATAAAAAGATGTTCAACATCATTAGTCATTAAGGAAATGCAAAATAGAACCCCAGTGAGGTACCACTACACATCTATTAGAAGGGCTAAATTTTTTTTACAAGACTAACCATAACATGGAGGAATTGGAACTCTCATACAATGCTAGTGGGAATGGAAAATGATGCAGCCACTTTGGGAAGCAACCTGACAGCTTCTTAAAAAATTAAGCCTATCCATTCCACAAGATCTTGTCTAGTCACTTCTAGATATTGACCCAAGAAAGATGAAAGCATATGCCCTTATAAAAGCATGTACAGGAATATTCACAACCACTTTAGGTTCAATAGCCAAAAACTGGAAACAACCCAAATGTCTATCAACAGGTAAATGGATAAACAGTGTGGCATCCATACAATAAAGCAAAAAGAAAGAAACAGAGAAAGAAAGAGAGAAAAAGCAAGGGAGAAAGGGAGAAAGAGAAAGAGAGGGAGAGAGGAAGAGAGGAAAGGAGGGAAGGAAGGAGGGAGAGAGGAACTAAGGAGAAAGAAAGAAGTGAAATGAATTATTGATACACACAACAACATGGATGACTATCATAATAATTATGGTGACTGAAAGAAGCCAGATGAATAGTGGTTGCATACTGTATGATTCCACGTATGTGAAATTCTAGAAAATGCAAACTAACCTGAGGTGACAGAAAGCAGGTCTGTGCTTACTGGGGAAGGGGAGAAGAAAGGAACAAAAGGGAAGGATTAAGAAGGGACACAGGAAATGTTTGGGGTGTTGAGTGCGTTCATTATCTTTTTTTTTTTTTTTTTTTGCGGTACGCGGGCCTCTCACTGTTGTGGCCTCTCCCATTGCGGAGCACAGGCTCTGGACGCACAGGCTCAGAGGCCATGGCTCACGGGCCCAGCCGCTCCGCGGCATGTGGGATCTTCCCAGACGGGGGCACGAACCCACGTCCCCTGCATCGGCAGGCGGACTCTCAGCCACTGCGCCACCAGGGAAGCCCTGTTCATTATCTTAATTGTGACGATTTGACAGGTACATAAATATGTGAGAATGTCTCTAGCTATGTGCCATTTATTGTACATCAATTTTATCCCAATCAAGTTGTAAAAAAAATTAATAAATATTAAAGCCCCCCAAAAAGTCATGTTGGTCACACTGCCCTTCTGGGACCCCCACTTATATTGGTAGCAGTAGCAGTAGCTACCGACTGGTTAAAAGCCTCCAATCAGTCAAGCAGTGTGTGAGATGCTGCCATTTAAGCCTCACACTGGCCTCCTCTGCTCCCCTACAAGGTTTCCCTGACACTCCTTTGTGCCACCACTAGATTTTATTCACAGCTCTGCCCTACAGTTCATCACTCTGAACTGCAATTATTTTCCTATATGCCAAAGTTCATTGAGAACCATATCATGCCCTGTTCATCTTTATCAATGCAGGACTAGCCTGGTGCCTGGTTGAGGAATGAATCTCTCAAGCAGAGAACAAACCGGTAGAAGCTTTGCAGAGTTTTTCCTTCTTAAAGTGCTTACATTCTGGTTGGAGAATTTATGATTCTTGGAAAATGCCTTTTTTTGTCTTCGCCTCACATAATACAAACTGTGCCAAAAATAAATTCGAAAGCTGAAGGATAAACTAAATCAGAATTTAAGGGGTTGTATTTAAAGCTCAGCCTCCAGCGATCTTTCACAGTCCCTCTACTCAAAATAAAAAAAATTTAACTTTTGACTCTGTTGATACCACAGTGTTCAAAACACAACATGGTTTGAAAAGCCATATTTGACACTAGGTTACTAAACAGCCTTTTTTCCTCCTTGTGTAAATGGGCCTTAAGTGGGTACCATCTTACCTCGGTGAAAACAAGGAGCAGGCAATTTTTTCGGTCAGAAAATTGCTGAGAGATATGGTTGAACTGTGTGAGCTGAAGAGCACAGAACTGACAGGCCTCACAGCAGTTGGTAAGCAATGAAAACAAGAACCAAAGTAGAATGTCCAAAGAGAGCCGGGAAGGGCTCTTAGCTTATAGATGGAGAGGAGTGATTTGCCTTCTAATCTAAAAGTGTATTTGCCACGTTAGTGCCATATCTATTCAATTCAGTTCAATAAACACTTCTCCGAGAGGCAGACTCACCCTTCATAAAGGGGCAAAGAAAATTTTCATAGCACCAGCCATAAAGGTAAGCAGTTTGGACACAGTGAGACCATCTTCCAAAAAGATTGTTTTATACTTATTTTGTATGATACATACTCTATCATTTTCAAGGTGTTCTTACAGGCTTTATTTCAAGTGATCTTTGCCCCAAAGTCATGCAGAAAACAAGGCTGGTATGAGCATCTCCATGTTACAAGGACTTGGAGAGGCTGAGGATGAAGCCCAAGGTTATATTGTAAATTAGTAATTAAGCCTGAACTTGAGACAGATCTGATTCTTGCATCTGTGTCCTTTCCACTGTCTTCTTTATTCTTTTTTTTAAATTTTATTTATTTATTTATTTATTTTAAGACGTTGGGGGTAGGAGTTTATTAATTAATTTATTTATTTTTGCTGTGTTGGGTCTTCATTTCTGTGCGAGGGCTTTCTCTAGTTGTGGCAAGCGGGCGCCACTCTTCATCGCGGTGCGCAGGCCTCTCACTATCGTGGCCTCTCTTGTTGCGGAGCACGGGCTCCAGACGCGCAGGCTCAGTAGTTGTGGGTCACGGGCCCAGTTGCTCCACGGCATGTGGGATCCTCCCAGACCAGGGCTCGAACCCGTGTCCCCTGCATTAGCAGGCAGACTGTCAACCACTGTGCCACCAGGGAAGTCCACTGTCTTCTTTATTCTTGCTGAACTTCAAGAAATGTAAGGATGTCATCTTCTCTCAGTCTGAAAATTTAAAAGTCCCTCATCTAATGTCCTTCAGCCTTCTGTCATATCTCCCTTTCTTCTTCTCCACCCAGATTCTTAAAGGAATTCCTGGTGATATTCACATTTCTTCAATCTAGCCTCCATCCTCACCACTCATGACATGCTCGTTTGAAAATCACCAGTAATTACTAAATCCATTTACCTTTCTCAGAGCTCATCTTACCACCATCCTTCAGCGTTTGGCCCTGTTAACCAAAAACTCAAAACCTGCTGGGTCATCAGCAGATAAAGCCTTCGGAAAGTTCAGTGATTCAGGGCCTTTTTAGACTTCGAATGACAATAGTAAACTGTTTTTAAAGAACATTTATTATAGTTTTCTGTTTTCTAAGTGAGTGCTAGATGATTTCGTATATTTGATCTCATTTTATTTGCACAATAATCCTGTGAAACAGACATTGCCATCTCTGTCTTACACCTGAGAAAATGTAGATTCAGAGAAATGAATAAGCTGTATCCAGACTGTACAGCTGTAACAGAGTCGTTAAGAGGCCCCAATTTCCTGATCATCGTGTTTTCCCCTCTACATGACAGCTACATCTCCATTGCATAACCTGGCAGTGTTGGGGAATGAGATGCTTTGTATTAATTAATTTTCCAGATAACTGAAGTTTACCAGCAAAACAGAAATTTTAAAGGGTTTTAAAATCATTTTGTACAGACACCTTTCCAAAAATGTGTTCTTATACAAAGATCATAAACATAATTTAACTTCTCCTTAATGCACAGTCTTTTTTAAAAAATTAAATTTATTTACTTATTTTTATTTTTGGCTGCATTTGGTCTTTGTTGGAGCACACGGGCTTTCTCTAGTTGCGGCGAGCAGGGGCTGCTCTTTGTTGTGGTGCACGGGCTTCTCATTGCGGTGGCTTCTCTTGTTGCAGAGCACGGGCTCTAGGCGCGCGGGCTTCAGTAGTTGTGTCTCGTGGGCTCTAGAGCGCAGGCAGGCTCAGTAGTTGTGGCGCACGGGCTTAGTTGCTCCTCGGCATGTGAGATCTTCCCGGACCAGGGCTTGAACCCGTGTCCCCTGCATTGGCAGGCAGATTCTTAACCACTGTGCCACCAGGGAAGTCCTAATGCACAGTCTTCCTATGAATATCTATTGGTATATTCTGTGCAAAAATAAAGTTCTTTATCCATTTAAAAAAATTTCTGCTTCCTTTTTCAGCATTAGACTCTTGTTAAGTTCTGCTGATATTTTGGCCGTTTATAATTATTTCGTACTATTTCTGATGTACCTTGGTCTTTCAAAAACTATTAACTAGGAAATAAAATAGACAAAGTACTAAGAACAACTTGGAAAACGTTAAGTCAAATCCTTTCTGTGTCAGAATGTCAGGAGTACTTTGTCTTTGGTTAGGGGCTACTTTGAGACACGTTTTTCTAGGTTTGGGAAGATTTTTAAATGTCTTCATTTGGGGGGATTTTTTTGCCCTTTTTGGTGTTCCTTGGGGGCATTAATGGGTATTCCACTAAGAAAGAATCAAATACATTTGGAAAATGCTGCGTGCTATTCCTTAGTTTTGAATATTCACAAGACATTTTAGCTTTTTTAAAAAAATTGTTAAAAATACCCCAGTATTTCCCAAGCACACTTGACTGCCAGACCCTTTCCTATCTCACAAGAATTATGTGGGAAATGCTCTTCTACAAGTATGAGGTTGTTGCAAGACCAGTCTCTGGATATGAAGACTATAAGAAGTTCAAACAATAAAGAATAGTTTTAATGTTATGTTCTTCCTGAGGAAAAAAGCAAACTTCACTACCAATACCATTTAAAATGTCTATGAGACCATAAAAATGTCTTCCATACTCAAACAACAATTTTCATTATCATAATCAATGAGTTTTATAAGATTTTATCACAC
Organism: Tursiops truncatus; assembly: GCF_011762595.2. Lineage (NCBI taxonomy): Eukaryota > Metazoa > Chordata > Mammalia > Artiodactyla > Delphinidae > Tursiops > Tursiops truncatus. Next base: position 8,539,642 of record NC_047034.1, on the reverse strand, counting down.
TTTGTTCATTCTACTCATCTTTATATATAATTGTTTATAACTCTGTAGCTACCTATCTATAGCTACATAGATGACAGATACAGATACAGTTATAGATACTAGGGTTTCTGTCTTACTCTACCTTGGGAATAGTCTTACACATATCTTACAGTCAATAAATGCTAGTATGAATTTATAATAAATCACCACTGAACAACAGATATTTAGACAAACCATTTTTTAAAAAACAGTGAAAACAGGATGAAAACATTTTCTAGCCAGTGACCTGAATATTAATAATAATAATGGTAATAACACCAAATGAATCAGAGTATTGACTTTCTCACAAAACAACTGTTTAGATCTGAATCTGATCTGAATAATTTTTCTTAAAAAATTAAAATTAAAATAACACAGTAGACAGGGGGCAGGAGGGGGGAGGGGAGATCAGATAAGGAAGAAATATATCCTTCTTCCAAGAAAGGTTCTAGTGCCAAATTGCGCCACCAGGAAAGCCCGGGAAGCCTTTTTAAAGGTTATGAAACTCCTGGTACATTTCATAGACTAGCCTTTTATACATTGTATGGATTAGGAACAGATGGAGTAATTATTCTCCATGAAACAAAGGCTTAATCTTCCAGGGGAGAAATTCTTGACTAAAGCAACTGATCCCTTGCCAAGCTCAATCTACTGAAAATATATCCATTAACTATTCTGCTGAACTCCAACTCTACCTGGCCTTACCATCCATTAAAGCTGACTCACAGTGAAACCTAAGGTTCCCCATTTAGAGGGCACTGGCTCTGTTAAAAATGGAAGTGAGGGCTTCCCTGGTGGCACAGTGGTTGGGAGTCCGCCTGCCAATGCAGGGGACGCGGGTTTGTGCCCCGGTCCGGGAAGCTCCCACATGCCGCAGAGCGGCTGGGCCTGTGAGCCATGGCCGCTGAGCCTGCGTGTCCGGCGCCTGTGCTCCGCAGCGGGAGAGGCCACAACAGTGAGAGGCCCACGTACCGCAAAAACAACAACAACAACAAAAAAAACCAAAACAAAACAAAAAAATGGAAGTGAAAACTCATAGGCACTATTTCTCTTCATGGCTGAAGTGATGTTACTGACAGTTGGTTTATTCCAAGACCTAACTGCATCTCGATTTGAATCAGTGATTGTGCAGACCTTTGACATACCACTAAAGAGGCAAGCTTGGGTGATGGATATTAACTAAACTTAGTGTGGCAATCATTTCACAATATATACATATATCAAATCATTATGCTGTACACCTTAAAATTATATAATGTTATATGCCAACTATGTCTCAATATATCACAACTGTTTCTCAAAACTGGAAAAAAAGTCAGCATGGCTGGTGGTGGTGGAAGTGGTGATGATGGCTGTAACGGAATTTATAATCTCAGTATTCCAGGAGAACACTTATTTTTAAAAAATTAGTTTTCATTACTGCGGTAGCCAGCCTCCATGAGGGCCCCCAGATATCTCTGCCCCCTGGTATTCACATCCTTGTGTAGTCTTGTATAGTCTCCCACGTTGCATAGAACAGACATTTGTAGCCAATAGGATGTTGCAGAAATGACAGAGCATGACTTCCAAGCTAGGTCATGAAAGACACCAATCTTTCCTGGATCGCTTAGTCTGGAGGAAACCAGGTGTCATGTCATGAGGACACTCAAGTAACCTGAGAGAGAAGTTCACATGATGAAGAACTGAGGCCCCCTGCCAAAAGCCATGTGAATGTGCCATCTTGGAGTTAGATCCTCAGACCAGCGAAGCTTTCAGATGACTGCAACCTCATAAGAGACCCCAAGCCAGAATCACCCAGCTAAGCCCCTCTGAAAATCCCGAGCCACAGAAACCATGAGGTAACTGCCTGTTTTAAACCACTTGGCCTGGAGATAATTTGTTACGCAGCCTAGAACATTAATAGTTACCAACAAAAAGATGACTGACCAGGGTATTTGGCCAATGAGTAAATACTCCAGTCAGAAAACTACTGATGGTAGAGATCCCTATACTTCTCTTTCCTGATTAGTGGTATCATCTATTTTTTAGCGTTCTAACAAAATCCCGGAGTTGCTGTCCGAAACCTATAAAGATGAATAGCAAATTGAATTGTGAGGACAGAGTTAAAGTGCACCCCGTGTTAAGTGTTAAAAGAAAAAAAAAAAGATACAGTATCGAATTTGAATTGTTTTCGGTCCAATTGGTGTGAAAACCTTCCAAAATATAATGTATTTGCAAATAACATGAATCAAAAATGAATTTTCTGTTTGTACTTCAAAAGACATTGGATCCTTTATCTTCATTTCGCCAAGTGAAGCCAATGCTGGACTCTGCTTTCATCTTACTCCATACAGTCTAATGAATAAAAAGCAATTACATTTTCCATGGACAAGAATTCTTTATAGCAAAGGGATTATATTTGTTAATTTTACTTACTGGAGATGTACTTGCAAATTTTTAGGTTTCAGAAAATTCTAAGCATAGTCTCTCCAGAAATCCCAAGGCCTGACATTCAACTAAATGCTCATCCATCTTCTCCTAATTGATTATTTCTACCCTCAAGCCTCATCAGTGTTTGTGGCCCAATCTTCCAGACACCAGGCTTTTCTTTCCCCAGAATCTACACGAGGAAGAAAGTGGCAGAATATAAGAGGCAGGTGAAGTTTCAGGACCTGGCAACACCTGATGAGGTTTCCCTGTGTTGGCATTCCCCAGGGTTCCGTTCTGAAATTTTGATTGTCTTTTTTACTTACGTTCTTGTCAGTGTCTCAGATCCATCTTGGCCTCTCTGCACATTCCACCCTAGTGATTCTTAAACTTTTCAGGGTAAAAGGCCCCTTTGAGAATTTCATGAAACCTCAGAATCATTGTCTCCAGAAAAATGCACATAAAAGTTAAATTTTTCCTACAAATGGTGAAGGGTCAGGATTCCCTGAAGCCCAAATGTGTGCTCTCCAGCTAAAAAGCTTCAGCAAAATATATTTTCCCTAGATGAGCTTAACTAGTGTCATGGCTTCCGTCACCATCCAGGTCTGTATTTCCAGCCCCGGCACCTCTCGTAAGTCCTACAACTGTTATCTCCAAAGACTCAGTGGACATCGTTGCTTAGAGAAGCCATCCTCAAGTCAAATTCCAAACCTTCCTCCTCTGTATTCTCTATTCAGTGAATAGGATCAATGTCCATTCAACTGCCCACAAGGGAAATCTTGTTTTTTTCTTTCCTTTTTTCTCCACATATAACCTATTACTAGCCAATTCGGTCTTCTCAAATCCACCCCCTTCTTTCAGTCTCAGCTTTCCCAGTTTATAGTAATAGCCTTCCAACTGCTCTTCCTGCCTCCACACTTACTACCTGCAAACCCATCTGAAGCCTAAACTACCATTTTAAAACCAAAAGTAATCACATTTCTCCACACCCCAAATAACCTTTAACCTATTGCCATTTGTTTTAAAGTTAAAAGTCCCAGAGTGAGATTCCCCCACCCATGCTCTCATTGTAGCACTTAATATTGCCTTAAACATGTTACATGTTCTTTGTTTCTCTTCCCTACAATGGAAACTATTCGTAAAAATAACATTTTTAAGTGACATGGACTTATATACACTACCAAATGTAAAATAGATAGCTAGTGGGAAGCAGCCGCATAGCACAGGGAGATCAGCTCGGTGCTTTGTGACCACCTAGAGGGGTGGGGTAGGGAGGGTGGGAGGGAGATGCAAGAGAGAGGGGATACGGGGATATATGTATATGTATAGCTGATTCACTTTGTTATACAGCAGAAACTAACACACCATTGTAAAGCAATTATACTACAATAAATATGTTAAGATAAAAAAACATTTTTTATATAAAATTACAAAAAAATCAATGTGCCCATTTCAATATGTGACACAATACAAACACAATACAATACAAAGCAGAAACTAACACACCACTGTAAAGCAATTATACTCCAATAAAGATGTTAAAATAAAAAAATAACATTTTTCATATAAAATTACAAAAAAATCAATGTGCCCATTTCAACGTGTGACACAATACAAACAAGAGTAACAAGAATAATGTTGCCTTCTCTTTCCCCAGCATGCCCACATGCAGGAGTGCACATCTAGACCACACGGAGATTGTACTTTTCCATGTATTTGTCTTCTGTATTGTGCACAGTGTCTGTACGTTGGAGGCGCTCAATAATTATTTTCTAACAAGTTGGTTGAGTCGTATGACATTATGGGATCAAGGCAGATTCTAAATCAGAAGGATGGTCTGCATTCACTCTAAGCCCTTGCCATTGGGAGTGTGGTCTCTGCATCAGCAGCCCCTGTGTCACCTGGGAGCATCTACGTTGAGATGCGCAGAATGTCAGCTCCAGCTCAGACCTAGAGCTTCACAAGATCTCCAGGGGTCGGAAAGCACGTTAAAGTCTGAGGCGCACTGCACTCAAGTTGCACACTTCAGAGCAGCTGCCCTGACCCACCTTCGGTCACTCTACCTAAAAGATGCTGATAAGAACCATCTCTTAATGACAGAAGGCAAATATCAAAAATTATGCTGATCAGATTATCCTAGTGAGTACTCACTATACTGTTTTTTGGTTTGTGTGCTGAGTCAAAACGTTGCATTCTCTGGTAAAGCGTCTTTCAATTTGGGGATTTTCAGTGAAAGCTGGCCTTGAATATCAAGTAGACTATGAAGCTCTAGCAGGGAGCAGAGCCACTAAAATCAGAGACTTCAACTCTTGCTTTTATCCAGGAGTTGGGTTTCTCTCAGTGAAAACAATTGAAATTTAATTATTAAATCAACACTTTTTAAAACAGGACACACTTCAGAGGAACTGTTAATATATGTATTTTCTAAAACACAGGCAGCAAGGCAAAATGGAAAACATGACAACCAAGAGTTCATTTTTTGGTTCAGTCATGGCCCTAACCTAGATAAATCTTCAAACCCTCACCTGTAAATTGGGGATAAGAATCTTGACATCATAAGGTTGCTGTGAGGATTAACCCTACTTCTTTTTTAACATGTTTTTCTCCTCTCTATGGTCCACTCTCTAAAGTGAGGGGCTAAGACTTTTTCTCTGGAGAAGCCCTATGTCTGACACAGTTCTTGACATACACTGAGCAGTCAGTAAATGACTGAGGAATGTGTTTATGTATAGATATCAAGCCCTCCAGAATCTTCCTTTGGAACTGACCCATGACCCCCGATTGCTCTGTCTTTGGTAGAAAATCATTACCAAATTCTGTTTCTCTCCTGTGGCAACATCTTTGGAAAGTCTCTGCTTCCTTCAGCTGCATGCCCACCTTTCCCCACGTGCACCCCACTCCCAGCACACACACATACACACACACACACACACACACACACACACACACACACACACACACACACACACACACACACACACACACACACACACGCCTTTCTCTTTAGTTCTCTCCTCTCTTGCTCTTTGCTTCCTATGGAGTTTAAATTCTTCCACTGCAAGGCACTCAGTACACTCAAGTCAGAAATAAAGCTAACAGAGGAAAATCTCTGCAGAAGCTTCTTTTGGCCTGGTTTGCCCATCACTTAGTCTTTTATTAAAGTTCAGATGTTGGGGTATTTTGTTGCTCTGTTTTTCTTTGTTCTCTCTCTCACCCCTGCATCCCCATCTCATTGGCTTCTTCAACTGATCCTGAAATGAGTTTAATTTCTTATTTAATAGCCTGCATGATATTTGTGCTTAAAAACTCACAAGGGGAAATAAAGAATGTCGTTGTAAATGTTAAGAACACAAAATTTAAGCAGAGGAAATCAGTTTTGCCTCTTGGGTGGTATTAGTTGCTCCTGAGGCATGTGAGGGAAAAATGGGCTGGTAGAGATTTCCGGCTCATTGCTAGAAACACCTGCAGGCCCTTGGGGAAGACGTCTTTAAAGTGCTTTATTGAAAGCTGTTTTCAGTCTAATTTTTTTAAATTCCTATGTTTTAATTTACCTATTTTCAAGCTGAATCTAATAAACCGTCAGTAGTAGAAATAAGAAGCAGTCCCCAATTCGACTGTAATTCACCACAGATTTTAAAAAATTAAGTCAGGATCAGATGGAACTTTACTCTTGTTTTTTATAGTCACAAGAAACAAATTAGCCACTTCTAAGACAGTTTTAGATCAGATTTAAAACATGAAAAATCTTTTATATTTCCAAGCATTTTGTTGAGTTACTTTTCTGGGAAAAATTTCAGGATTTTGGAACATATTTAAAACTCCCATGACACCATTTTCCTTTTCTTTTAGTTACTTAGTTGATTTAAAAAAAAAATTGATGCCAGTTCTTAACTTGGCAGAAGCTATATATCATTCCCAGCCAATTCGTCACTTTCAAATATTCTTGGAATTAGAGTAAGATTGCCAGATTTAGCAAATAAAGGTGCAGCATGCTCAGTTAAATTAGAATTTCCAATAAACAATAAGTAATTTTTTAGTATAAGTATATCCCATGCACTATTTGGGACATACTTACACTAACATATTATTGGGGTAATTTGAAACGACAGAAATGTATTCTCTCTCAGTTCTGGAGAACAGAGTCTGAATCTAGGTGATAGCACAGCCACTCTCTTCAGAGGCTTCAGGAGAGGATCCCTCCTCACCTCTTCCAGGTTCTGGCGGCTCAGGCATTCCTTGGCTTGTGGCTGCACCACTCCAATCTCTGCCTCTGTCTTCATAGAGCCTCTCCTCTTCCTCAGATCTCCCGCTGCCTCTATAAGGATATTAGTCATTGGATTTAGGACCCACCCGGTTGGGTTAATTTAAGATGACCTCATCTCAAGATTCTTCATTACATCTGCAAAGACCCTTTTTTGGGAACCTCTCTGGCGGTCCAGTGGTTAAGACTCCTTGCTTCCACTGTAGGGGGCGCAGGTTCAATCCCTGGTCCAGGAACTAAGATCCTGCATGCTGGGCAGCCCAAAAAAAAGACACTTTTTCAAATAAGGTGACATTGACAGGGTCCGGGTATTCGGACATGAACATAACTTTTTTTTTTGGGGGGGGGTCACCATTCAACCTACTACAAAGGAGAAGAGCTAAAACTTCAAACACCAGCTGAGGTGGTTAAATTCCTGACTCAAGTGTAACAAGCAGTTCACCGTCAGAAATGAGGCCAAAGGAGGCAAATCTGTAGGAGATGTTTTTTCAGCTGGTTTTCCCATCATGGGCACCAGATTCTTATTTGGAAGAAGCATATGAAATCCACCCAATTCAGTCACTCGCTCAAGAGACATTGATTGAGCTCTTTGTATGTGCCAGAGTCTGAGAATCCAGGGTAAACCAAGCAGATTCCCCTCCTCAGGATTACTTTGGTCACCACCAGCAAAGCCCATTAACAATTCCCAGGGAATAAAAGTAGAACCTGGGGAATAAAATAAAGTAGAATCTTTTCCTTTGTGCTTGGTCTAGTTTCACTGGCTCACAGGGTCCAGCGTGCACAGGCCTGGCACCCGGCCCTTCAGACCAGAACTCCTGGTGTGAAATGGCTGCTCCCGGACCTCAGCTCAGGGCTGTGTGCAGAGGCTGCACAGGACACTCCATCCAAGATGGCGATGGCAGGCCGTGTGCAGAGACTCTGCACCCAGCACTGCCATCTGGAGTCTGAGCAGGGCAGTTGCTCTGCCCACAGGAACCCCACCCCCTTCCCTCTGATGAGATCCCTTAAAAGCAGTCCCGCCCCCTGCCTGTCCGAGGGGGCGTGTCCTCTAGAGCCTGAGCTGGCACCTCTCCACTCTGATCAGAGCCAAGCTTTCCTTTGCTCCTGAACCCAGCTTGGTCTTGTTCAATTGGCTCGAGCGACACCAGCCGTGGGGACCCCTGTTGAGGACCCACTAGACAGGGTGGTTAACACTTGCTAAGGAGAGGAGACGATAGATCGATCAATCAATAAGGGAACAATAAGGGAACAATAGAACTGTTATACAAAGCAAGAAGGGCTCTCAAGGAAATAAACAAGGCGAGGTGATAGAGTAACTGGGAACAAGACATGGTGCTTTAGAAAAGGCAGTCAGGAAAGGTTCTCAGAAAAGATGCCATGGGGTGGTGCGTGCCAAGAGGTGAAGGTCGAGGCAGGCGTGCAGAGATCCCAGTGAAAAACCTTCCAGAACAAGGAATAATGGGTTTAAAGGCCTGAGGTTTGGAAGGAATCACTGTGCTCTAGAAAAAGGTGGAGACGACAGTGGCCAGAACATAGCAAACTTGTTGTTCAAGAATGGGTCTGGGGCTTCCCTGATGGCGCAGTGGTTGAGAGTCCGCCTGTCGATGCGAGGCACACGGGTTCGTGCCCCGGTCCGGGAAGATCCCACATGCCGCGGAGTGGCTGGGCCTGTGAGCCATGGCCGCTGAGCCTGCGCGTCCGGAGCCTGTGCTCCGCAACGGGAGAGGCCACGACAGTGAGAGGCCCGCGTACCGCAAAAAAAAAAAAAAGTGCATTTAAAATTGTATTTTGGCTTGCATTTGATTAAATAATAGATGAGGTTCAGTCACATATTTGTAATTATTAAATATAATAAAATTAATAAATATAATTAAGATGTTTTCATTTAATTATGCCCATGTCTAACTAAAAATGAAATCTTAAATACCTTTTTCAAGTAGAATGTTCCTCAAAGGATAGTACCATGACTAATTAATACTTGGAAAATATTACCTAATGTTTACATTTACAGTTAAAAAGAATCCTTGTATATTTCATCTAATTCTAAAGGTACTATTATCATTCAGCTTTTATAAGATAAAAGCTCAATGAGGTTATATGAATTGCCCAAGTTTACCTATCTAGCAAATACAAAAGCCTGGGCTTATACCAAGATCTTCCAGTTTCAAGTTCCCTGCTCTAAATACTCAACACCCTGCTGAGCATCTAGAAACACCCAGTACCTAATGAAGTCTCTTGCCCCTTGATAATTTTTTGTAATTAAAGTAGGGGAATACTATGCAGTCACTGACTATATTTTCCATTTGTTAAAAATCTTAAATTATATAATAAGGAATTTAAAAATATATATAGCAAAAGGAAGTGTTTGGGATTAGCAGATGTAAACTATTATATACAGGGTGGATAAACAACAAGGTCCTACTGTATAGCATAGGGAACTATACTCAATATCCTGGGATAAACCACAATGGAAAAGAATGTTAAAAAAAGAATGTTTATATGTGTAGAACTGAGTCACTTTGCTGTACAGCAGAGATTGGCATAACATTGTAAATCTACCACACTTCAATTTAAAAAATTTGAAAAATAAAAAAGATAGTTTTTTTTTTTTTTTTTTTTTTTTTTTTGCGGTACGCGGGCCTGTCACTTCCTATCTTTACTTCTCCTACTAAACATCTGCCCTGTCCTCACTCAGTCATTAATCCCTTGGTTCCCCCAGGTCTCTCAGACCCATAGCACCAGCCTAGCTCCTGGTCCTTTTCTACCCAGGGCCTCACAGCCAGCTGTCTTCATAGTGTGTAGTTCATTCACTATCGTACTAGTTGTTCTTAATTTCTTGACCCTGAGTAGTTCTAATATTGCTGATCCAACTTCTGGAGAACCAGCGGTACTGCAAAAAGTAACAGAGTGGTGACAGTTTATTCACCTTGAGTTCATCGTAGCTAATCTTTTTTTTTTCCAATCTATTGATATATATTCTTTTTTTTTAACATCTTTATTGGAGTATAATTGCTGTACAATGGTGTGTTAGTTTCTGCTTTATAACAAAGTGAATCAGTTATACATATACATATGTTCCCATATCCCTTCCCTCTTGCATCTCCCTCCCACCCTCCCTATCTACCCCTCTAGGTGGTCACAAAGCACCAAGCTGATCTCCCTGTGCTATGCGACTGCTTCCCACTAGCTATCGATTTTACATTTGGTAGTGTATATATGTCCATGCCTCTCTCTCGCTTTGTCACAGCTTAACTTGACTTGCCACAGTCCTTTTGTTTGGCTTATTTGACAAACAACAGTCATTTGCTGAGCACTTTTCTAATGCCAGCTATTGTGCTGTGACTTTAAGACACAAAAGGAATAAGACAGCCTCCTTGTTCTGGAAGAATTCATAGTCCCATGTACCTAAAAATCCTTTGGAAACTTTTCCACCTTCAGGCCTATTCCTTACTTCTATCACATATCTTAGTCTCCCATGTACCAAAAATAGGAAAAAAAAGATTGACAACACTAACCTAAGTATCTTCAAAACCCTTCCCCTCCATCCTGACTGTCTGTGTTAGTCAGAGATCTCCAGAGAAACAGAACCAATAGGATATGTGCAGATAGAGAGAAAGAGACTTATTTTAAGAAGTTTGTTTACAAAATTGTTTTACAAAATTGTTTTAAAAAAGAATGAATTATTATTTGTTTACAAAATAATAATTTGTTTATAAACTTGTAGGGCTGGCAAGTCCAAATTTTGCCAGGCAGGCTGATAGGCTGGAGACCCAGGGAAGAACTGATGTTGCAGGTCAAGTCCAAAAGCAGTCTGGAGGCAGAATTCTTTCTTTCTCAGGGAAACTAAGTCTTTGCTCTTAAGCCCTGCAACTGATTAGATGAGGCCCATCCATGTTATGGAGGGTAATCTGTTTTACTCAGGGTCAGTTGACTTAAATGTGATCACAGCCAAAAGAATACTTTCACAGCAAAATCTACATTGGTGCTTGGCCATATGGGCACATAACAGTAACCATCACAGTCTCTATGTTCATAATTCTTTCTGACCTCATTTTAGGCTCTCAAGAGGTGTTCTGCTTCCTTGCTTTTGCTAATCCCTCCACACGAGCTGTCCCTCTGCCCCCATCTATTTCTGCCAGGAATTTTTAATAATAATTCATTCTCTTTGTTTTTTTTTTTTTTTTATGGTACGCGGGCCTCTCACTGTTGTGGCCTCTCCCGTTGCGGAGCACAGGCTCCGGACGCGCAGGCTCAGCGGCCATGGCTCACGGGCCCAGCCGCTCCGCGGCATGTGGGATCTTCCCGGACCGGGGCACGAACCCGTGTCCCCTGCATTGGCAGGTGGACTCTCAACCACTGCGCCACCAGGGAAGCCCCCATTCTCTTTTTTTATTATCAATTTCTCCATTCTCACTGGCTTTTTCCTCTAGGTAAACATGCTCAAGTCTGTTCTACTTTTAAATAAACTTTCCTCATTCTAATCTGCTCTCTGGCTGCTAACATTTGGTCACCTTAACTTCATTATCAAATTTCTGGCAAAATTAATCAATCTGCACTTGTTGCTTTTACTCCTCCTTACTTTGCTCTCTGGCTTCAGTCCTCATGAATTCTGAACTTGCTACCTCTTTCTATTGGGCTGCTCTTACCCCATTCTTAAGAAAATGCTATTCCATAGAATACTCTTCCAGCCCCACCTGTCTCCAATTCTCATTTGCCACAAAGTCAATCAATGGCAGAGCCTGCCGTCAAGGGATTTTGAATGGAAGGGGAAGGAGAGGAAAAGGATAAATGACCCAGAACTTGAAACCAAAGTTTAATAATACTGCACTAAATAACACCATTTGCACTAGATATACTTGCTTTCAGGAAGAGAAACAATCTTGCAGTCACTGAGTTAATATTTCAAACAGATTACAGAATATAACTTTTATAGAATTACTTACAAATTGCAGCTCTGACCACTAATTGAACATTTTTGCGTGTGGGGTATTACCAAAGCATAATTATAGATGATTGATTACCAGCTGAGCATCTGTGTCTGACAATGGAGAGGGTTGGTCCAGTCTAAGGTAAATCCACCCAGAAAATATCATGCTTATAAATACTCCTAATTAATGTGCAGTCAAACTACCTGTAACAAAAATGCACAGGCAAAAGTATCTCAGGGAATAAGCATGTTACTATAGAAATCTGTGTAAGTAGAAAGACACAGAAAAAGAAAACGGGTATTGCCTCTCCGAAAGACTTAATATCCCAAATGTTACGGAAAAGGCTAGCTTGCACAGGAAGATTCAAGAGTTGCTGAAATCCCCAGAGATGCAGTTAATTTTTCTCTCATTTTTGAAGTTAGTATGATCATCAGAATGAGAGAACGTTCATGCCCAAATTGTTCTGGAAAGGGAACTATTAGAAGAGATAACCTAATAGCAGGAAATGTGTCCCGTAAGCTAACAGACATCCAAATTAGTTGCAGAAGTAAGGCAAAGAGATATTTATGAATGCTTCAGCAAAATGAAACCATTTTACTCAACCCATTCTGTTTCGGGGATGTGGCTTGAAATAGCTCGATCTTTGCAGATGAATAATTTATGAAAACTCCAGTACCCTTTGAATAACATAACTTAAACTGAAGTTGTTCCTGAATAAAAGGAAAAGGAAGAACTCACTTCAAATTCTTCACATTTCAGCATGTTAACACATAGTTTTGATTTAAGGTAATCTAATAACCATTTTAGTTCATTGCACCAGTCTCAAATAAATCCCTGCTTATGCAGCCAAAGTACTGCAGAGAAGTTAAAGTTCAAAAGAGCTTAGCTTGAACAAACTAAGCTAAGCCAAGTCCCGGTTTAAGTCCATTTATAAAATGAGTTTTATCATGCATTGGTGCATTTCTTTTCTAAAATACATTCTTATTCTAGATCAAAAGAGAAGACTTAAGTACCAACAAGAATTAAAGCTGACAAGCCATGCAAAAAACCAACGGGCTATCATGTTTGTTGTGTCAAAAAGAGCCTCTTTTATGCCACTGACATTCTCATTTAAAAGCTTGTGTTCTAATTAATATCGTGGAGTTACATAATTACAACATTATCACTGATTTCAAATTTTGTCTAACAGGCCTATATCTAAGAAATGAATAGAACAGAGCTAGGCTACAGTAGACTTTCTACCCTCTGATAAAGAAAGAAAATCATGTCCAAAGTAATATAGCAATCAGTCAGCTAACAGTCTTCATTCTAAACGCACTGAAACATCTAATCCTTAACACCTCACGTACCTCACATGAGTTTAAGAGTTTTTTTTATCAATGCTCGCTTGACCCCTTGAACATTCTTATATTATTATACTTAAAATACTGCTGAATTTGTTTACGCGTATATTTGCCAACCTAGATTACGTAAATGCCTTGAGATACAGACTATTTTATTCATCTCCATCCCCAGTACCTAGCAAATTGGACACTGAAAATCATCTGTAACTTGAAGAGCAATTCCTATATTTGTAGGAAGATGGGGAAGGGGTGGTGAAGGAAATGAGCACTGGAATAGAATTCCTGAGAAAGGTAGAAGCAGCCAATATATATGTCGTGAAGGACAAAACTCATTTCTAGATCATCTACTAGTTGTTTATTAGCAGGCTGCTCTTTTTCATCTGTGCTGTTTTATTTTTTTTTATCATGTCTTCCTCCCACATTGAGGTTGTTAGTGCTGGGTTTCTTTTTTTTTCTAATTTTTTTCAGCTGTATTGAGGTATAACTGACAAATAAAAATTGTATATATTTAAGGTGTGCAACTTGACGTTTTGATATGCGTATCTATTGTGAAATGATCACCACGGCCAAGCTATTTAACACATCCATCATATCATGTAGTTACCACTTTTTTTCTGGTGAAAATACTTAAAACCTACTCTCTTAGCCAATTTTAAGTATATAATACAGTATTGTTAACTATCGTCACCATGCTGTCTATCAGCTCTCCAGGATTTACTCATCTTGCATGACTAAAACTTTGTACCCTTCGTCCAACATCTCCTTCTTTCTCCCAGCCCTCACCCTCTGGCAACCACCATCCTACTCTGTGTTTCCTGTGTAAGACTATTTTAGATTCCACATATAAGTGAGATCATGCAGTATTTGTCTTTCCGTGTTTGGGTAATTTCTCTTAGCCTAATGTCCTCCAGGATCATCCACGTTGTCACAATGGCAGGATTTCCTTCTTTTTTAAGACTGAATAATATGCCACTACATATATTACATTTTCTTTATCTATCCATCTGTTGACAGACATTTAGGCTGTTTCCATGTGTTGGCTATTGTGAATAATGTTGCAATGAACAGAGGGCAGATAGCTTTTTGAGATCCTGATTTAATTTCCTTTGAATATATACTCAGAAGGGGGATCAACATAATATGGCACTGGCATAAAAACAGACAAATAGACACTGGTACTTATGGACGACTGATCTTTGACAAGTATGTCAAGAACAGTAATAGGGAAAGGATAGTCTCTTTAATAAGTGGCGCTGGGAAAACTGGATAGCCAAAGGCAGAAGAATGAAATTAGACCTTCACCTCACACCATATGTAAAAGTCAACTCAAAATAGATTATAGACTTAAATGTAAGACCCCAAAGCATAAAACTCTAGAAGGAAATAGGGAAAAAAACCTTAAATTTAAATTTATTTATTTATTTTAAAATTAATTTTTATTGGAGTATAGTTGCTTTACAATGCTGTGTTAGTTTCTGCTGAACAGAAAAGTGAATCAGTCATATGTATACATATATCCCCTCTTTTTTTGATTTCCTTTCCATTTAGGTCACCACAGGGCATTGAGTAGAGTTCCCTGTGCTATACAGTAGGTCTTCATTAGTTATCTATTCTATACATAGTATCAACAGTGTATATATGTCAATCCCAATCTCCCAATTCATCCCACCCCCCCTTCCCCCTTGGTATCCATTCGTTTTATCTTTACGTCTGTCTGATCTCTATTTCTGCTTTGCAAATAAGATCATTTATACCATTTTTCTAGATTCCACATATATGCATTAATACACTTCTTGACTTTGGTCTTGGCAATAACTTTTTGGATATGATACCAAAAATGTGGGCAACAGAAGCAAAAATAGACAAATGGGATTGCATCAAACTAAAGCACTTCTGCTCATCAAAGGACACAATCAACAGAATGAAAAAGCAACCCATGGAATGGGAGAAAATATTTGTAAACCATAGATCTGATAAGGAGTTAATATCCAAAATATATAAGGAACTCAAACAACTCAATAGCAAAATCATAATAATATTAATAAATAACGATCATCTGATATAACAATGGGCAAAGGATTTGCATGGACATTTCTCATAAGAAGACAGACACATGACCAACAGGTACATGAAAGGGTGTTGAACATCACTAATTGTCAGAAAAATGCAAATCGAAACCACAATGAGATATCACCTCACACCTGCTCAAGCAGTTTTTATCAAAAAAGACAAAAGATAACAAGTGTTGGCAAGAATGGGGAGAAAAGAGAACCCTTGTACAGTGTTGGTGAGAATGTGAATTGGTATGGCTAGGATGGAAAACAGTATGGTGGTTCCTCAAAAAATTAAAAATAGAACTACCATATGTTAGTGCTAGGTTTTTTAAGACTAGAGACCAATTTATCTGTCAGAACTTCTAAACTCAATTTCAATCTCTCCATCACTATTGGGAGCGCAGCCAGGCTCTGCCCCCTTCCATCTGATTGGACCACTGCCCTGTGCACAGCTACGTGTCAATGCTAATTTTCGATGAACAATTCATAACTTGTAACCGGGTTATTTTAGCAGATGTTACCCCCAAAGGTCCCCACAGAATAACTGCAAACAGTGCCACCTATGACCCTCCATGAGATTATCTTGTCTGCATTATTGTACTTTTTTAGGAAGAAGCCAACCCAACAGGATAGAAAATGAATAGTGGAAAAGAAGGAGAAAGAAGCCTATTTTAAAGCTAGGCCCCTCGTCCAGGTCTTTGCTAGAAACCTCTGTGCAGACCTCTTGCAAACTTGAGGCTCTCCCCTTTTTCAGCTGTAGGTAAGAGCTACAGAGATGAGTCCTTATAATGGAGGAGAGAGAAGCCT
The DNA here is from genome assembly GCF_011762595.2 of Tursiops truncatus. Lineage (NCBI taxonomy): Eukaryota > Metazoa > Chordata > Mammalia > Artiodactyla > Delphinidae > Tursiops > Tursiops truncatus. The sequence goes on along the minus strand of NC_047034.1, from coordinate 8,523,825 downwards.
GAGATAGGCCTCCATTCCGCTGGAATTCAGACATAGAAGCTCTTAAGTGAAAGAATCTGGAAATTAAAACCTTGGCCTGATTATACATCCTAAGAATGTAATCTCACCAACCCACGCTGCCTCTCTAAGGGCTTGATTTAGTCGGCTTTCCACTTCCACACCTTCTAACTGTGGAATTTCCTTTCATTTTAATTCTCCTTGGGGCCAAACTCTGATTAAACTAACACATATGGTTTCTAGGATTTTGAAACCGAGCTCTCTTGGCAAGAAGCTACTCAGAGTAAATCAGTCAGCCCTCTCCAGTTTTCCCTGCCCGAAATAGATAGGGACCTACCCTGGCAGGCAATTAATTGACCCAGACTCCCCTGCATTTTCTCTTCTGCGTGAAGACAAGGTAAAAATCCTCCTCTGGCAACTGGAGGCTAGGCATCAGTTTTCCACGCGGTCAGCACATTCCAAGTTAATGTACTTGGCTTTGGAGACTCACACAATGTTAACATATTATTTACATCTCAGAGATAACCTTCCTTTCTAAAACTTAATTGAAACTTCCACTTTTTAAAAGAAAACGTGCTGATTGCTGCTGAAGGATGATTTACAGAAAGCAGCCTTTTCGAGTGGGCACCCTCATGTCTCAGAGAAGTGACAGCTGGCGTGAAGGCACAGTGATACGGAGACACACACGTTCACAATGATAACAAAACCACTCACACGGGCTCAGGACTTCTTTTTAGTCCCTTGAACACATAGGCTTTTCTCTGCTCCTGCCTTACTCCCAATAAGCCTAGAGCTCCAAAAACTCTCTTTTGCTTCTCGTCTGTCAGTTGGGAGTTTCAGCAAGTCTGAAACTTTTCCACATCCAAGGGATGAGAGGTAAGGATATTTTAGTTATTTGTATTTTCCAACTTAAAAATAGAGTATTTCTTCCAGTTTTATTGAGATATAATTGGCATATAACAGTGTATTATTTTAAAGTATATATCATAATAATTTAATATATATTTTAATATATACATTGCAAAATTATCACCACAATAAATTCAGGGCACATCCGTCACCTCACATAGTTACACATTTTTTCCTCGTGATGATGATTTTTAAGATTTACCCCCTTGGCAACATTCAAATACACAATACAGTATCGTTCTCTATAGTCATTAGCTATCTTTTCAACTCTTGTGAATACATGTCTCTACACGTTCATCTGAATATCCATGCTTATTGTATTTTATCAAGCACCTGTCTACACCAGGCAGCGTTCTAGGGCCCTGGGGATATACTAAGGAATAAGAAAGACAAAGCTCATGTTCTCAGCTCTCATGGAGTTCTTGTTTCAGAAAAAATCTCATATAATACTTTTATATCATTTAAGTTTTATAAAGAAAATAAATTAGGGAATGTGATGGCGCATGACTGAGGGCCATTTTTGTGGATTGGAGCTGATAGCCGAATGACCAGATGAACCAGCAATGACAAGTCTGGGAGCAAAATATTCTAGACAGAGGGTATGTCAAGGTCAACAGGCCCTGGGCTCAGGCGCATCTGTGGCCTGGTTGATGAACAGGAAGAGGGTCATTATGGCTGGAGCTTAGTGAGAAAAGCAGATCAAGATCAGGTGCAAGAGGAAGGAGAAATCAAAACATGGAGGCCCTTAAAACCGTTGTAAAGGTTTTGGGTTTTATTCTAATGGTTGAGGGAAGGCCTTCTGAAGTGGGTTATGATTTTTTTTTTAAGATTTTTTTTTGATGTGGACCATTCTTAAAGTCTTCATTGAATTTGTTACAATATTGCTTCTGTTTTATGTTTTGGTTTTTTGGCTGCGAGGTATATGGGATCTTAGCTCCCCGACCAGGGATCGAACCCGCACCCCCTGCATTGGAAGGCGAAGTCTTAACCACTGGACCGCCAGGGAAGTCCCTGGGTTATGATTTTTAAATAGCACTTGTGCTGCTGTGTGGAGAAGGGATGATGAAGGGCAAGAAAGGAAACAGAGAAACCACTGAGAGGCTGTGGCAGATTCCACAGGAGAGACAGTGGGGGTTGTCCAAGTGGAAAATGGAAAGGTGAAGAAAAATAGATTGTTTTGAGAACGTTTTTGGAGATAGAACTGCCCGAACTTGCCAATGCACAGCAAACAAAGAGTGAAGGAAAGTAAAGAATCAAGTAACAATTTACTTGAGATGACAAGACATGGATTTGGCAAAGAATGGGTTTGGTTTGAGAAATTAGGACATGTTGATTGTGGGATTCCTGTTAGACATTCAAGTGTAAAAGTCAAACCGGCAGATGGACAGACAGGTGTGGATCTCCAAATGGTGGTTAGAAATGTTCAAAGTCAGGTTGGGGCAGTATTTCACTGTGGAACATATCTGCCTAGGCTGACTCACTTGTCCATTTATTCAACATTTAACACCTACTATGTGCCCGACGCTGCTCTGGGTCACAGGAATGTAGGTTTATAAGATGAACACTCCGTCTTATAAAAGTTACCGTCTAATGGGAGGACACAATAAACAAACAAGACTATACCAGATAGTGATAAATGTCTTGATAAAAACAAATCATGGTCATAAGACTCATGATGATCGCTTTATAAGCATAGTTCTTTTATGTGAATAGACCTTAATTTGGGCATCCATATTTGGGGAGGTATGGGAGAAGGACAAATGTTTTAGCAATGAAAGAATTGGCCATCTGTTCAGTTATCTGGTGTGGGCTTTCAGGTGAAACACAGATGCTCAGAAAAGAACTTAGAAATGTATTTACAAGTAGAAGAAGTAAAAAGAAAAAGACATTTTGCAGCGATCTAAACTCAGCTTAACAAGATTATCAGAACTCCTTTCCAAGTAAGATTTTATGACCTTCCATCTCTTCAGTTCTTTTTATGCTTCCAGACAAAAAAACTAAAACAATAAAACATTTTTGTCTGCTTTTCTAACTTGATTCTGTGTGAAAATACCCAGAGGGCATTTCCATTCTTTTTTGCCTTAAAATTCACTGATATTGCTTCTCTCTAGCTTCCTTTTCTTGCTCCCTGATGTTCAATTTCTTCCTCTGTCACTAGTAGCACCTCTATCCCTGAGAGAAGGACAAAGGTCGACACTAAAATAGTTGAATCTGTGAGTGAGAAAAGTCATAAAAGGTCTCAAACCAACCTCGGCAGCTGTTCTTCCAAAATCAAAGAAGAAAGTGAGAAGAAAACCAGTAACATGGAAGCTGATACAAATCTGATCCTAACATTTTATCTGCCTCAGGAAGGACTATACAGTCAGGTATTGGAATGTTGGGACTCCGAAATCACCTTTTTACTATGAGCTTAAAAATAGAAGAGTAATATTCTGAAGCAAAGAACAGAGAAGGCATTCCTGTGAGAGTCCTATTTGATTTGTGACAATACTGTTGTTATGACAAACAAATTTTCACTTCCGACAAAAGCTAATAAATGACCATTCTCCTGCAAAGTTCAGTGTCAAGCCCACCTTTTCTCTCAGTGCTATGTAGTCTATGCAATGAAGTCAAAAATAAAACTCCTGTGACCTCACTAAGCCTCTACAAGTCTGCCTCCTGGTAAAACACCAGCAACAAATCACTGGCCTACCTAAAATACAAACTACAGTTTAATTCTCAAACCAAAGCTGCTGAAAATGCTCTTTCTGGTCAAAATTAAATTAGAGTATATTGAAACAGCTCCTCTTCCAATTCCCAGTGTTAAATCTTCCCTTGTAAAATTATAAAGTGACACACGGCCGCTTGGGTACAGGTTTCCCACAGATAATCCAAGTTAGACACATGAACAACAATAAAAAAAAGCACAATCAGATTTTGATCATTATAATAGAAACTGTTCTCATAACTTGATTGGAAATAGAGTGATAACAAAGGAGTATATGGAGAAAAGAAACAAAACTATAATGTTCCACTTAATTAAGATCATATACCTTTGTAAAGTAAAATTTATATTTCAGGATATATGTCAGTATTTTCATTTTAAAGTTTAGATTTACTTAAGAAGTCAACACGATATATTTTCCATAAGACCTTTTGCAAATTTCTTCCATTTTCCTAATATCCCAGCGCAATCAGAAAATAAGAAATTTTCTTTCCACTAAATATTTGTCCTTTGGCAAACATCTATTTCCCACTTTTCAGCTGTACCTACTAAAATGATGATGTTCTTTTATTTACTTTTACATACCTGCCTTAAAATAACATTGCAGCATTGCTCTTAGAAGATACTTCATTAAGAAAATGCGGCTGTAGGAATATGAAATAGAATCCATTTTTAATTGATAACAAAGGAGGAGAAGTGACAGTGATTTTAATCTGTCACTTCATAATATAGTATACTTAAAAACCAAGATGTTCAGTAATCAATGGATATTACGTAGATTAGAAAATCGTCATGTTGCTGCATCTACTTTCCTTTCATTGAAAAGGTGTGAAATCCTGCAAAGTGAACACAGGCTTTCAAATCTATCTATGAGGGCTACTAGCAGAAACATCTGCCTACTATATCATTTCCAAGGTGTTGTGGGTTTTTTACCCTAGTTTTGTTTCAAATTATATTCCTTCAAAACTGAACCTAATTTTTCCTGAAAAGACTCATAAGTTCAATGAGACAATTAGAAACATATCTTCTAGAATCCTGTGGTTTGTAGCTAAGACTCAGAGACACTAAACAATTTTGCTAAGCAGATATGTGTAGGAAGAAGATTATTCTTTTTTTAAAAAAATAACTCCTTAAATCTCAACACTATTCTTTTTTTTTTTTTTTTTTTTTTTTTTATACGCAGGCCTCTCACTGTCGTGGCCTCTCCCGCTGCAGAGCACAGGTTCTGGATGCGCAGGCTCAGCGGCCATGGCTCACGGGCCCAGCCACTCCGCGGCATGTGGGATCTTCCCGGACCGGGGCACGAACCCGTGTCCCCTGCATCGGCAGGCGGACTCTCAACCACTGCGCCACCAGGTAAGCCCTCAACACTATTCTTTTAAAAAAATTTATTTATTTGGCTGTGCCAGGTCTTAGTTGCGGCAGGTGGGATCTTTAGTTGCGGCATTCAGGGTCTTTAGTTGTGGCCTGCGAACTCTTAGTTGCGGCACACATGTGGGATCTAGTTCCTTGACCAGGGATCAAACCTGGGCCCCCTGCATTGGGATCAGGGAGTCTTAGCCACTGGACCACCAGGGAAGTCCCAGGAAGAAGATTCTGGGCAATGAGAAGAGCCGGTTCGAGGTCCCTTGGCGTGAGCCCATCTTAGATCATGTGGAGCCCCTAGAAGCTGTGAGGCAAGAATGACCAGTTCTGACTGACTTTTAGCAGGATCATTCTGCTTGCTCGGTTCAGGAGTAGAAGTATCCTTGAAAATCATCATCATTTCTATGAATACCTGTCCTATATTATCTACTGGGATCACAACAAACTCTAAATAATCTTAGGTGACCATTATGAAACAACTTTTATTATCTTTTAAAATACATTAATATATGCAAAAATAATACATATTTAATAGTATAACTTTAGTTAAATGTCTTTCACAATTTATAATTTTCTAAAAGTTACCTTGCAAACACTGCTTTCGCCAGTGGTGGGGTCTATGTTTACTGCAGAGAGGAGTCAATGTGTTTACACGTTGTTAACTCAACAGATATTTATTGAACACACCACTGTGTGCCATGCAGAGTATTAGGTGTGGGAGATACAAAAGTGAACCAAAAGGACATTGTCACTCCTTTCACAAAATGTCTCACGGGAGTGGCTACAGTGAAACATCTTGGAGAGAGAAGAGGTTCTGCTCACATCTTTGCGAGAGAGTTTAAAGTTAAAACCTTCTGGATGGAAAACAAACTGTCAGAGGTGTTTCAGGTACTTACCAATATCACACTTATGTTCACACAACCATTCCTTCTTCAGTTATGGATGTGAGAAGAGAAAGATCCAAGACGGCTAGAGTTACATTTAAAAAAAATCTCATTATTTGTTATGACATCCAATTTTATCTCCTTCAGCAAAATTATAATACCTGCCATTATCAGCCACTTTATTTACCAGAGCTCACACCAAATCACTTTTAACTGTTTCCAAAACTCAAACCCACCCATAAATCATTTAAAAAATTGCCACTACTGAGAATAGGCCAAAAAAACCTTGTTAAAGGCTCTCTGGAGGCAATTTCTATAAATAAATCTCCAAAATATTTTAAGTAAAAGCAGCAACGTTGGAAAAATTTTTAGTGTATACAATATTTATTTGAATGTAAAAGTCATATAATATTTACTAAAAAAACCCACAACTCATCTGATCAGAAACACCTTTTATGTAGTATATTGGCCAAATTATTTATAATGGGACACCTGGCATGCAGGGACACTAGCAAATGTTGTTTATGAATTTTCAGTGTAACTAGTTATATCAGTTCTTTCCTGCATGCACACAAAGGGGCACAGACATGCACACACATACATCATTAGCACATCAGTGGTTGAGAGTCACCGGCTGACTCTGCAGAGGCAGTAGAGTCCAGCAGGTGCCAACAGCATCCATAATGATTTATGATGATTATTTCATATGACCAATCTAGACCTTTGTGCCAGCATGTGGGCAGGATCACAGTGGCTTACCAAGTTCTATCGGCTGGGCTACCATTGTGACAATACAACACCGGCAACTGTGCTAGATGCTGATAAATATTTCTCGTGGTGAATGCGGCCAAAAGCTGAACTTTCTATTATTCCATGAATGCTGGCTCTGCAGAACGATTAGACGTTAAGGTACGCCTGACATGAGTCAAGTCCTATCCCTCTCCTGCACTATGAATGTGTCTTAGAAAGCTCCAAACGTGGGTGTGGTTAACAGCTAAACTTAAGAGGCTCCATTATCAATAGATGGAAGTATCAATTATCAGGGCTGCCAAACTACTGAAAAGAAGACTCTCATATTTCCAAACAGAGGGAATGGAACCAAGATTGAAAGAAAACAGACTTCATGATCTAAAAGGAAAAGTCTTTTCTAATAGTCTAGATTCCAGCTGGATGGGTCATTAGAGAAATTCTTGGGAGTCAGTACCACAAAGCAATTGGTCCTCAGAGGGCACCCTGCTAGGGCAGAGACTGGTGTGTCTGACAAGGATGTAGATAAAAAGAAGAGCCAGGAGGATTGTATTAGCCCTTAGAGGCAACAGTGTAGCTATTTTTTTAAATTAATTTTTATTGTAATATAGTTGCTTTACAATGTGTTAGTTTCTACTGTACAACAAAATGAATCAGCTATACATATACATATATACACTCTTTTTTGGATTCCTTCCCATTTAGGTCGCCACAGAGCATTAAGTAGAGTTTCCTGTGCTATACAGTATGTTCTCATTAGTTATCTATTTTATACATAGTATCAATAGTGTATATGTGTCAATCCCAACCTCTCCCATCCCACCTCCCTTTCTCCCTTGGTAACCATATATTTGTTCTCTACGTCTGTGTCTCTATTTCTGCTTTGCAAATAAGATCATCTATACAATTTTTCTAGATTTCACATATATGTGTTAATATATGATATTTGCTTTTCTCTTTGTGACTTACTTCACTCTGTATAACAGTCTCTAGGTCCATCCACGTTATACAAATGACTCAATTTCACTCCTTTTTATGGCTGAGTAATATTCCATTGTATATATGTACCACATTTCTTTATCCATTCCTCTGTTGATGGACATTTAGTTTGCTTCCATGTCCTGGCTATTGTAAGCAATGCTGCAATGAACATTGGGGTGCATGTGTCTTTTTGAATTATGGTTTTCTCAGGGTATATGCCCAGTAGTGGGATTGCTGGGTCATATGGTAGTTCTATTTTTAGTTTTTTAAGGAACCTCCATACGGTTTTCTATAGTGGCTGCACCAATTTACATTCCCACCAACAGTGCAAGCGGGTTCCCTTTTCTCCACACCCTCTCCAGCATTTATTGTTTGTAGAATTTTTGGTGCTGGTCATTCCGAACAGTATAGTTATTTGATAATCAGAAACTATGCTGAAAAATTTCAAACATGTCTGTGCTGTTTAATATATATATATATATATATATATATATATATATATATATATATATTTATCTCCCTTAATATGTAAAAGAGTTATTTTTTAATACTTCTCTCTGTCTCAGGTGTACTAAAGGAGGAAACACAGAGAAGTTCCACCCCAATAGGTTTTCTAGGGAAAGAACAGTCCTGGGGCTGAGCTAGGTCACCAACACAGGACACAAAGTGACAGAAATTAACAGGAAGGTACAGTTCTGGGAGAAAGCGCTGGGGACTGTTGGAATTGCAAACCCTGCCCCTCTGGAGATTCTGTTCCAAGATCTCCCTCACTCAAATCTTAGAGGGCTTTTTGTTCTGTTTCTATCAAGGAAAACAGTTCCCTTGAAATAACTCTGTTTATTGTTGCTTTGTTATCTCTGTTTCCCCTCTTACAATCATCATACCGTGCAACAAACAATTTCTTTGCCAACTTCAGTAACTGCATTGCCAAGGTCACTGCTGAGGCATGTGTCTGCACTAATCTCCAGGCCCTTGTTATTTAAACCCTCTGGCTGGATAATTTAAACTAATGCCTAATAATCCATCCATTAAAACCAACACTGTTTATTATACTGTCCAGACTAATAGAATTTTCCCAGACCCAAACATAATAACACAAAGAATACAACTTCTGAAATCAACTTTAGTCCAATTATTTATTCATACTGCATCTTATGGTTGGAAATGTTTTTCAAATGGTCATAAAACCAGCCCCTAGGTTAAAGATGGTACACTAAAACACCTTTAGGGGTCAGCAAGAAAACCTAAAAGTGTGTGAAGTACCACCTGTAGGGTGGTAATGAGATGTGGAAGGTGTTGTAAACTGGTAGGTATATTCAAACTCAAAAACGTTTTTAAGTGATTGTGGGGGTCAAGTAAATATGTCTGCAGGGCAAATCCTTTAAATCTGCTCTTGTACGGCAGTGGGCCACATGGCATAGGTTGGTTAACGCTAACCTTTAAACCGTTGGTAATAAGGAAGAGTGAACTACCATACTTTGCACTGAACTACTATATTAACTAGCAATCACCAAAGGACTTTAATTTCACATGCCAGCAGGTTGATTATCATTCCCTTAGCCTTACCATAATTTTCTATTCTAAGACATTAGCTCCATGTTTTTCCCTCTGCTGTTCTCTGAGTGGAAGGCCTTTCTCTCCTCTCCAATCCATTTCTTCTCTACATCTTCAATTCCACTACCTGATTTTTAATAAAATCTTTGACCTTCTTTTTTATTTATTTATTTATTTTTTAAAAATTGGTGTAGAGTTGCTTTACACTGCTGTGTAAGTTTCTGCTGTACAGCAAAGTGAATCAGCCATAACTAAATATATATCTCCTCTTTTTTGGATTTCCTTCCCATTTAGGTTACCACACAGCACCAAAGTAGAGTTCCCTGTGCTATACAGTAGGTTCTTATTAATTTTTTTAACATATTTATTGGAGTATAATTGATTTACAATGGTGTGTTAGTTTCTGCTGTATAACAAAGTGAAGCAGCTATACATATACATATACCCCTATATCTCCTCCCTCTTGCGTCTCCCTCCCACCCTCCCTATCCCACCCGTCTAGGTGGTCACAAAACACGGAGCTGATCTCCCTGTGCTATGCGGCTGCTTCCCACTAGCTATCTATTTTACATTTGGTAGTGTATATATGTCAATGCTACTCTCTCACTTCATCCCAGCTTACCCTTCCCCTCCCCGTGTCCTCAAGTCCATTTTCTATGTCTGCATCTTTACTCCTGTCCTGCCCCTAGGTTCTTCAGAACCATTTTGTTTTTAGATACCATATATGTATGTTAGCATACAGTATTTGTTTATCTCTTTCTGACTTACTTCACTCTGTATGACAGACTCTAGGTCAATCAACCTCATTACAAATAACTCAGTTTTGTTTCTTTTTCTGGCTGAGTAATATTCCATTGTATATATGTGCCACATCTTCTTTACCCTTTCATCTGTGAATGGACACTTAGGTTGCTTCCATGTCCTGGCTATTGTAAATAGAGCTGCAATGAACATTGTAGTACATGACTCTTTTTGAATTATGGTTTTCTCTGTGTATATGCCCAGTAGTGGGATTGCTGGGTGGTATGGTACTTCTATTTTTGGTTTTTTAAGGAATATCCTTACTGTTCTCCATAGTAGCTTTATCAATTTACATTCCCACCAACAGTGCAAGAGGGTTCCCTTTTCTCTACACCCTCTCCAGCATTTATTGTTTGTAGATTTTTTGATGACGGCCATTCTGACCGGTGTGAGATGATATCTCACTGTAGTTTTGATTTGCATTTTTTTAATGATTAATGATGTTGAGCATTCTTTCATAGTACATTGGACTACAGAAGCAATCAACAGAAACAATCCCTGAGATGTTCGAAATAGCAAGCTAAAACTTTAAAGCTCTGATAAATATGTGTAAGGAGTTAAAGTAAAAGAATAAGTCATAATAATCTCAACAGAGAAATAAAAACTATGGAAAAAAGACAAATGGAAATTCTGGAACTTAAAATGACCATATCTGAAATAAAAGTTTCACTGGATGAATGTAAGAGGAGATTGGAGAATAAAAAGTTAATGAACTTGAAGACATGTCAATAGAAATCCACCCTGAGGAAAAGAGGAAAAAAGAAGGCAAAAAGTGTTATAAAGCAGGAACTAACACACAATTGTAAAGCAATTATACTCCAATAAAGATGTTAAAAAAAAAGTGAGCAGAGCTTCAGAGACATGGTCAATATCAAGTAGTCTAATATGTAAGTGGAGTCCCAAAAGGCAAGAATGGGATGAAAAAAGAGCAAGAATGGGGTGGTAAAAACCTTAAAGAAATAATGACTGAAATTTCCCACATTTGGTGAAAAAATTAGCTCACAGATCCATAGCTCAGAAAACTACTGATACATGAAACAATAAGGATGAACCTCAAAAACATAATGTTAGGGGTAAAAATCCAGACCGAGAAGGGTATACACTGCATGAGTTTCTTTATATGAAGTTCTAGAACAGGCCAAAGTAATCTATGGTGAATAAAAGAACAATGTTTGCCTGTAGGGGGTTGGGAGAATAAAAGTAAAAATGAGGGAATTTCCTGGGTCGATGGAAATGTTCTATATCTTGATTATAATGATGGTTATACAGGAATATACATTTATCAGTACTCCTCAAATTTCACATATGCTTAAGGCTTTTGCATTTTCACTCTATGAAAATTTCACCTCAACAAAAAAGGAACTCATTTTTCTCAAATTCAGTTCTATGCTAAACATGTGAATAGAGCCCATTCTGAGTGTTAAAATCAGCATCCGTGTTAACAGGGAGGAAATTTTGCTTCTGCTGTAACTTATCCCTTGATGAAAGGTTTATCCATGTTGGACTTAGTTTCTTTCATCAGAATATACAAGTTTCCTTCTACCCAGCAAGTTCCAAAAACAATGAAGAGTATTATTCCAAACATCTCTGAAAAAACTCACAATATTTTGAGAATTTCTTAGTAATATAAAAAAAAAACCTGAACTATGGGGAATTCCCTGGCAGTCCAGTGGTTAGGACTCTGCACTTTCACTGCTGAGGGTGTGGGTTCAATCCCTGATCAGGGAACTAAGATCCTGCAAGCTGCGTGGCATGGCCAAAAAAAAAAAAAAACAAAACCCTGGGGCTTCCCTGGTGGCGCAGTGGTTGAGAATCTGCCTGCCAATGCAGGGGACACGGGTTTGAGCCCTGGTCTGGGAAGATCCCACATGCCGCGGAGCAACTGTGCCCGTGAGCCACAACTACTGAGCCTGCGCATCTGGAGCGTGTGCTCTGCAACAAGAGAGGCCATGATAGTGAGAGGCCCACGCACCGTGATGAAGAGTGGCCCCCGCTTGCAGCAACTAGAGAAAGCCCTCGCACAGAAACGAAGCCCCAACACAGCCAAAAATAAATAAATAAAAAACAAAAACACCCTGAATTATGAGATGGCAGCTGCTGTACAGCAGAGCATAATGGCATCTTGAGTTGAAACTAAGCTGCTTCCCTTTGAAAGGACTGCATTCATAATGCTTTAGGATCATGGCATCTCTCTTTCCCAACCAAGCTTGCCCTGTAAGTAACCTCTGATGAATTGAGTGTCTCTCAGTAATGCTGACCAACTGGAAACTGAATAAAATGCCTCCTCAAAATAGAGAACTAAAGCCATATTCTAAAAATGACATACAGCTGGCATAGCACATGCAGGATTCTTAATAACTGCTTTTTCCAAATGGTCAAACTTGAGTCATGCTGGAGTTGAAGCAAAACAGTCAAGCTTAAGAAGTTCATGGTGCTTCAAGGCAGTGGCTTGATCCGTGGAATTCTTCATGTCTTTTGCTTGTCTCTTCATTTTCCTCAGTCAAGAACATTCCAGTCTGAAGTTGTAGAAATAGAGCATCTATGTGTTATTAGAACCTACTAAGGTCCAGCTGGGACCCTGGCCACCTCCCCACATTGATAGGTAAAGATCAAGAGTCAGTTGACCACCCATGAGGATCCAAGTTAGGTACCTTGGATCTTACCTGCTCCATCTAATTACTACAGATTTACCTCTACTTCAGCCTAAGTGGTTTTCTTGGAACCCTGTACTTACAAGAGCAAGGGCTTTAAGGCGTAAGGAAAGAGGACACATCCATGTACGCTGTCACAGTACTATCCCTGCCCCCACTTTGAGAGGCTGAAGCTGAGCTTCACTTACTGGATTAGATCCCTATTTTGTCTCCAAATTCAGCCTGGGATCTTGGGCCAATTATATATTGAGTACAGGCAGATATGGAGGGGACAAAAACATACAAATCAGAACCCCAAAAATGCATTTCTGGGAGATCTTCCTCATTCTTCTCATTTCGAAATGAAGATATGAAATGTTTATCTGAAAGGGCAAGGTGATATGAGAAATCCTCATACTTCTGCATCTGTCTATTCTTTCATAATTTCTATTATAGCATTTCCTAATTTATAGTTTCATATATCAGCACAAACTCATGTGAGAGAATGTCAAGTGAGATTATCTTATTCTGGAATCAAAACTAAAGGCCCAAAGCAGAGAATAAAAAAACTCTCAGTACCTCACATTCTAAATAGACTCCAGTCCCCATAGATGGGCTACTTACAGCCCCACAGGGATTATTGAGAAGCATCAAGTCCAAACAGCCCCAGCCAAGAAACACTCTCACTTCCAACAATGTAAAAACAAGCCCAGGGAGAAGAAGGTCATCAGCCCTGTAGGGTGTGCAGTGCCTGTTGAGAAAGGCGATTTTCCCTCCCTTCCCTACTGGAGAGGGAAAGGAAATGCATTCACCTGTCCCAAGGTATAAAGAGAGTTTCAAGAGAATCTAATCGGGGAACGTGTAAGAAAGGAAAACTGGCATCTCCCTCCTCAGCTAGGAGCCTGTGGGGCAGCACCGCCCCTCACCCCTGTTCCCTTTGGTGTTTCATACTTAAATGGTTTTTCTTTTATGTATGTAAAATATACATAATAAAATATACATAACATAGCACTTACCATTTTTTTTTAACATCTTTATTGGAGTATAATTGCTTTACAATGGTGTGTTAGTTTCTGCTTTATAACAGAGTGAAGCAGCTTTATGCATACATATATCCCCATGTCCCCTCCCTCTTGCATCTCCCTCCAGCCCTCCCTATCCCAATGCTCTAGGTGGTCACAAAGCACCGAGATGATCTCCCTGTGCTATGTGGCTGCTTCCCAATAGCCCTGTGCTACGTGGCTGCTTCCCTGCTATCTATTTTACACTTGGTAGTGTATATATGTCAATGCCACTGTCCCAGCTTACCCTTCCCCCTCCCCGTGTCCTCAAGTCCATTCTCTAGTAGGTCTGCATTTTTATTCCCATCTTGCCCCTAGGTTCTTCAGAACCATTTTTAAAATTTCATATATATGTGTTAGCATACGGTATATGTTTTTCTCTTTCTGACTTACTTCACTCAGTATGACAGACTCTAGGTCCATCCACCTCACTATAAATAACTCAATTTCCTTTCTTTTTATGGCTGAGTAATATTCCATTGTATATATGTCAACATCTTCTTTATCCATTCATCTGTCAATGGACACTTAGGTTCCTTCAGTGTCCCGGCTATTGTAAATAGAACTGCAATGAACATTGTGGTACATTACTTTTTTTTTTTTTTTTTGCGGTACGTGGACCTCCCACTGCTGTGGCCTTTCCCGTTGCGGAGCACAGGCTCCGGACGCACAGGGTCAGCGGCCATGGCTCACGGGCCCAGCTACTCTGCGGCACGTGGGATCCTCCCGGACCGGGGCATGAACCCACGTCCCCAGCATCAGCAGGCGGACTCCCGACCACTGCGCCACCAGGGAAGCCCCATGACTCTTTTTGAACTATGGTTTTCGCAGGGTATGTGCCCAATAGTGGGATTGCTGGGTCGTATGGTAGTTCTATTTTTCGTTTTTTAAGGAACCTCTATACAGTTCTCCTTAGTGGCTGTATCAATTTACATTCCCACCAACAGTGCAAGAGGGTTCCCTTTTCTCCACATCCCCTCCAGCATTTATTGTTTATACATTTTTGATGATGGCCATTCTGACCGGTGTGAGGTGATACCTCATTGTAGTTTTGATTGCATTTCTGTAATGATTAGTGATGTTGAGCATCTTTTCACATGTTTGTTGGCAATCTGTATATCTTCTTTGGAGAAGTGTCTATTTAGGTCTTCTGCCCATTTTTGGATTGGGTTGTTTTTTTTGTTATTGAGCTGCATGAGCTGCTTGTAAATTTTGGAGATTAATCCTTTATCAGTTGCTTCGTTGGCAAATATTTTCTCCCATTTTGAGGGTTGTCTGTTCATCTTGTTTATGGTATCCTTTACTGTACAAAAGCTTTTAAGTTTCATTAGGTCCCATTTGTTTCTTTTTGTTTTTATTTCCCTTACTCAAATCAGTGGGTCAAAACGGATCTTGCTGTGATTTATGTCAGAGAGTGTTCTGCCTATGCTTTCCTCTAAGAATTTGATAGTTTCTGGCCTTACATTTAGGTCTTTAATCCATTTTGAGTTTATTTTTGTGTATGGTGTTAGAGAGTGTTCTAATTTCATTCTTTTACATGTAGCTGTCTAGTTTTCCCAGCACCATTTATTGAAGAGGCTGTCTTTTCTCCACTGTATATTCTTGCCTCCTTTAACAAAGATAACGTGACCATATGTGTGTGGGTTTACCTCTGGGCTTTCTATCATGTAACATTGATCTATATTTCTGTTTTAGTCCCAGTGCCATACTATCTGGATTACTGTAGCTTTGTACCATAGTGTGAAGTCAGGGAGCCTGATTCCTCCAGCTCTGTTTTTCTTTCTCAAGATTGTTTTTGTTATTCAGGGTCTTTTGTGTTTCCATACAAATTGTGAAATTTTGTGTTCTAGTTCTCTGAAAAATGCCATTGGTAGTTTGATGGGGATTGCACTGAATCTGTACATTGCTTTGGGTAATATACTCATTTTCACAATGTTGATTCTTGCAATCCAAGAACATTGTATATCTTTCCATCTGTTTGTATCATCTTTAATTTCTTTCATCCGTGTCTTACAGTTTCTGCATACAGGTCTTTTACCTCCTTAGGTAAGTTTATTCCTAGGTATTTTATTCTTTTTGTTGCAGTGGTAAATGGAAGTGTTTCCTTAATTTCTCTTTCATATTTTTCATCATTAGTGTATAGGAATGCAAGAGACTTCTGTGCATTAATTTTGTATCCTGCTACCTTACCAGATTCATTGATTAGCTCCAGTAGTTTTCTGGTAGCATCTTTAGGATTCTCTAGGATTCTCTATGTATAGTATCATGTCATCTGCAAACAGTGACAGTTTTACTTCTTTTCCAATTTGTATTGCTTTTATTTCTTTTTCTTCTCTGATTGCTGTGGTTAAAATTTCCAAAACTATGTTGAATAATAGTGGTGAGAGTGGGTAACATTGTCCTGTTCCTGATCTTAGAGGAAATGTTTTCAGTTTTTCACCATTGAGAACAATGTTGGTTGTGGGTTTGTCATATGTGGCCTTTATTAGGTTGAGGTAAGTTCCCTCTATGCCTACTGTCTGGAAGGTTTTTATCATAAGTGGGTGATGAATTTTGTTAAAAGCTTTTTTTGCATCTATTTAGATGATCATATGGTTTTTCTCCTTCAATTTGTTAATATGGTGCATCACATTGATTGATTTGCGTATATTGAAGAATCCTTGCATTCCTGGTATAAACCCCACTTGATCATGGTGTATGATCCTTTTAATGTGCCGCTGGATTCTGTTTGCTAGTATTTTGTTGAGGATTTTTGCATCTATATTCATCAGGGATATTGGCCTGTAGTTTTCTTTTTTTGTAACATATTTGGTTTTAGTA
Source organism: Tursiops truncatus (assembly GCF_011762595.2). NCBI lineage: Eukaryota > Metazoa > Chordata > Mammalia > Artiodactyla > Delphinidae > Tursiops > Tursiops truncatus. Next base: position 8,507,372 of record NC_047034.1, on the reverse strand, counting down.
TCAGGGTGATGGTGGCCTCATAGAATTAGTTTGGGAGTGTTCCTCCCTCTGCTATATTTTGGAATACTTTAACTAGATTGACCAGGAATAAAAAGAGAGAAGATTCAGATTACTAAAATTAAAAATGAAAGAGGAGATATTACTCAATCTCACAGAGATAAAAGGATTGTAAGTGTAATACTGTACATGAACAAATCAGATAACCTAGATGAAATAGGCGAATTCCTAGAAACAGACAAATTACCAAAAATGAAGAAGATATAGAATATTGGAATAGACCTAAAACAAGTAAATAGATTGAATTCATAAACAAAAGTAAATTCTACAAAGAAAAATCCAGGATGAGATGGTGTCACTGGTGAATTCTATCAAACATTTGAAGAATTAACATCAGTCCTTCACAAACTCTTCCAAAAGTGTAGAAAATGGGGGAACACTTTCCAATTCATTCTACGAAGCCAGTTTCCTGATATCAAAATGAAACAAAAATACTAAAAGGAAAGAAAACTCTAGGCCAATATCCCTTATAAATATAGATACAAAACTCCTCAACAAAATATACTACCAAATAAAGAGCTACATATGACAGAATTATATACCATATCTGAATGGGATTTATCCCAGGAAAATCAATCATGTAATACACCATATAAATAGAATAAAGGACAAAAATCACACAATCATCTCAATAGATGCACAAGAGGCATTTGACAAAATCCAACACCCTTGCATGATAAAAAATACTTAACAAACTAGGAATAGAAGGAAACTACCTCAACCTAATATGAAGCATCTATAACAACTCACAACTAACATCACACTTATGATAAAAGACTGAAAGTTTCCCCCTAAGATCAGGGACAGGACAAGAATGTCCCCTCACATACTTCTTATATTATTGTCCTGGAGATCCTAGTCAGGGAAATTAGGCAAGAAAATGAAATAAAAAGCATCCAGATTGGAAAGGTAAAAATCAAATCAATCTCTGTTTGCAGATGACATGATCTTATATGCAGAAAATTCTAAGAAATACATACAAAAATTGAATTTTTAAACTTTTCCAAAATGAAAAACAGGCTAATAAAAAAGTTTAGCAACATTGCAAGCTGTAAGATCAATATAAAAATCAACTGTATAAGGAAACAATCTTATTTACAATAGCATAACCCAAAATAAATTACTTATGAATAAATTTTTTAAAGAAGTGCAAAACCTATACTTTGAACACTACAAAACTTTTTTTGGCCATGCTGGGTTACATGCGGGATCTTGGATCCCCCACCCTAACCAGGGATTGAACCCATGCCCCCTACATTGAGAGCATGGAGTCTTAACCACTGGATCACCAACGAAGTCCCTACAGAACATATTTGGAAGAAAATAAAAGCCCTAAATAAAAGGAAAGGCATCCTGTGTTCACAGACAGGAAGACTTAATATTGTTACAATGGCAACACTCCTCAAATTGATCTACATATTCAATACAATTCCAATCAGAATCCCAGCTGGCTTCTTTGTGGAAATTGACAGACAGATCTTAAAATTCATGTGGAAACTCAAGGTACCCAGAATAGCCAAAAAAAAAAAAAAAGTCTTGAAAAATCAGAACAAAATAGGTGGATTCGCCCTTCCCGACTTTGGGCCTTACTGTAAAGCAACAGTATATGCTGTGTGGTACTGAAATAAGAATAGACATATAGATCAGTGGAATAGAATTGAGAGTCCAGAAATAAACTCATGTATCTTTGGCCAGTTGATTTTTGACTAGGGTGCCAGGACCACTCAATGAGGAGATACTAGGTTTTATAAAACAGGAGGCTAGGACAGCTGGATAACCATATGTAAAAGAATGAAGTTAACCCTTAACTCACACCACATATAAAAAGTAACTCAAAATAGATCAAAACCTAAATATGAGAGCAGCTGTATTTTTATTACTCATTGCAGCCACAGAGAAAACATCCCTTGGGGAATCATGGGGCGTCTCAGAAAGAAGATATTCGAAAGGGCTTATAGCATTCAGGTTTATGTTGGGTGATTTTGAGGAGAGTTTAAGGAAGCTGGGCTTTGTTCTGGGTTGAATGTTGTCAGTAAGCAGGGGTAACATATATTTGGTGGTGCTGAATTCTCTTAGCTTTTGCTTGTCTGAAAAGCTTTTGACTTCTCCATCGAATCTGCATGAGATCCTTGCTGGGTAGAGTAATCTTGGTTGTAGGTTGTTCTCTTTCATCACTTTGAGTATATCTTGCCACTACCTTCTGGCCTGCAGAGTTTCTGCTGAAAAATCAGCTGATAACATTGCTGATTTGGGTATTGCTTTGTATGTTTATTTTTTGTTTTTCCCTTGCTGCTTTTAATATTTTTTCTTTGAATTTAGTTTTTGTTAGTTTGATTAATATGTGTCTTGGTGTGTTTTTCCTAGTGTTTATCCTGTATGGGACTCTCTGTCCTTCCTGGACCTGGGTGACTATTTCCTTTCCCATGTGAGGGAAGTTTTCAACTATAATCTCTTCAAATATTTTCTCAGACCCTTTCTTTTTCTCTTCTTCTTCTGGACCCCTATAATTTGAATGTTGGTGTGTTAGTGTTGTCCCAGAGGTCTCTGAGGTTGTCTTCAATTCTTTTCATTCTTTTTTCTTTATTCTGCTCCTCGGCAGTTATTTCCAACATTTTGTCTTCCAGCTCACTCATTCGTTCTTCTGCCTCAGTTATTCTGTGATTGATTCCTTCTAGTGTATTTTTCATTTCAGTTATTGTGTTGTTTGTCTCTGTTTGTTTGTTCTTTAGTTCTTCTAGATCTTTGTTAAACATTTCTTGTATTTTCTCAATCCATGTCTATTTCCAAGATTCTGGATCATCTTTACTATCATAACTCTGAATTCTTTTTCAGGTAGATTGCCTATTTCCTCTTCATTTATTTGGTTTTGTAGATTTTTACCTTACTCCTTCACCTGTGACATATTTTTTTGCCATCTCTTTTTTTTTTTTTTATGAGTGGGATTGTGTTCCTGTCTTACTGGTTGTTTGGCCTGAGGCCTCCAACACTGGAGTTTGTAAACTGTTGGGTAGAGCTGGGTCTTAGTGCTTAGATGAGGAACTCCTTGAGGCCTCATTCTGATGAATATTCCCTGGGGTCTGAGGTTTTCTGTTAGTCCAGTGGTTCGGACTTGGAGCTCCTACTGCTTGCAGGAGCTTCCACCCAACCCTGGGCTTGTGAACCAGGATCCCGCAAGCTGCCTGGGCAGCAAAAAAATAAATAAATAAATAAAAGAACAATAACAAAGTAAAAAGCAAAATTAGACTAGGAAACTAACAGATATGTTAGGAAGACTATAAATGAATCAAAAACTAAAATGTACATCAGTACCACAATAGTAAAAAGAGAAGGAGGGAAAAGAAAAAAAAAGGGGGGGGGAAGGCATGGGCGAGGTTTGGTCGGTGGGCAGGGCTAATGCTCAGGACCCACAGGGCTGGAAAAGGCCCTGAGGGGTGTGGGAGGTGGGGCTTAGGCTCAAGGAACAGAAGGGGCCCAGGTGTGCCCCCCACCCCTTTTCTCAGAGGTCAGGGGACCTCACCTGGGAGCCCAGCAGGCTCCCTGGGCTTGAGTGGGTGGGCATCACCCTCCACTCCTCTTCCGCTCCTCCCAGAAGGCCTTTCCCACCGGCATCTCCTGTTCTCACCTCCACCTCCTTCTTATGCCCCCAGGACCCACGTGGCCTGGATGGGGCTTTGGAAGGGGGATAGCAGCTTGGGAGCTCAGCAGGCTCCCTGGCTGGAGTGGGCCAGGCGACCGCCCTCTGCTCCTCTCCCACTCTTGCCAGAGAGTCCCTCCCACCTGCCTTTCCTGATCTTCCCAGCCTCAAGGGTGCCGATCCTGTCTGACCTCCACTTCTCCTCCCCCCTTAGCCCCCCTACGTCCTACTGGTTCACTTTGGGGCTCCTCCTATCTCACTGGGCATCAGAGTCCCTCACCAGCAGCCAGCAGGTGCCCTAGTTGTGGGGAGATGCTAACTCCATGTCTTCTCACACTGCCACCTTGACTCTGCCTCCTCAATGCATTTTTTAAATTAATGAACTAAGACTAGATGGTAACTTCCTCAATCTGTGAAAAGGAGCGTGCATCTGTTTCCTTTTGCTAGTGTAACAAATTACCACAAGTCTAGTAGCATAAAACAACACAAATTTATGATGTTACAGTTGGAAGTCTGATATGGGTCTCACTGGGCTAGAACCAAGGTGTCAGCAGGGCTCTTCCCTCTGGATGTTCTAGGAGAGAATCTGTTTCCTTGGCTTTCCCCACTCCTAGAGATCACCCACATTCCTTGCTTATGGCCCATTCATCCATCTGCAAAGCCAGCAAAAGAGATTGCATCTTTCTCATGCTGCCTTCCCTCAAGGTCATCTAATTAGCAAACTTAATTCTCCTTTGCTGTGTAACCTAACATATCCAGGGATTAGGATGTGGATATCTTAGGGGGGAGGGGAAGGAAGGCAGGGTTGGGTATTTCTGCCTACCACACTACCTTTAAAAGCTTACAGCAAATGTCAGAAGCTTTTGTTTTAAAATCAAAACAAAGACAAGAATGTCCAAGACAGCCACGTGCAAAAGAATGAAACTGGGTCACTATCTTACACCATACACAAAAATGAGCTCAAAGTAGATCAATAGCTCAAAGTAGATCAATAACAAGGATCTACTGTATAGCACAGGGAACTCTACTCAATACTCTGTAATGGTCTATATGGGAAAAGAATCTTTAACAAAGTAGATATTTGTATATGTATAACTGATTCACTTTGCTGTACAGCAGAAACTGACGCAACATTGTAGATCAACTATACTCCAGTAAAAATTATTTTAAAAAAAGAAGTAGATCAAAGACTTGAACATAAAACCTGAAACCATAAAACTCCTAGAAGAAAACATAAGCAATAAGACATCAGTCTTGTGATGACTTCTTGGATTTCACACCAAAAGCAAAGGCAACAAAAGAAAAAATAAACAAGTGGGACTACAATGAACTAAAAAGCTTCTGCACAGCAAAAGAAATCATCAACAAAATTAAAAGGCAACCTACCAAATGGGTCAAAATATTTGCACATCATGTAGCTGATACGGGGCTAATATCCAAAATGCATAAAGAACTCATACAACTCAATAGCAAAAATAATAAATAATCCAATTAAAAAATGGGCAGAGGATCTGAATAGACATTTTTCCAAAGAAGGTATACAGATAGCCAACAGGTATATGAAAAGATGTTCAGTACCACTAGTTATTAGGGAAATGCAAGCAAAACCACAATGAGATATCACCTCACACCTGTTAGATTGGCTGTTATTAAAAGGAAAAAAAATAAGTGTTGTCGAGAATGTGGAGAAAAGGGTACCCTTGTGCACTGATGGTGGGAATGTAAATTGGTGAAGTCACTACAGAAAACAGTATGGAGTTTCCTCAAAAAATTAAAAATAGTACTACCATATAACCTGGAAATTCTACTTCTGGATATTTATCTGAAGAAATGAAAACACTCAGTTGAAAAGACATATGCACCCCCATATTCATTTCAGCATTTTTTACAATATGGAAGCAACCTAAGCGTCCATTGAAGAATGAATGGATAAGAAAATGTGATACACACACACACTGGAATATAGTTCAGCCATAAAAAAGAATTTTGCCACTTGCAACAACATGGATGGACCTTGAGGGCATTATGCTAAGTGAAATAAGTCAGACAGAGAAACACAAATACTGCATGATCTCACTTATATGTGGAATATATATATATATATATATATATTTTTTTTAACTGAGCGCTTCGATACAGAGAACAGATTGGTAGTTGCCAGAGGCAGAGGGTGGGATGTGGGAGAAGTTGGGTGAAGGGGGTCCAAAGGTGTAAACTTTCAGTTATAAAAATAAGTAAGTCATGGGGATGTAATGTACAGCATGGGGAATATAGTTAATAATACTATATTGCATACTTGAATCTTAAAATTTCCCATCGGAAGAAAAAAAATTGTAACTATGTATTGATGGATGTTAACTAGACTTATTGTGGTGATCATTTCCCAATACATACAAAGGTTGAATAATTACATTGTACACCTGAAATTAATATAACATTATATGTCAATTATACCTCAATTTAAAAAATTCAGCTTCAACTAATGTTATTAATAGAGGATGTTGTTATCAGAATACATAATAGATAGAAGTTCAAGTTGTTACCATTCATCTTTATTTAAGCACAGTGAGACCCATGCTGGACTTCTGAACTACTGAACTATAAGATAATAAGTTAGCATCGTTTAGCCTGCTGAAAAAAAATGCCCACTATCACAGCTTCAGTTCAACACTGGAATAAAGGTTTTCTCATTGTCAGTACAATGCTCCATGGATGACAAGACATTGCCATTAGTAGTTTCTAAAACGCCAGCAGTGGTGCTAATAAGAATCTACTCACAGGTCACAGCCTGAAAACGCACAAGTCTTCAGGAAGATCTAAATCAGGGCTGGAAAAGGCACGGCACCCTGCCTCTTGCCTGGTGCCTCAGGCGTGGGAAATGTTGCTCATACACTCCGTACTGTCTCCCACAGATCGGGAACAAAGATGCAGAGTACTCCTCAATAGATCGTTAGCAGCAATCACAGCCAGTACATCAGGGTTGGCACATGAAGTGAAATTTCTTTGCCAATCCTGATCTAGATGATTAAAACCTGATATATAAAGAGATGAGAAAAGTCGACTCCTTTCGATCTAACCACATACAGCAAAGCAGAGGGGCGAAGTTTTACAACTGGAAGGTCTAATTTCCTAAAGATGCCACAGACCTTTAAATTAGTATTTAATCAACCTCTAAGGGAACTGGAGTAATTTTCCTTCGACTCATTTATTCTTGATACAAAAAGAACAACCCAAAATTAACAGCATAATCTGCCTAAACTAGCCATATATATATATACATACACACACATACATACATGTATATATATATGTATAAATGTATATATATATATATATATATATATATATATATATATATATATATACCCTTTTTCTTAATGCCCAAGTATTAGACACCAGGTAAAGACATCACAGGACTAGTTTATTAAGGTAACTAGCTAACAGCTAAATTACAAATACTTGTTTTTATTAGTAAAAAAAAAAAATTGAGGGCTTCCCTGGTGGCGCAGTGGTTGAGAGTCCGCCTGCCGATGCAGGGCACATGGGTTTGTGTCCCGGTCCGGGAAGATCCCACATGCCGCGGAGCGGCTGGGCCCGTGAGCCATGGCCGCTGAGCCTGCGCGTCCGGAGCCTGTGCTCCGCAATGGGAGAGGCCACAACAGTGAGAGGCCCGTGTACCGCAAAAAAAAAAAAAAAAAAAAATTGAAAAATTCAGTCAAATATAAACTATTTTATTTCTCAAAATAACTGAAAAAACAAACTGGAAAACAAAATGTTTTCTTATCACTTCCAAAGAGTTCTGAAGTAATATAGTTCCTAGAATCCAGTTTTCCTTAAATCTATGTACCTATATTCTGAGGCATCTGAAACTCACTAATGAATTTATGAAAATAGAGGCTATTTTATTGTCCCATTTTGTGGCATAGTTTTTACATAATAACTTTCCCCCAGATAGATTTGCTTATCCACTTTAAGAAGACTGTTATTTATTAAATCTGAACTCTGTTCTCTTCAAGGAGAAAAGAAAAACACCTAAAGAGTACCCTAGAAGGCACTTCTACACACACCGACCATCCCATACTACTCAGGGAAAAAAAAGATTCCATTTCTGGAATTATTCAGGCAGAGCCTAGCTTTCACCACAAACCACCTTACATCAGTGTAAGAAAACCCCTAAATAAGGCAGATAAAACTTTAAACTTCTCATAGTTTAGTAGACAGAGTTTTCAAAGAATGGTAAAGAGTTGCCCTGGTTCTTCCCTCCCCAGGCTGAAATCTGAATCTGGCCCCCCGTACCTGGAGGCCAGGGAGAGACCAAGAAAGACGCAGACTTCTCCACCTCTCCGGATAGGTAGGTGGCAGGTTTACCAACCAAGGGAACTTATTGATGAGGCTCGTTTTGGGTGGAGGTACTGCCGACCCAGATTTACACTCTGCTTCCTATTTATAACCCATCCCTTCCTGCGCTCATGGATCCTGCATCCTCACATGCCTTTGAACCCTAATAAAGATTCAATAGCACTTGGATTATTACGTGCACTGAACTACAATAAACAGAATGGATCAAGGAGTACAACCAAAAAACAGATCTCAGCCAAGGTCACCTTGCCTTTGAGTTTAAAGGAATGATCCAGAACACCCATTTTTCTTGTTTGGGGAAATGGCGGCCCTGTAGTCGCTCCCCAGAAATGTTTACTTTTCTCCGGGTCACATTTGGCTCCAACTTTATGTATCCCTTGGATTCTTTCCGGTTTTGGAGTATCTTTGCCACGTGGTACATGACGTCCTTTTTGCACACAGCATCACCTTGTGTGGGACACCACCCCTGATCTCTTCACTCCCCAAAATGCCACCAGCACAAGGTTCCATATAGAGCAGACAGTGACTGAACATGTCAAATACTGGAGTTTACCCGCACAACACTGCCCATAATTTAAAATCAAAGTTGAAATCCTGTTCTTGAAGTATTTGACAACCTTTCCACCAGTTTTCACCCAGGCCTCCTTCCTGAGAGGAGCCTATCCTGTTTTGACCTCACCTTTTCTCAGGTTGTTTCCTCCCTCCCTCTTTGGCAGAGCCCTGCATCATCTCCTTGTCACCCACCTTCCAGATCATAACCTTGACACTTTCTCTTCCACCCCAGAGTAGCCTACCTTGGTGTTATCCTCAAGCATACCTGGGGTCTCCTCAAGGAGAGCAACCCCAGAGCTGATTATTGAAATAACACTGTTGTTATCCTGCTATAGCTGGAAAAGAAGAGAATGTTGGGAAAGTCTACAAAACCTAAGGTTGCATTCTTCAGTAGAAAAATAAGGCTTTTTGTTACCCTCCCACCCTGGCCCTCCTGTACAATGGCCCTTCATCCATCACAGCAATGGTGAATCCAGCTCCGGAGGCGGAGGATGGGACAACGCCCACCTCTGTGTGATGCCAGGAGCACAGAAACGTGGAAAAATGAGAGGGAAAGCAGACTTGGACACTGGAAAACACATGATTCCAAAGCTACACAAAACAGTGTGAAACCCATTCTTGCTGAAATAAAACCCCATCTGTGCCATACAATCATTTCTCCCGTATTAAATAAGATGCCAAGTTACTTTCATCAGATTGGCATTTGGCCTATTCAAGAACCAGCACGGGAATCTCCCAAAGATTTTTCCTGGATATGAACAATGGTGATGACTCTCGTTGTTTCTGGAACCTCCCTGTCAAAGCTGCTGAGTGATTGGCAGGCGGCAAGTATGAGGATGGTGGAGCAGAGGATGCCAGAGTCGATTGCAGTCATTTGCCAGAAAAACGCCAGGCTTGTCGATTATGTTGTCGTGCGGCAATTTATGTTGAATTTGAGAACAGTAAATGTCATCCGAAAGCATAAGTGATTTATATATGAGACTACAGGAGCACTTAGAATCTGCAGTGTAATGACATGAGAGACCAACAGATGGCATGTTTCATGGTTATTGCCACAGAGGAAAAACAAAACGAAACAACTTGAGGAAAGAAAGAACTATTTGAGGGCAATCAGCTTCAAAGCACCAAACACTTCCCAACTCACCCCTTCCCAATTCTTAGAACATTAAGTCGCTCTGTCAACTTGACTAATAATGCCTTCGTACTTTAAGTAACAAAAGCTAGGGCGCTTAAATACGAAGTCGGCCTGTTCTCTGCTGCACTTTGCAGCCTGACAATACACCATCCGACAAAATGCAAAAGGCCTTGCTAAAGGCAAAGGAGAAAAAACCAAAACAGAATATTCATTCTGTTTTGGTTCACAGGGCAACTTATTTTGAAACATTCACAGGGCAACCTATTTTGAAACAGTTTTCTGTGTGATTTTTTGAAACAGAAGCACTGAAATGTTTTGCTGCCCTTGCTAGACCTGTCACCAAGAACAAAACAAGTTCAGAGACGAGAAATCAGTAACTGGTCACACACCTCGCTTCTCTAGTCTTCAGTCCCAGCTCTGCTTCTCCGCTGTGGAGTCTGCTCAGACCCAGTGCTTCCTTGACTCCAATCTGTTGACATGACTTCAATCTACATCCTAGCTGCCCTCTCAGTGGCTCTGGGCTTTGTTCTCAGTCTTCCTGCGTGAATTCTAACTGGTTCCCGTAGCTATTTGACCCTCTAGATTGGCTTCTTACACACTTGGCTTATATATTTTATCCTTCTTGTCCTGTCTACACTTCCACGTTGCCCGAGCTATCTTCTCTTTGGCCCTTTCGCCTTAGAACCCTCATATTATCTTCACGACTTTTTACATCTTTAGTACTCTTCTTTAATTATATGTTCTTATACCATGGTTCACAAGCTAACTTTCAATGCGGAAATTTCACTTCATCACGGCACAGCTCATTTTCCCAGTCAATTTCCGCCCCTGCTTTCTACAAGCCATCTTGACACTTGGGCATGAAGCCAGGCTACCTCGGCTCAGTTAATAATTAAACATAATAGAGAACAAGTCTAAATTATTCCTGCCCATGGGTAAGAAACATTGTGTTTTTCATTTAACAAAATGGAAGCATAAGGGATTTCATACCAGAACAAAGGGCACGTTCCAGGTACAGTAAGTCCCCTACGTACAAACGAGTTCTGTTCTGAGACCTGTTTGTAAGCTCAGTTTGTTCGTAGGTCCAACAAAGTTAGCCTAGGTACCCAACTAATACAGTTGACTATATAGTATTGTACTGTAACAGGTTTATAATACTTTTCACACAAATAATATATAAAAAACAAACACAAAAAATAAAGAAAATATTTTTAATCTTACAATGCAGTATCTTGACAAATACGGAAGTACAGTACAACAGCTGGCATCCAGGGGCTGGCATCGAGTGAACAGGCAAGAAGAGTTCCTGACTGGAGGAGGGAGAGGAGGTGGGAGACGGTAGAGCTGAAGGATCCTCAGCAGTAGGCGACGGAAGGCAAGCTGCAATTTCACTCACGCCTGACATTGATAGCACAGGTTCTGGTTCCTTGCTGGATTCAATTCTATCTACCCTCTTGAAAAAACGATCCAGCGATGTCTGGGTAGTAGCTCTTTTTTTCTCGTCCTAGATGACACGGTAGCACTGGATTGCATTCTGAACGGCTGCTGCAACCTTTGTGTACTATTCTACGTTTGTGTCCTGTGCCTCAAAAACTAACAGTGCCTCCTCAGATAAAGAAAATCCCCTTGCCATTTCCTGCGTCGTGAATCTCTTCGGTTCTTCAGTTACTTCTTCTTCTTGTCTCTCTTTGTCCTTTCTCTGGGCACGTTTGCATCTTTGAAAGCTTGCAACTTGAAGGTTCATATGTAGGGGACTTACTGTACTATATTTCAGTTTTTATATTATTTATCATTATGAAATGAGAGAGCTCAATAGAGGACTTTCTTTAGAAACGTGGGAGATGCCAATATGATGATTCAACCTTGTTTTTTAATTCTTCCCCAGCCAGGGTGCAACCTCAGAAGCCTGTGAGACAGTGTAGTCAACATCACATCCTTTTTTTGTGCTTTTACATTGGGATAACCTGACAGACCACCATGTGTGTATATCCTACAGTTGAACCACCCTATTTCATTACATCTTATGCATTAATTTTTTATTTAAAAAATGTAAACCGGGTCATTTTCCCTAAGGACCATGGACATCTCTTAATTTATTTATTTATTTTTAACATCTTTATTGGAGTATAATTGCTTTAGAATGGTGTGTTAGTTTATGCTTTATAACAAAGTGAATCAGCTATAGGAATACATATATGCCCATATCTCCTCCCTTTTGCATCTCCCTCCCTATCCCACCCCTCTAGGTGGACACAAAGTGCTAAGCTGATCTGCTGGTGCTATGTGGCTGCTTCCCACTAGCTATCGATTTTACATTTGGTAGTGTATATATGTCCATGCCACTCTCTCACTTCGTCCCAGCTTACCCTTCCCCCTCCCTGTGTCCTCAAGTCCATTCTCTTATGTCTGTGTCTTTATTCCTCTCCTCCCCTAGGTTCTTCAGAAACTTTTTTTTTTAAATTCCATGTATATGTGTTAGCATACGGTATTTGTTTTTCTCTTTCTAACTTACTTCACTCTGTATGACAGACTCTAGGTCCATCCACCTCACTACAAATACCTCAATTTCATTTCTTTTTATGGCTGAGTAATATTTCTGTGTGTATGTGCCACATCATCTTTATCCATTCATCTGTCGATGGACACTTAGGTGTTTCCATGTCCTGGCTATTGTAAATAGTGCTGCAGTGAACATTGTGGTACATGACTCTTTTTGAACTATGGTTTCCTCAGGGTATATGCCCAGTAGTGGGATTGCTGGGTCGTACAGTAGTTCTATTTTTAGTTTTTAAAGAAACCTCCATACTGTTCTCCATCGTGGCTGTATCAATTTACATTCCCACCAACAGTGCAAGAGGGTTCCCTTTTCCCCACACCCTCACCAGCATTTATTGTTTCTAGATTTTTTGATGATGGCCATTCAGACTGGTGTGAGATGATACCTCATTGTAGTTTTGACTTGGATTTCTCTAATGATTAGTGATGTTGAGCATCCTTTCATGTGTTTGTGGCAATATGTATATTTTTGGAGAAATGTCTATTTAGGTCTTCTGCCCATTTCTGGATTGGGCTGTTTGTTTTTCGGATATTGAGCTGCATGAGCTGCTTGTAAATTTTGGAGATTAGTCCTTTGTCAGTTGCTTCATTTGCAAATATATTCTCCCATTCTGAGGATTGTCTTTCTATCTTGTTTATGTTTTCCTTTGCTGTGCAAAAGCTTTTAAGTTTCATTAGGTCCCATTTGTTTCTTTTTATTTCCATTTCTCTGGGAGGTGGATCAAAAATGATCTTGCTGTGATTTATGTCATAGATTGTTCTGCCTGTGTTTTCCTTTAAGAGTTTTATAGTATCTGGCCTTACATTTAGGTCTTTAATCCATTTGGAGTTTATTTTTGTGTATGGTGTTAGGGAGTGTTCTAATTTCATTCTTTTACATGTACCTGAGCAGTTTGCCCAGCACCAGTTATTGAAGAGGCTGTCTTTTCTCCACTGTATATTCTTGCCTCCTTTATCAAAAATAGGGTAACCATATGTGCGTGGGTTTTTCTCTGGGCTTTCTATCCTGTTCCATTGATCTATATTTCTGTTTTTGTGCCAGTAGCATACTGTCTTGATTACTGTAGCTTTGTAGTATAGTCTGAAGTCAGGGAGTCTGATTCCTCCAGATCCGTATTTTTCCCTCAAGATTGCTTTGGCTATTTGGGGTCTTTTGTGTTTCCATACAAATTGTGACATTTTTTGTTCTAGTTCTCTGAAAAATGTCATTGTTGTTTGATAGGGATTGCATTGAATCTGTAGATTGCTTTGGGTAATATATTATTTTCACAATGTTGATTTTTCCAATCGAAGAACATGGTATATCTCTCCATCTGTTTATGTCATCTTTAATTTCTTCCATCAGTGTCTTATAGTTTTCTGCATACAGGTCTTTTGTCTCCTTTGGTAGGTTTATTCCTAGGTATTTTATTCTCTTTGTTGCAATGGTAAATGGGAGTCTTTCCTTAAACTCTCTTTCAGAGTTTTCATCATTAGTGTATAGGAATGCAAGAGATTTCTGTGCATTAATTTTGTATCCTGCTACTTTACTCAATTCATTGATTAGCTCTAGTAGTTTTCTGGTAGCATCTTTAGGATTCTCTATGTATAGTATCATGTCATCTGCAAACAGTGACAGATTTACCTCTTCTTTTCCGATTTGGATTCCTTTTATTTCTTTTTCTTCTCTGATTGCTGTGGCTAAAACATCCAAAACTATGTTGAATAATAGCAGTGAGAGTGGACAACCTTGTCTTGGTCCTGTTCTTAGTGGAAATGGTTTCAGTTTTTCACCACTGAGAGCGATGTTGGCTGTGGGTTTGTCATATATGGCCTTTTTTATGTTGAGGTTAGTTCCCTCTGTGTCTACTTTCTCGAGGGTTTTTATCATAAATCGGTGTTGAATTTTGTCGAAAGCTTTTTCTGCATCTATTGAGATGATCATATGTTTTTTCCCCTCAATTTGTTAATATGGTGTATCACATTGATTTGTGTATATTGAAGAATCCTTTCATTCCTGGTATAAACCCCACTTGATCCTGGTGTATGATCCTTTTAATGTGTTGTTGGATTCTGTTTGCTAGTATTTTGTTGAGGATTTTTACATCTATGTTCATCAGTGATATTGGCCTGTAGTTTTCTTTCTTTGTGACATCTTTGTCTGGTTGCTATCAGGCTGATGGTGGCCTCGTAGAATGAGTTTCGGAGTGTTCCTCCCTCTGCTATATTTTGGAAGAGTTTGAGAAGGATAGGTGTTAGTTCTTCTCTAAATGTGTGATAGAATTCTCCTGTGAAGCCATCCTGTCCTGGGCTTTTGTTTGTTGGAAGATTTTTTTTTTTTTTTTTTTTTTTTTTTTTTGTGGTACGCGGGCCTCTCACTGTTGTGGCCTCTCCCGTTGTGGCGCACAGGCTCCAGACACGCAGGCTCAGGGGCCATGGCTCACGGACCCAGCCGCTCCATGGCATGTGGGATCTTCCCGGACCGGGGCACGAACCTGTGTCCCCTGCATTGGCAGGCGGACTCTCAACCACTGCGCCACCAGGGAAGCCCTGTTGGAAGATTTTAAATCACAGTTTCAATTTCAGTGCTTGTGATTGGTATGTTTATGTTTTCTATTTCTTCCTGTTTCAGTCTTAGCAGGTTGTGCATTTCTAAGAATTTGTCCATTTCATCCAGGTTGTCCACTTTTTTGGCATAGAGTTGCTTGTAGTAATCTCTCATGATCCTTTGTATTTCTGCAGTGTCAGTTTTTACTTCTCTTTTTTCATTTCTAAGTCTATTGATTTGAGTCTTTTCCCTTTATTTCTTCATGAGTCTGGCTAATGGTTTATCAATTTTGTTTATCTTCTCAAAGAACCAGCTTTTAATTTTATTGATCTCTGCTATTGTTTCCTTCATTTCTTTTTCATTTTTTCTGATCTAATCTTTATGATTTCTTTCCTTCTGCTAACTTTGGGGTTTTTTTTGGTTCTTCTTTCTCTAATTGATTTAGGTGTAAGGTTAGGTTGTTTATTTGAGATGTTTCTTGTTTCTTGAGGCAGGATTGTATTGCTCTAAACTTCCCTCTTAGAACTGCTTTTGCTGCATCCCATAGGTTTTGGGTCCTTGTGTTTTCATTGTCATTTATTTCTAGTTTTTTTTTGATTTCCTCTTTGATTTCTTCAGTGATCCCTTGGTTATTAAGTAATGAATTGTTTAGCCTCCATGTGTTTGTATTTTTTACAGGTTTTTTTTTTTTCCTGTAATTGATATCTAGTCTTATAGCGTTGTGGTCAGAAAAGATACTTGATACAAATTCAATTTTCTTAAATTTACCAAGGCTTGATTTGTGACCCAAGATATAATCTATCCTGGAGAATGTTCCATGAGCACTTGAGAAGAAAGTGTATTCTGCTGTTTTTAGACGGAATGTCCTAAAAATATCAGTTAAATCTATCTTGTTCAATGTACCATTTAAAGCTTGTGTTTCCTTATTTATTTTCATTTTGGATGATCTGTCCATTGGTGAAAGGGGGGTGTTAAAGTCCCCTACTATGATTGCGTTACTGTAGATTTCCCCTTTCATGGCTGTTAGCATTTGCCTTATGTACTGAGGTGATCCTATGTTGGGTGCATAAATATTTACAATTGTTATATCTTCTTCTTGGATTTATCCCTTGATCATTATGTAGTATCCTTCTTGGACATCTCTTTAAAATGTAAGACTTCTGCTCTGTTTGACATATACTGCCAAACTCATTGGCATCATCAACTAGGGAAACTAGAATATAAACTCTAGGAGTACATATAATGAGCCATTATCTCACAAGACCCAAGGTGTTCCCTTTTCATAAGGGAGGTTTTGCTGAGAGACACATTAATCCCTTGATTTATCCCTGAAACTCAGTCCTGATGGGTTTATATTTAAACAGAGCTAAGTGCAGGTGGGAATGGCAGATTGAAATGGTTTATGATTCCTGGTAGTTTACTTTCTAAAGCAGAGTCATATCACACATATAAAAAGAGATAACTACAACACAAATAAAAATGAATAAAGGACACTCATGGATAAGCTTTTCAGGAGAGATAAACATCCTGAATTCTTTTACCAAGGAAATTACATAAAGGTGGGAGGTGTGTCTGAAAGTCAGGCAGAACTGAGTTCAGATCCACCTTCTGCTGTTGCCGGCTGTGAGAACCTGCACAAGTTATTCATAAATTTTGTGATCTTTTCTTTTCATACGGTAAAAGGGGATCATTTCTAAACTCTTCAGAATTAAAGTCTATTACATCAATAAAAAGCCTCAATAAATGCTAGTGCCTTTCCCCTCTTCCATAGACGCTATTCAAAACGCTCATCAAACCACCATGCCTACCAACCACTCTGCAGAATACTGGCCTCTTTCTGTTCTTCATACCTACCTGGAATGGTGATTCCCCGGGACCTTTGCACTTGCTGTTTGCTGTGCTTGGGGGGCTCATCCCCAAGATCTTTTCATGGCAACTCCTCATCATTCAGCTCTCAGCCCAAATCACATCACCTTAGCCAAGTCTCCCAAGCTCCAGGCACTCCCTATCCCATTACTGGTTTAGCATCTTTGTGGTACTCACTGCCACATGAGCTCACCCTATTATTTTTTAGTTTCACTGTTTATAGATCGGTCTCTCTACACACACACACACACACACACACACACACACACACACACACACACACACACACAGTAGTCTCCATGAAAGGAGAGAAACTGAAGACCTTGATCGTGGCCAGATCAGCACCAAGTTTAGATCTGACCTGAGATCAATGGAGACCCTGGGGCATGAGAGAGAAGGTTGTCATCCTAGAAAAAGCACTCTGGCCACAGTGTGAAAAATGCATTGCTTCTGGAAAAGACAAATTATGGAGACAGTAAAAAGATCAGTAGTTGCCAGGGGATAGGAGAAGGGCAGGATGAATAGGCAGAGCACAGGGGATTTGGGGGGCAGTGAAACTACAGTAAGTCCCCGACCTACGAACCAGTTCCATTCTGAGAGTGCGTTCGTAAGTCCAATTTGTTCGTTAAGTCCAACAAAGTTAGCCTAGGTACCCAACTAGCGCAGTCGGCTATATAATACTGTACTGTAATAGGTATATAATACTTTTCACACAAATAATACATTAGAAAAACCCAAAAAATAAAGAAAACATTTTTAATCTTACAGTATAGTGCCTTGAAAAGTACAGTAGTACAGTACAACCGTTGGCATACAGGGGCTGGCATCGAGTGAACAGGCAAGAAATAAAGATAGTGTACTACTGTAAAGTACACAAAAGGACAATCACTTATAGAGGATGCACGCACATGACAATGTACGACAGACACGTGAACTAACTTACATGATTGGACACGTGAACGCCCATTCGCATCTTTGAAAGTTTGCAACCTGAAGGTTTGCGTGTAGGGGACTTATTGTATAATGTCATATACATTTGTCCAAACCCATAGAATGTACAACATCCAGAGTGAATCCTAATGTAAACCGTGGACTTTGGGTGAATATAATGTGTCAATGTAGTTTCAACAATTGTAATAACATGTACCACTCTGGTGGCGGATGTTGATGGTGGGAGCAGAGAGTATATGGGAACTCTATACTTTCTGCTCAGTTTTGCTGTGAATCCAAAACTGCTCTAAAAAACAAAGTCTATTTTTTTTAAAAAAAATAGGTTGAAGAAAGCAAACCTCCAGACAGGGAGATGGGAATAAGACTGTTGCATAATCCAGGCAAAATCAGAGGCCTCAACTCAGCTAGAGTAGACTCCCTTCCAGGCTAGGGTTTGTGTCCTCTTGGTGTGTAAATGTCCCTATCAAAGCAGAACCCCTTGCAGAACAGATACAACACCTTGGGTGTGTATAATGTGTCTCGTATAATGTGTGTATAATGGTGTCTCGTATAATGGGTGTGTTACCAGCATTCATCTATCTCTTTTGCTTTTTATTAATTAAAAAAAGATTATATCAATTTGAATAGTCAGTTCCCACAATAGGCTCTTAAGGAGTTTACAGTCAAGTAAATCCCAAAGATATTTCACATAAAATACTGTCCAAAAAATTTTCTCCATCTTCTATTTTTAAACATCTTTGTTGGTTTCAGACCAACCTGCTGGGCTACTGTGACCTTTTTGATTCCTCGTTCATTCAATATAAGAGATCTCTCCCTTCAAGATATGTGTCACTCACATATTTTATAAGCCTGCCTTCTTTATTGTTATCCCATTACAGCAAATGATTTTTTATAAGCAACTGGATTGTGGAGGGATTTTTGGAGCCAACCAATGCCCTTCCTCTCTCGTTTCAAGCTATGTTCTGTACACTGAATTCTAGCGCAAGGAAGAGGACACCAGGAACATTTCTTTATGGACAACATTTCTGAAAAGGTTGACCAGTATAGAGCCAAGCGGTCCCTGTGGCACACGTCTTAAGAACTCCAGCCATTTGTGTATCAATGCATTGATCCAATTTCTTTGGTTTTAGCTGAGCCATAGTTCTCCATGTTGCCCACAAGGCTATCAGGAAAGAACTTGCTGATTCTGGTGGCTGTGTTGAAACTAGGATTGTTGTGCCAACTGTGAGTGCCTGCCACATGCCAGGGACCGTTTGAGATAGCTCTAGCACTGATTAAAAGCGAAAAAATCCCTGCCCTCACGGATCCTACATTCCAGAGGAATGACATTCCAGTTGGTACCCAAACATTCTAACCTGTTCCATAAACTTCAGTTGATTCTGTTGATGAGCCTTTCTTAGAGGATTTTTTAGGTCATAATACCCATAAAAGCCCGTTCTTCTTCTAGGTATTGGTCCTTGATACCTTACCTCCTTCTGGTTTTGTATATGTTCTTTAACAATTCTGAGCTCAACAGACTGATTCAGAGATGGAGGCATTTCTTTCCTGGATGGCTCCCTGGCTACACACTACTCAGGATCACAGCTGGGGACACACAGACGTGTCTGCTGTCCCGGCTTTTCCACTTTTTGACTGTCACTTGGGCAAACTACTCAGCCTCTTGCAGGCTGCTTTCTCGTCTGCAAAATAGGAATAATCCGACATACTGCCGAGCGTTGTTGTGAAGAGAGAATGAGCTGTTATAAAACACTTCGCGTGGTGCCCAGCACATAGGAAACCTTCAGCGTTTATATATATATAAGGCCTAATCCTCTTAACTCATGCTCTCATTGTGAGTTTCTAAACTACCATCAGGGACTTCCCTGATGGTCCAGTGGTTAAGGCTCTGCGCTTCCACTGCAGGGGGCACAGCCTTGATCCCTGGTCGGGGAACTAAGATCCCGCATGTCCCGAAGCCAAAAACAAACAAATGAACAAACAAACAAGAAAACACCATCAGCTCTCTTTTCCTCTGAAAGTCTAAATACATGTTCTAACTTAAATGTTACTTAGTCCAAGATATCATGTGTTCCTACAGCCCAGGAATCCACTGTCTCACCTGTAAGGCTGTGGGCTCCGTGAGAATCAGGAGCTTCGGTTTCCGTCTTGTTTAAAACTGAATGCCCAGCAACTAATACAGCTCCTGGCACACAGAAAGGCATGCAAATACTTGTTGAAAGAACAGACTCAATTTGGGAAACATGTGCCTGCTGTTACTCCACTACTACGAACTCAAGGATGACAAGGCTCTCTCTCTCTCTCTAGTCCCATCAATTACAAATCGCTAACTGCATTTTCTCATCCATCAGAATTAAAGAAAATTCTCTTCATTGAATCCTCTGCATTTTGAGTGATGATATTGTCATCTTATTAGACACAGAAATAAACTACAGGTGGTCCCTGGCATGTGATGATTCGACACATGATTTTTTGACTTTACAGTGATGCAAAAGTGATAACGTGTTTCATAGAAACTGTCCTTTGAATTTCGAGCTTTTTCTGGGCTACTGCTATGAGTAAGATGCTCTCCCATGAGGCTGAGCAGCGGCAGCCACAGCTCCCAGTCAGCCCCGCGACCACGAGGGTGAACAACTGATACACTTACAGCCATTCTGGACGCAGACAACCATTCTGTTCTTCACTTTCAGTGCAGTATTCAATAAATTACATGAGATATTCAACACTTTATTATAAGATAAGCTTTGCGTTAGATGATTTTGCATTTGTTAGATGAATGTACGTATTCTGAGCACATTTAAGGTAGGCGAGACTAAGCGGTGATGTTTGGTAGGTTAGGTGTATTAAATGCATTTTTGACTTATGATGTTTTCAACTTTTGATGGGTTTATCAGGATGGAACCCCATCATAAGTGAGGAAGATCTATACATTCTTCTTGAAAGCTTTACACACACTAAGACTATTTTTGTGGCCATTATGTTACATTTGTAGTAGATTCTTATGGTTGTTGTCACAGATATGTTTAAGAACAAAAATATGGGAGCATTTTATGTACAGGAGTTTTGATTTCTACCTGACATATGCTAAAATCTAACAATGATAGTCTACTAAGTACGTCGGCACGAAGGCCAAATACAAACGTTAATAGTATAACCCTATAGGTTATAAGTCTGGGAAGCTAATAAGTATTTACTGAGAACCTACTGTGTGTATAGTGCTGTAGTAGTTACTATGATAAAAAAAAATCTATTCAAAGGGCAAAATTTATATTCAAGCATACAAATGACACTCCTGCTAAGAAAACCTAAGAAACCAAGGGCTTCCTCTCCTGTTGGATGGAGATTCATGCCACAGCCTTGGGCAATCAGGCCTAAGGAAAAGAGTTACAAGTGGCAGGTTTTGTAAAAAGCTGTCAATGACAATCTATACAATCCAATCCCAACCTAGCTAGACCTCCTTGGTTTATTTCCATTTTCCCGTGATGACGGGAAAACACACAAGGACATTTCTTTAGAAGCAATATTGTAATCATCACTATATGAGGGATAAACTGATAATAGAATCACTAGCTGTGAACAGGTAGCAACACCTCCCTAGGCCTAGAGAGACATTTATATACATATGTATCATCTTTCCCCCTCATCACGTCAGTGGCAGTATCTCTTGGTGATTGCCTATCCTACTGTACAACACATTGAGCATCTATTCCCTGTTGAATGCCTCCTAGAATTTCTCAAGTTCAAAGACAGAGGTAGCAGGCAACTGTGTGCATGATTAACCCAAATACAATTAGAAATCCACATCCACTAAAAAAGTAATTCCTCTAAAATGGTCCTTAAGGAGAGAAAAGTCCTAAAATTTTTTTTTTTTTTTTTTTGCGGTACGTGGACCTCTCACTGTTGTGGCCTCTCCTGTTGCGGAGCACAGGCTCTGGACGCACAGACTCAGCGGCCATGGCTCACGGGCCTAGCCGCTCCGCGGCATGTGGGATCTTCCCGGACCGGGGCACAAACCCGTGTCCTCTGCATTGGCAGGTGGACTCTCAACCACTGCGCCACCAGGGAAGCCCCCCTAAAATTTTTTAAACAATAATTTACACAGATACACAGCTTTTTTTCTGTAAATATGATTCATATACATTCCTTCTTAGATGGAGGTGTTAAGACCTGATCTCTATTATGTTATAGCTGACTTTTTTTTCTGTATATTATTTCTTTGAGTTATTTGGGTGAATTATCTGTAAAGGAGATTTTGGTAAATATTCTCGGAACAATAAAAATTCCATGTTTGACTATGACATTGTACACTTTAGAAACCTTACCTTATTTGTCAGTTATACCTCAGTAAAGCTGGGTGAAAAAAGATATGGAACAGTTAAAAAATTCCATGTTTCAAATACCATCCAAAATATCAACGCCCTTATCTATAAAATAAAATCAGTAAAGGTAACCATTACGAGGTAAGTAAATGGCAAACAGGTACCAAGCGTCATGTACTGTAGAAACCGCCAGTTTCTAGAGCAGCAAAATACAAAGTGTGGGTAAAATCTGGCCGGTCCTGTGGTTTTGTAAATGAGGTTTGATGGGGATGCAGCCATGCCCTTTATACTGCTCTCCTGCTACGATGGCAGAGTTGAGTAGATGCAACAGAAACCGTAAGATACCCAAAGCCAAAAATATTTACTGTCTGGCCCGTTAAAGAAGAATTTGCTGACTCCTCCTCCACAAAAAAATAACTAACGCTCTGGCCAAAAAAGAGGACAATTTCTTTAGTACGCTTTAGAAAAAAATTAAAACAAAACGAAACAAAATAACTCTTCAGTAATCACCAAAGCCAAATCAGATTGAAGGACTATGAAGTGTAGGCATGATATTCAAGCTTTATAGCTATAGAAAGACTTCAATAATCTCACCAATTAATAACTTTAGTTGATATTTGTTGTGTTCCTACCATGTTCCAGGTACTCTGGTAGCCACTTTACATACATCATTTCTAGTTTTCAAAACAACTTTCCATGGAGCTACTGGATATCTCCATTTTACAGATGAGGACGTTGAAACCAAAATAACTTACTGAAGGCTACACAGATCTATCCAGCTCCAGAGCTTGCATTTCAGGCATCTCCTAAACATTAAAGAAAGCTCATCGAGAATGTCTTCACAAGCAATGCTTACAGAATCGACATCACAAATCTCTCCAACGTGCCTCTGCACCCTGCGCTGAGAAAATACTAATATAAAAGCTAATATTCAAAAATTACTTTTGGAGACTTCTGGTTAAAAATGAAGGAGTATCCACTCTCCCCTGTGAAACCAATTGAAAAACGAGACACCAAATGATACGCAATAAACAACAATAAGACAGCTCCACATCATAATTAAAAACTCAAGCTTTTTTCTTCAGTTTGGAACAAATTCTATCCATTTCAACATTGTGTGACTTCCTAATGACAAACAACCTTTACCTGTACATCATTTGAGAGAGATGATTTTACCTTACCTTTTTTTTTTTATCACCACGTCCCTGATCATTCTAATATCTTGACACCAAGCAATTTCTCCTGTGACTAGTCTTTCCAAGCAGCAGTTAGCAGTCACAATTGCTCAGTTTAAGATTTTGTCTGTCATGTCACTAGAAATTTCCAACCATCTGATTGACTTTATTCATCACTGAAATGATAAACAATATTTCATTTTTTGTGTGTGAATATATTGGCATCTTCTAGACAAGTCAAAACAAATATGAACAAGGTTCTCTTCAAAATATTTAAGGTGTGGTACATATATATATAATGGAATATCACTCAGCCATAAAAAAGAATGAAATAATGCCAATTGCAGCAACATGGATGGACCTAGAGATTGTCATATCAAGTGAGGAAAGTCAGACAGAGAAAGACAAATATATGATATCACTTACATGTGGAATCTTAAAAAATGAACTTATTTACAAAAAAGAGACAGACTTTGAAAACAAACTTATGGTTACCAAAGGGGAAAGATGGTGGGAGGGATAGATTAGGAGGTTAGGATTAACATAGACACACTACCTTATATAAAATAGATAATCAACAAGGACCTACGGTATAGCACAGGGAACTCTACTCAATACTCTGTAATAACCTTTATAGGAAAAGAATCTGAAAAAGAATGGATGTATGTATATGTATAACTGAACCACTTTGCTGTACACCTGAAAATAATACAGCATTGTAAATCAGTTATATTCTAATATAAAATAAAAAGTAAATTCAAAAAGTATTTAACAACAACCAACTATAACACCTTGGGTGCCAGAGTTGAGTCCTAGAGCCTTCTTGTTGTCCCATCTGTTAAACCTTTAGTTGCTAGATCCCAGGGAAGTCCAGGAGATCCTGCTGGAGGGGCAGGAATGTACAGTTTGTGAAGAGGGCATGCATGGAACTCAGGAGAGCAGCAATTTGCCAGGATCTCCATACACTGAGTGTACGCCAACTGTACATGACTCTAAATGTTTTGAGCTGCCAATGGGAAATGGTGAAAATAATTGTATCTCATAGAACCACATACATCTCCAAAATCAGAACCATGTTTGAACATTCATTTCTTACCTGGAATCAGTCACGAGTCTCATCATTTCTTAGTTCAGTTCCGTTTGCTGCACTTGACAGCTCACTTTCATGTTAGTTTTAGTTTCCCAATTAGATTGTAATGTCCTTGAGTGCAGGTACTCCCATAGTGCTTAAATCAGTGCCTGGCAAATGGACTTTAAAACTTTGGGTCCACTGTTTAAATAAAAAAAATCCACATAGCTATATTAGAAATCTATACATATCTCCTTGGTAATTTACAAGGAATGTAGCAGTTATCAGCTCTCTGTTTTGACATTTTTGTCATCATTGACACTATTTTATTAAAAAATATGGGTACGGAGTTAAGACCCCAAAATGACTTTTCACACAAATAAAGAATTTCAGTTTTATTTTTAAGTAAACTCTAACTCGACAAACAGTAACATTTTTTCAAGACCATTTCACCTCACTCAATGTTTTAATAATTCCCATCACTGTGCAACTTAACTAAAATGATTCTACCAGGAGGAAAAAGGTTCTTTGCATGGTGTATTTTTAAATGCAATAGAGAACTTCTGATTTCAGCTCCAACATAAAAAGAGCTTGGAAGTCATCACTTCTGTCCTTACCACAAGAGAAAAGTTGAAGAGACTGCAAATCAGTGACATTTCTTTAACTAGTTAAAGAAATGAGGTCACAGAAGAATGACCACCTTGAAATCTGACGAGACAGGCAAAGACAGAGAATAACAGCCAACACCACCTTACCTGGAGCAGAAGCCACTGGAGCCGTCAACTGGCAGGAGCACTTCACTGGTACCTTGGACGAATTCCTGGAGGCAGAGTGCGGATTAGCTTTAAGAGGAGAAACTTGTGGGGGTGAAGTCTTCTGTGGGTTTTACTTCCAGGAACCTCGTCAGGCTCTCATAAGGAAGATCTGAAGGAAAAATTCCTCTTGTTTCAGGTGCGGGTAGGGGGGAAGTAACCATTTCTAATAAAACCAGAGCATGCTCTGTAGCAAAGACCTGGTGTCTTTTATTATGTGAATGAGGACTTTTGGAAGTACCTGAGGATGGAGGGTGGTGCCAGGAGGTCCAACCCAGTGATCAGAGGGTTGAAACTTTCAGTCCCACCCCCTTTAAAACTTTCTAAGAGACTAAATCTTTAAAAGCTCTCATCCCCACCCCCCGGCAAAAAAATTCTGTAACTATGTATGGTGACAGATGTTAATTAGAAACAAAAGTAAATGATCATTAGACTAGCTCAGAAAAATGAAAACTGAATTGTTGCCAGAGGAACTGCCCTGAAAGGAATATTAAAAGAAGTTCTTCAGAGAGAGGAAAAAAAAAAGAAGGTTACAGGTCAGAAACTCAAGTCTACAAAAGAGAGGAAGAGTGTTAGAGAAGGAATAAATAAAGATTGCTTCAAGTCTGGGCAATTATGAATAGAGCTGCTGTACACATCCATGTGCAGATTTCCATGTGGAAATAAGTTTTTTACTTCTTTGGGTAAATACCAAGGAGCACGGTTGCTGGATCATTGGTAAGAGAATATTTAGTTTTATAAGAAACCACCAAACTGTCTTCCAAAGGGTCTGTACCTTTGCATTTCCACCAGTAGTTTAGGCTCCAGGAAAACGATTTCTCTTGAGGGCAGGACTTATTAGAAGAAAAGAATGCATATTTCAAAATGACTGTTTTTTCCCCTCCCTCTGAAGCAGCATGGGACTTTTCTCCAATCTTCACTGAGAGAACCTGGTAGGGCTCCCAGAGATAAAATTCACAGAAGGACAGGGCCTTCCTAAGACTGGAGTTTTTAAACTCTCACACTTGGAGCCTTCAGCAATTCATCAGTTACAACTCAGATATTGCTACTCCAGCACTGTTTCCTGTGGGCATCTCTGCTTCAATAAGTGTGACTGTCTGTATCTACCTGTTTCTCCAATTTGAGGGACAATGGGTTGATCTTCAGTGTACTCAGTCTTTTACTTATTATGGTAGAATGACAACTTCCAAGCTTCTTATATGCTGGACCAGAAACCAGTGTCAAAGAAAAGCAGTGCTGGGCCCTTGTGAGAGGCAGCAAGACAGATTCTATGTAGACTCTTGCAGGAGGGAAAAGCGACTTCGGCATAAATCAAGCTCAACTCTAACTGAGGCAAAGGTAACTGAGGTTTTGAAGGGCCGAACAGAGAGAAAACAAAAAAGAGATGACAGGGAAGTGAAAAGGGGGGAACAAAAAAGGGACTGAGAGGGTATAAGGAAATGGAAAATTACAGAAGGGAAGTAAGTGGAGAATTACTGAAAATGGCTTGGCACAGGGGGCTGGGACATGGATACTTTGTGGTTCAGCAGCATTGTGTTTTCTTGAGCAAACACTCAGCATGGGAGCTGGGGCCACCATCAGGAACATGGCTAGTACAGGTAGAAGCCAGGCTAAAATTTGGTCCAGTCTCTTAGCACCGTGTTGGGGCCAGTCCTTTGGTCCTTTGCGCCAGGTGGGTGTTAGCAGTTCATACAGGTTGTCCTGCACTTCCCAGATACTGCGTTTTTTACAGATAGAAGATTTGTGGCAACCCCATGTGGAGCAAGTCTATGGACGCAATTTTTCCAACAGAATTTGCTCATTTCATGTCTCTGGGTCACATTTTGGTAATTCTTGCAATATTTCAGACTTTTTCATTATTATTATCTTTGTTACAGTGATATGTGATCTTTGATGTTACTGCTGTGACTCACTGAAGGCTCAGATGATAGCAATTTTTAGCAATATTTTTTAATTAAGGTATGTACATTGTTTTAGACATAATGCTATTACTTAATAGACTACAGTATAGAGGAAACATAACTTTTATACGCACTGGGAAACCAAAAAACTTGTATGACTCATTTTATTGCAGAATTCTCTTTATTGCGGTGGTCTGGAACCAAACCCGCAATATCTCTGAATTATGCCCATATATATATATATATATATACCAACAATCTAAAACTAAGTATGCAATGATTTTACAATTTAAGTTTTAATTCTTGATAATGTTTCTTCCCAAAACAACCAGGAATATAAATAATATGAAAATAATCTAAATCAGAAATAGAAAGTCCACACTTCATTCAATTTGCCAGTACAAGTATGTCTACATACTTCATTGGAAAGCCATAGGGCCAGATGCATTTGGGAATTCAGAAATTTTTGGATTTCAGAAAAGTAATGTGGTACATACACTGTGTATTATATAACACCCACAGCAGGGTGTAGAAAAGCACCGAAAAGCACCGCAGGATGAAACTCATTAAGATTTTTGCAACAAAATATATGAATACTCACACTAAGTGTGATAAATAAAAACACATGTAACCTCATGTTAGTTCAGGTCAGGTTTTATACCCAAATGCATCTTGGCGCCGAACTTATGAAAACCTTTCACTTTGCGGAGAATTTTAGATTTCAGAATTGCAGCTGAGGGATCATGACTCTATACTGCCACGTACTTTTTTCTTTCCTAAACCGAAGTCTTTCAAAATGGATTAAAACAAGCGTGAAACTGTTGCAGAAAAAAAAAGAATTTAGCCTAAACGTTGTGCCTAATAACTTGTAACAAGACAGGCTTAGAACATCTTTTCCCTTCTAAATTCATTTTTGTCGGTGAATGTGTCTGATACTTGATGGCATGATTTCCTTTGGAAATCATACTATATACGTAGTGTATACACACACACTGATGTTTTTTCTTGGATTAGATTTCTGGGAGGGAAATACTTTGTTTCCGTCTCTGTTGTAATTGTCTGCATGCTGGCGCATGACAACGTCTGGTCCCTGTGCACTCCCAGCATGCAGTCTGTCAAGTGCCTTCTTGGCAAGCTCTCTCCTGGGCTGCTATTTTGACAAGCATCTGATGTGCTCTCAAAATCCATTTCTTATTTGGTAAAGGAGTTAGAGTGACTACAGGTTTGACGTGTCCCCTCTGCCCCTCCTGACACGTTGCTTTTGGAGGTTTGCTGTGACAGGCGGTTTGAGGAGTTTTGTGCGAAGAGACAGCTCTCTTCGCTCCTCAAATGCTACCTAAGTTTAGTTTGAATGGATTTTCTCTTCCGTTTTTTTCCAATACAAGACTTCCTTCCCAATCAAGCTTTAACCATTCATTTATCATTGTCAGAAAAGATGAATGGCAAAATGATCACACAGGGAGATCTTAAAACTCAATGTTTTCATGCTTTTAGATTCATGTTCTATTCTTCATTGAAACTTTAATAAAGACTGTCAGTGGGAGTCAGAAGTAAAATTCTGCCTTGGTTCTGGATTTTCTGCTTCATGGATGACCTTGAACAAGCCATATTGCTGTCTTTGTGTCTCATGTAGTATCTATGCGTATATCATAGGCTGGTGTGAGGATTAAATTGGTTAATGCTTATAAAGTACTCAGAACAGACCCTGCATATAGTAAGCACTCAATAAATGTTTACTATTATTAGCAAAATGTATCTGGAACCGCCTAGAAAACTCTATTCTATACATAAGGCGTACAAAGGAAAAATAATAAAATACACATCTCAGAACATATAACCTCTGAATAGTGACTCTCTGACTCCATTTTTTTCTATGGTATTATAAATTCCTATGTGATTCCAATACTGATGGAAGTCATACATTACTTCTCTGTGCATATACCCAGTGCTCAGCAATTTCTTTTCTCCTGAATCTAAAATAGGAGGATTCAAAAGGTGATGCTCCTTCTCTCTCTGAAATGGCCTTTTCTTTTGTAGTTTCAAGATTAATCTTCAGTTATCCTTGTAGAGGAAAACTGATATTTCCTCCAAGAAGCCTTCATAGATTCTGTCTCACCTTTAATTCCCTGCTTATATCTCTATGACTGTTCTTTTACGTTGTTTAATAATTCTCTATATTTCCGTCTCTTCCATCCGCTTCTTAAGGGCAGGAGAGCCTTACTCATCTTTGCCTTCCTAATGATCCTTACACTGCTTGGAACAGCATCATAAGATGAGATAAAGGACACAGGATGTACTTACTCATCCTTAGTCAAGGGACTAAGGGACTGAATGAATGAAGCAAACCAACATTTTGTCAAAGCAAAATAGCAACAGTTTCCTACCATATTGGTCTCATGTTACGTACATTGTATATCTCATTTAAAAATATTTTGAAAAAACTGCGAGCATTTAGAACTCAAGTAATTGTGCCTGATCAGCAATAAATTAGCCCAAACAGTCTCACTTTACCTATCTTTTTCTTTCTTTTCACAAATAAGAGCGCTTCATACAACAACACAAATTAGGCAAATATACTTTCTCAGTGCCCCAGCAAACAGAGTTTGTCTTACTGACAAATATTATAACAAACAAAAAGAACAGGCAATGCGCAATCCACACTGCCTTCTTAGCATTCCTTAAATATTGCCAAGCACTCTCTGCCTCTGGGCCTTTGCACTCACTGTTCCTGCTGCTTGGAACAATTTTCTTCCAGATATCCATGGCTCTTCTTTCACGTAATACGTTATTCTACTTTGTTCTTCTCCATATTATTCTTCATGTTTTGCTATCTGACACACTATTTACTTGTTTATTTGTTTATTGCCTGAGTCTCCTCCACCAGGATGTATGCTCCATTAGCACAGGGATGTTGTTAGTTTTGTTCACTGCTGTGTCACCAGTGCCTAGTACTGCGCCTGGAATATAGTGGATACGTAGAAAATATTTGTTGACTGAATCAATACACAGAGTATTGCATAAAATATAAAATCAGCAGGACATGATGCAGAAGGTTAATTCTTCACACTAACATTTGTCTACTTCTTTCTAGAGCTGCTACGTCCAATACAGTAGCCACTGGGCACAGGTGGTTCTTGAGTGCTTAAAGTGTGGCTAGTCCAAATTGAGATGTGATGTAGCTAGAAATTACACACTTGATTGTGAAGACTTAGTACGCCAAAACATGTAAAATATCATATTAATAATTTTTGTATTTATTCCATGTTGAAAAGGTAATCTTTAGGATATACTGGGTTAAATAAAATACATCATTAAAATTAACTTCACCTGGTTCTTTTTTACTTTGCAATGAAGCTACTAGAAAATTAGAAATTATATATGCGACAGGGTTGTTCTTTTAAAGTTCAGTCCTATTATCCTTCTCAATTCATGAGGCAGAGATTTAGAAATGTATCCCAATATCTCTTTACCCCATCTTGTTTGGTGAAAGCGTTACCGACCAGGGTTCTTGTCCTCCTTAATCAATAGAAACCCATCAGAGGCCAGACAAGAGATTCAGGCCAGGCCTTATTGGGGCCCCTGCTGCAGCAGAGGGGAGTGAGAACAAACAACAGGTTCCCTTGCTTGCCTGCTCCCTGAGTGGGGGGGGGCGAGCTCATTCCTTATACAGGGTGAGGGGAGGGGTGTGTCCAGGGATCAGGCCGGAGGAGTGGCTTTGGTGGTCTGCCCACCCCTTAGGTTGTGGTGTGTGCAGGGTGCATGCGCAGTGCCCTGCATTTCCTCCCAACCCCCTGCTTTTGCTCCAGGCTCTTCAAAAGCGGCAGTTGGTTTTCTTGGTCTTTTTGTATTTTGTTGTCCGGAATTTGTCCCAACTGCGCATGCATGCAGTTATTTTTAGTCCTGTAGAGTTTCTTTGTATTTTGTGGCTCGAGGAGAGGTGTGTCCTGGTGCCAGCACTGCAGCAAAGGGTCCCAGGTCCCTGCCTGTCTCAAAAGTGCCTATACTTTTCAGCTGGGTGGATGACTGCCAGAATGAAGACCACTCTTTCCAGCGTCCCCGTAGCCAGGTGTGGCCCATGGCTTTGCACTGTGAATGGTATATGAGAGGAAGTGTTGTGTGACTTTTAAAGAGAAAGGATGTGCCCTTCCATTCCTCTTGCTTCATTCGCACTCCTGGTCAGAATGTAGACAAGGTGATGAACCACCTTGGACCTTGCAGATGAGGACAGAAGCCTACAGATGGCAGAGCAACAAGATAAAAGGACACTGATGCTCCTATGACTGTGCAGATCATACGGTTCCATGAGAGAGACATAGACGTCAATCTTTTTCAAGGTGCTGTTAACTTGGGTCTCTGTTGCAAGCAGTCAAAACAACAACTTAGCAGATACAACTGATCATTATAAAATATCAATTTCATGGTACGTTCCTATAGCATGTTTCAATTTTTCAGGCATTTCTCAGGGTCTCATTTGATGTCCACAACAACACCATCAGGTCACTAGAACAGATGTTACTATCCTGATTTTATAGATGAGAAAAACAAAGCTTAAAGCATCTCTAGACCTGTCAAAAGAGGAGGTGGTTAGAAAGCCACGTGCCCGGAATTACAGCTTAGGTTTTTTGACTTGTGTGCTAACCCTCTTTCTACTGCATTGCCCTAAGTGGAGTCAACCCTGATCACACACATGACAGCTGCATCTTGCACATTTGATCAGGCTTTTTAAAAATGAAGACAATAAATGTTGTCAAAACAACAGCAGCAACAACAACAACTATTCTGACTTTCAATACGAAGGATATTTAAAACTGGAGAACATGACTGCAAAGATCATGTTTTCCATAGCTCATGTCTCCCTTGGCACCCAGTTCTCTGCCCTATGAGTCATGTCAGTGAAAAGAAGCACAGGGAAATACGGAGGCATCTCAGGGACGAAGTGAGGACCCGAAGTGATGTGTCACAGATAAGCCAGAATACAAATGAATAGAATAAAAACATGTACCATGAAATTAAACCACAGCCAGCTGCAGGACTTAAAGATGAGGAAAATTAGAATTCTTTTCAATGGTAATATTATACTAAAGGAATTAAACTATTGAGACCTAAAAGAAAGGTTACAGCTGTCTGTTAACTTAGGTATTTCCTGTTCCATATACAATGTACTGTAATTTAAAAAGACAAAAGAGAGAAAAGTTAACCACAATTAAATGGGACTTAAGAATCTTTGCAACACATATCATTTCTTATTAACCTGAATTTCAGTGAGGTACCAGGTGTAGTTTGATGCTGTGAAAACAAAATTCTTGTTTCAACTGTTGGAGTAGTAGAAGTTCCCATACCACTTTCCGCTTAAGCTTCTCAACCTGTATCCAAATCCACGCTCAGGGATAAATCAATGGTTGAGTTTCTGTTCTTTCAGCTTCAGCCCCAGTTGCTAAGACTGCCAATAAGGTAGCTATTGCAAGAGCAATTGAGGGGACAAAGGCATTGTTCTATAAGAAATTGAATTGAAAACAATTCATTTTACACAACATCTAGCCATCAGGTGATATAATTCCAATCTCTATCAAGCCATGACAAAAGTGAAAAATGTTTGAATTCCCTTAGGAATAGAAATCTCCTCCCTACTCATCTACATGTTTTTAAATGTGAACACTTTTTTAATTGGAATATTGCTAATGAGTACATTTAAAACCACTTTAGGGAGAATATATATATCAGTTTTGTAAGCTTAAGATTACAGTGGTCAGGTTCTTGTAAAAACTGTATGCAAATAACTATACCTTGTTTTAGCTGACTTTCTAAAATCATACTTTTTTCAATTCAAGCAATTATGAACTCAAGCAATGATAACTCATACACTTCCACAAATGGCTTCCAAGTTAGTAAAAGCAGAATGATTTAATGATGAATTAAACACCAATTTCCACATTAACCAAGTCAGAAGTCTTGGCGGTACTGCTGACATTTGCCTTTCTTTCATCCGCTATACCCAATCAGTACGTAAGCTGTGGCAATGCTTCTAAAAGCTCTAGGATCCATCAATTTGCCATCTTCACTACCAATACCTTAGTCCAAGCCACCACCACCGCAGTACCTGGGCTACTGCAATAGGCTCTCCACTTCTCTCCACCTCTTCTTTTTCCTTCCCTCCATTTCATTCTACCACAGAAGTTATGATGGTGTTTTTAAAACATTAGCTACAATCAACAGAAATCCACACATATACTGTATTTACCAAAAGACATGTACAAGAATATTCCTTGTAGCATTATTTATAATAATATCAAACTATACACAATCCAAACGTCTATAACGGTAGAAAGGGTAACACTGAAATTCTGCATGGCAAGGTAAGTAGAATGCACTACACCTAGGTGCCGCGGCATGAATGTTGAGTGAAGAAAAAAACACGCTGTTGAGGGAAGTAAATCAGACACAAAGAAGTACCTATTTATAATGCCATATATATCAAGTTCAAAACTAGGCAAAGCCAGGCTTCCCTGGTGGCGCAGTGGTTGAGAGTCCGCCTGCTGATGCAGGGGACACGGGTTCATGCCCTGGTCTGGGAAGATCCCACATGCTGCGGAGCGGCTGGGCCCGTGAGCCATGGCTGCTGAGCCTGCACATCTGGAGCCTGTGCTCTGCAACGGGAGAGGCCACAACAGTGAGAGGCCCGCATACTAAGCAAAGCCAAGGGGTTCTTTTTCTCCAGCTTTATTGAGGTCTAGTTGACAAATAAAATTATATATATTTAAAGTGTATAATACAATGATTTTATATGTGTATACTTTGTGAAATGATTATCGCAATCAGGTCAGTTTACACATCTATCACCTCACTTCACAGAGTTACCCTGTGTGTGGGGGGGGGTGGGGGTAAGGATACTTAAGATCTATTCTCCTAGGAAGTTTCAAGTATATAATACAGTATTAATAACTACAGTCATCATGCTGTACATTAGATCCCTAAAACTTATTCATCTTAAAACTGAAGACTTGTACTCTTTAACCTGTGTCTCTCCATCTCCCCCTCCCCTAAGCCCCTGGTAACCACCATTCTACTCTCTGTTTCTATGAGTTTGACTTTTTTTAAAAAAAGATTCCACCTTTAATGAGATCATACAGCATTTGCCTTTCTCTGTCTGACTAATTTCACTTTGCATAGTGCCCTCAAGTTCCATCCATGCTGTCACAAATGGCAGGATTTCCATATATACCACCTCTTCTTTCTCCATTCATCCGTTGATGGGCACTTAGGTTGTTGCCATATCTTGGCTATTTTGAATTAAATGAAGCAATATGCATGGAAGTGCATATATCTCTTTGAGATCCTGTTTTCATTTCTTTTAGATATATTCCTAGGAGTGAAATTGCTGGATTACATGGTAGTTCTGTTTTTAATTTTTGGAGGAACCTCATACTCTTTTCCATAGTGGCTGCACCATTTGCATTCCCACCAACAGTGTAGGAGGGTTCCCTTTATTCCACATCCTCACCAGCACTTATCTCTTGTGCTTTTGATGACAGCCATTCTAACAGGTGTGAGGTGATAGCTCATTGTGGTTTTGATTTGAGTTTCCCTGATGATCAGTGTAGCTGAGCACTTTTGATGAAGAAGCCACTGTCTTCTTCAGAAAGATGTCTATTTAGGTCCTTTAGGCAAAACGCATTTGCGATGTTGGAAGTCAAGGTACTGGCATCCTGCAACTTTACCAAATTCATTGATTAGCTCTAGTAGTTTTCCGGTGGCATCTTTAGGATTATCTATGTATAGTGTCATGTCATCTGCAAAGAGTGACAGTTTTACTTCTTCTTTTCCAATTTGTATTGCTTTTATTTCTTTTTCTTCTCTGATTGCCATGGCTAGGACTTCCAAAACTATGTTGAATAATAGTGGTGAGTGTGGACATCTTTGTTTTGTTCCTGATCTTAGAGGAAATGCAGTTTTTCACCATTGAGAATGATGTTTGCTGTGGGTTTGTCACATATGGCTTTCTTATGTTGAAGTAAGTTCCCTCTATGCCCACCTTCTGGAGAGTTTTTAATCATAAATGGTTGTTGAATTTTGTCAAAAGCTTTTTCTGCATCTACTGAGATGTATTTTGTTGAGGGTTTTTGTGTTTATATTCGTCAGTGATATTGGTCTGTAATTTTCTTTTTTCACCTCAATGTTCATTGCAGCACTATTTATAGTAGCCAGGTCATAGAAACAACCTAAATGCCCATTTAAAGACAAATAGATAAAGAAGATGTGGTATATATATACAATGGAATATTCCTCAGCCATAAAAAGGAATGGAATTGGGTCATTTGTAGAGACATGGATGGGCCTAGAGACTGTCATACAGAGTGAAGTAAGTCAGAAACAGAAAAACAACTATTGTCTATTAACACATATATGTAGAATCTAGAAAAGTGGTACAGATGAACCTGTTTGCAAGACAGAAATAGAGACACAGACGTAGAGATCAAACGTGTGGGCACCAATAGGGGAATGGTGGGGTGGGATGAAATGGGAGATTGGGATTGACATGTATACACTAATATGTATAAAATAGATAACTAATCAGAACCTGCTGTATAGCACAGGGAACTCTACTTCACTTTGCTGTACAGTAGAAACTAACACAACTTTGTAAAACACTATACCCCAATAATAAAAAAAATTGTGGATTTTTATTTCAAAAAAAGAAAAAAAGATACTGGTAACCCTGGGGGTGCGGGGAAGGGGGAGACAATGACCGGAACAGGGAATTCTGGGTACTGGTTATATGGGGGTGTTCACTTTGTAAACATTCATTAAACTCCACACTTAGGATTCGTACTCTTTTCTCTACATATGTTATATTTCAACATAAAATCTACTTTAAAAAAATACTAATCTGATCATGCCATGCTCCTATTTAACGTTAGGCTTAGGACTAAAGGTCAACACCATTGCAGCACAACATTACAACCTTACTGTCACATCATGGCTCCAGCTTCCTAAGGACCACGCTTCCTTTCTGCATAGTTTCGGTTTCCTTCAATGCACGACGGGCCTTCTCACCTCAGGGCCAGCTCTCGGGCTCGCCCCTCCCCCTGGAGGTCTCTTTTCCCGCCCTTTGCCTGGTTCACTGCTACCCACCTTTCAGATCTCGGCTTCAACTGATTTTCACGTGGAGGCTTCCCTGACCCTCGAGCAGGTCATACCCTCCTGTTAAGCCTTCTGGCCTCTTCGCATCACCTGTAACCTTTGCTTCATTATCTGATGTAAACACAGTTCTCTCTTGTCGCTCTCTCTCCAATTAACTGCCCCAGAACCCACCAGCACCATTAAGAAGGAAGTCTACTGTGTCCTTCTCAGGGTCTCCCCCTGAATGATCCAGGCACCCTGTAGGGCAGTCAAACCAAGCAGTGTTGCGGCCAAGCGAAGCGCAGACCAGAGTCCAGGTGGCCCACCACTGTCCCACTTACTCTCAGCATGTGTACACGGGGCGGTGCCCAAACAGCTTGCTGCCCATCCTGCTGCCCCAGTACCTGGTCAGACTTTAGCTGCACCCAGCTTTGGTTCAGCTTCACTTGCACAGCTATCGTTCTCCAAAGCAGCCTGCAGCCCTGGGACCTCAGGGGCCTGTGCCCTTCTTTCCCACTCACTCTAAAGCCCCTGTCTGTGGTAGCTTACAGGTCAAACTCAGCCGGCAGATACATTTTGTTTGGCCCAAATGGTGTCTATTTAAGATTGACCTTTAAATGCCAGTAGATATCACATGAAAATTTGGAGTTACAACTTCTCTTGAAAATGTGGAAGCTCTTCCAGCAAAGGGCCCACATTCCCAAATGGCAACAATGGGCTGAAGCTGAGTAGCAGCTGCTGCCTTGCACCCAGCATGCCCCTTCCATGCAAGCCCCAGTCCCTACTATTCCCTATTGCCTCCCTGACTCAAGGCCAAATGGCAATTGCCATTTATCAATGTGATGCACTGTTAATTTTTCTTTCAAGGAGTCAAAAGAAAAATAAACTATTTCTTTACATATGTTTATCTCAGATGTGGGGGAATTAAAGATAAACCAAGCATTTTCATGTTTCAAGAAAAATGGGGAAAACATATTATTTCAGCATGTGAAATTTTTCCTATTTATTTATTGTACACCAAAAAAACTGTATCTCTATCACAATTAGACAACCATCATGATACCATCATGGCACAATCATAGAAACAAAACAAGAATTGTAACCGATACACCCTAAAAAAATTGTGGTGAAAACTTAATACACTAAAAGAAGACTAAAATTTCAACTGAATTTTTTTTAATACAAATAAACTAGAGGATATGAGGCACATCAAATATTAAACTAATTGCCCCAGCATCATACTTTAATGGATTATTAATTAATTTTTTAATGTGCCCTATGACTGCAGCAGAAATTGTGTCCTGAGCAGCAAAAATTTTCTGTAATTGTGAAATCTTCCCAGATGTACTATTGTTCAACATGCTAAAGATACAGTGAGAACCTAAAGATAATGTTATAGAAGGTGATGTGTGTTTTCTCAGAACTCGTCACATCAGCAAAAGGAGCAGTTTGCAAGAGATGCCCCTCCTCCACCAAAAAGGCCTTTTCTAAACCCAAAATGCCACTGCCCATTCACTTTGCAGTTGCATAAATGTAAGGTCTCTGAAGATTTGCTGGCAGCAGACTTCGTGTCTCTGCCCAGGAGGAGAGGATCTGATACCTTCCATGGACTTTCAGAAAAACGAAACTGTTTGCCATCATCACAATTATAATTAAATGAACCTATGTGCAAAGCAGAAATAGAGATGCAGACATAGAGAAAAATAAACATATGGACACCAAAGTGTGGTGGTGGGATGAACTGGGAGACTGACATTGACATATATACACTACTATATATAAAAGAGATAACTAATGAGAACCTAGTGTATAGCACAGGGAACTCTACTCAATGCTCTGTGGTGACCTAAATGGAAAGGAAATCCACAAAGGAGGGGATATATGTATACATGTGGCTGATTCATTTTGCTATACAGCAGAAACTAACACAACGTTGTAAAGTAACTATACTCCAATAAAAATTTTTTAAAAAACCTTATATCACGTAATACAGCCAGGTACATTTTTATCTCCTTTTCATTTTACTTTTGAATCATCATGCTGTAACAATTTTATAAATTATGCTATCGTAAATAAATGCGTATTTTATTCTTTTCTTATAAAAGTTATAATTAAATGATTATCTGTGAAATTAGTTGTTTAATGCATATCTCACCTGTCACATTGAAAACTATGTAAGGGTCAAAATAATTTCTAGTTTTTCACCACCTTCTCCCCCAGGGTTCAATAAATGTGCTGGTAGCTAGAGAGAGGCAAGATCAAAGAGATGGCTCAAATCTTATATTTCCAACTTCCTACTGCTGTAACTATCCAAAAGTCCTCAAGATCTTGAAACTGAGGCTATCTTACCCCGCCATCCACTTGAACCCCAACAGATGGGCGCCAGCAGCCAGCAGATGAGATCCCTTGCAGTGGGCACACCTCCACCAACAGATAAACAGTGGAGAATGATTTTCAAGCACAGCCCTATCAAAGTAGTAGTCTTACTTTAACTAATCCAGTGTCTCTCAGTGGTACTATTATCTGGTATTTCTTGTGATTGTCTTATTTCCTCCACGTCTTAAGCTTTTCATGGGAATGAATATTATAGAACTTTTTGGATGCCTCTAAATTAACATGGTGCCAAGTGCGCACTCTATAAATACTTGCTGAATTAATTTTTCTTACCCCATTTAACTGCTTTTTAACAGAGCATATTATGGCATGTGTGTTCACCTTGATGCAGTTAGAAAATCACTCAAGGTACTATGAACTGAGTCAAAAGGAATAACACACACAAAGAAAATGCTTCTCTCTGAAGAACTGATTCTAAATACCATTCACAAGGGACATTTTCATTAAGTAAGACCTCTGACATGTATCTCTTTAACTTTGATTTCTTTTTCCTGTAGCCAAAGTTGACAGGAAAATATGTAAGGAGAGGAGAAACATGAGCATGCAATAAAAAGGCACAGGTGGAAGAATGTGACAATTTACGTGAAATATTGATAGCATGTTGAATTATAGAAATGTAAAAAGAAATATCTAGAGCAAAAGTTCTGGAGAAATCTCAAATACCTTGTTTAAAGTATCCTAATAACCCTAAAAGAATAATAAATAAAATGAACACTTTTCTGTGTTGAGAACCACTATTTAAGTACCCTTTCTAGAGAGACTATATTCAAAGCTTTGTTTATTTACTTCTCTGAAGATTGTTTAAAAATACGCAATATGCCATTGAAACTGGGTCACCAAGTAAAAACTTTTAACGTTTACAAAGCAATGATTTATTAAAATACTTCATTATTCTATGATGCATGCCTGAATTTTTCTGTCAGTTGCTGTAGGTTTGATGTATCAACTGTAGATTTCTTAGATGATATTTTGTCTTGGGGTGGCTAAGTGTAGGCAGCTCTTTAATAATTTTCATCCCTAGATGATGGTCCCGCAAATGAACAAAATGATTATATTTTACATTACATGTATGACATTGCATGATTCAGATGATCAGATCTCAATCTTCTGAGTCTTCTTATGCCAGAAAGTAAGAACATGCTCAGAAAATCTGATAGGAGGATGTTACAAAAATACGGGAAATAACTTGAAGGGAATCTCACAGGCCAAATGTGTGACAGTAATGAATTGTAAGCCACAGAAAAAATTAAAACCCAGGAGGAAGAACTGATAATAAATAGATTAGTAAATGGGAGTAGGAAGGGCTCTTGTTCCAGCCCTCAGTGGAAGACTGAGTGCCAAATGGTAAACACAGAGAGGGCATTCGGTTTGTAAAATTACCATTTCACAATCGTGGGAAAGGTGAGTTCAGGCAAGAAATGTCAACGGATGCTAAATCTAGGAGGAAACTTCAGATGAGAAGCATTATGTTTGCATAGTCAAACTGTCTTTCTACAAATTGCTTATTAAATATACAGGAAAACATAGTAAAAATATGGTAAAGAAATTGGACAAAACCTTGACCACCTGATCAAAAGTAGCACCACCAAAGGGGACAAAATGGACATGATGTGCCTCGGGATGTGATACTTTGAAAGGTCCTCAGCATCACTTATGTAGGACTCCTATGAGGACAACTGCCTGAACATGGTCATTTGGAAATACCCAACAAACCCCAAATGAGGAGCATTCTATTCAAAAAAAGGGCTTGTATCCTTTAAATATGTCAGTGCCATGAAGGACTGTGGAACTCTTCCAGATTGGAGAAGATTAAAGAGTCATGACAATTAAATAGATATTTGATCTTAGACTTGACCCTGTACTGGAAGGGGAAAAAGGATATTAAAAAGGACATCATTGGGTCAATTGACAAAACTGGAATACAGAAAGTAGATTAAAGTATTGCATCAGTATTAAATTTATTTACATTGACAACTGTATTGTGGCTATGTAAGAAAATATCCCTCAAAAAGAGTCATGTACCACAGTGTTCATTGCAGCACTATTTACAATAGGCAGGACATGGAAGCAACCTAAGTGTCCATCAACAGATGAATGGATAAAGAAGATGTGGCACATATATACAATGGAATATTACTCAGCCATAAAAAGAAATAAAATTGAGTTATTTGTAGTGAGGTGGATGGACCTAGAGTCTGTCATACAGAGTGAAGAAGTCAGAAAGAGTAAAACAAATACCGTATACTAGCATGTATATATGGAATCTAAAAAAAAAAGAGAAAAAAATGGTTCTGAAGAACCTAAGGGCAGGACAGGAATAAAGACACAGACATAGAGAATGGACTTCAGGACATGGGAAGGGGGAAGGGTAACCTGGGAAGAAGTGAGAGAGTGGCATAGACATATACACACTACCAAACGTAAAACAGATAGCTAGTGGGAAGCAGCCGCATAACACAGGGAGATCAGCTCTGTGCTTTGTGACCACCAAAAGGGGTGGGATAGGGAGGGTGGGAGGGAGGGAGACGCAAGAGGGAGGAGATATGGGGATATATGTATATGTATAGCTGGTTCATTTTGTAATACAGCAGAAAGTAACACAACATTGTAAAGCAATTATACTCCAATAAAGATGGTAAAAAAAAGAAAATATCCCCATTCTTAGCCAATACACAGTAAGTACTAGCACAATGATGCATACAACTTACTCTCAAGTGGCAGGAACACACTGTAGGGGGGATGTTAAAAGCAGATGTTAAATTATTTAAACGTTAACAAACAAATTATATCGAGATTATGTAAACCTGGGTAGAGGATATTTGGGTTTTATTAATACTTTTCCTACACCTTTTCTATAAATTTAAAATGACTTCCAGGTAAAACTTTTAAAACAGCAAGTCTTTATTTAAGGTCCAAATACATAACTTCCGATCGGTGGTATATGAATCATATCTTAATGAGGTTATCATTAAATGGCAATGATAAAATCTAGGTGATGACATAAAGGTGTTTACTGTAAAATTACTTCCAGTTTGCTTGAAATAATTTGAAAACTTTTAAAATAAAATGATCTTAATAAAAAATTAAAATAAAATTAAAAAATAAAATCCAAATATCTAGAAAGGGGATTAATGCAGCAAAAATTACATTAAAAATGCACATTTTTTGGATGCTAACAACTTCTCTAAGCACTGTGTACAACTGGTATTAATATAACCTAAGTCTTGGACCACACCAGTGACTTCAGCAAAAAGAATTTTGATATGTGCAGCCTCTTGTTTTGTGCTCTCTAGGATTATTCCAATATTGTACTCACAGTTGAGGTCCACAAGCTTCAAAGCTGGGCATGAACTTGAGTATTTTGGCATTATATACAGCCTTTGATCCTGTAATAATAGAACTTAAGGCCAAGCTAGCTAAAACTTGCTTCATACAGTGCAAAAACTTCCCTTGATATTTCTTCCCTAACAGCTCTTCTCACGCTGCAAGTTCACAAAAAGAATGTGGCCACAACTAACCCCCTCTGTTCTCATGACTATATTTTATCCTACACATCAATTAGACCTGGACATTGAGGCATTTGTGAGTCCCCTTGTTTCGTCCAGTATTTTCCTCTTTCCGTTTAGTGAGGCACAGCCTCTCTGCACAAATCCATCCCTAGGTTGACCTAGGCTTCAAAAGCCAATGGCTTCCTTCATGCTCTACCTACAAACCAACTGTAATCACTGCTTTTCTCTAATTCCCTCCTCCTTCACTGCATCCAACTGTGCGATTTGGAAGTATTTTCAATTCTATAAGCTTAAGTCTTTCTCAAATCTGTCCCACTCTATCCATCTCCACAGCTACCACTATCTGAGTTCAGAAGTCATCATCTTATTGTACCTTCCCAACTCCAGATGCAAACCACTCCGGTCCATCCTCCAAATACGTGGTTGCCAGAGCGTCTGCTTGAAATGATCATGCTGATATCTGCTCGCCTATGTTCGTAACAGCGTGATTCACGGTAGGCAAGAGGTGGAGTCAACCCAAATGCCCACAGACAGAAGACCGATAAATGAAATACACACAATGGAATATGATTCACCTTTAAAAAGGAAGGAAATCCTGCCACATGCTACTAAATGGATGAATCTTGAGGACGTTATGATAAGTGAAATAAGCCAGTTACAGAAAGACAAGTACCATATGAGTCCACTATTATGAGGTATCAAAAGTAATCAAACTCATAGAAACAGAAAGTAGAATCGTGGTTACCAAGAGTTGGGGGCAGGGAGGGGGAAAAAGGAGTTGTTGCTCAATGGGTATAGAGTTTCAGATTTGCCAGGTGAAAAACCTCTAAAGACCTGTTTCATATACTACTGAATTATATATATCAAAATGGTTAAGATGGTAAAATTTATGTTATGTGATTTTTACCACAGTAAAAAAAAGTGAATGAGCATGTCATTCTTCTATTTAAAATTTCTTCATAGTTTTCTATCACCTTTGGGCAAAATCAAAACCTCTTACCGTTTCAAACAAGGTCTTGTGTAATCTGGCTACTGTCTGCCTTTCATTCTCAGGCAGTTCACATCATTCTAGTTACATCACATACAAGTAATTTCTTCAGTTCACCATTTTCCCTCATCCCTTCTTGCTTTGCACATGAAGGACCCTCTGCCTGGAACAACCCCTCAGTTCTTATCTACCTTCAAGATCAGGCTAAGCATCACTTTCTCTTGTGTTCTCTGAGACCCCTGGCTTGAGGTAGGACCCACAACGCTCTCCTCTCATTTCACTCCATATGTATTTCAACTTCACCTTCTACTGCAAGATAATTATAGGATTCATTGCCTGTCCTCCAAATGGTATTGATCTTGAGAATAGAAAATGTGCATACTTGCTATTTCTGGATCCCTAGCCCTGACAAGGTGCCTTATACATGGTAGCATGTCAGTAAGTGCTTGTTGAATGAGTAAATGGACTCCTAGTCAAACTTGGTGGCTCAAGTATAAGGGTTCTAGTATTCATCACTGCTGTAACAACACCTTTGGCTCTGAAAAATATATTTAAGACTCTTTGGAGCTTTCGTCAACTTTTCATCATCACCCTTTGATATTTTGAGCAGGAATCTTCTATGTTAATCAGTCAGGTGTAGCTATAGGGTGGGGCTTTCTTGGAGTCAAAATCAATACATCCTCCCGGGGCCAGATTGGAAATTTCATTCCTGCCTGATAAAAGAGAAGTTAAGTTTGATATCACACAAAATTAGGGTTGTATTTTAATTCACAGTTTATTTTCTACCTGTTTCTAGTGTCTTGCCAAACATCTCAGAACAGTTCATGAATTGGAAGCAAGTTCAACTGTTGCAGAAAACATTAAATGACATGGCATGTCTATGATGAGAAAGGGTTTTCTAAATGCAGTTGGACATGTTATGTAGCTATTGTTAAAAGATACAGCTCACTGAAACTAAAATCATTGTGTTTTATAGGCATTAGCCAACATTCAATGGACTGTCTTTAATAAATTCATTTACCAGGCCAATTAACTCATTAACTTGGAAATGCTTTTTTCCATTAAATTATTCAGGAAATTCTATCAGAAATTTTACAATTGCACACTATAGATATTGAAGTTCTTGTATAGGTTGTAAAGTCAGCTGTAAAAACCTACCTTAAAATATTTTAAGCTAATTCTTTTTTTCCTTTTCCATTATGGTTTATTACAATATATTGAATATCCACTGGTCCCTGTGCTATACAGTAGAACCTTGTTATCTA
Source organism: Tursiops truncatus (assembly GCF_011762595.2). Lineage (NCBI taxonomy): Eukaryota > Metazoa > Chordata > Mammalia > Artiodactyla > Delphinidae > Tursiops > Tursiops truncatus. The sequence continues at coordinate 8,463,189 of NC_047034.1, read as the reverse complement.
TTTTATATATAGTAGTTTGCATCTGCTAACCCTGAACTCCCAATCCATCCATCCCCTGCCTCTCCTCTCCCCTGGCATAGAGAACAAGTCTGTTCTCTATGTCTGTGAGTCTGTTTCTGTTTCATAGATAGGTTTATTTGTGTTATATTTTACATTCAACATGTAAGTGATATCATATGATGTTTGTCTTTCTCTTTCTGACTTACTTCACTTAGTATGATAATCTCTAGGTTCACCCAGGTAGCTGCAAATGGCATTAATTTCATTCTTTTTTTGTGGCCAAGTAATATTTCATTATATATATATATATATATATATATATACACACACACACACATGCCACATCTTCTTTATCCATTCATCTGTTAATGGACATTTAGGTGGCTTCCATGTCTTGGCTATTGTAAATAGTGCTGCTTTGAACACAGGGGTGCATATATATTTTTGAATTATAGTTTTGTTCAGATATATGCCCAGGAGTGAGATTGCAGGATCATATGATGGCTCTATTTTTAGTTTTTTGAGGAATCTCCATACTGTTCTCCATAGTCACTGCCCCAATTTACATTCCCACCATAAACATAGAAGTGTTCCCTTTTCTCCACACCCTCTCCAACATTTATTTATAAACTTTTTATTGATGGCTATTCTGACTGGTGTGAGGTGGTACCTCACTGTAGTTTTGACTTGCATTTCTCTAATAATTAGCGATGTTGAGCATCTTTTCATGTTAAGCTAATTCTAATTCCACTTCCACAATGTGGTTTAACCACGGACTTATACAAGTACTTAAGCAGATACACAGCTTATATATATTTTTTTTAGGGGGGAGGGAGGGATATACATGATACTTGGTGGCATCCTTGTTGATACTTGCATGCAAAAATGCAAAGCTATAGCCAGCAAAGAGTCAAGTTAAGCTCTTAAATTTTCACATAGAATGGCAATTCCTTCAGTCAAATGTCGTCTCCTTGGAGATGGAAGTAGAAAATCACCATTATTATCAATAATATTATAATATTCATAGGTATGACTATAATTGTGGACAATACATGGAAAATGAGATTCCTCACTATAAGACTGTGAGAAGTTTCTTCTCTGTACCTACTTTCATTATCTGCAAAATGGGAATAAAAGCACCTATCTCATAGGGTTCTGAGAATTAATAAGTAAATATATATAAATACAAATGAGTACATACTACTATATGCAAAGCATTTCTCCGGATTAAGAAATGAAAAGATGAACAATAATCTCTGACCTTAAGGAGACCCTCCATGCTTACAGTAGATTGTTTGCAGAGAAGGCTCCAATTAATGGCTTCCCTGTCTCCACACCCTTTGTAAAATACCTTTGAAGTGCCTCCTATTAAGAGGCAGAATTTATTTCCTTACCTTTCAATCCAGGCTGGATGCGTGACTTGTTCCAGCCAACAGAAGGTGGTGGAAGTGAAAGTGTGGCAGTTCTGAACCCAACTTCAAGAAGCCTCTCATGCTTCCTGGTTCCTTCGTCTTTGCCATGAGAACACACATGCAGTCCTCCACTGGAAAATGGGAGATCCACAGCCTACTTATCTACTGTTGCTCTAGTTGTCAGTCGGCCAGCTCCACACATAAGACCAAGTCCATCCTAGACAAGACAGACCACAGCCAACTGCAAGCTGAAAGTAGACACAAGAGCAAGCCCAGCTAAAAGCAGCCTAACAGGACCTAGATTAAGAGTGAGTTCAGAAGACACCAACTGATGCATAGACTAGTCATAAACACAGTAGTACAATAAGCCCCCTACATATGAACCTTCAAGTTGCAAACTTTCAAAGATGTGAACGTGCTTTTGCATGTCCAGTCACGTAAGGTAGTTCACGTGTCTGGCTTGCATTGTCACATGTGTGCATCCTCTACAAATGGTTGTGTTTTTGTGTACTTTACTGTACAGTACTGTATAGAGTATAGTATCTTTATTTCAAGCCCAGGATGTCCAGAAGTAAGTGTAAAAGCAGCAGTGATGTAGTTGGTACTGTACTTTTCAAGGTACTGTACTGTAAGATTAAAAATGTTTTCTTTATTTCTTGGGTTTGTTTTTTGTGTATTATTTGTGTGAAAAGTATTGTAAACCTATTACAGTACAGTACTATATAGTCGATTGTGTTAGTTGGGTACCTAGGCTAAGTTTGCTGGACTTACAAACAAATGGACTTATGAACACGCTCTCGGAATGGAGCTCATTCGTATGTAGGGGACTTACTATAAATGGTTTGGGGTGGTATGTTGTACATGAATAGCTAACCAATATAACATCCATTGCCAACTAAGTTTTAACCTTTATCTCAAGAGCATGATCTGATTGTAATCCCCCCAAACTAGGGCTTTTATTTGGTACATACAGAATCTAAATTATTATTGAAGTCTTGTGGAGTTTGTGTTTTCTTTGAAGGCTACTCCATGCAGAGACGGGAGATCAATGATTATCTTTAGCCAAATCCTGCTTAAAAATACATTATGTTTGGCCAGCAGCAAAAACGGCGCTTTTTAAGTCTTGGGATATGATTATCTTTAAGAGCTACACATATTCTTCAGTATACTACATTCCTGCCAATTCCTACTATTGTAATCGGCCCAATTTACACTTAAGTTATTTGCCTGGTTCTAGGGAGGGATATTTCAGGTTGCAATCCCTGGTGTAGATTGTGACTGAAGGCTCTTTTTAAAAAATGCAATGCATCTCTGAGTCAACATACTGATGGGAATTCTAACCAGTGCAATAAGGCAAGAAATAAAAGGTACACAGACTGAAAAGGAAAAAAATAAAGCTGGCCCAATTTGCATATGACATAAAAATCTACATAGAAAATACCAAGGAATCTATTAAAAAAACTTCTGGAACTACTAAATGAGTTTAGCAAGGTTGCAAGACACAAACACGAGGAGACAGATTAAAAACACAATGCTGTATATAATCACTCAAAAAAAGAGAGAAATACTTGGGTATAAATCTAACAAAATTTGTATGCTGAGAACTACAAAATTCTGATGGAAGAAATCAAAGAAAACCTAAATAAGTGGAAATACATACTGTTTTCATAGATTAGTAGACTCAACATAGTAAAGGTGTCAATTCTCCCCAAATTGATCTATAATTTATAATTTCTATCTAAAAATCAGCAAGATTTTTTCATAAATATAAACAAGTTGATTTTAAAATTTATATGGAAAGGCAAAGGAATTAGACTAGCTAATACAATTTTGAAAAAGAAGAATAAAATGGGAGGAAACAATCAACCCAATAGTAAGCCTTAATATAGCTATATAATTAAGACAGTATAGTATTAATGGAGGGATAAATGCATAATCAGTGGAACAGATTAGAGAACCCAGAAGTAGACTCACACATAGATGGAAAGATAATATTTGAGGCCCACAGGAAGGATTGTGAGTAGGGGAATGATTCCTTTCAACCAATGGTGCTGAAGCAATTGGCCATCCACAGGCAAAGAAAAAAGAAAAAAAAAAAAACCTTGGACCTAAGCCTCACACTTTATACAAAACTTTACTCAGAATGGATCATAGATTTAAATGTAGAGCATAAACTTATAAACCTTTTAGGAGAAAATGTAAGAGAAAATCTTCAAGACTCATAGCTAGGTAAAGCATTCTTAGATGTGACACCAAAAACAATCTATAAAAGAAAAAAGTCGATAAACTGGACTCCATTAAAATTAAAGATCCTGTCAAAAGAATAAAAAGACAAGCTGTGGACCAGGAGAAAAATATTTGCAAACCACAGATACAACAAAGGATTTGTATCTAGAATACAAAGGGAGTCATGGCTTTGCACAGTAGTGTGAAACCATAAAAAAGACCATGCAAGTTAAAACCATACAAAGCAACTTTAACAGTCAGTGGGAAGAGGTATAGTTGTCCCATGACTTTTAAATATTTTTGTCAAAACCTTAAAAACTTTCTTATTTTTGGTAATGCAGAAAAATTTTACAAGTAGAAAAAATTTCTTTAGTACATTTTAATTTAAAGCATTAGAAACACTGATAAAGTTTTAGTACTAAGTTAAAGGCTACCAGGTGTGCGACAGATATACTATATCCCCCCTTTGTCCCTGGAAGACTTCCTTAGTTGGTCACTGCACATCACACCTGACCTGTATCTTTTTCAACACGTGTTTCCGGTAGTCATTTTAACCTGAGTTGGCACTTGAGGTGAAAACTATGGCATTATTATATTTTAAAAAAATTTTATTGGAGTGTAGTTGCTTTACAGTGTTGTGTTAGTTTCTGCTGTACAGCAAAGTGAATCAGCTATACATATACATTTATCCCCTCTTTTTTAGATTTCCTTCCCATTTAAGTCACCACAGAGCAACGGGTAGAGTTCCCTGTGCTATACAGTAAGTTCTCATTAGTTATCTGTTTTATACATTGTAGTGTATATATGTCAATCCCAATCTCCCAATTCATCCTAACCCTCCTTTTCCCCTTGGTGTCCATACGTTTGGTCTCTACATCCGTGTCTCTCTTTCTGCTTTGCAAATAAGTTCATCTGTATCATTTGAAAACTAAGGCATTATTAATTGCTAATAGTGAATAGAGAAAAAGTTATCAATTTGGACTGTGGGTGAGGTCAGATTGACTTAAAGAAATGAAATGTCTGATAATAAAATATCTCATAACTGATGGAGGCCAGCTCTGAACTAGGTGTAGTGGATGCTAATGATGGTCCACCAGTGTCCCCTTGTCTACCTGAGTTTTCTTGCCCCTGTGGACAACCCCCAACTCCCTGACATGTTCCCACCATAGGTCCCTGCATCTTCCCCTTTCCCTGCTGGAGGGTTTTGTCCAGTGTTACTGGAACTTGCTCAGCTGTAAAAGCTAAACCGAAGTTTGAGAGAGCTAAACCCTTGGGAGGCAACCTTCAATCACTGGGGTTGGGGGTGGTGGACAAGTGTCCCAGCCCGTCCTCTGGTGGGAGGGTCCTGATGTTTGTCTCACAAGGGCTCTGAGAGGGTCTCCAGCAAAACTGAGCCCTTCTTACTTTTTATTGGCTCTTCTCCCTTCCCTGTCTCACTTGCCTACCTTCCTAACATGCCTCCTGGTCTTACTTTCCAAATAATCTATCTGCCTCTAAGAGGCAGAAAATATCTATTTTTTTTTTAACAAATTTATTGTCTTAGAGTTTCCTTTTATAGGAGCACAAATTAAGATTCCAGGTTGACAAACTATTACAGGAACCATTTTATAGGCAGATAATTTTTATAATCAACATTACTCTTAATGTCTATAAGGGAGTCATTGATTTTATTACAGTTTTTAGAGTTGGAAGGACCAGTGGTAGATTCTATTTTTGGTCACTATTATTCATTAACTCTCCCTGTATGAAGATTGCACAGCCCTACTCTGTTGAACTCAGGAGTGGCCGTGTGACAGGCTTTGGCCAATGAAATGTGGGTGGAAGTGACATGTATCACTTTCTAACAAAGGCTTTATGAGCTAGCTCATGGTTTTCCATCTCTCTCTTCCCTCTGGCTAAGGCAGTCAGAGTTCCAGCTGAAGCTGCTCCATCATCCTAAGCCCAAGAGTGAAGATGATAGAGGTGGGACACGACCTCACCTGACCTACAGTGAACACGTACAATCAATAAAAAATAGACATTTTCCCTGTAAATTACTGAGGTTTTGGAGCAATCTGTTGCCACAGCATAATTTAAGGTAAATTGACTAATAAAGGAGAGTTAAAGATAATTTAGTCCAGTGGTTCCCAATCTTGGTTAATCATAAGATTTGCTAGGGAACATTTTACATATAGAGATTTAAAAATTCTTATTCTTATTCAGATATGGTCACCTTATCTTTGATAAAGGAGACAAAAATATACAGTGGAGAGAAGACAGCCTTTTCAATAATTGGTGCTGGGAAAACTGGACAGCTACACGTAAAAGAATGAAATTAGAACACTTCCAAACACCATACACAAAAATAAACTCAAAAACGGGTTAAAGACCTAAATGTAAGTCCAGACACTATCAAAGTCTTAGAGGAAAACATAGGCAGAACACTCTATGACATAAATCACAGCAAGATCCTTTTTGACCCACCTCCTACAGAAATGGAAATAAAAACAAAAAGAAACAAATGGGACCTAATGAAACTTAAAAGCTTTTGCACAGCAAAGGAAACCATAAACAAGACGAAAAAACAACCTTCAGAATGGGAGAAAATATCTGCAAACAAAGCAACTGACAAAGGATTAATCTCCAAAATATATAAGCAGCTCATGCAGCTCAATATCAAAAAAACAAACAACCCAGTCCAAAATGGGTAGAAGACCTAAACACGTTTCTCCAAAGAAGATATACAGATGGCCAACAAACGCCTGAAAGGATGCTCAACATCACTAATCATTGGAGAAATGCAAATCAAAACTGCAATAAGGTATCACCTCACACTGGTCAGAATGGCCATCATCAAAATACCTACAAACCATAAATGCTGGAGAGGGTGTGGAGAAAAGGGAACCCTCTTGCACTGTTGGTGGGAATGTAAATTGATACAGCCACTATGGAGAACAGTATGGCAGTTCCTTAAAAAACTAAAAATAGAATTACCATATGACCCAGCAATCCCACTACTGGGCATATACCCAGAGAAAACCATAATTCAAAAAGACACATGCACCCCAATGTTCATTGCAGCACTATTTACAATAGCCAGGTCATGGAAGTAACCTAAATGCCCATTGACAGACGAATGGATAAAGAAGATGTGGTACATATATACAATGGAATATTCCTCAGCCATCAAAAGGAACGAAATTGGGTCATTTGTAGAGACGTGGATGAATCTAGAGACTGTCATACAGAGTGAAGTAAGTCAGAAAGAGAAAAACAAATATCGTATATTAACGCATATATGTAGAACCTAGGATAATGGTACAGATGAACTGGTTTGCAGGGCAGAAATTGAGACACAGATATAGAGAACAAACGTATGGACACCAAGGGGGAAAGTGGTGGGGATGGGGGTGGTAGTGTGATGATTTGGGCGATTGGGATTGACATGTATACACTGATGTGTATAAAAGGAATGACTAATAAGAACGTGCTCTATAAAAAAAAATAAATAAAATTAAAAATTAAAAAAAAATAGAAGAGGCTATGTGTGAGCTGGAGGGAAAAGCGAAGAAGGAAGTTGACCAGTTTTTTAGTGAACTGGGGCTAAAAGAATAGCAGAACCTAGAGAATACTGTCTTCACTCATATCATGTAAATGCTTGTGTAGCAAAGTTTGTGGGAAAAAAATGTTGATTGCTAGGATAGATGAATCACTTTTCACACTTCAAGGTAAGGATATCCTAGTGGGGGCAAGGGGGTTATATTATTTGATACTGTTTTCTTTCATCAGATGTTCTGTTTCAGCCCCATTGTACAAAGAGATTGAAAAAACGTATCTCTTTAGATTGCTATGAATTTTGGAGGGATAGGGGGTGGGGGAGTGGATTTTTCTATTATGTCATGGTGGAGAAAAAGTATATCCCATATTCTTGAATCCCCAGGCTCACTGAGAGGCTGCTTCCTGAGTTCTTGGAACCCCCAAGTGAAGAGCTCAGTGGTCACAATTATAAACTATAATGAAATCTGGGATTTACTTTGTGTGCTTTTTACAATAACTTGTCAGCTTTTTGAAAATTATTAAATAAGTATAATGAGTGAAGTAAGTCAGAGAAAGAGAAATATTGTATGACATCACTTATACACAGGATCTAAAAAGAAATGATACAAATGAACTTATTTACAAAACAGAAACAGACTCACAGATTAGAGAACAAGTTTATGGTTACTGTGGGGGGGAGCATGGGGAAAGGGATAGTTAGGGAGTTTGAGATTGACATGTACACCCTGCTGTACATAAAATCGATAACCAACAAGGACCTACTGTAGAGCACAGGGAACTCTGCTCAATGTTATGTGGCAGCCTGGATGGGAGGAGAGTTTGGGGGAGAATGGATACCTGTACTATATATATGGCTGAGTCGCTTTGCTGTGCACCTGAAACTATCACAACATTGTTAATTGGTTATACTCCAATACAAAATAAAAAGGGTAAAAAAAAAAGTATAAAATTTTAAACATTGATTTCTTGGGAACTAATATAGTGCTTAGCACATAGAAAGTGCCCAGTAAATTTTTTTTTTTAATTTTAATTATTTATTTTTGGTTGTACTGGGTCTTCGTTGCTGCGTGCAGGCTTTCTCTTGTTGCGGAGAGCGGGGTCTACTCTTTGTTGCGGAGCCCAGGCTTCTCATTGTGGCGGCTTCTCTTGTTGCAGAGCACGGGCTGTAGGTGCGTGGGCTTCAGTAGTTGTGGCTCGCGGGCTCTATAGCACAGGCTCAGTAGTTGTGGCACACGGGCTTAGTTGCTCTGCAGCGTGTGGGATCTTCCCAGACCAGGGATCGAACCCGTGTCCCCTGCATTGGCAGGTGGATTCTTAACCATTGCGCCACTGGGGAAGTCACCTCAGTAAATGTTTTTCTTAGAGATTTACTGAGAGCTGCCATACAGCTCCGGAATGAAATTTACCACTGGCTTAAAAAAAAAAAAAACTAAAAAAAAACCAAAACAAAAAACCCCATCCCAATTTAGCCCTAAGTCATGTAGGCACTGAGGCACAATTGTTTTAAGAATAGACATGCATATTGAACTTCTCCTCACAGATCCTCTTGTGAATTAAGCTCTGATTTCTCATTTTGGGATCTCACTTAAGCTGGTTGAACACTAGTGGGTTAAATTGCTGAACTCGCTTTGTCGTAGTGTTCTCATTTGGATATGACCCAGGGCAGTGCTTTTGCAGATTTTTATACCAACCAAACTGTTTCCATTTGGGTGCCCATAGAAACAGATTTTGAGACAGTTTCCTAGAGTAAAATAATTTATTTGAGAAATGTAGGAAACACAAGTAAGGAAATGGGAAGAGAGATGGGGAAGGAAAGGCAGCCAATAAGAGGTTCATTATCACGTCAGTTACTACCAACGTCCACTGATGCATAATCCCAGGGGGAAAATGGTATAAAATATACACCTCAGAGATCTCCCACTTCAGAGATGAGGGGTATATATCTGTATTGTATCTGTATTAGTCAGCTTGGGCTGCCATGACAATATACCATAGGTTGGGTGGTTTAAACAACAGGAATTTATTTCTTATAGTTCTGGAGGCTGGGAAGTCCAAGATCGAGGTGCAGGACAGTTCAGTTCCCAGTGAGGGCCCTCTTTGTGGCTTGCAGGTGGCTGCTTTCTCCCTGTATCCTTACATGCAGAGAGCAAGGTGGGAAAGCAAACTCTCTGGTATCTGTCCTTATAAGGTCAATAATCTGATCATGAGGACCCGATCATCAAGACATTATCTAAAGCTAATTACCTCCCGAAGGCCCCATCTCTAAATATTGTCACATTGGTGCTTAAGGCTTCAACATATGAATTTTGGGGGGTGGCATACTACACAGACCATAGTAATATCTCTAACTTTCTATCTCTATCATCTCTGTGTATCTACATCCTCTCTCTCCCTCTCTCTGTCTCTCTCCCTCTTTCTTCCTTTCTCTAGGGAGCTGAATATTAGTTCCTCGCTCCCATCAGTCATGGGTTGAGGGCTGCTTTAGGGGGTTGATTCCAGGAACTTCCAGCCTACTATTTGCTTAGGCAGAGCAGACTCTCAGTAGCTTCAGAGAAAACCCCTCAGGCAGTGAAATTCAGACAGGTCGGTGAAAGTTGGCCCATAGACACCGAGGGTACCAGCATCAGTTTTTACAGCTGGGGACGTATTCCACATCTACTATGGTAACCATTTGGTTTCTGAGACGTCTTTCCTATGTTACTCAAAGTGTGAATCTTTTAAAAAGTTTTATGTTTCAAGATACAAATAAATGTAAAATGTGAATTTTTTTCCATAATATATTTGGCATTCATTATAAATTTAAAATTATGTTTAAAATAACAGTTGAATAGCTTAACCTTTTCCTCCAACACAAAAATTCTTTTAATGAAAGAGAATGTCTTCGACTGGTTTCCTTTGAAAGCAGAGGCTAAGACAAGTTCTTTCATGCAAGGAGTTTATTTGGAGACTAACTGCAGGGGCCAGGAGGGAAGGCTAGGGGCATGAAATAAGGAAGGAGGGAAAGCCAAGTAAGGATGAGTTGCCAAGTTGGCTCTTGCTGTAGGTTGGTGCTTGATCTTGCAGGGGTCTTTTGAGGAGCCTATGAAATACGTCTCAGAACTGTCTAACCGGGGATCAGTTTATGGAAGAACTATGCTGGGACACACAAGAATTGCATACGTGGTAGAAATGTTTGAAGTAGCACTTGTGTGTATCATGGAAGGTCTGAGTGATAAAATCTTAGGTTGCAACACTTACTAAAGGAGTCACCTAGGATTCCTGCTTCTCTCCTATGGAGGATCAGCTTTTAGGTTGGGCTGGACTGGGAAATTTCCTTTGCAGAGACGGGTTGGGTAGAAACTTAGAGAGTGAAATTTTCAGGTTGGAATAGAAAACACACTTCTAGTAGCTGGTTATAGGCATTTGTTTTTTAGATTGCGTTGTAAAGGGCAAAACATCTCCTTAGGAAACAGTGAGAGAGAACTTGTTTTGAATCTGAATTCTGAGAGAGAGTAGACGCATAGCCTGTAGTAATGTTCTCATATGAGAAATTGCCCACAACACATACGTGCATGGGAAAAGAACAGCGTTGGTTAGGAAAAAATGGGCAAAAAAAGAAAAGTAAACAGAGATAAGAGGCTAGGGGCTTCATTAATTACTAGTGAGGGGATTCAATATTATAATCTCATTGTTTACTTACAGTTTTTAAAAATAATTATACTAATGCATAAACAGTAACCTCTTTAATTTCAATTTCATAATATTGAGTTCAGTTATTCTCAACCATTTTCACTTTTTCCCCTTATATTCCCAAGACAAAGAATATCTCCCGATACAATGAAACACAGATATCTGGACTGAGTTGAACTTAGATGACAATCACAGTCAAGATTCTGGAGCTCAGAATGGGCAAACCAGGTAAGCAATGCCATTTTTAGAATGTTGTTTTAATGAGGCTTATTCCTGTCTGGTTTGGCTGCATTTTACATACGCAATCACCTGGCTGGGAGTAAGAAGAGTTATTGTCATGACAACCAGGACTGACTGACTTGCCTTTCAGAAATGGTAAAAATTCAGCATGTTTGTCGCTGATATCTGGAGTTGTCAGTGACTTTCCAGAAGGTCATACAATTTTGGCAAATGGTTCCTAGTGGTGTGGAAAGACCACAGGACAAGGAAAAATGTGAGTTAAGTTGTAGTCATCATGCCTCTTTATGAGCCAAATGTGGAGGCCTCAGGCAAATCTGTTGGGACCTCAGTTTCTTAATCCATTTGACAGGAAGCTGTAGGCTAGATTATGTAGTCCTTAGGCTTGTTCGCAAGTTCTAAATTTCTCTAATTCCATAGATTTATATATTGTGAGCAGATTAAAAAAGAACAACTCAAAAACTCTTGGCGTTGAAAAATAATTCATAAAGAAAAATGATTCTAAAATGTTTTCGAGCAATTGCAGTTTATCAGGCTGCAAGTACATATAATTTTTCAAGGTAATAGACTTGAACGGTCCAACTCATTTGATACACAGATGAACACTGGAATTCTTTAAACGTCAAAGGCTGTACTTCAAACAGCAGTTGATTATTTTGATTATCGATCACAATAGTAATGTGAACGGACCCTGTGAATTTGTTCTTTGTACTGCCTCGCTGTGTGTAGTGGCTGGCAATCCATTTTAGCTATCATTTATGTAATAGCTATCTAACTCGTGTTTTTTGTGTAATATAAAGCAATGTTTCATAATGAAGAGTTTTGTCTGTTTCGTGTTCAAGTGCCTTATCTCTTCCATCAGTTGAAAAGCCAGCTATGATAGTATGGTTGCCATTGTCAGACGGCCTCTTTATTCTAAAAAATAGATTGACTCACATTAAGATGTTTTCCTGCTCAAAGGAGTTGGAGGGAACTTTAACATAACACGTAGTCATTGCCCTTTTCACAATCCTTCCTTCCTCAGCTTTTAATTCAGCCCCATGGGTAACTGGAGTCATCATTTCCTTGGAGGGACGGCACACAGTACCAACTTGTTGGTTTCTTGATATGGAGACCCAAAGATGGACTTGCTTCTTGTGGTCCATATATCTATGGTCTTTTTAATCTGGTCACTCTTTCATCTTTATCCCTTTTTCTTCTCTTTCTATTCCCTGCCATTCCCTTAATCTAATACCGTTCATCAGGTTTTCTGACATTTCCCTTTCCATTCCCTTAAATATTCCTAGACTTTCATCTGAATTCACATGCTTATCTTTATTTATTCTCACTTTACTTATAAACACATGCCTTCATGACCGTGGCAGGCTTCAGGGGCATGCAATCTGTGCATTTACATGGGCCCGGCACTCAGAAGGCCACATGCTTGGTTTAATGCTCTGCTGTTGCCACCTTGAAGTTTTCAATAAGCTTTGAACAAGGATCTCTGCCTGTTCTTTTTGCTCTGAGCTCCACAGATTACATAGCTGCTCCTGACTGTAGCTCTTTTGTTCCCTTCTAGCTGGGTAAGTGGTTTTTGTTTTAGTTCATCTCTCATCCTTTTTCACTACTCATCATTTTTTTTCACTTATTGACTTCCTGTGGTATGTGCTTTTGACTGCTATTTTAATATAGCCATATTTAGCCCTGTTTATTTCTTACATCCTTCAGGAACATTTAACATTATATGAAAATTGTATGTGGTCAACTTTTGATTAGCCACCCTGACTAAGGGAGAAGGGAGTGAGAGAATCAATGAAGATTGCAAGTCATACAGGCAGTAATCATTCTGGGGAGCATTGTATGGTTTTCACCTTCTGGAAATTTACCTTTTTACTCACGTTTGCCCAGGTTAATTGGTTTGCACTCCCTGAATACACTGTAATTGGTGGTTGGGGGAACCTGCTAAGTGGCATAGGCTAGCTAACCTGAGGTTAAATATCTCTGCTAAAAAAGGAGATTGATTGTTTTCGTATTTTGTGTTCTTAGATATATAAAAAATGATTTTTTGTGTGTGTGGTTTTCACAGGTTTACTTGAGGAGGTTAGCAGGATGTAAAGACTTTTCTAATAATATTCGGACACCGTTTTTTGTTTCGACAAACCAAATGACCTATTATCTTTTTGGCTGGTGGCAGTCTGAGTTACTTTACTTTGTGATGTCATCTGCCCGGAAGCATTTACATAATTATTAAGCATTTAAATAACTATGAAGCCCCCAGGTTGACCTAGCTGCCCACATATGTTATCTTGTTATTTAAAAAAAAAAAACAACCCTTTTTATATCACATATTATGTGCCAGTCACTGTTCTAAGCACTTTAAAAGTACAAATTCATGGGCTTCCCTGGTGGCGCAGTGGTTGAGAGTCCGCCTGCCCGATGCAGGGAACACGGGTTCGTGTCCCGGTCTGGGAAGATCCCACGTGCCGCCGAGCGGCTAGGCCCGTGAGCCATGGCCACTGAGCCTGCACGTCCAGAGCCTGTGCTCTGGAGGAGAGGCCACAACAGTGAGAGGCCCGCGTACCGCAAAAAAAAAAAAAAAAAGTACAAATTCATTTAATCCTATGAAATGGGTACTATTAATTATCCCCATCCTATAATTGAAGAAACTGAGGCACAAATAAGTTATATAACTTTCCCAAAGACACAGTCATTAAGTGCTAACACAGGGATTTGAACCCAGACAGTCTAACTCAAGTCCATGTGCCATGCTGCCCCTCTAATATATGATCTGTTTAATTTTATTCATCCAGACCCTTACAGAGATGGGAACTGAGGTGACTGATAGAATAAAGCCTTATCATAGTAGAGAACTTCCTAAGTGTCTCTATTTCTTTAAGTTTTCTTCGGTTGGCAATACACAATATCCAGTAAGCGAATATGTTAAAAAAAACAAACAGGCAAACCTAGATATTAAAACTGCATGCGACTCTGAAGTGGAAATATCTGGGCTGCTATCCTGGATCTTACTGCATGAATACCTGGCAGCATATTCCTGGGAACTCACGTTAAAGAGATGCTTCGCTAACTGTCACAATCCCTTTTGGAAACCTGTGATCACAGTAGCTGACATTGCTGACATCTTTTATCTACTGCCATACTTTTCCTTTCAGCTAAGCATTACAGAGTGTGCAGTTAGAGACCCAATCAGTGTGCTGCATCTGAGTCAATAGCTCTCCGTAAACATTCCATTAGGACTCCCATTAGGCCCGGGAGTCTTCCCATTTCTCAGTCTTGTCTGGGCTTTGCACATTCTCTCATGAAAAAAGAGAGCTTGGGGATTATCGTCTTTACCTGTAGCTTCTCATGGACAAATGAATCCCCTATTATTATAGAAATCTAGTCAATAAAGCTATCACAATTCTTAAAATATTGACAGTGGAGCCAAGTTTGGTACTTAACCTCTGTAGTATGTTCCGGGTGTGAAATCTAAGAGGGAAATGGTATTTATAAGAAAGTACCTTAAAGTTTAAAGTGAGTTAAAAATGTTACATGCTAGAAAGGAATTGCTGACTTGAAGTTGGGTAAGCCAAGCTCTTGGCTTGGTTCTGCCACTGAGTATCCTGGGTAGTTAATGAAATCTCTGCAAAATGGTAAGACTTAGCCTGATAATTGTTAGTGTCCATAACAGCCTCCAATGCTAAGTTTTTTGTCTTTGTTTTATTCCCACAAGCTCATTTCAGTCCTGGGTGGATTCACCTATGGAATCCACATGATCCAAAATGGTATGAGAAATGGCTCATGGCTCCTGTTATTACAGCCTCTGCCCTTTCTTTTTCTGGCACCTAAGTATCTCTTCTTCTCATTAGCCGCCTCTCATAACCTGCTCTCTCCCCACCAATGGCAAGTCAGAACTCATACGGCATTTGCTCCCATTCTAGCAGGGAAGACTTTTTTCTCTGATGCCTTTCTTCAGGAAACAGGCACATAGGGATGGCGTGTGTTTACCTTCCTTAGAATTCTAGAACGTATGCCCACCCCAAATAACACTCTCATACCTGAGTTAGGGCAACGCCGGCAGCTGTAGCGGATGAACATCAAGCCTCAAACATCTTTACACACATTGGGTTTTTTTTTTTAAGATTTTTTTTTTATGTGGACCATTATTTTCTTAAAGTCTTTATTGAATTTGTTACAATATTGCATCTGTTTTATGCTTTGGTTTTTTGGCTGCGAGGCGTGTGGGATCTTAGTTCCCTGACCAGGGGTGGAACCTGTACCCACTGCATTGGAAGGCAAAGTCTTAACCACTGGACCGCCAGGGAAGTCCCACATTGGATATTCTTTTTTTTTTTTTTTTTGCGGTATGTGGGCCTCTCACTGTTGTGGCCTCTCCCGTTGCGGAGCACAGGCTCTGGACGCGCAGGCTCAGCGGCCATGGCTCACGAGCCCAGCCGCTCCGCGGCATGTGGGATCTTCCCGGACCGGGGCACGAACCCGTGTCCCCTGCATCAGCAGGCGGACCCTCAACCACTGTGCCACCAGGGAAGCCCCACACATTGGATATTCTTGATCAACTGGTGGCTTTCCATCAAGCAGTGCCTCAGAGATCCAGCTTCCTTTTAGCCCGTGGCCCCAGCCTCTTCTCTACACACCTTTCAGGGTCACCACACGTACCTGCAACAAGACAGTGGCAGGGGAAATAGCATGGAGTGTCATTAGTGGAAACTTTTATGGGCCCAGCCTGGAAATAGTGTACATTGCTTTTGTCCACATTCTGTTGGCTACATACAGTGTGTCTGGAAAATGTGGTCTAGCTGCCTGGGAAGAAGATGAAGCTGGTTTGATGAGCAGCTAGTTCAGTAGTTCTCAAATTTTAGAGGACATCAGGATCACCAGAAGACTCTGAAAACACAGATTGCAGGGCCCCAGTCCCGGAGGTTCTGATTCAGTAGGTCTGGATTGGGCCCCAGAATGTGCATTTCTAATCACTCCCCAAGAGATGCTGATGCTGCTGATTCAGGGGAAAAGCATTGGAAACCACAGAGCTGATGTGTCTTTGCTACACTGTTAACCATATAACATGTGAATTATCCTTATTGAGGACTTCAGTCTTTATCTGAGGCAGAGAGAGAAAAGCAGTTGGCGGAGGAGCAGGAAACTTGGCTTGAGAGGAATTTAGGACTCCAGGGCACAGAGTCTGGTCTTGGTTCCACTAAGCTGTGTGACCCTAGCAAGTAACTTCACTTCTCTGAACTTCACTAGGTTTCCTGTATACGAAATGGGAATGATGACAATACCAGTTCAGAATCGGAGAAAATAATTGCAAATGAAGCAACTGACAAAGCATTAATCTCCAAAATTTACAAGTAGCTCATGCAACTCAATATCAAAAAAACAAACAACCCAATCCAAAAATGGGCAGAAGACCTAAACAGACGTTTCTCCAAAGATATACAGATTGCCAACAAACACATGAAAGAATGCTCAACATCATTAATCATTAGAGAAATGCAAATCAAAACTACAATGAGATATCACCTCACACCAGTCAGAATGGCCATCACCAAAAAATCTACAAACAGTAGATGCTGGAGAGAGTGTGGAGAAAAGGGAACCCTCTTGCACTGTTGGTGGGAATGTAAATTGACACAACCACTGTGGAGAACAGTATGGGGTTTCCTCAAAAAACTAAAAATAGAGCTACCATATGACCCAATAATCCCACGGCTGGGCATATATCCCGAGAAAACCATAATTCAAAAAGAGTTATGTACCACAATGTTCATTGCAGCACTATTTACAATAGCCAGGACATGGAAGCAACCTAAGTGCCCATCAACAGATGAATGGATAAAGAAGATGTGGCACATATATACAATGGAATATTACTCAGCCCTAAAAAGAAACGAAATTGAGTTATTTGTAGTGAGGTGGATGGACCTAGAGTGTGTCATACAGAGTGAAGTAAGTCAGAAAGAGAAAAACAAATACCGTATGCTGACACATACATATGGAATCTAAAAAGAAAAAAATGGTTCTGAAGAACCTAGGGGCAGGACAGGAATAAAGACGTAGACGTAGAGAATGGACTTGAGGACACAAGGAGGTGGAAGCGTAAGCTGGGACGAAGTGAGAGAGTGGCATGGACATATATACACTACCAAATGTAAAGTAGATAGCTAGCGGGAAGCAGCCGCATAGCACAGGGAGATCAGCTGGGTACTTTTTGTCCACCTAGAGGGGTGGGATAGGGAGGGTGGGAGGGAGATGCAAGAGGGAGGGGATATGGGGATATATGTATGCGTATAGCTGCTTCACTTTGTTATAAAGCAGAAACTAACACACCATTGTAAAGCAATTATACTCCAATAAATATGTTAAAAAAAAAAAGAACTCAGGGAAGCAGGAGCTCAGAGCTAGAGGTTTTCGTGAAAACCCAAGCCCCTGAAAATGTGGCAAAGGCTCAACCTGTGAATTTCACGACATTAACAGCCTCAGAAGTTTTTGTAGAAAGAACCCAATAACGGTGCTGCAAATAACTGATTCATTATGCTTAGAGAAAACAAAGGACATCCAAAACCATGACACTTATAGTTGTATTGCTTAAATTACATTTTGGGTTATCTTCTTACTGATTCACTCATATATAATTTACATGATGATGCAGTTCTTTATACTTTCATTGGGCTTTTAAATTTCATTTTTTTAAGTTTAGGCGTGGTTGCATTTTCTACAGACTACCAAATTACCCAAACAGAACAGATTGAATTTCAAGGTTAGGGAGTTTTTCTAATAATAATTTATGGTCCAAGTATAATGTGATGAAGTATGGTATTGTGCATGCAGGTACGAACCTGAGACTATTTTTGCCAAGAGTTGGCTCAAAAATGGGGAAACATATTTCTAGCCTCAGTTAGAAATGCTCTTAGAGTACATTGATCATTGTTTCTGAAGAATGTCTTCTTACATATACTCAGGTATTTTTCAGCAAACTGGTTTAATTTGTAGAGATTCCATGTTGTGTAAGATTGTTTCCTATGCGTTTTCTTCTGAAGTTGTAAGAATCACCTCTCCCTTAATTTCTAGGAATATTCTAACGCCTTTATTTTCATGGTTTAATTTATGAAAAAGTGTAAACGTTCCATTTTCACCTGTGAGAGTTCTTTTTCTCTAAGCCTCTGCCTTTTGGAGTATTTGCAAAGCTCTGAAAATGACAGGCACTTCCACAATGAAGAGAATAATCTTTCCTTCTGTTGGGCTGTTCCTGGGGTAGTGATTAGCAGTATCTTCACTGAATATTTAACTTCCTCAAAATTGTTTATCTGTGCTGTGGATCAATGAAATATCTGGGTGAGCTGTCACTACTTTACATAATTAAGTTTTTCTTGCCAAAAAAGAGAAGTAACAAAATACGGAGTGAAAGAAGCCTTAGGTTGGACTTTTAAAACATTTTCCCCTTCATGTTCTTTCCCCATTTAAAATAACCCCAAAGAGAAGCAAAAGAGCTGAGATTGAGGAGGGATTTTATGCAGATCAGTGAAGCTGACAGCTCACATTTTCTTGCAAAACTCTTAAGAATTTTCCTCCGCAGACCCCTCCGCAGGCAGTGATACACAGTAAATGCCAGAAAGAAAACAATTTCCCATTGTTCATAACTATCTGGTTTGGTGTGTGGGTGAGAGGAGGGGGAGGGGAGGGGAAAGTTCTATTGCAGGGGAGCTAAAGGCAGACGGAGGTAACAACTCAAATTTACTGAAATGGTAATTCAGGC
The DNA here is from genome assembly GCF_011762595.2 of Tursiops truncatus. Classification (NCBI taxonomy): domain Eukaryota; kingdom Metazoa; phylum Chordata; class Mammalia; order Artiodactyla; family Delphinidae; genus Tursiops; species Tursiops truncatus. Next base: position 8,444,358 of record NC_047034.1, on the reverse strand, counting down.
TTCTCATGGCACTTTAAATTAGTGCAAAATCACAGGATTTGTGCTTAATCTCATTTTTACTATGTAGAAAATAGGCCTCAGAATTAGAAAGAGATATACTTTTAATGCTTAAATAGGATGTCCAGTCACTTCCGAAGAATTCGTGGATGAAGCAGACTTTGCTTGCTTAGCTGCCCTTAATTCCTATTTCCCTCTCTTTTATTTATTTTTTTAGTTTTTTAGTTTTTTGCGGTACGCGGGCCTCTCACTGTTGTGGCCTCTCCCGTTGCAGAGCACAGGCTCCAGGCGGGCAGGCTCAGCGGCCATGGCTCACGGGCCCAGCCGCTCCGCAGCATGTGGGATCTTCCCGGACCGGGGCACGAACCCGTGTCCCCTGCATCGGCAGGTGGACTCTCAATCACTGCACCACCACGGAAGCCCTATTTCCCTCTCTTCTGAGTGGGCTAGTGGACCCAGCGGAATCCCCATCTCCTGTATTTATTGAGCTTGCTAATGTACAGGGGTGTCTTTCCCTGGGGAGGGTAATAGGGAAAATTGCATTTGCTTATCTATCACAAATGAAAATCACCTGGGGAATATAGAGTTTTTTTTTTTTTTTTTTCAATTCTGCTACCATTATTTCCAAAGCAATCAAATGCAGAGGCATGAAAGTCAAACAGAGAAAAATGCTGATAGATTGGGCAATCTGCGTAGCTCTCTGGGACCGTAATTATTTCAGTGTTCAAGAGGAATATGCACATTTGAAAGATGGTGAATTCCATCCAATGCAATCAATCATTCATCTCCTATGGCAACAATAATCGTGGAGGAGGTGGTAGTTCAGATTTTATGTACTCATCCCTGTTTGTTTGCTCGAAGGGATACTAATCTTACGTAACATGTGGACACTCCTGGCCCATTAGAATATAGCTCCTAGATGATTTTCAAATATTGGTATTCGGTACCCGTCACCTGGGAGTGATGAGATCAAAGTAAGTAAGATGCTGCAGCAGCAAGAGCTAGATGCTCGGCATTGCCTTTCTTCTAGAACATTTTGTACTTTCATTTCCAGATTTAAAAAATTGGTTATCTGTCTGCATGTATGCTATTTTTTCTACCTTTATAATCTGAAGGTGATTTTATGAATACAGTAAGTCTTGGTTAACTGATGCTTTAGGAAGATGCTTTTTCTGGATAAACTAAAAGGCTGACATGGCTCTTCCTGATGTTCTTAAATATTTTATTAGCAGTGTCTCTCCTCCACCCCCTTCCTATTCATAGTCTCCTTCAATTTAATGATATAAAGCAGGTGGTAGTGTTGTCAAAACTGGGTTTCCATTAGAAGCAATCTCTGAGAATGTGGTGCGTTTTCCTCCTTACTTTTCTCATTATTAGGTGTCTTAGGCTCAAAAGGCCCATATGGCAGTTTGGAACAAATGTATATCCTGTTTGAAACCAACATTCTGAGAGTTTTCAAGCCATGAAAATCAGCTATCATAGTTTTGATTTTTAGTTTTTTAAACTTTCAGAATGTGGATTCTGAGTTTCTCTTTTTCTTCCTAATTCTGAAAAAAGCCCAATCTCCAATACCACCTCCCCTGTGTTCCCCTTCTGGTGCTGGATGGAGATGTGCTGATAAGGAAAGACAGTCCTGCAGTGAGGCTGAGGCAGATTTATACCCCAGTCTTGATGTTCGGGAAAAGTTGTTCAGTCACTGACAAATCCTTTAATTATTGATGGTTCAGAAACTTTATCATTCTTGGGGACTTCCTTGGTGGTGCAGTGGTTAAGAATCTGCCTGCCAACGCAGGGATGCAGGTTCGATCCCTGATCCAGGAAGACCCCACATGTCGTTGAGCAGCTAAGCCTGCGTGCCACAACTACTGAGCCTGTGCTCTAGAGTCCACGAGCCCCAACTACTGAAGCCTGTGTGCCTAGAGCCCATGCTCTGCAATAAGAGAAGCCACCACGATGAGAAGCCCATGCACCGCAACAAAGAATAGCCCACACGCAGCAAGAAGACCCAACACAGTCAAAAATAAATTAAAAACAAAAGAAACTTTAATGTTCTTAACTTTTATTTGTAACCCTTTTTCTCAGATAATTGAGGCTGGATATCCAAATTGCTAGTTAGTGGAGGAAACTAGAAATAGCTTTCCCTTCTCTTAGTTTTTTTTTTTTTTTTGCAGTAAGCGGGCCTCTCACTGTTGTGGCCTCTCCTGTTGCGGAGCACAGGCTCCGGACGTGCAGGCTCAGCAGCCATGGCTCACGGGCCCAGCCGCTCCGCGGCATGTGGGATCTTCCCGGACCGGGGCACGAACCCGTGACCCGTGTCCCCTGCATCGGCAGGCGGACTCTCAACCACTGCGCCACCAGGGAAGCCCCTTCTCTTAGTTTCTTGACAAGAGAGAATGAAAGGGAAAAAAGAGAAAGAAACATAGGGAAGGTATGATAGGGGTTAGGACACTTCAGTATCCCCTGCCTTAGAACGGGATAGCAGGAGAGTGTTCATAGGAGCAAGGAGAGGGCTGTTCCCTGCTTTATAGGAGGTGACCTACAAGTTCCTATTCCCCCCTCTTTCAAACCTTTTATTGAAATACAATATACATACAGAAAAGGGCACATATCACAAGTGCATAGCTGGATGCATTTTCACAAGTTATCACACCATGTAATCAACACCCAAGACAAAACCAAGCCTAATAGCACCTAGAAGCCCTCTTTGAATTTCCCTCCAGTTACTGCCCCTCACTCCCAGGATGACCACCATGCTAACCTCTAAGAACTCAGATCTGCTTTGCTTGCTTTTTGTTTAATATAAGTGGAACAATACGGTCTGTCCTCCATTGCCTGGCTTCCTTCACTCAGTACTGTGTCTGAGAGATTCATCCATGTTGCTGCATGTAGTATTAGATCACTCATCCATCCACTACGTCTTAACTATCTGAATTTGATACTTTACTTGTAAATAGCCATTTTCCTTTCTTAGAGAGATGGGAGTGGTTAAGAGCACAGAAGCTGGAACTAGGGTGTCTATGTTGAAAACCCAGCTCTTCTATTTATTAGGTATATCACCTTGGTTAAGTTCCTCAAGCTTTCGTTGCCATAATATCCTTATCTGTAAAGTGGTGATAATAATAGTATTTTCCTTATGGGGTATGTCCTTAAGGAGGAAGATATTAACTTTGTATGAATATATGTAAAGCATTTAGAAGAGTGCCTGGTATATGGACAGTCCTAAATAAGTGTAAGTTATTACTAATTCTCCAACTCCCACTTGATTTTCTTCTTTTTGTGTCGATTCAGCCTCTGAGTACAGAATGGGGGGATAATGTATGCTAACTGATCAGAAGTGGAGAAGAAGGGCTTTGACAGAAATAAAAGAGGTTCTTGATATCATCTGCCCTTTGCTCCCACTCTGTCAATTTTAGACTTAAGTACTTACATTTGCTTTTCAATGGTTTATTGTTTAATGAAAAATCCTAGTTACTCACTGGAAATCTCAAAAATAACAGCATTTAGTATATAGTGATAAAAATTTAATTTGTTACAAAAGCTAAAATTCATAAAATGTTACAAAGAAGTAGTAGCTATGAGAAACCCCATGCTGGGCTTCCCTGGTGGCTCAGTGGTTAAGAATCCGCCTGCCAATACAGGGGACATGGGTTCAAGCCCTGGTCCGGGAAGATCCCACATGCCACGGAGCAGCTAAGCCCATGCGCTACAACTACTTAGCCTGCACTCTAGAGTCTGCGAGCCACAACTACTGAGCCCACATGCTACAACTACTGAAGCCTCTGTGCCTAGAGCCTGTGCTCTGCAACAAGAGAAGCCACCACAGTGAGAAGCCCGTGCACTGCAATGAAGAGTAGGCCCCACTCGCCACAACTAGAGAAAGCCCGCACACAGCAAAGAAGACCCAACACAGCCAAAAATAAATAAATTATTTAATTAAAAAAAAGACAGATACTGTATGATTAAAAAACAAAAAAAAAGAAACTCTATGCTTTTATGCTGTAATCTCCTTTCCTGTCCCTCTAGTTACTATTCATATTGATAGTATAATAGTGCCTTTGCCGTGTTTATGATTTGAAGTATTTTATCGGGACGGTGGTGCTAAGGAGGAGGTGGAACGCAGCCTGAATGATCACGAGTGACAACAATTTCCCACCCTCACTCACTACCTCACCCCCACTCACTGGCCCCATGCCTTCCACCCCCGCTTCAGCTCCCACTTCCTTTTCTTCAGGTCAAGGATAAGTTGGGAACAATGGTGCAATATAATTTAGCTACAAAAAGGATACATGAACTGATACTAAATTATCTATTTCTCCCTCTCCTTCCTCTCTCTTCAAAAGAGAGTCTCACAGACTTGAAAAAGTGTTTATGGAAATTGTAATTTTTTATAACAAAGACATTAGAATGTTTATAGATATTTTATTATTTAAATTGAACATTAAATTTTCTCAGTATATTGCTTATGTTTAGTTATTCCTGGAAATTTAGGAGGTCTGTAAAAAAAATATGTTTATCACTGCTATATTTAAAATGGATAACCAACAAGGACCTACTGTAGAGCACAGGGAACTCTGCTCAACATTTTGTAAAAACCTAAATGGGGAAAGAATCTGATAAAGAATAGATACATATATATGTATAACTGAATCACTTTGTTGTACACCTGAAACAACATTGTTATCAACTATACTCCAATATAAAACAAAAAGTTAAAAAAAAAAAAAACTTGTTCTGTTCATAATGTCATCAGGTGCTGTGTTTTTCTGAGAAAATATGTCAAGAAAGTTCAGATAAAAATTGCACTGTTGGGCTTCCCTGGTGGTGCAGTGGTTGAGAGTCCGCCTGCCGATGCAGGGGTCACGGGTTCGTGCCCCAGTCCGGGAAGATCCCACATTCCGCGGAGCGGCTGGGCCCGTGAGCCATGGCCACTGAGCCTGTGTGTCTGGAGCCTGTGCTCCACGACGGGAGAGGCCACAACAGTGAGAGGCCCGCGTACCACAAAAAAAAAAAAAAAAAAAAAAAAAAAATTGCACTGTCATTGCCTATTTTCTTTTGTCTAAAAAATACTTTGTATTTCCCATTTTCATTGCTATATAATGTGTGAAAAAAGAATTTCTAGAAGGCATAGGACACAGATATTATAACGTCTTAAGGGTAGCTACCTTATGGAGAAACTCTTGACTAGTTTCTCACATCTAACTTACAAACAGTGCCTCAGTGTGATAGTTTAATCTTGAAATACAATTCACTGAAAATTTCAGTCAAAGTAAATAAATACCCACCTCGGTCTCATTAGTCCCTCATATTATGAGAAAGCAAGTATGCCTATGGACACGTGATATCAGGAAACTCAGTTTTGAGTAAGTTTATATATATATGAAACAAATTGTAAATATTTGAAAAAGTCAAGTCCCATAGAAACACACCCAAGGGGAAAAAAAAGAAAATGTGAACTCACTGTGTTATGTGATTGTATGGAAGTCCCGTGATTATAGCCAGGGTCCCCTTGAGTAGTTCAAGATGAAATCTGATGAGTGATATTAAAAGCATGTTTTTGAGCTCTATACTTTTGGTTTTGCTTCACAAGCTTATACCATCATCCATTCTTCTAAAAGTTTCTCCTTAGCTAATGTTTACGTATGTCTGTTGCGGTGGGCAAAACATGGCCTTTCTGCACTAGTTGGTCAACTCTAAGGGGGTATCACTGGAATTGTTTCAGAGAAGTTAGGATAGGATGACCCTGGTTTGCCCAGGATGGTCCAATTTTAGCACTGAAGGTTCCATGTCCTGGGAAACCCCTCTGTCTGGGCCAGCTGGGTGGGTTGGTCATTCTAAGATCTTCTGAACCTCAAACATTTTTACCACTGGCCCTTCACAGAATCTGAAATGAATCCTTTAGACTGAATGTTGTGCTTTTGGGAGTCCCATGTTAAAGTGTAAACATACCGAGATAACACATTAATATCGGTTTTCATCATTTATTTTTTACTGGGAGTATGTTTATCAGCCAGGTAGCTTCCATTTCAGACAGTCAAGAGCTGAACCATGATGGAAGAGTAGTTTTTCACAGTGGGGAGAGAAGGGAAAGAACAGCTATTTGTTAAGCACCTACTGTGTGCTAAGGAGTTTGATGAGCTCTTTTTTTTTTTTTTTTTTTTTTTGTGGTAAGCGGGCCTCTCACTGTTGTGGCCTCTCCCGTTGCGGAGCACAGGCTCGGGACGCGCAGGCTCAGCGGCCATGGCTCACGGGCACAGCCACTCCGCAGCATGTGGGATCTTCCCGGACCGGGGCTCGAACCCGTGTCCCCTGCATTGGCAGGTGGATTCTCAACCACTGCGCCACCAGGGAAGCCCTTGATGAGCTCTTAGTAGAAATGATTCTGAATAAGGCACTGGGCTTCTGGAGAAGGTATGATATTGGGAGAGTGGGAGAAATGAGGAGCTAAGAGAAAAGAAGAAAGTCATTACTCACCTGAGTGGAGGAGACAGACCTGAGGTCACAGCCAGATCTGCCCTTGGGCTCTGCATCTTGCTAATGATATAAACGTGACCCAACGTCTTAACCTCCAACACTGCTTACAAATTGTTAAAACGGGGATTCACCACTTTCCCTACAGGGATTTTGTGTTTTGTAAAAATTAAATGAAATAATGCATGTAACATACTTATGCTAGTGCCTGGTACCTAAAAAGCAATATATAAATTGAGGTTGCTACTCCTACTGTGGCTGTCATATTAGTTCAGGGACATCAGACCCGAAAGCCATTGCCTCTGGGGTGCTGACATTCATCCCTGCTTCTGAGAGTCTATCATTGCTTTGTCTCTTTGACAGGTATTTGGTGGCTTTGCTGAAAATCACTGGATATATTGTTGCATATGTGCATATGGGCACACAAATAGAAAAAAAAAATAACAAAAAGCAATTGACTTTATAAAATCATAATCACGGGAGCATTTACGCCCCATTCTGAGACATGTTCTGTTAGGGTTCTCTCAGGCATCAATCCAATGCCTCCAATTTTTATGTGATTTAAGTTGCATTTAAGATGCTATATAAATGCAAAAGAATAAAAAAATGGAGAAGAATTTTGGGCATTTTTCAGTTCTGTGCTATCAAACGGACTGCACAAAATTCTTCATTTTCTTCCACATAGCTCTGCCTGAACATTATTTATGGTAGTAGCAAAATAGTCAACATGGAATGAGAATTCATCTAGCTACGATATCTCAGTTATTCATAGGTGAACTGATGGCCTAAACTATCATCAGATGTCACTAGCAATATTCCAATGATAGAATCGTATAAAATTGAAGTTGTAATGAAATGTAACTTTACATATATTCGCAGATTTAAAAGGAAAAAAGAATACCATTTACTCCTATGGGTGTCAATTTAAAGTATAGTTTCCTATCTTTTTGTATAGCCACCTACTGAAGATATAGGTACAATAATTGTGGTGAGAGGAGAACTTCTTTTATCCACTTTTATTCCCCACATAAGTATTACATGTTAACATTTAAAATTGATCTTTAAAGCTTCGACATTAATGTGAATAGCAGAAAATCACAGATTGTCAAATTTGTAAGGTATAGCAAATTGTGGTTATTACAGTTCCCTCGTGTTAACAAGTGAGAATTTTGCTTTGCGATTGCATACACAGATGTGTCATATCTAGGTCTTTTAATTTCAGTTCTCTTTCCATTTCATTACACTGGTTTTCTTAAGAAAAATCCTGGCAAATATTATTGGAATAGGGTTCCAACGAGGGAGGGGGGAAATAGAGGAGTACCTTCCAGAATGCCAAATAAAGTCCAATAGTTTTGATAATTTTAAAATGCTGGTAAAACAAAGATATAATCAATATTGTCAGAGAATTAGGAAAGTTGGCAAAGTAATCTTTTGGAATAGACTCCAAAGTGCCCCAAAATGGCTTTCTATTAAATCCTCGTGAGAATTCTAAGGAGATGACCTGGTGACCTCTGGGGATACTGTGCTTTTTTTTTTTCTAGAACATAAAGGAGTAAAAGTAATGGTTAACTAAGCTCTATTTATTTCTGATTCCTCAACTCATTTAGTTCAGAGTTTCTCAGAGTGAGATCTGTAGACCACCAGCATCAAAATCAATATAGTGCTTGTTAAAAATGCAGGTTTCTGGGCCAGCCTTCAAAAATGACTGAATCATAGTCTCTGAGGGGTAGGGCCTAAGACTCAGCCCTTTAGTAACTTTCCCAGATGATTCTGAAGTATAATAATGCTTAAGAACCATATTTAAGTGTTACTCTTCTACGTTGGATTAACGGTTTGATAGGCTTTACTTTAGGGTTAGTGGCATTTGAAGAGGTAGCTGTTCTAAATGTTGTTTGCAGGTGATTTTTAGTTCTATCGTTTTATAATAAATATTTCATTGTCTATGGCAGAATCTGAAAAGCCTACCAAGACATTTCTCAGACCATAGAAGGTTAAGTCTATAAGGTGTGGCTCTGCTGAGGCAGTCATTTGGCATAAATCTATAAGCTTTGAGTTATGGACATTACATCTGTAAGAATTCTGTGGAATCAACAGGCTTACTTCAGAGATGCTATGGAGCCTGAAGGAGCTGGCGTTGTTTTTTCTGTGAAAAGGTCAGATAGTAATTAAGTTAGGCTTTGCAGACCATACAATTTTTGTTGCAGCTATTCAATCCCACTGTTGCGGTGTGAACACAACTGCACATACATCAGTGAGTGTCCGTGGCTGTTTTCCAAAAGACCTTTATTTACAAAGTTTTATTTACAGTCCGTATTTGGCCTGTTGGCCATAGTGTGCTGACCCCGACCATGGAACATTTAGTATGTGAGTCAATTAATATTTAAAGTAAGACACAATGGCACAAATATTTATAATCTGTATACGAGAACATTGATAATATAGGTGCAATAAAAAATATGGATATGCACAAAACAGAAGGAGAGTCACAGATATAGAAAACAAACCTATGGTTACCAGGGGATAAGGGGGGGAGGGATAAATTGGGAGATTGGGATTGACATATACACACTACTATATATAAAGTAGATAACTAATAAGGACCTACTGTATAGCACAGGGAAACTCTACTCAATACTCTGTAATGGCCTACATGGGAAAAAAATCTAAAAGAGTACATATTTGTGTATGTATAACTGATTCACTTTGCTGTACACCTGAAACTAACACAACATTGTAAATCTACTATACTCCAATAAAAATTTTAAAAAATGCCTGGTTATGGTGTTTCTTTTGCTTTCTGTCCCTATTTGTGGTACATTGGTCTTTTCATGAGTAATAAAATGTGGGAGATTGTGAATATCGCCACAAATTGTCCTTGCATCAAGAGGTGATGTCTGTTTCCACAGTCCTTAAGCCGGCCTCCTGGTTTTCTGTGTCCACTAGAAGGCAGACCCTAAGCCTTGAGAGGCCTGGACGCTTCCATTCTCACGCGGGGAGTCCTGATGGAGAATGAAAATCCACGTGGAGAGAGGCCGGCTGCCTCTGCCTTCCCAGCCATCTCGTTTGAGGCCCACACCTGTGAGTGAACCCACCTGAGAACAGGTAAGCCCAGCCCAAATGACCAGGTCACAGAATAGTGAGCTTTGTTTTAAGCCATCACCTTTTCGCGTGTTCGGCTATGCAGGGATAGGTAACGAAGGCCAGTAAGAGCAAGGTCCTGAGCTGAGTTTGGGCAGGAGCGGGGTGTGTCCGAAGTGTGAAGCGCCGCATGAAGTGGAGAAGGGCCGAGACAGGGTGACTGTGAGTGTCCTGGGGGAGTACAGGTGGGCTGCTGGAGAGAGCTAAGAGTTCACTTGAAGTGAAGGAACTCCTGGTTGTTTAGAGGAAGGCTGGTCAGAAGTGTTGTGCGCCCTTCGCAGTAACATTCTGGCTGTGCAGGTGCAGGCGGTGAGTAACTGGGGAGTTGGCTTTAACCATGGGGGGGGCGGGGCGGTGTTTCAGCAGGTGAGCATGAAGACAAGAAAGCGCAGTGCGGGTTTACGCAAGGGAGTGCCTCCTATGATAATGTCCTGGGTGCAGGGGAAACTGAGGCTAGAGTGACTGTGAGAGACCTTGACAGGACCCAGGGATTGCGGGATGCTTCTAGTGGGGTCAGAGACCATCAGAGCGGGGCTGCAGAGGGCAAGAGCTGGCCGCCAGAGGGTGCTGTCCTGAAATGAAGATGATGGAGCGGCTAGTTCTGCAACGAGCCAGTTTGGCCCAGCTGAAGCACCCTGGCCGGACTGCCTTCCGGTGTGTTTGTATTTAGGGAGGGGCGCCAGGACGCTGCAGCCATGTTGTTTTCCTGCACAGGAGGCCGGCGCTTTTGCGGCTCCCACGCGTGGTCGCCAGTTTGCTGGCTGCCGCGTTGCTGTGAGGCAGCCCCAGTCCTGCCACCGCACCAGCCAGGACCCTCCTCCAGCCTCTCGGCCCCTGGACCAGGTCTGTGTGCCGCAGGGTGCCCACGTCATCCAGGTGGGAGGCTGCCAGAGCCTGACATGGTTTCCAGTCTGTCCTTTTGGGTTCTCACTTGTCTTTGCTTTTCCCCACTTCATTTCCAGCCGCCTCCCCTGAGGACTTCCAGTTCCAGCATCGGACACGAAGATGACAGCCTTGCAGAGAGCGGGTAAGCAGGCCCAGTTCAGCTCTGTCTTTCGTCTCTCCGTCTTCAGCGATTCTCCGTCATGGTGGAGGGAGACGGGCTGCGGCCTCCGTCTTGGCTGTGGGTAAGCTTGCAGGGGGGCAGGTGCGGAAGTGTACACAACAGGCTCTTTTGGAAGACAGGAGGTCAGAGGACTGAAATGATGGGGTATTGCAGGATTCCCCTTTGTGGATATTGAACTCACCGAGAATTAGGGCCAAAATAGTGTTGGAGAGAGTAGTGTTGAACCCCGAAGCGAAAATCCTCAAGGACCGAGGGGGCCTCAACAGGGGACTCCATGGATAACCTCTCAGGGAGATGGCATAAGGGGCACCATCGGATGTAGGGGGAAGCAGTGTGTCAGTGGTCCACACCGCACACAAGTGAGCATTTGAGCAAACCTCCTGCGCCCAGTGCTAGAAGGTGTATGGAAGGGTAAACATGGTGCTAAACCCTGCAGCTCTTCTGGTGTTAAGACCCTTTCCTCTCCTTAGCAGGCCCAGAACTTTTCTGGCCAGATTTTATTGTGACTTCACTTTATTTCTTTCCTTCTTTTTTTTTTTTTTTTTTTTTTGCGGTACGCGGGCCTCTCACTGTTGTGGTCTCTCCCGTTGCGGAGCACAGGCTCCGGACGCGCAGGCTCAGCGGCCATGGCTCACGGTCCCAGCCGCTCCGCGGCATGTGGGATCTTCCCGGTCCAGGGCACGAACCCGTGTCCCCTGCATCGGCAGGCGGACTCTCAACCACTGCGCCACCAGGGAAGCCCTTGACCTTAATTCTTGATCTGGTGATCAGGAGGGGAATTTGGGGCCACCCCAAGGGTTAAGTGCATCTAGTGAATAGAGGCGGGTGAATGAGAATGAATATCAGGTGTGGCCTCAAGAACGGCTACATCAGTGACAGCTGGGTGCCGGCCTCTCGCTTGGAGGGTGATGGGGGCAATATCTACAGGGCTCTTCCAGCCTCTGAGCCCCCTGTAAGACTGGCCAAGCCCTCTGCAGTATCCCGTGTTTCCTAATGCCTTATTTGTTCTAATCCCGCAGTAAAACTTCTTGAAGTCTGTTTCTTAGGGAAACTGACCGATTATCCCCTCCTTTTCAAAATACTCCTTTCTCTTTGGGCCACGTTCTTAGGTCTTCCCCTGCCACACTAGCTCCTCTTAGAGTTTTCTGGTTTTTCCTTACCTCCCTGGCTTGTGAACATTGGATCTTTTCTTTCCCCTACACTCATTTTGAAGTGAGTTCCTCCTGACTCACGGCTTTAAATGTAACGTAAAAATAAAATGGACTGAACTTGGATTTGCTATGTCAAGGCTAGGAACCCACTTTGGAGGCTAACCATCATGAATTCAAAACAAGATCAGCTGGCGAGGTGATGTATTTTTTTCCTGGCCATAATCATTGTCTAATCATAAACAGGCATTCATTCATTTATTTATTCAGTCAATAAATATTTAGTTTCTTCTTTGTGTCAGGCGTTTATCTAAGAGGGAACTGCAGAGACCAAAATAGGCCAAATCCCCAAACCCTTGGCCTCGCGGGGTTTATATTCTGGTAGACGTGGTCCGTTCCTTAAAGGTCCTCACTGACCAGTGGGTAAGACACTGAAATTCTTTGAGCCTTAGTTTCGTAAACTGTTGGAGAGAATAAGACCCATCTCGCAGGTAGGCTGTGACAATCAAATGAGATTATGTTCAAAGAGGGTATAGGATCTTGTCTCACACTTAGGAGTTCAACAAGTGGGAGTGGTTTTTCAGAGATATCCTGGCTCCTGTCTCTTTTTGGTTACAGCTTCAGAAAGACATAGTTGCTTCTTACAGCTCCTGGGTTGGGATTTCAGATGTCCTTTAACCCATGATATTTAAGTATTTCGTAACATTAATAAAAGAGATGAGTTCATTCTATCAATATTTAATGCGCCCCAACTTTGTGCTGGGCACACAGTGACATAGACAGTGCAGTTTTTCATTCCCCCTCTCTTGCTGGAGTTGAATGACTAATGAAGATGCTTTCTACCCCAGAGCATGTTAAAAGAACACCATTCTCAACATGCGATGATTCCTGTCACTGTACTTGAATAGCCAAATTATGTTGAAAGAGGTCTCTTTTCCTGAACTCATCAGAATTTTCAGAGCCCGCATCTCAAATCCCAGCCTAGCCCAGATCCTCTCCTTCCATCCTGAACCTCGATTCTGAAAAGGAGTATCTTTTCCCTCTTTTGAATTAAACAATTTTTTAAAATAACATATACCAATAGACAGTACCGTGATGGTTTCAAATTTCTGGTGGTATCTTAAAAACTAGTATTTTGTAGCTCCCTGCTTTTGGGTTAGTCTTTCTTTCATCATTGCTTCTACTTCGTCGTCCTCCTCCTTGGGGATTAATTCTCCATTAATTCTCTCCTCAGTTCTCTTTTTCATTGAGTAGGACTCTCCCTTGGTCCTTGGTTCTTGTCCCTTTCCTGTGTCCCCTTACAATGTTTCTCCCTCGCTGTACATTTTGATTTTTTTCGTACTGGATTTCTGTTTTCCAGCCAACAATTCTGTTTTCGACCGTTTTACAGTCTCCAGCTCCTTCTTGCACATACTTCTTACCTTCTCGCTGTCCCCCTCCCCTCTTTTCTCTTCCCTCCTTCCATCCTCTCTCTCTGCCCCTCTGGTTCTCTTTCAATTACTGCTTTTAATTAGAACTCCTGTGTTGCAGTGATAGAAAAATATAATGAGATATGGATGGAGTAGGAGCCTCGGGTTTTTATGCTTCAGACCCTTATTCTTTTATCTTTGTCCTTTGGATCCAAAGATTCTGTTTCTACGTCTGTTTCCCACGGTGTGACTGTCGAGCTTCCCCCTTTGCTCTGTGGAAGAATCTTATCAAAGGTCCCCAAAGACTTCTTTATTGCCGGCGGTACAGGTCATTTCTCCTGAAGATTATTCAGTAGTTCTTCTAGAATCCTCTTTATCCATGCACGCTGCGTCTTTTGACCTCGTTTCTTGCCCTGACCCAAACTGTAACCGGAATATTGACAACACCCTTGAGGAATAGGTCAGGATTTCCATATTTATTAAGAGTCCTGTTTGAAAACAGTGTGATTTCCTCTTGGTTTGGACCTCATTGCTTCTATCTGTTAGTTTTGAGGCTTTGTGTTTAATTAGTGATCCTACATAATGCATGTGGCTGAAGTCTCTCTCTAGGACATTGTGCTGCCTTTTGTGATATTTCATGTTGAATGTGTAATGTATCTCACAGCAAAATGCATCGCAGTGTCAGCCTTTTGGACAGGGTGGGATGGGACCAGGGTTTGAGCAGAGAAGGAACAAAACTAATTTTTTCTCTGTTGCTTTCTTTTTCTTTCCTGTCTGATGTGGGGTTCCGCTCTTCTCTTCCAGGAGACAAGGAAAGAGAAAATAAGGAAAAGAAAAAAAAAAAGGGAAATGGAAAGATGGAAGGGCAGGCAGCTGTAGGAATTTAGCTGTTGAGATGAAGGGGATAAACAGAAAGATTATCAACAGGTATTCCACATTTTCCTTCTCATCCTGCCAACTCCAGCCCTTGGGGTTTCTTTCTCTTTGTTTTAGTGCTGGCTTCTTCTAAGGGCCTGTTGTTCCAGAAAACTGCTACTTTCATGAAACAAGCGTGAATTGGTCTCTCCCTTTCCAGTGAGATGAGTGACTAAAATTTAGAGCTTTATTTACTAGCTGCGTAGGTGAAAAATAGACTTTAAAATGTCTGATTGCCTCATCGTTTGCTCAGTTAGATAATTAGAAACAGCTGGGATCGCTCTAAGGCTGTCGTATACTTTGCTTATAAAAGTCAGATGAGACCCATATCAAAGCAGTACCTGGAAGGCAGGTTTATGATATAGAAGCGAAAGGGCTGTGTATAAACATACTTTTTTCTTAGCAACGTGTAAATTCATGAGAGCTGACGGGAGACTTGATTCTTAGTAAGTAGAGTTGAGCTGCAGAATTTAAATGCGGAGACTTTGACTGTGCAGTAACAGGAAAAGCTGACATTTAACCAAAGCAATGAAGCAGGGAGAATCTTCAAACCTCTTGAGTTTAGATTGGGACTGGGGTCCACACACATTTTTCAGACCAGGGAAGGACAAATAGTGGAAATTTATGGCTTTGTAGGCCACATGGTCTCTGTTGCAACAATTTATATAAAATGCACATTAGAACAGTTCTGAGAACATAGTCAATTTCAGATTTTATCATTAGTATTCTGGGGGCAGCAAATAAAGATAAAGGCAAAGTACTTGGTTTAAAAACTTTAAAACCTTCCTTAGGGCATTTCTTGACCCATCAGCTTCTTAAATGTGTTAGAAGCCATCGAAATGAATGAGCTGCTCTCCTCAAATTTGGGATTTCCTTGGAAAAGCCATATGGAATAGAATGTGCTTCAAATAACTTTGAATAAGTGACTTGATTCGTTTTTCTCTTACCTTTCTCAATGCTCCTCCGTACATGCTACATTACTTTAATATTGAGGGCCAAATCAGGAGGACTTGTAGTATTTTGTTTTTACATAGAACAGTACTGCATAGTGCGACTGATCATGGTTTTTCATGGTGTCCACCTGTTCACTGAGGACATTTGCTGGTGACGTTTAGAAAGTAGACTTCAGTGTTTAACTCTCACACGGTTCAAACCTTTGGAAAGAATGTGATTCACATGTCATGACTTTTAGAGTTCTAATCAAACTTATTTAAATACAGTATGTAGTTGTTGGTTGGAAATTATAATCAGGGGAAAATAAGATTTTTAATAATCCAATTGCATGTGTCACCTGCTCAACTTATCGGTGCAGAACAATGCACAGGACTGGCACTATTTGGTAAGAGGAAGAAAACAGAAGCTCAAGGGAAAAAGTTTCCTAGGACGTATCCAAAAGGTATTGTTCTTAAAGATCATATGTCTACCTATCTCTGTAAATTTGTATTTCACTGTGTAATTTATTGGAAAGAAATTTAAAATGTGTAGTGAAGTTTCATATGAAGGGACTCCCTTTTTTTTTTTTTAGGTGCTATTGTAGTGATGTTTTTGTGCTGCTTTGGTAGAAAACCCACCACTTCATTGTGAATCTTCAAAAGCATCCAAACATAGGTATAGTACCAAGCTGCCTGCAGCGCCCTTTTCCACTCTGGGCCGAGGCCTGGGAATTGGCGCTGGTCAGTGCTGGGGCGATGTTGTGTTTTACTGACTGCTCCCCGACTCGTATGTTCTTTTTTTTTCTTTCTTTTTTTTTTTCGGTACGCGGGCCTCTCACTGCTGTGGCCTCTCCCGTTGCGGAGCACAGGCTCCGGACGCGCAGGCTCAGCGGCCATGGCTCACGGGACCAGCCGCTCCGTGGCATGTGGGATCTTCCCAGACCGGGGCACGAACCTGTGTCCCCTGCATCGGCAGGCGGACTCTCAACCACTGCGCCACCCGGGAAGCCCTGCTCCCTGATTCTTGTGCTCTGGCTGTGCTCGCTTTCATGGACGTAAATGAAGGGGCAGTCAGGCCTGACCTAAGGGAAGGTATGAAGTACTTGGTGCGGCTTCAACTTCCCTTTTAGTTCCTTCTTTCTTTCTCTAGTCCAGGGCTTCTGTTTTTTGCTCAATTATCCAAGACCTTGCTTTGAAGGACTGAATCTCCAATGGGAAGATTTCAAGCTTGTGTAGGAACTGGTTTTGGAAAGGTGGCCTTTCTCAGGCTCAAAATCAATGTGGTCCCTTGAGTCCATGTTAATGTTGCTTATCCACATACGAGGCAGGGATGTGGCCTCATATATGAACCCGTGTAAAAAGTCCAGCCTGTACAAAAAGCATCGATTCACAGGCTTTCTGATTTGTTAGACACTTTTCAGACTTTTGAGAAAAAAGAATTTGTGATATATTGTTTGACATAGTCCCACTTACTTGAGGTAAATAGACTAGTTATACATAGCCCCATGGACCTCAACTCAGTATCCTGAATAGAGAAAGCTGGGTCCCAATGACTCAAAGTGAGAAAATGGTGATAATGAGTTTTAGAAAAGTATAAGGAAGCATCTGCAAAACACTTAGGAGTACAAATAATTTGCTAAGTACTAACACTGTTTCATGGTGCTAGGTATGTATTGTAAAAAGATACAAAGAAAAAATGAAAATGTTTCACAGTGGTATTATCTTAATGGAAACCACTTACAGCAAATAATTACAATTTGCATTTTGATCCCAATGCTATAAAATGACTTTTCAAATAGTAAGAATGCACTGTTTTTCTTAAGTTCAATTTTTTTGTATATGTAATGGAAGCAGCCCCCAGACTTTCAAGCAACAAATGTAAGAAAAAGAAATCATTTTCTTTTTCTGAAGAAAACTAAATAATTCTTACAAATGAAGATATGGCTGCACTTGCAAACCTTGCTCCTTTCTCTGTATAGTTTCATGGGGCCTAATGAAGAGAACCTGAAAAAAAGAACCAGGTCTTTTCTCTTAGAATATTAACAATTAAGGCAGATCAGTAAATATTTATTAAATAATAAATGGCTAAAAGAGACTGAACCAGACAGCATTACATGAGAGACGAATGATAGGTCAAGCATGGTGCTTCTCCTAAAACAGGTACAAAAGTAAATAATACAAGTTAGATAATGTAACTTGTAGCCAAAGGTACCAGAGAAATAAGGTCTTTGGCCCATTGCAGTTTATAATGAATAGCCAATTGAATTCTACAGATAACTTATCAGACTTACTTCCTGCGGGTGCACCCAGTTGGCCCAATGCCAATTCAGATGGGCATTTGTAGATGTGAGAACTTCCTGAATCCTTGCCACATGTGGGGTGCTAGCAGGTAAGGTTTATATCTTCCTGTAAAACAGTCTCTTCTCCATATTCCAACAAAGAAACTTCTTTGTCTTGGTAGATGTAGGAGATAGCTTCCAATTGTTTAGGACTTAGCATTGTTTTTTTGTTTTGTGTTGTTATTAAATCCAGGAATTGTAGGAATTCCTGGAATTTTTTTTCAGTCTGGGCAGCACTTTCTCATACCCTTGGCCCTTGGGTGGGATCAGCAGGGATTCCCAGGGCGCTGGCACCTCCTGCTGGTGCTGGCTTGTGCCTGCTGTGCCATCCATGTCGGGGCAGGAAGCAGCCCCCCAATACGGGCAGCCAGGGCCCCTCCTCAGGACTCAGGTGGGGGCGTGGCACTCAGGCAGCAGTCGGTGAGGCGAGAGGAGGAGTGATGGGCTTCAGGACGGCTCAAGCCCCTGCTGTGGAGGCTTCCTAGTTGAGCACGTAGTAGTCATTCAGACGACCAAAATAGATTTCTCGGGCTTCCCTGGTGGCGCAGTGGTTGAGAGTCCGCCTGCCGATGCAGGGGACACGAGTTCGTGCCCCGGTCCGGGAAGATCCCACATGCCGCGGAGCAGCTGGACCCGTGAGCCATGGCCGCTGAGCCTGCGCGTCCGGAGCCTGTGCTCCGCAACGGGAGAGGCCGCAACAGTGAGAGGCTCGTGTACCGCAAAAAACAAACAAAAAAAACCAAAATAGATTTCTCATATATATATTTGGTCTTCATCCACAGTTGCTGGCTCATAGCGCCCCAGACCCTTGGGATTTCCTAAGTGTGAGAAAGGTATCCTTTGTTATGTGGATAAGGTAGCTTTCAGAAGCACCTGAAGATGGAGGCTGGTTGCCAGGGTAACCAACCATGTGATGAGCAGGTTGGAGCTGTCAGTCCCACCTCCTGATTTCCGGGAGGAGCTTGAGGTTGAATCATTTGCTGTTAGCCAATGACTTAGTCAATCGTGACTGTGTAATGAAGCCTCCATAAAAACCTGAAAGAAAACTTTTTGGCCTTTGGAGGGCTTCCACAGTGGGGAACCAGAACACTTCCTCATGGCACCGTGCCAGGCCCCAACGTCCAGGAGGACAGGAGCTCCTTTGCTGGGGACCTCGCTCTGTGTGTCTCTTCATCTGATTGTTATTTCATGTCCTTTAATATCCTTTGTAATGAAAATGAGTAATCTAGTGAGTAAAGAGGTTTTCCTGAGTTCTGTGAGCTGTTCTAGTAAAGTACTTGAAGAGGAGATCACTGAAACCTTGAGCTTGTAGCCAGTTGGTCAGAACACCAGGTAACAGGGAGGGCTTGCGACTGCCACCTGAAGTGGTGGGTGGTCTTGGGTTGAGCTCTTGGCCTGTGGAATCTGTTTCTTTCTGGGTAGGTAGTGTTAGAATTGAGTTGACATCCTCCTGGGATTTGAGAATTGCTCATTGATGTTGGGAAGACTCCCACACACATGGGAATTGGGTTCGGCAACCCTGTTCAATTTCATGTAGGGGAAATCAGCTGTTTGTGCTTCTTTGGTGGTAGCAGGACTGGATTTCTCTTTGGAAGAACATATCTTGCTCGCTCTTGGTCCTTGTGGCCTGGATGGGGCAGATGCCACCTCCAACTCCTGGCCTGGATGAATCAGAGACCTTCCTAGACCTCTGCTGGTACTATGAGGAAAATGTGCCCTCTTTCTGCTGAGCTTGCAGAACTGGTCATCTGTGAGCTTGGAAGTTGTAATTAACATCCTTCTCACCTTGTTGGGAAAGCCCACTTGAAAGCAGAATCAGCACAGACAGGAGAGAAAGACGGTGACTCTCCACATATGGGCCCCTGGACCCACCCATTCCTGGGCTCGCTAAGTATTGGATTGGCCAAAAAGTTCGTTCTGGTTTTTCATGTCTGACAGAGATCGTGCAGAAAAGCCCGAACAAACTTTTTGGCCAACCTAATACGTAGTTAAGTCCCTTTTTAAAAAAGTTTTTAGGGGTAGCTTTTCTGTTACTTGAAATTTATTTCTCCGTTTTAGAACTCTTTCTTTAAAAGTTTATGGTGGAAATTAAGCTCTCTTAGTCTTTAATTTTTATTTTGATGTCTTGTTAGGTGATAATCATGATCTTAAATCCTAGATATCATGTCTGAAATTTTAGATAACATTTCTAATACAGTGTTCAGCTTTTCAAATGGTTATATATGGAATAATTGTGAATCTGTGTCTGTACTTTCTACTCAGAAGTGGCAATTTTGTTCAGAACTCATCACACACTAGAATTCAATCTAAACAGTGAGTTCTAGTGGTGAAAGGCATAGGAAGCTTATTCTAATAATCTTACAATTTCTAGTCACACATTTTAAATCATTTCTCACTCACCTTGATATATATACACTATTGTGAGAAAGAATGATTTTTCAAGCTCTTAGTGTATATACGTAGTATTCCTACATAGTATTATACCAGTATTAACACAGGCATACTAATCCTTTGAAAGGATATTTAAGTGGACTAATAAAAGTTTGCTTAAAAGGGAACATTTTTAGGAATTTTTTTTTTTTTTTTTTTTGT
This sequence comes from Tursiops truncatus, assembly GCF_011762595.2. NCBI lineage: Eukaryota > Metazoa > Chordata > Mammalia > Artiodactyla > Delphinidae > Tursiops > Tursiops truncatus. The sequence continues at coordinate 8,424,354 of NC_047034.1, read as the reverse complement.
GGTACGTGGGCCTCTCACTGTTGTGGCCTCCCCTGTTGCGGACGCGCAGGCTCAGCGGCCATGGCTCATGGGCCCAGCTGCTCCGCGGCACGTGGGATCTTCCCGGACCGGGGCACGAATCCGCGTCCCCTGCATCGGCAGACTGACTCTCAACCACTGCACCACCAGAGAAGCCCTAGGAAATGTTTTAATGTGAGATATGAGCCAAGTGTCTTATTTTAACGATAGGTATCAGCAATGTAAAATTTTCTTTAGTAATACAAAGGAAAACAGGAAAAACTTTAAACATCTTTGTCCTTTGAACATTAATATAGGTTTGATGACTAAATGTTTTATGCCTGACTGTACCATTGATTTATCTTTGAATTTTCTCAATAAAAACCCTAACTTCAGAAGCGTGAATCAAGCCATCCTGGTAAAGTAGTAAGATGGTTACAGTAAGCCATCCTGCTAAGGGGGTGGTAACCCAGGAGGTGAAGGGTTTTAGGGTCAGGTGTTTGACTTATCTCTAAGGATAATTGCCTTGATCCAACCTATGGTGGTAAATAAGAGGAGTGGGGAGAGGAGACAAACGTGAAGGAGAAAGTGGAAGCAGCAGTGTTTACCAAGCGGTTGAGTTCAATACCCAGAGTGCTTTATTTTTTTCCAGACAACACAATTATTTTATTTTTATTTATTAAAAACTTTTTCCCCCTGTGCTATACAGTCAGTTCTCGTTAGTTATCTATTTTGTACATAGCAGTGCATATATGTCAATCCCAATCTCCCAGTTCATCCCATCCCTCCCCCCACCCTTGGTATCCATACATTTGTTCTCTGCATCCGTGTTTCTATTTCTGCTTTGCAGATGAGATCATCTACACCGTTTTTCTAGATTCCACATATATGCAGTAGTATATGATATCTGCTTTTCTCTTTCTGACTTCACTCCCAGAGTGCTTCTGAACCCATTTTGGTTTTGGAAACTTTCTTCAAGCGCATGCTTACGTGGAAGCCCTGTTTGTAAAACAGATGGAAGGATCAGGTGTGTCTAGATCCCTCTTCTCACAAGATGACCTCTGAGAGCTGCTGGAGCAGCTTTTCCTGTCCTGGTCTTCTGATAGGAGGCTAGGGAGGGATACTATCCAAGTGCACTACTTTTGCACGTAAGCTGACAGGCTCAGTGTGCTCCAGAGGCTCCTGGACTAGTTACATCATTAAATTACAAAGTATTACGTATGTTCATTGGTACCATTTGTTTAGATTCCACATATAAGTGATATCATATAATATTTGTCTTTCTCTGGCTGACTTACTTCACCTAGTATGACAGTCTCTAGGTCCATCCATGTTGCTGCTAATGGCATTATTTCATTCCTTTTTATGGCTGAGTAATATTCCATTGTGTGTGTGTATACATACATATATATATATATATATATATGTATATATACACACGCACACATACCACATCTTCTTTATCCATTCATCTATTGATGGACATTTAGGTTGCTTTCATGGCCTGGCTATTGTAAATAGTGCTGCAGTGAATATTGGGGTGCATGTGTCTTTTTGAATTATGGTTTTCTCTGGGTATATGCCCAGGAGTGGGATTGCTATATAGCACAGGGACCTCTACTCAATACTCTGTAATGACCTATATGGGAAAAGAATCTGAAAAAGAGTGGATATATGTATATGCAGAAAGTAACACAGTGTTGTAAATCAACTATACTCCAATAAAAATTGAAAGAAAATTAAGAAGTAGTTAAGAACGAACCAAGTAGATAAGGATACATACTTATAACCTGGAAGAGATCCTCAGATTGTATTTAATAGGTATCCTTTTTCCTAAGGCATGGCTACACTCACTTCATCTAAACAGATAACGTAGAATGGTAAGTTATTCCATTGTTTACCTTGTAATGTTAATGAAACTTAGTAACCATCAAGTAAGTTACTCTTCCTTCATACCTAGTTTGTAATTACCTGACACCAGTAAAATAACTCTAAATATCATAAGACTTTTCGCTTGTACTTTTTTCCTTTAATGATATCTTTCTTTCTTCTTGACTGACATACATTTTTTATTTTCAGAAAGAAATGGCAATTTTCAGGAATGTACTAGGATTTGGGTCAATGTTTGTGAAAATCACTTAAAATCTAAAGATGTTTGTAATAACTGTTTATATGGACATCTGAATTATTTGCACGCCCTTCAGGTCATAAACTGAGTTATGTCGTACTGACAAGAATCTTTATGAGATAAGAGCTATGGCTCGGATAGCTTATGATAAAACGAACAGTGCATTGCATGTCTTAAAAATCACATGGAGAGAACCAGCGTATTCAAGAAGTTTCCTTAGAGTTTCAGCAGTTCAGGACCTGCTGTGCATGTATCAAGGCAAAGGATCTTTATCACTGACTCATATTCTGACAGGCATAGTGGGGTCTGCTTTTTTCTCCCTAGAGCCTAAGAAACGGTAGTTACACAGAACAATCACAAAGCTAAAATTCTCTGCCAAATTGGCGATGCTAATTTGTTAGATGTGGGATGCAGTGCTCAATATTTACTCTGTGGTACAATTAAGGAGATATCACCAATTATTTATTTATTTGTTTTAAAAAATTTTATTTTTATTTATTTATTTTTGGCTGTGTTGGGCCTTCGTTGCTGCACACGGACTTTCTCTAGTTGTGGCGAACGGGGGCTACTCTTCCTTGCAGTGCACAGGCTTCTCATTGCGGTGGCTTCTCTTGTTGCGGAGCACGGACTCTAGGTGCACGGGCTTCAGTAGTTGCAGCACGCGGGCTCAATAGTTGTGGTGCATGGGCTTAGTTGCTCCACGGCATGTGGGATCTTCCCGGACCAGGGCTCGAACCCATGTCCCCTGCATTGGCAGACGGATTCTTAACCACTGCACCACCAGGGAAGCCCACCAATTTGTTTATTTTAATGTCTGCCTTATTTACGAGGAAGCATATAACTTACTATTTGGAAAGGGAAATACCATGTTCCTGAGGTAATACAAGTACTTGGCTCCAGTTGATAGCTCCATAATGAGGTTGGAATGCATTTATCTGTAAGTATTGTGAAAAGTCTAGGTGTAGCTATGAGGGTACTGGGATTTGCCTTAGAAAGCAGACGTCTGGACCATTTTAGACCAGGCTGAATGCTGAGTCATTTCTGCCTTCTCTCCGACTGGCTGTGAGGAACTCAGTAGGGCAGCCAGGTGACCTACTTTCTAATGAACAGAGCTGGATCTGTACTGCAGGAGAACATCTTTAGTGTTGAATTAGTGGAGATAAGCCATGAGGCCTGTACATGTCCTTATAGGAAAGATTTCCTAACATGATTATGCAAATTCAGACACCCCAGGTATGTCCTGAGTTAGGATGCACATTTAAGTTTCAGGCATGAGCTGTAACAAAGGATATTGGGGGAAGGAGTTTGGGTACTGAGCACATCAGAAGAGTGGTTTTGAAACAGAAGCCAATTTCCATAGTATCTCCGTGGGGGCGGGCTCTAAGAAGACACGACAAGCTTTTCGGTTTCAAGAAGTAGTAGACAAGCTGTAATTCCTATAGTTTTCCCAGAACTGTACATAGTTTTTTAAAAATTTTTTGGCTGCGTTGGGTCTTCATTGCTGCACGCGGACTCTCTCTAGCTGCCGCTAGCGGGGCTACTCTTCGTTGCGGTGCGTGGGCTTCTCATTGCAGTGGCTTCTCTTGTCGCGGAGCACGGGCTCTAGGTGCACGGACTTCAGTAGTTGTGGCATGTGGGCTCAGTAGTTGTGGTGCACGGGCTTAGTTCCTCCTTGGCATGTGGGATCTTCCCGGACCAGGGCTCGAACCCATGTCCCCTGCATTGGCAGACGGATTCTTAACCACTGCACCACCAGGAAAGTCCAGAACTGTACATAATTTAACCAAAAAAATGAACACCCTACATATGCGTGCATGCCAGTGAGTTGAGGGAGATTCCCTTTATTACATTTTCTGTGTAAATACAACTCGAGCATTCTGAGGGTCTGGGTCTCTGTGTGTTAGAGGTGTGCTCTAAGACGCATCCAGCATTCAGGGGAAATTTGCTTCTGATACAACCATAAAAGCGAAGCTTCGGGAATTGTGGTGTCTGCCTGATGTACTGGGTCTTGGGAGAGGTCTTTGGGCTCTTATTTACTGCTCACAAATCCTGCTGAATTCCAGAGCTGGGATCTAGGTCGAGTCCTTCTTCTGACCTCCAAATTTGTCTTCACTTCTAGTTCTCTAGTGTTTTTATGCTATAGGCTGATGGGTAGTAAATCCAGAATTCTTAGCATTGAAAAGGAGAGGAAATTGGAGATATAAAATGATAGGGTCAGGAACTTGAGGTGATACGATAGAGTAGTTTAGGGGGGGAGGAGGGGCCTGAAAATTAGACACAGCAGGAGAAGATGGGGCTGCAGAGGAAGGTGACAGGCAGTCAGGTGGCGTCTAAGCAAGGTGACAGGATTTAGGAGATGCACCTGGTGTGGGAGTAGGTGTCAGAGCAAGAAGGGACCTGAGAAAAGGCTGCAGGTAGAGATTCAGGCAGACATCTGGCATCACAGTGGCTGGTTTTGGACCAGCAGATGTATGACCGTGGTTGACCGCTCCCAAATCAGACGGCAACTGTGGGGATAAGAGCAAGGTAGGGGCTGGGAAAGCCCGTCTTGCCCATTTGCCATCTAGGCTGAGGCAGGTCTCCTTGCTTCCCCAACTAATTTTAGTTGGTAAGAGTCCAGTCCTGCCTGTTTAGAGCTTGACTTTTCCTTTAGTAGAGGGTAGGGCTTAGGAACATAGACTCCTGGGGCAGAGCTGGAAACTCTTTTTGTTCTTTGCTCGTAGCTGTGTGTAGACTAAACTCTCTGCCCTCAATTTCCTGTTCTTTACATAAGAGCACTTGCATCTACCCTCATAGTCGTTGAGGATGAAAGTAAGACACGTAAGGCACTTAGGACAGTACCTGGAATATAATTGCTCTGTGTGCTTGTGATGGTTCCTGTTGTTACCTGATTTAAATCTCGTTTCCTCTGCTGCCCTCCCCTGGTGGGGGACCTCGAGTGGGGTGGCAACACGATCTGTTGCATTTCTCCTCCAATTTTGGCATCTTGCGGTTGGGAGGTGGGTATTGCCTGGTTAGAGACATATTTTGCTTCTAGTTAAATGTCCTGTGTGTGTGGGGGGGTGGATGTGGACGTGAAATTGGGAGACAGAGACCATCTCGTGTAACTGGTCGCTTGCACTGCCTTTCTGGGTAACTTGCTAGCCATGGAGGGCCTCTGTGAGGTTGCTGTCCAACTGTGGGGTGTATGTGAATTCCTTTGAAGGTCGTATAGGCCTCCCAACTGCATGCTGTTCTCACATGGGAGACCTCTTCCATCTCCCCAGATATGGCCCCAAATACCCGTATCCCCTTGCTGCTTATGACCAATGGTCTTTCTTCTTAAGCATCTTTCCTGCCTCATTCTCACCAACTAACGGTCTGAGTGTTTGGAATCTTAAAAATACAACCTTCAGAAAGTCTTTCTGCACAAAAGTCTGAGAGTTCTGTTTTGGAATATGAAGACCACACTAATTGGAAATACTCAGATCCGCTCCTCTACGATGCCACTCTTACATGGAGAAGATGTTAACCTAGGGCCATTTTGAAAAGGATGCTGTCTGAGAGGACTGTCTCTGAGGGGTAAGTGATGTCACCTTGCCCCACCATGAGCACCTGGCCAGAGGGACATAACTTGTATTAACGGAAAAGCTGGTGTGAGCATCCTTGTGATGAGAAGGTCTCCAAAGAATTGACAATATGTTCTAAGAGAGAATGTCAGATTTAGGTACCATCTAAGCCCAGAAGCTGCTCCCAGATCATGATGGTACCAGGCAAGAACTATGCTGTGCCCCCAACTCACTCCTCTCCCTTCTGTGTGCTAACCCTAGAGGGCCAGAAGCCACAGTTGGCTCTAAATTGTGAAGGAGAAGAAGCCCAGGCCCTGGAATTGAAGACACTACCTTGCCCTTCCCTTTGCCGTCATTGGCTTCTGGCTCAAAGTGGACAGAGCCAGGCAGGTTTGGGATGAAATTTATTTTTATTTTTTATTAAAAAAATTATTTTATTTATGTATTTGAGCCATATTAATGATTTCCTCTCCAACAATTAAGAATTTAAAAATTCAATAGATAGCAAGAAATTTATTTTTAAATGAAGTTTGCTGTTACATGAGACTGGAAAACGTAAATACTGAGCTGGGAATGTCCTTGGGATTAGATGTAACTTCTTGTTATTCAGGAGTAACCCAGACAGTTTTGGGTTTCACCTGAGATTTCACTCAGCCTTAGGGAGAAAGGAATAGTTGTGGGAAAGGATATAGTTGAATATATCTGGAGGAGATGGAGGCCAGCCTGATTTTATTATCCTCTTAGAACTTGACCTTTTCTTCTTGGCTGCCCACATGATCCGTTATCTTTAAAGTACACAAACTTTCCTAGACTGTTTCTGATGTTTGCTCTTCTGGGTTAGTTTGTCTTGGGACATGATGTACCCTTTCAGTATACCTTCATGTTTTTCATTCAGGAATTAAAAAATTTTTTTTAAATTTTATATTGGAGCATAGTTGATTAACTTTATTGTTAGTTTCAGGTGCACAGCACAGTGATTCAGTTATACATATACATGTATATTCTTTTTCAAATTCTTTTCTGATTTAGGTTATTATGGGGTATTGAGCAGAGTTCCCTGTGCTATGCAGTAGGTCCTTGTTATCTATTTTAAATATAGCAGTGTATACATGTCAATCCCAAACTCCCAGTCTATCTCTCCCCCCCCATCCTTTTCCCTGGTTACCATAAGTTCATGCTCTAAGTCTGTGAGTCTGTTTCTGTTTTGTAAATAAGTTCATTTCTGTCATTTTATTTTTTTAGATTCCGCATATAAGTGATATCAAATGATTTTGTCTTTGTCTGCCTTACTTAGTATGGTAATCTCTAGATCCATCCATGTTGCCGCAAATGGCATTATTTCATTCTTTTTTATGGCTGAGTAGTATTCCATGGTATATATATACCACATCTTCGTACCGCATCTTTGTTATCCATTCATCTGTTGATGGACATTCTTACGTTATGGCTCTAAGTGCTCAGCTCTACCTTGTATTCCCCACCTTTGAGTAGCAAGTTAGGCTTATGCCATCCCATAGTAACTGTCAGTTTATTTCTAATTCTTTTAAAACATTTACTTGCATTTCATTTTTTTTTTAGTTTCTCATTTCTACTCTTTATATCTCTTTCTGTATTTTCAACTGTGTCCATTCTCCTTATGATTCTTTCAGTCTTGCTTCGACTTCTCTCATGGTGCGATTACCACCCCTGACCCTCTCCTCTCATTCTCTAACTCTGCTAGTCATGTTTCCTCTCCTCCTAATTTTTCCTCCATCTCTACATGAGTCTTTCATCTCTGCACTGTGCCCTTGTTTCTTAGAGGCAGTTGCTTTTCTAAGATTTAAAAATTCATGGCAAAAGTTTTGGTGGCAGTTTTCATCTGCTTCACGGCCAGAGGTTTCTAGTGAGAGCTGTTTTTTGCTTTTCTTGTTCCTTTTTGCTTACGACACCTTTCAGTAGATCCTGATTTGCTTTCTAATTATTCTATTTGAAAGAGGTGACGGTTTTCTGGAACAGAGGTTGCAGGATGATTAAACTGGGGAGAGGTCAAGGCCCTGTTAAGATTAGATGGCATTTTCTTCATCCAGCATTTTTGTGTGTGTGAGTTTGCTTAAACTTCACTGTTTGCAAGTCAGCGTAAATAGGTGGTTAGTGAACCTCCTCCCCTTTTCAAAGTTTCTCTTTCCCTCCTGGAAGCCAGTACTGCTTGCAGATCTAACTCATCTAAGGGGTTCTATCCTCTTTCGTCTTAGAGCCACATCCAGTCCAGTAAACTCCTGGCACTTACCTCTACATCCTGCTCTTCCTTTTCAAAAAAAAGGGACTTAGATGGGAATTTCCTGGCGGTCCAGTGGTTAAGACTCTGCGCTTCCACTGCAGGGAGCCTGGGTTCAATCCTTGGTTGGGGAACTAAGATCCCACATGCCGTGTGGTGCGGCCAAAAACAAACAAAACAAAAACAAAAAAAAGGGACTTAGATTTTGCACCTCAGTGTGTGGCCCTCAGGTTTCGGAAGTAGACTGTGATGGCTCTGAGCTCTGCCTCTGCTCCCTGCTTCGCTTCCTCAGACTTAGTGCTTTGATTTTCACTGCTAGCGGCAGCTCTTCCATATGTATGTGAAATTTGGGGTTTTATCTGGTTTTCTAGTTTCTGAGAGTCGAGTTTGTGTTGTTTTTTCTTTTTCTCCTTTATTGAAGTGTTTCTCAAAGTACAGTTTTCAGACCATGTGCATTGTCATTACTTGCAGTGCTTATTAAAAATTCAGATTCCCAGGGTCCTTTCCAAGGCTTTCTAAGTCACAGCCTCTGAGGCTGGCTTTCTAGATTCAAAATCTTTAATAACCACCCATTGCCATTATGATTTTTATGTACATAGAAGTTGACAGTCACTCTTTCAGTGATGAACGAATGATTACAGTTTGAGGGTTCCCTTTCTCCATCATATTGTTTGCCAAATTTTTCCCTAACACATTTCATCGTGGGATTTCTACACCATTGTTTTTGTATTCCTCTCTACTGTATATAACTAAGGTCCATGGGATTATTTTATTTAGTTTCCAAGTCTACAAAAATCCACAGGGGCTTCAGTGTACTCTGGGGCTATCAGTCCATATAACATGCAAACTCTTTATCCTGCCCCCTGTCTGCAATTCAAAAACTCTTGTCTTATCTTGATTTTTCTCAATCCCTGGTGAGTGATGACTTCAGATGTAAATATTGGCAGCTGTTAGGGCTAAATAACATATCCAGGTTTCTCGAGCATCCCTTAAAGAACTTGTAAGATTTACTCACTGCATATAGCAGGTCTTAATTCTCTTGAGCGAAACCTCTGTTGGCCGGCTTACTGGAGCTGTGAAAATGGAGAGCCTTTCTTGAGAGTGGAAGGGGAGTCTGTAATTGTCTTTCATCTCCTTCCGCTTCCCATTCTACATATGACAGTAAGAGCTGGGAATTTCAAAAGTCAAGAAGGTGGCGTTTTGTGTTTCAGATGCCTTGATTTTTGTCATGCTCAGTTTTCTGTGAGCTGATCACTTTCATGCTGTCTGGAGGTTGACATCAAAATGGCAACTAATTAAAAGCAGAAAATTTGATATATTTTGAACATGAGTACTTCTTCAGGGATGAGAGTGGACGATGTCCTAGATTTATTTTAAAGTAATTTACTTTTAACTTTTTGGCCAAATTGTGCATCATATGGGTTGCTAGTAAATAAAGCTCACAAATATTTTTCTATAAAGCTATATATTTTCTTTTTGGATCTGTCAATCAAAGAGTCTTCATCCTCAGGGTGTTTTCCCGTGGAGGAATATTGGTCTAAATATTAACTCATAAAACATCTAGAGGTCTTTGGAAGGGTATGTACAGGTTAGAATCTTAGATACCAAAACTCAATGCTACATAGCTATAGCATAATAAAAAGCCTCTAATTTAAAAAAAAGTCTTCCTCCAAATGATTGTCAGCTCTTTTTTTCCACCTGTCAAGGCTATCTTGACTCTCAGTGAATAAAGCCAGTATGCAGCAGAGTTTATCTGACTTAGCCAAAGTGTCTGCTCATGGGGAAGGGTGCAAGGCAGGATGCAAACACTGCGGATGGAGCAGTTTCTCCTAAAGCAGCTTTTTAAGTGACATTGTGTTGAAGGTAAATTCTGCTGCCCACTGCCAGCCACTCTTGAGAACAGCAGTACAGTCCTGACTTACGTATCATGTTTAAGTTAAAACATAGAATTGTAGATGGAAAGATTCACGGCAACCGTGCCTTGGGCCAAGAAAAGCAATATATCAGGCAATAGATGGTTCTTTTCCGCTAACGGCAATGAGGTTAACCTTCAAAGAAAGTTATATTTGGAAGTTTTCTCTATGCACAAATCATAAAAGGTGGGTGAGAGAAGGGTGCTCACATTTCGAATCCAGCTACGTCCCAGGCACTAAATTAGGAGCTTTCCATCAGTTGCTCTTTTTGGTATTACTGTCACATTTCAGTTGTGTCAAAACAGACTCAGGAGTTAAGTGGCCAAAGGTCACTTAGGTTGTAAGTGGCAGAGCTGGAGTTTGAATCCCGGTAGGACTGGTGACAGGACACCACACAGTGCTACACTGTCCATTTGGACAAATTTGAAAATGGATCAAAATCCCCTGAACTTTTTGCAGCCTTCTGCCAGTGGGTCATCTTCGTTTATTTCTTTGGCAAGAATCATATTGGAATCTACATAATCAGTACATGTACATTTGTAGGAAATAAAGTGTGGCATAATTCTTAGGCTGTGGGTAGGTGGAATGACTCTGGTTTTAGTATTCAAAGAGACCTGGGAAGTGTGCCCTTGGGCAAGTTACTTTCCGAATCTTTTTTCTTGTCTGTAAAGTGGTGATAATAATAGCAACCTTTTGAGATTGTAGGATGAATCAGAAATAATATATGTGAGTGCCCACTACAGTGCCCAGTGTCTGGCATGCAGTAGGAGTTAAAAGTTGGGAGCAGGTATTACTACTGACATGCATGAGAGTACATTTGTTGAACAGTAAGCTTTTATGCCCGTTCTGGACAATGATTGTTGAACTTCTAAAGGTCTGTATCCACTCCTGTGATCAGACTGTTAAGTATTCTCAGATCAGCACATCGATTGAATACGGTAATGGCAATTCAAGTATTCTTTACTTGTATGGTATGTCAGTCAGAATTTCAGTATAACAATCTAGGTGGCTATATATGTTCTTGAAGAGTTCAGATAATTTCATAATATTGGTGAATTCTCAGTTTCATGAAGAAATTGATTTCATTAAACTGTTCTGAACATTTCAAACAAACACAAAAATAACTTTAGTATAGAGAACAACACCTAGCTATCAGCCAGATCTATCTGATCATCAAGACTTTGCCACATTTATCTACCTTTTTGTTTTGGTTTTCCTTTTTTTAAAAATCTTTTAAGTATGTTAAAGAAAAATCTCAGACGACATGTTATTCATACCTATGTCTTTAAAAATGAATCAAAGGACATTTTCTTTTTTCTTTCTTTCTTTTTTTTTTTTTTGGCCTGTGCCATGTGGCTTGTGGAATCTCAGTTCCCCAACCAGGGATTGAACCCGGGTCGCTGGGCCATGGCAGTGAAAGTCTGGAATCCTAACCACTAGGCCACCAAGGAACTCCCAGGACATTTTTTTTTTTTTTTTTTTTTGCGGTACGCGGGCCTCTCACTGTTGTGGCCTCTCCCATTGCGGAGCACAGGCTCCGGACGCACAGGCTCAGCGGCCGTGGCTCACGGGCCCAGCCGCTCCGCGGCATGTGGGATCTTCCTGGACCAGAGCACAAACCCTTGTCCCCTGCATCGACAGGCGGACTCTCAACCACTGCACCACCAGGGAAGCTCCCAGGACATTTTATTACATGCCATGTTATATAGTATGTAGTATACATAACAAAACTGGCAGTAACTCCTTGGTATTACCTAATACCTAGTCCATAATCAAATTATTCCAGTGGTCCCAAAGCCTGGGGAAATAGTGTCTCACTATAAATTCTGCAGGTTGCATTTAGTTAAATCCCTTAAGCCTTTTTGGTTTTTTTAAATCTAGAGCAGACCCTTCTCCTCCTCAAGCCCCTTCTTTCTCAGCCATCGATTTGTGCAGAAATCGGGTTACTTGTCTTACAGAATGTTCCACAGTCTGGATTTGTCTTTTTGCTTTCTTGTTTCATTTAACTTGATCCTCCATTTCTCGTTCGTAAAAGTGGAAGTTAGCTCTAGACTAGAGGCTTGATTATATTTAGGTTCAAATTTTTGGCCAAGAATATTCCAAGGTGTTCCTGGGTGTTTCACAAAGAGGCCAGTGTCCTACCTTGAGTGATGCTGAGGTGGAGTCGTCCCAGGTGCTGACAGCCTTCCACTGATGATGATTGCCTAATGTCATTTCATTTAGGGTTACAAAATGGTACATTCCTATCCACCATTCCTTTTCTTTTAAATCACTTTATTGAGGTATAATTGACATGCAATAAATTGCACACATTTAAAGTGTACAATTTGGGAAGTTTTAATGTAGGGACATCCATGAAACCATCATCACAGCCAAGAAAATGAACATGTTCATCACTCTGGAGTCTCCTCGTGCCTCACTGTAATCCTTCCCACTGCCTCTCTGTCCTGCCCCTGTTCCCAGACAGCTACTGATCTACTTTCTGTCGGAATAGATTAATTTGTACCTCACCTGGTTTTCTATAATACTCATCCTCATGCAATGAAAGATTAATTGTTTACAAACAGGAATAATCCTAGAAAAGTTGTTTGTCAATCAGCATAATTCTAAAAGTTAAATTTTCTACTTAGTCACATGTGAAAAACACATTGAGCCTTCTGTTAACTGGGTAAAGTGTGATTGACACAGCAAGCATCGGAGGAATTAAATGGCTCCAGAACTTCTGGGGCATTAACGTTTCCTTCTAAAGTTATTTGACGAACATTACCCCCCCCCCACCCGCCCCGACAACTTTTACCGATCCGTAGGATCTGAAAGATAATAATAGGACGGGGATTTATTCATTTCCCTTTATTGCCTTAACTACCCAGGCTTGGCTGCCTGCATTACAGTAAAATATACAGGATAATTGCTGGCGTCTACACAAAGCATTTCTCTTTATGGAAACTATAAACAGTAAACTGTTCTTGCCCTTCTAGTTCTTGGATTTCAATTCCTTTTTAGCTAACTACCTTCTGAAGAGCAGAGCACAGCGTGTCCTTATTTGGCAAGCACGTGAACTGTGGAGTAAAGATAGCAGATTGAATAGGACCAGTGGCTTTTCAGGGAGTCCCCCTCAAGCCTCAGCCCAGGGAGTACATTCTAATCACAAGTATAGCTTGTGTAGATTGGGGTGCTACCTTTGTGCTACAAGACAGACACTTGGTGAAGGGCAAATAAAATGCTACAAACTATTGGGAAAGATGATTTGACAGTGAGGTAGGAAACCAGTAATTTCAAAATGAATATAATTTAAACATGAGTATGATGACAACTTAATTTAAAAACTTTCCCCAAACTCCTCTTACAAGCCAAAGTGACTAATAAAGACAAGAAATGAAAAACCCCATGGCTGTATTAACAAATGGGTAAGGGATTCCTCCCAAACCTCAGAGTACGTGTGTGGCTAAACTGCTGACCTCAGTGGGACAGGATGAATAGCTTTGCTGCGGTGAGAAGGCAGAAGTGGCAACACGCTCCTATATTTTTCATAATTATATGGTGCCTGTCTAGCCCTGGTAGTGTTTTTTGTCCTAAAATCTATTTTGTCTGATACTAATATCACCTAACAACTTTCTTTTCTTTGATGTTTATCAAGTGCCTCTTCTTCCACTTCTCAGTTCTCAACATTTATGTGTCCGTATGTTTTAGATGTGACTTATGAAAAGAGCATCTAGCTGGACTCAGGGCTCTCTGCTCAGTATGATCCCAGTGGACATACTGGTTATGACTGGCATAGTTTTGATTGGTTGGCAGATCTATTCTGATTGGTCAATACCTATAATATACCAATTGTTTTTATTTTTATTTTGTTATTTAAGTATAGTTGATATACAACATCATACAAGTTACAGGTGTACAATACAGTGATTCACAATTTTTAAAGGTTATAGTTCATTTATAGTTATTATGAAATATTCGCTATATTCTCCATGTTGTACAATATATCCTTGTAGCTTATTTTACACCTAATAGTTTGTACTTCTTAATTCCCCCACCCCTATATTGCCCCTCCCTCCTTCCCTCTCCCCACTGGTAACCACTAGTTCTCTATATCTGTGAGTCTGCTTTTTTTTTTTGCTATATTTACTAGTTTGTTTGTTGTATTTTTTAGATTCCACATATAAGTGATATCACACAGTGTTTGTCTGTCTGGCTTACTTCACTTAGTATGATAATCTCTAGGTCCATCCATGTTGCTGCAAATTGCATTATGTCATTTTTTATGGCTGAGTAATATTCCATTGTGTGTGTGTGTGTGTGTGTGTATATATATATATACACACACACACACACCACATCTTCTTTATCCATTCATGTGTTGATGGACACTTAGGTTGCTTCCATATCTTGGCAATTGCAAATTGAATGCAATCCCTAGTAAAATACCAATGGTATTTTTCACAGAACTAGAACAAAAAATTTTAAAATTTGTATGGAAATAGAAAAGACCCCGAATAGCCAAAGCAATCTTGAGAAAGAAACACGAAACTGGAGGAATCAGGCACCCTGACTTCAGACTGTACTGAAAAGCTATGGTAATCAAAACAGTATGGTACTGGCACAGAAACAGCCACATAAGTCAATGGAACAGGATAGAAAGTTCAGAAATAAACCTATGCACTATGGTCAATTATGATAAAGGAGGCAAGACTACAATGGAGGAAAGAAAGTCTCTTCAATAAGTGGTGTTGGGAAAACTGGATAGCCACATGTAAATGAATGAAATTAGAATATCCTCTATCACCATATACAAAAATAAACTCAAAATGGATTAAAGACTTAAATGTAGAACCAGGTACTATAATAAAACTCCTGGAGAAGAACATTGGCAGAACACTCTTTGACATAAAATGCATAATATTTTTTTGGACCCATCTCCTAAAGTGAAGGAAATAAAAGCAAAAATAAACAAATGGAGCCTAATTAAACTTAAAAACTTTTGCATGGCGAAGGAAACCATCAAAATGCAAAGAAAACCTACTGAACGGAAGGAACTATTTGCAAATGATATGACCAATAAGAGATTAATATCCAATAGATATAAACAGCTCATATAACTCAACATGAAGAAAACAAACAACCTGATTAAAAATGGACAGAAGAACTGAATAGACATTTTTTCAAAGAGGAAACACAGGTGACCAACACACATGAAAAAATGCTCACCATGGCTAATCATCCGGGAAATGCAAGTCAAAACCACAATGAGATATCACCTCACATGTCAATGAAATATCATCAAAAAGAACACAAAGAACAAATGTTGGTGAGGATCTGGAGAAAAGAGAATCCTAATACACTGTTGATGGGAATGTAAATTGATGTAGCCACTGTGGGAAACAGTATTGAGGTTTCTCAGAAAACTGAAAATAGAGTTACCATATGACCCAGCAATTGCACTCTTGGGTACATATCCACAAAAATAAAAACACTAGTTCAAAAAGATACGTGCACCCTAATGTTCATAGCAGCATTCCTCCCTATACTTAAACTGTTCTATCTGGGCTCATTGCTTCTTCATGAAGTATATCCTTTAGAAGTTCTTTCAGTAAGGATCCATTGGTGATAAATAGTTTTCATTTATTAATATCTGAAAGTGTCTTTATTTTGGCTCTTAATTGTGAAGATTAATTTCATTGCTTATGGAATTTTAGGTTGACACTGATGTTAGCACATTAAAATAAAATATTACAGCTCTGACTTATTTTGGAGAAGTCAAGCCATCAGTCAAATGGCCATTATTTGGAAGATGGTCATTTTTTTTTTTCTCTCTGCTTTTTAGATCTTTTCTTTTTCTGTAATGCTCTTCAGTTCACTGTTGTGTATCTAGGTATAGATTTATTTTTAATTCTTTTGGCATTTATTATAATATTTTAAAAATATTTATTTGGCTGCACCGGGTCTTAGTTGCGGCATGTGGGATCTTTTAGTTGCGGCATGCGGGATCTAGTTCCCTGACCAGGGATCAAACCTGGGCCCCCCTGCATTGGGGGCATGGAGTCTTAACTACTGGACCACCAGGGAAGTCCCTTGGCATTTATTATCAACATGAGGATTTATTTCTATCACAAGACCTAGAAAATTCTCAGCCAACATCTTTGTGTATTCTTTTTTCCATTCTATTTACTCTTAAATTCCAGCTAAATGAATTTTAGAACTTACTAGTTTGTTCATCCTGTCAATCACTTTTGTACTTTTTGTGTCTTGTCTTTGAGCTGCCTTCTGTGTAATATTTTCAGATTTCTAGTTCACTGTTTTTTTCAATTATGTCTAATTTGCTGTTTAATCCATCCTCTGAGTTTTTAATTTTTTTTTTTGCGGTACGCGGGCCTCTCACTGCTGCTGTCTCTCCCGCCGCAGAGCACAGGCTCCGGACGCGCAGGCTCAGCGGCCATGGCTCACGGGCCCAGCCGCTCCGCAGCATGCGGGATCCTCCCGGACCGGGGCACGAACCCGTGTCCCCTGCATCGGCAGGTGGACTCTCAACCACTGCACCACCAGCGAAGCCTTGACCTTTTAATTTTAATTGTATTTTTTATTTCTAAAGTTCTTCAAGGGTCTGCTTGGGTATTCTTTATGGTTCTTCATTCCTTTTTCATACTTACACTTTTTGTATTTTTAACAAATTAAATATTTAACATACTAAATGTGGTTTTATATTTTGAGATTTTTCTGGTCTGATTTTTTGCTGGATGTTTCTGTAGACTTTTTCTGACTCTTCGTTTCCTTTATATTGTGACTTGTCTGTGAGCTGCTCAGGTGTTTGCCAGACGAGTGCTTTTGAGGCATGGGGTGAGGTCCGTGCTCCAGAGAGGATGTGCATTTACTACGTCCAGTCAGTTGTAGCCACTACCTACCTGGGACCACTTTCAACTAACCTCTCTGAAATATTTTGGACTACATCAATAGCATAAATTCAAGCTGCATACCACTGAGAAGAGGAATAAACCTCAAAGGAGATTTATTTTCCTTTAACTCAAAAAATGACAAACTTCCCCTTGGATACCCTGTGGTAGGCTAGATAATACCCCCCAAATGTCCATGTCTTCATCCCTGGAAATTATGAATGTTACCTTATATGGCAGAAGAGGCTTTGCAGATGTGATCTTGTTAAGGATATTGAGATGGGAGATTATCCTGGATTATTATGGTGGTATGATAATACAAGAGGCTTTATAAGAGAGACACAGGTGGAGTCAGCTAGAAAGTAGGAGATGTGGAGTTGGAAGAGGGAGGTCAGAGTGAAGGAGCTAAGAAATATAGTTGGTCTCTAGAAGTTGGAAAAGGCAAGGAGACAAGTTCTCTCTTGCAAACTTCAGTTGGAATTCATCCCTGGCAATATCTTGCTTTTAGATTTCTGACCTCCAGATTTCTAAAATAATAAGTTTGTGTTGGAAGCAACTAAGTTTGTGGTAGCTTGTTAGAGCAGCAATAGGAAACTAGTATTACACCTCTTTTTATATTTTTTTGTGACCTTACAATGAGGGATGAGTGAGCTTTGAGATGGCACCTTCTCCAGAGGAATGAGGTCGCCTTCCGTGAAGTCACCCACCTCGGAAGAGTCCCGGGCTTGAGTGTCCCGCGTGGAGCCCTGTGCCACCGCCGGGAAGCGCTAGGTCCCCAGCTGGGCGGAGACTTGGTAGTGGAGGGTTGCTTTAACTCTCACTCACCCCTGAGTTACATTTTATTGTTGGCACTTCAGGAGTCTCTCTCTTTCTGCCAGTTCAGCAACACTTGTCACAAAGCCTGTTTTAAATATTTTATCCAGTGTTTTAGCTCTTTCAATCAGGTGGGTTTTTCAGGGTATGCAGTCTGTCATAATGTTGGAAATGGAAATCGAGGGAGCCTTTCACAGCTACTTGGAAAGAGTATCTCCCCCCCAGGCCCCCACCCTCGAAGGCAGGGTGCACAGGGTTCATCACTTCAGATCTTCTCCACAGGCCCTCTGGAGCCTGCAAGTTCTAATGTCAGAATTTCTCAGGCAGCCTCTTATCTAGAAAGACGGAGACCCTAAATACTCATGACTGACATCATGGGCTTGTTAGAGACAGGTTTTCCAAACAATTCATTATTTGCTATTCATAAAGTATTTCCTGGGAGGGAAGAATTTGGCAGCCACGTTGCACTTGAGTGAATGGCTGTTGAAATGGACCCTGTTTACACACTTGTATCATGATTATCTGGTGGATGGGTCTGAAAGCTTCTAGCAGTTCTCTTCCTTTTATCTTCCAAATGCAGGAGAGTCTGGAGTAGAGTTGTACCTGCTGCAGTAATATCTCAGCCTTTCTGTTCTCTTTTTTAGCGTGTGGATTCTTAGCTAATTTATGACTTCTCCGTGTCTAAATCTGTCGGAAAAAACCCTGGTTGTCATTGAGGGAAATGATGAGGGGGCAGCAGATAAATTAGCTAGATGGTGGTTTTTCTGATGTTACCTTAAATTATCCCCGTTAATAAGGATAACTTGGTTTCTTTTAGCATACGTTAAAGCCAAGCACAGTATTGCTAAGAGTTGCATTTTAAACACTTTATCTTTTTGCCCGTAGCAGTATTGGTTTGGTAATGGCTTTAATAAGGAAGTCAGTGCGGTTGAGTCACAGATAATACATTTTTTCAAAGTGCATTTTCTGTAAGCAGTCAAGACAAGCCACTAAAATGCTTGAGAAATAGAAAGAAGCTAAAATCTATTAATACTTGAGCGGAGTCAGAATGTTCCCATTTTTCATACAAGTGGCAAAAGCCAAATAATGTGTGGCTTACTAGATTTGCAGAAAGAGTTGAGTGACATAAACTGGGAACACGGAGACGATGTAAATGAATATACTTATTTTGGTGAACTCTAAGGGAATTTGTCTGGGAATCAAGGTAATTAGAAAGTATGCTGCGGTTAAATTGTGTATATGTCAGTGGAAATTGGGAGACACCAGATTGGGGTTACAGTTTAGTCACTTTTCTGATGATCATGAAGCATAGGTTCTCTATTATATATTGGTGAAGCATTTTGAAAAATTGTTGCTGTAGCAACTACAGCTCTTTAAAAACACTGTATGGTATAATTACTGGCTTTTAATCTTGTTCGGCAGTGAATATAAAAGATTATTTATATAAAAATTTTTGTTTTTAAAGACTATTTTACAATTTTAAGTTCACTGAGAGAGGACCCTTATTAACTGGGAGAAATGTTCTGTATTTTGTCTTGCACCCTTCACTATTTTCTATGAGGCTACCTTGTCTCTTTAGATGGATGTTTATTTCTCAACTGTTTTTATTTCTCAACTAAGTAGCCTATTATTTCTAGTATTTTATAATGCTGAGCACAAAAATAACACATCAGTTTTACTACCTGTTTAGAAAAAGGTTTTGTCATGTCCTTTATGATTTGAGGTTATCAAAGCGGAGGGCACTAGGCAGGAAAAAAGATAATTTCAGTATAATGTTTTTACTGTGGTTCCATTCTTAATACAATTGAAATTTCATTTATCCTTAAAGTGCTTTTGCACCCTGTGCAAATGTCTTTGCCTGGAGCTGGTACGGCTAATTCAGGACCATAAGTTGAATTATAGTTAAATTGTTCCTTCCAAAGTACATTTTTATATATTTCTAGTTGGTGAATTTCAGATAGAACTTTCTGAAGATAGGGCTGATTTCCAGTCTCATCATCTCAGTGAATTGGAATAATTGTGTTACAGTGGGAGCCCCTTAACCAAACTTTGCTTACCCGGTCCTCTGGCCTTCCCAGGGTCTCCATCGTTCAGTAGGACATGGTTTAATGCCTTCAGATGATAAACCCCAATGGCTACAGACGTGTATACCAGTATATGCCCTTCTACTCTCACCCATGTGTTTATACTTAACAAAAGAATCCATTGGTTCTAAGTAAAATTTCTGAATTCTAAGAAAAATATTACAGTCCTTTCAAGAAAAAACAGTCAGTAGATACATTCACAGGTAAACAAGATAAAAGCAGATAATATAGCATAATGACGTAGCAATTGAGAAGCGGGAGTGGATTCCTTAGAATGGGTGATCAGAGGATGCCTCTTTCAAGGCAGTGACTTCTAAACTGAGACTTGAATGATAAGGAAAGTTGAAGATGCTGAGAAAAGGATGATCCCCACTTGGTTCGGATGCCCTTATTCACCAACCATAAACCTCGTACCTCTCTGAAGCTGGATGGCAGCTGTGATCTGTGGGCAGCTGGGTTCAGGTGTGAATTGGACTCTCAGAGAATACTTGTGCCGAGTTTTCCTTCGGGAGGATTAGGCTTATTCCTGGAGTTGGAAAACCACTGTGCACGGAGAATTCTGTAATTCCATGGTTTCCCTGACCATTAAGATGCCAAGGAGGATTATGGATGGGCTGAGACTTTCCTGCCTCTGAGACTTGAGTGTAGGGGATCAGAGAGCATGAAAGATTCTTCAGCAGAGGACTGAGCCTGCTTTTATACTGTGGGTTCCGGGGCTGGAGGTGTGGGAGAGATTCTTTCACCCTCTTCTGCTTGCAGCTTTCCTGCTTTTTAGGATACTTCAAAAAAAAAAAAAAAAAAGAATTGTCAGTGTGCCATTGAAGAAATGTAATATGTGATGCATCTAAGGGAGGTTCAGAGACGAGAGGAAAAAACCAGAACAAGCACATGGCCAGTGTAATAGAGCTACTGGAGGAGATGATTAACACTTGAGTTAATAACACTTAAGGAGATTTAAATACAGTGGAGACAAAAACTTATTGGATCTAAAGCCATAGTTTTTTCATCTGCATAATTAGAAGACTGGTGTGTAGAGATTCCAATTAATGACCTGGAAGATAAATTTCAAGGAACACATCAAAGCACAGTGCAAAAATACAGAGTGAGGGCCATGAGGGGAAGGATAAATGACATTAGGAACCCTAACATGGGTTAGGCATTCTAGAAGATAAAAATAGAACAAATAGAGAAGAGGCAGTAATCAACTGAAAATAAAACGTTCTCAGACATACAGAACAGATATATTACCAAGAACCAGATTGAGACCAAACTTCTATGTTTAATCACAGAAGTCACAAAAGAGTGGAATAACATTTACAAATGACAAAGTAAAGGATTGTATCAACAAACTTACACCCAGCCTAGGAATCATTCTCCTGTTAAGGAAAAAGAACTACCAGAGACTATGAAAGATTTCAGAGTATATATGACAATCAGGACAATGTGGGCTATGCTGTATTAAAAATCTCCAGATCTTCCTAGCTTAACACAAAGAAAGCTTATTTCATATTCTTGCTATACATTTCACACGGGTTAGTGTGAGCCTGTGCTCAGGAACCCTGGTTAATGGAAGATATATTTGAATGCTTTCATGACCACTGTCTAGTGGGAAGGGAATGAGCCTGGAAGTAACACATCACACCATTTGCATTTCATTGGCCAAAGCGAGTCATGTGTCCATGACTCAAATTAAAGGAAGCAGGGTGGTATAACTCTATGACATGTCTGGGAGGAAGAGAACCTGAATATTTATGAAGGAGCCTTAATGACTACCATATTACCCATGTATAGGGTCTAAGGAAAATAATTGACAAGAATTTAATCAATCAGGAGATGTACCCATAGACCTCAAGTTGAAGTGAGCAGTGCATTCTATTTTGTGTGTGTCTCCGTGCATGTGTGTCCACTTGTGTTAATAAATTAAATATAAATGAATGAAAAAAAGTAAGTGTTAAGGAATAATACTGAAAGTAGAGAGATACTCTAAGGGAAATTTTAATAAGTATAAATGATCTCTGCAAAACCTACTGTGTGAGTGAAATAAAAGAATTTCAAAATGCTTAGGAGAAGGGAAAGATAAGAGAGAGCCTTTATTTTATTAAAGTGGGGAAGGAAAGAGAGGAAAAGTAGACATTTGTGGGACACAGTTTAGGATACATTGCATCATGGTGGAGAAGAGAGTTGGTATCTTATTTCAGGGAATTTTGGAGTTACATGTATTTGATTATGCATGCAGGCAGTAGCAATTAGTAAAATCAAGTTTGTCAGGATTTCCAGAGAAAGAGGAAAGGATTGAATGATGAACAGTTTGACCAAACCAGGAAAAAAATGAAGGGAAGGAAAAAGATGAAATTATAACTTTAAAAATCAGTACAAAAATAGAAAATAAATATTTCATATGTGACAATACATGTGCATAGACTAAATTTTCCAGTGTGAGCATTTAAATTGCAGGACATAACTCAAATCTGTGCTGTTTACAGAAAACACAAAATGATTAGAGGGTAACAATAAAGGAAAAGAATGCCAGGCATTTTCAAACCAAAAGAAATCAGGATTCATAACGTTAATAGTAGTGTAAAATTTATGGTTAAAAGTATTGAACAGAATGACATAGAATATAAAAGGCAAAATAAAGAAGTTTTATGTATTTATATACACAACACTGGTAGAAAAGTAAGGAAAATTCTGAAAGGCCATAAATTGTGAGAAAGCAAGAACTGGGTGGGGGGGGA
Source organism: Tursiops truncatus (assembly GCF_011762595.2). Lineage (NCBI taxonomy): Eukaryota > Metazoa > Chordata > Mammalia > Artiodactyla > Delphinidae > Tursiops > Tursiops truncatus. Next base: position 8,401,995 of record NC_047034.1, on the reverse strand, counting down.
GGAAGCTGCATTGTTCCAAGGATATCTGCTGATTCTTGATAGTTTAGAAATTACATTTTAATATGTTAAATATAGGAGACAGGAAGCAAATGTGGGGTTTGTACAAGTTTGAAGTCCATTAAGATAAAGGTGGAATCCGCAAAAGGTGACATTTTCTGCTAGCTAGGAATAAAAATATCTGACCCACAGAGGGAGAGACAGTAAAGGAATTTTTTTCTCAGCTCTGGTTCTGGGTGGAAAAAATAAACTTCTGCAGATTCCTAACCATAAACTAACCCTTACAAGAGTTTGGAGTCAAAGTTCACCCTATTTCTGTTACTCAGAAAACCCTAAACCTTGAAGTTTAGCTTAAAGTGGTCCTGGGCTATATTAAGTTTGAAATTGTGGAGGGTCTGAGATTCTACCTTACTTGCAAGTAGGTAAGTTAGACTGCCATAGAATTTTATAGATATTCTGATAGGAAACGTGAGGATTCTGAACCAGAGAATAGATGATTATTCACGAAGCATCTTAGCACTGGTTCCCTAAGGCAAGATCCCCATAGGGTGACACATGGGGTGAGGTTGCATCACTGGAGAGGAGCCTCAAAATGATGAGACTTGGAGCTTATGTAGGATGTCTGGCATGGTGGCCCATCCTCGCCTGTGGGTGGGAGGGAGACCTTTACTCTGAAATGTAAACGGATGGCTATGGAGAAGACAAGTCTTCAGATCTCTCTGGAGCAATATACTATCTGTAGCTTCTCAAGAATTCACTATTCTATTATCCTTTAATAGGGCTTACCAGTGTTCTTATTTCAAAAAGCCTGACTGTGCAGGAATGTGAGAACATTCATGGAGAATTGTCTCCCAGATACCTAGAGAAAACTACAGCAAAACACTTCTTGAGGAATACACGTTAAACCCAGACCTCAAGAATATTCATTGATAACTTTCCAAATAAAATGAGCTTATAATCAATTACAAAACTAAGGAAGAGAGACACACTGTCATGACTGGGTGAAAACAGCAAACTATGAATGAGGATAACAAAGTTTGAAAAGAATAGAATTCATATTCATACAATATAAACTATGAATGTCTAATATGTTTAAAGAAAAAAGGTATATCTAAGATTACAGAATAGGAGCTATTAAAAAATGACTAATCAGACAATAAAAGAGCCATATAAACTTGATGCAGGAAAAACTCCAATAATAGAAATGAAAAATAACTGGATAGTTTAAACAGAAGTATAGACATAGCTGAAGAAAGAATTAATCACAAATAGAATTAATAGCAATGAGAAATATTTTTTAAAAAGGTTAATAGATGTTTATTAATAGAATTTCAGAAGGAAAGAATAAGGAGAATGGGAGAAACAAAAGATAAGTTAATGGCTGGGAATGTTCTAGAATTGTTGGAAGATATCTTTTCTCAGATTCAGGAAATCTGCCCTGAGAAGAAATAAATAAGTAGACATGTAAACCTAGCCATTATGTAGAAAAACTACAGAGTAGCCAAAGGGAGAAACAAAAGATGATGCACTGGTTATAGACTTTGTAAAAGCAATAGAAATCACAGCAGAATACAAAAATACCTTCAAAGGGCTAAGAGAAGGGAAAAAAAGGGATATACCAGGAAGTGAAATTACTTTTCAAGAATAAGGGCAAGATATATTTTTTAGAGACATAAAATTGGATGTGTATACCAACTTTAAGCATATCTAAAACTTGTCCTTCAGTAAGAAATATTATTACAGAAACAAGCATCAGAAATGCAAGCCAGGAATGGCTAGGAAATAAATTTATAAATAAATGGTAATTATAAACAAACATTGATTATATAAAGTAAAAATAATGCCTGGTCTGTGTGTTTTAAAATCAAGATAGAACCAGAATATGGACAGAAGTATATTGGGAAGGAGGTAGATGAGAACTAAACGTTAAAGCATTTAAAGGTTGTCATACCATGTAGAAGAAGATAAAAATATTGATTCTAAATTTATAAGAGTTATATATGCTTATTGAATTAGGATAGCTCTGAGAGAATAGGAATAGAACAAAAATTCATAGGAAAAGAAGGGTAGAACTCAAACTAAAAGATGACAAATGAGAAAAATACAGCATAGAAGCAGAACAAATAAAAAGCATAATGTTAGAAATGAATTTGTGCATTAGTAATAACCCTAAATATAAATATTCTCCATTTAAGGGACAAAAATTATTAGACTAGATTGTTAAAAAAACAAACCCAAAATAGCTCTTGTTTACAAAAGACACAAAACATTGGGACACAGCTATTCAAATATAACAAAATGCAATCTTTAAAACAAAAATGTTAGAGGATTACTCTGTACTGATGAAGGATTCAAATTCCTAGAAGATAGAACAAGTCTAAACTTACATATACCTAATAGCTTCAAAAATGGAACGCAAAAATAGAAGCACAAAGAAAACAATGACTCTCCCTACGATAGTACGAGACTCTAATACAACTGTCTCTGTCATTGTTAAATCAAGCAGACAGTGTATCAGAATATAAAAGATCTGAACAGTAAAGTTAGCAATATGGATCTAGTAGACACACATGGAACACTGTGCAAAACAATTGAACACATAACGCTTCTCAAACACATGGCAGACATTTACATAAACTGGCGATTTAGGAGGCCATGTGCCATCAATATATTTCAAATGATTTGAGATTTTACAGATCACACTCTTACCACAATGTAATTAAATTAAAATGACTAACATAAAGATAACAAAACTCCTAGGTGGAGAATGCTAATTATCCCCGTGTATCCATTCCCCCTTCTTCCTTTAGGACTGGAACTCTCTTAAGGTTTAGTTAGGAACATGGTGGTTCTGCTGCCCTTGCACCTGGGTCTGGAGATTGTTTTGGGGTGGATGTACTTCGTAAAACTTCCTGGTGACGTGGTTTAAAAAGGAAATGGCTTTTTTAAAAAAACTATTTATTGGGCTGCATTGGGTCTTAAGTTGTGGCATGAGGGATCTTTAGTTGCAGTGTGTGGGCTCTTCGTTGCAGTACATGGGCTTCTCTCTAGTTGTGGCGTGTGGGCTCAGTAGTTGTGGCACGTGGGCTTAGTTGCCCTGCGGCGTGTGGGATCTTAGTTACCTGACCAGGGATTGAACCTGCGGTCCCTGCATTGGAAGGCGGATTCTTAACCACTCACCACCAGGGAAGTCCCTGAAATGGCTTTTAATACATTTTTCTCTCTGCCCTGCCTGTGCGCTGGGAGGCAGGTGAAGTGTTGGTGAGGCAGCTTCCTCTTCAAAGGAGGGCAACACCCTAGGGGTTGGGAGAGCAGCAAAATGGACACACACTGGTGGATGAGAGCAGTCCCCGCACCGGGCTGCCCTCCTGCCTCTGAAAGGGAAATAAACTTCATCCTTTTATTTGAGCCACTTTATTTTTAGGTGGTTATGTTTTAGCAGCTTAGCCTATGTCATAATTAATTCAGGTTTCCACATACAGAAAAATTAAAAGCACACATTTCTAAAAATTCACAAGAATCATAATGGAAACTAGACTACAAATAGAACCAAAAAATCAGGAAAAATATATACCTTCGTGTGTGTGTGTGTGTGTGTGTGTGTGTGTATATATACATATGTTGTGTGATGCCAGTGAAGCAGTATTTAGATGGGAATTTATAGTCTCAGGTGCTTGTCTAAAAGAAAAGAAGAAAGGCTGAAATTTAATCTCCTACTCAGGTCACTTCTTCACTCTGCTCAGTGTCTGACACCTTGTGCTGGCATCTCTGCTTTGTGGATGCCCTTCTCACCCTGCTGGGACTCTGACATCCTGCTTTGAGCTGCCATGGGGTGCTTTCCTTGCTCTAGCCCACCTAATGGCCCCACCTAAGCTGAATTGTTAAGACCAGTAAGGGGAGGAAAAGGAAGGAATGGGAAAAGGAAGAGGAGTAAACCCAGCTCCTCTTCGTAGCTCAATAAGATCTTAGCACAATCTGACAAATATGTTAGAAAACAGGAAAACTACAGGCCAATCCCTCATAAACACAGATGCAAAAATCCTAGGTGAAATATTAGAACTTGAATCAAAATGCTTTTTTAATAGGACGCGTAAGTAGAGCATGACCAAGTTGGATTTATTTCAGGTGACATTAGAAATGGAATCAATATGATGCATCACGTTCGAGGAACAAATGAGAAAAATCATGTCATCTCAATAGATAAAGCAGTAGCATTTGTCATAGTTCAGTATCTGTTCAGAGTGAAAAGTTTGCCAACTTAGTAATAGAAGTGAACTTAATCTGATAAAAGAGTACCTCAAAAATCCTACAGAAGACGTGATAGGTGGAAGCATGATGTTGAATGCGTTTTCTCAGAAATCAAGAGTGAGACCAGAAGGCTTGCACTCACCGCTTGGATGCATCATTGTACGCATCAGTGACATGAACAAGAAAAGTAAAAAAAGGTAGGCCGGGGCCAGAACATATTTTCTAAGGACGTGCTATTTAAAAATGTTTAAAATATTTCTGTCAGATTTTTAAAAAAATGTAGGTTATCTCCAGTCCTTTAGAGGAACAAGGTAGGTGTGGGAAATTAAAGATGGCTACAGATTCTTTGATTTTACTCCAAGTTGAATTCCTCTCTCCATGAATCTGTGCTGGGCTTAGTGAATACTGCAGTAGTGATGCGCTGGTACTTCCGAGGTTAGATGGTAAAAAAAAAAAACAACCCCAAAACAAAAAAAAAGCCCTTAAGAGTTTTGCTTGGACCTCTTGGAACACTGTCTCTGGGAGCCCTGAGCTATAACGTGAGAAGGTCCCTGAGACCTTCTGTATTGGACAGATGTGTAGGTGCTCAGGTTAACTGTCCAGACTGAGCCCAGTCTTGCATCTGTATCAAGGTGCCAGACATGTGAGCAAGCAGCTCACCTGATCAGTCCCATCACCTAGCTGAATCCCACTGATAGCCTCTGTCAGTTCCTCATGGAACAGAGAATTGCTGGATTGAGCTCTGCAGGAATTCTTGACCCACAGGACAGTGAGATAAAAGATGAAGTTGCTAAGTTTTGTAATAATTTATTTCACAACAAAAAATAACCAGAATATAGGTGTAACCAATAGTTAAGTGAAAAAAATGTATCTTCTAAATAGATACATGGATACTTTCTCTTTAAATTTTATTATGCCTGTTCTCTCTTCTTAGTTACCTCTTTGTGGATTCCTATACTGTTTCTTTTTAAATTCAAGTTTACTCAGCTGGACTAAATTTTATTGTATCACTGTGGCAGGCTTAAAATAATTCGTCCAGAATGACAGAGTGTGTGTTTCTATTCAAATATTTTCCCTGAAAAAAGGCTTCAACCTAGAGTTTTAATAAGTGTTCCTTGATTAAACTCACTCACTGTTCATTTCCTGAAATGCAGGGTTAGACTGAGCAGAAAGAAGACATAAGCCTGATAATGATTTCTCATGTTAAAAATGATTTAAATTAGTTCATCTGTAGGATCCAGTAAGGCTGGGCTTGTTGAGATAAATGTATTTCTAATTATGTGTTTAGAGTCCTAGGCGGGGTGTTTTGACCTCTCTGTCAAGACGATTTAGCTGAGCACATTATTAAAACATTTCCTTTAAAATATGGAGTGCCCAAGTCAAGAAGTAATACATGAAGGACTTTGAAGCTTGGAGAAATAAACAATGTTTATTTAATTCTTTAAAATCTTCAGCTAAAATAGAATAGCTGAAACATAAAAAAACCCAAACAAACAAAAACAAAAAAGCTTCCTATGACTATTCTGAGCCTTATAATCAGATGGAAATACTCAGACAGTTGTTCCTGGAATCAGGTCTGGTTTAATTATTACAGCTATAGATGGCTTTGGGGGAAAGCTCCTTAGAGGTTTTGTGTACACAATCTGACACAGCAAAAATCATCTGAGTCTGAAGGTCCAGGTGCTGCTTGGGCTTTAGTCCCTTACCTGTATTAGTTGGCTTTAGGAAAATCCTTTCCGCATCTGGGCTTCTGTTTCCTCATCAAGTGAGGAGGTTGGGTTAGCGTTAGGGGAAAAAGAAAAAAAAGGGGCCTGGAAGGAAGCCGAGAAGCCATCTACTTCAACTTCTTCATTGTACACATGAGAAAATACCCACTCACTGTACATAGGGTGACTATATAATTACTAACCAAACTGAGTGAAATGGGGCCCTAAAGTAATTAAAATCGTATAATTTAAATATTTAATTTATTGATTAAAAATTGTATTGGTGGACCTAAAATATAGTTCTATTCAGAAACCATTTTTAAAAGTAAGATTCTTTCTAAAAAGTATATTTGTGTACATCAAAACAAAAGACCCGGGCTTCCCTGGTGGTGCAGTGGTTAAGAATCCGCCTGCCAATGCAGGGGACACGGGTTCGAGCCCTGGTCCGGGAAGATCGCACATGCCGTGGAACAACTAAGCCCGTGCGTCACAACTACTGAGCCTGTGCTCTAGAGCCCTCGAGCCACAACTGCTGAGCCCGTGTGCCACAACTACTGAAGACTGCATGCCTAGAGCCCGTGCTCTGCAATGAGAAGCCACCGCAATGAGAAGCCCATGCACTGCAACAAAGAGCAGCCGCCGCTCGCCTCAACCAGAGAAAAGCCTGCACGCAGCAACAAAGACCCAACACAGCCAAAAAAAAAAAAAAAAAAAAAAGGCTTCACAGTCATAATCTAAATATTAAACGAACATAAGCAGGATAATTATTCTTGATTTATGTATGTTTAATCAGTTTCTTTGAATCTGTCTCTAATGTATCAATGGTATAATTTCTAAAAAATGTATTTTTTTCCCTCAAATTGTCTTATTTTTAATTTTCTCATAAAATTGAGTTGCATTTTAAGGTTAATACATTTTAGATTGTTGACACCTTCAGTTCTCCCTTCTCAGTAGATCTTTTCAATTGTCCCTTCTCAGTAGATCTTATTTTCAGTTGAGTAAATTCTCTCTCTATAGGTGTTGGGTAACCTCAGAATAAATTCTGCTAAATGATTACATTCTCAGTAAGCCTTTTATATTAATATGTATAATTATTTTAGCCAAAATATTTTTACTGGTAATGTCTTTTGGCTCTGAAATATTTATATATTTCTTTGCAAATATTTTAATTTTATTTATTTTTATTGGAATATAGTTGATGTACAATATAATATAAGTTCTGGGCGTACAGTATAGTGATTCACAATTTTAAAGATTATACTTTAGTTATGAAATATTGACTATATTCCCCATGTTCTACAGTGTATGCTTGTAGCTTATTTTACACATAATAGTTTGTACCCATTAAATAATCCTCTACCCCTGTAATGCCCCTCCCCCTCCCCTCCCAGCTGGTAACCAGTAGTTCTCTATATCTGTGAGTCTACTTGTTTTTTGTTATATTCACTAGTTTGTTATATATTCTAGATTCCACATATAAGTGATATCATACAGTATTTGTCTTTGTCTGACTTACTTCACTTAGCATTACATCTTCCGAGTCCATCCATGTTGCCACAAATGGCAAAATTTTATTCTTTTTTATGGCTGAGTAGTATTCCATTGTGTATATGTGTGTGTATGTATATATCTATTATAGCATATGTTATTTATCCTTTCATCTGTTGATGGACACCTAGGTTGTTTCCATATCTTAGCAATTGTAAATAATGCTGCCATGAACATTGGGGTGCATATATCCGTTTGAATTAGCATTTTTAAAGATATATACCCAGGAGAGGAATTGCAGGTCATATGGTAGTTCAAGTTTTAGTTTTTTGAGGAAACTCCATACTGTTTTCCACAGTGGCTGCACCAATTTACATTCCCACCAATAGTGTACGAGGGTTCCCTTTTCTCCACATCCTCTCTAGCATTTGTTGTGATTTTTTGATGATAGCCATTCTGACAGGTGTCAGGTAATATCTCATAGTGGTTTTGATTTGCATATCCCTGATGCTTAGCAATGTTGAACATCTTTTCATGTGCCTATTGGCCATCTGCATTTCCTCTTTGGAAAAATGTCTATTCAGCTCTTCCCATTTTTTAATCGGGGTTTTTTTTTTTTTTTTTTGACATTGTATGAGCTGTTTATAAATGTTGGATATTAACACCTTATTGGTCATATCATTCGCAAGTACTTTCTTCCATTAAGTAGGTTGTCTTTTCATTTTGTTGATGGTTTCCTTTGCTGTGCAAAAGCTTTTAAGTTTAATTAGATTCCATTTGTTTATTTTTGCATTTATTTCCTTTGCTTTAGGAGACAGAGCCAAAAAAAATTGTTATGATTTATGTCAGAGTGTTCTGCCTATGTTTTCCTCTAGGAGTTTTATGGTTTCTGGTCTTGTATTTAGGTCTTTAATCCTCTTTGCAAATATTTTTAGAAGACATCTCATTTAAAAAGTTAACTCTATGATTAAACAATTTTTCCCCCAAATTTAGATAAATGTTTGAAATTTTAAGTCTAATATCTTTCTGAAGGTTTGGAAATAAAAATTTTAAAATTAAAAGTAGGATGTGTCTCAAAAGAGTCCTCCTGCAATGTGAGATAACCTTAAAGCACTATTTTTAAATTTCTAAATTAAATCTTGCGCACTCTGAGTTCTTCTCATTCAATTTTTTTTCAGTCCTTCCTTGATTGCCTAGGGCCAATTTAAATCCTTACTGTCTGTAAGATTTTTTTTCAATAATTAAAATTAACTAAAAACTTCAAAAGCTGAAATTTCTTGAAGCTCCATTTTGACTAAAGATTTCCAACTGATTTTAAAGAAAATGTAACTAGCATTTAAATGAGTAATGTTTTTTTAAACCTTATTATGCGCCCTGCTTCCCCCACCCTCAGAGCCCCAGGCAAAGCATGACTTCATGCTTCTGGCTGGCCCGGAGACTCTGTGCTGTCACCTTGCACCCCCTCGGGCCCCTGTGCACTAGATGACTGATTTATATAAAAAAGTCACTGTTGGACATCTAATTTGATATACAAATTAGTTTTCCAAAGGTACAATTATTACTAAAATCCAGTTGATGATGGTCAGCAAAAAGAGAAAGCATGTACTGCCTCCTGAAAAGTACTTTTGTATTCAGCATCAGCTTTATTGAAAGTATGTTGTGAGTTTCAGTTATTCTCCCTTAGGAGTCAGCAGACTTTGTTTTGTTTGTTTGTAAAGAGCCAAATAGTAAGTATTTTAGACTTAGTGGGCCATATAGTCTCTGTTGCAACTACTCATCTTTGTCACTGTAGCATGAAAGCAGCCATGGACAACAGTAATCAAGTGGGAGAGGTTGCATGTATGAGTTCCCTAGGGCTGCTGTAACAAAGTAGTACCACACACTGACTGGCATAAAACAGCAGAAATTTATTCTCTCACCTTTTTGGAGGCTGGGCATCCTAAATCAAGATGTTGGCAAGGTTGGTTCCTTCCGGGGATTCTGAGGGAGAAGCTGTTTCATGCGTCTTCCCCAGCTTCTGGTGGTTGTTGGCAATATTTGACGTTTCTTGATTTGTGGCAGCACAATTACTCCAGTCTCTGCCTATGTTGTCATATGGTGTTCTCCCTGTGTGTCTGTCTCTGCATCTCTGGGTCTGTGTCTGGGTAGAAGAATACCAGTCATTAGATTAGAGCCCACCCTAATCCAAAATGACCTCATCTAAGCTTGATTATATCTCCAATGATCTCATTTGCAAATAAGGTCACATTCATAGATACTTGGGGTTATAACTTGACCATATAGTTTTGGGGGACACAGTTCTATCTGCTACACTGTGTTCCAGTAAAAATTTAATTACAATTAGTGTGGAGGGCAGTTTTGGCTGGTGTGTTGTAGTTTGCCCTGCTCTAACTGAACTCTTAAAGGTATTAAAATATTTGTAAATTTTTACCACTACAGATTTTGTCTTGATTGGTAGAATATTTTAGCTTATTAGGTGCAGTTATAAATTACATAAGCCGTATAACCAATGCCAAGTACATGTCTGCTCGTAAATTTCTTAATTTAGTAAGAATGTTGTTTTACCATAATGCTATGTCCACTAAAATTTATATTCGAATCATTATGACAAATACTTTGTATTAACTTTTAACTGAATTTCAGTAGCACTTATGATAATTTCAAAAGTTGTTTTATCTTTTATAGAATTAATCTCTGAAAGCTTTACCTTGATTTCTTGAATTGGATGAAGAACTTGAACCATGATTAGAGTTAACTGATTTTAATCTCTGAAAGCTTTACCTTGATTTCTTGAATTGGATGAAGAACTTGAACCATGATTAGAATTAACTGATTTTTAAAATAATCTTTTGTATTACAAACGTTACAACGATGTACAAGTATTGGTACATTGTTAACTAAAGTATAGTTGACATTAAGGTTCACTCTGTGAGTTGTCCTGTTTTATGCATTTTTACAAATGCATAATGACATGTTTCCACCACTACAATTTCATACAGCATAGTTTCACCTCCCTAAAAATCTCTTCTTCACCTAGTTTCCCCTCCCTCCCCTTGTTAAATGATTTTAAAAACCATCTCATGATACAGATATAATAAGATGGGTATGATTCAGTTATTTACAACGTTATTCTTTTACTTATGGAACTAACATATTAATAGCTATTGCTTCAGTTTTCTTTTTGAACAAGAAAACTTGGAATTGAAAAGAAGCAAAAACTTAGAAGCATTTGATCTAAATGAAAAGTCATGCTTCCCAGAGTGATCCATAAACTCATCTTGTGCCACTGAATGTGTTAAATCGTTAACACCGGGCACAGCTTTATGTAATAGTTACTGTCTTTTGAAGCTGATGTTGTTTTTTCTGCAGAATTATATCTTCCGATTTTCCTATGGTTGATGATAATATCACTGTAGATCCTTGTGGTGGGTGGTAAATGCTGATATTTTGTGAAAGTTATACTTTATCATTTAATCTCCTTGCCAAATGGAAATTTGAGTAAATTTTGATTAATAATGTGCTTTTTAAAAATGATTGATGCTGAAAAGATTTATTGAAAAAAGCTACAAACCAAAAAATTAAAGTCACAGATATACACCATACAGTAACTGATAAAATCACGTAGCAAGAGCATTCAGATTGCATTTTCTTTTATTCTTAAACATCTTTATTGGAGTGTAACTGCTTTACAATGGTGTGTTAGTTTCTGCTTTATAACAAAGTGAATCAGCTATACATATACATATATCCCCATATCTCCTCCCTCTTGCGTCTCCCTCCCGCCCTCCCTATCCCACCCCAGATTGCATTTTCTGCACTCTGTAGTAGGACTGCTTAGCCGCTCTTTCTCACACACTTTCTATGCGTTTCTGGCCTGTGATATTTTCCCACTGACCTCATCAGTGGACAGCAGCCTGGTTTCCTGCCTCCTATACACACGGACTGTGGTGTGAAGCACCTCTCACCAGGTGCAGGCGGCTGACAGGGGCAGCAGCGCCGAATCCTCTCCTTTCAGCCACCATGACCAGAGGCAGGTAGCTGAGTTCCTAGCCTCTCCTGTCTGATCACATTTTGTTTAATTAGCAAGTGCCTCTACAATGCAGTCCTGGAATTGGAAAGGTTATGGTGCATATGAAAAGGGCCAAGAAGAGAGATGGGTTACCTGCTTCTTTCAGATTTTATAAAACTGTATTGAAGTGCAAACACCATTCACAGTATGTGCATCTTACACCCTGTCAGATGAGATCCTGGCAGAAGCTGTGTGCACAAAGCAGAATTGTACCAAACTGGAAGTAATACTGTTTCACTTGAAAATCCTAAAGGAATGCTAAGTGTCCAGTACACAGGACGACAGGTGTCAATTGTGTCTGTCTGGGTAACTGGGATGATTATTATCCTTAGTATAATGTCATGTAGTAAAGAGTTTTAGAATCTTGAGCCTAACAGGTCACTTATTTTCATAAAAGTGTACTTTGGGCTTCACTTCTACATGTTTTCTCCTGTGATACTTAATTTTCCCTACATTAATTTACCTAAAAAAATTCCGTAAAGTAATTTTTTCCTCCCTCAGAATATATTTGGCTTGAAGAGGGCTAAAGAAAACAGCTTTCTTCTGGAGAACACTGCATACTTAGTCCCTAGAGAAATGTAGAAGAAGATCTTTTCTTGACCTAGTGGCTCTTAAACCCTAGTTTGTATAAGACTCACTTACTGTGCTTATTAAAACTGTATATCCCTGGGCTTCTCTGGTGATAGAAATTAAAAGTGCAATTACATTTGGGACATTTTAAAGGCTATTGACTTGCTGACTACTTATCCCCTTTTTACTTTCAAAATGTGTTTCTTTTCCTTTCCTCCAAATACTCAGTGAGTTTTTATTTTGTATCAAGGTGTATCTGGGCATTCCTGATAAATAGGTAAGTCCCTAGCTCAAAAAGGCAGGGGTCTCAGATTAAAAATAGGCAATGGTGAATGTTAAGTGTATCACCAAGAAGAAATCTAGATATTATAAAGGCACAATTACAGGAAAACTTAGCCTACCTTGAATTGTCTTGTAACCTGGAGGAAGTGATGTATTTTTTTAATTTTAAAATTTGTTTCAGGCACCTGTATGTGATTAAGGCAAGGACTTGGGGACACTGTCATAGAAATAATAATAGGAAGAGAGAATATTTTAGATGTGTTAAAATGTCTAAGGCTAACCTTTCTGATCTTTAAGTGTATATTTCAAAATATCAGGAATTTATTTTTGCAGAGCTCACTTTTTCCTAACAATATGTAGATTTTCTTAAAATGGTATTTTTTTTGTTCTTTAGAAGATTTAATTACACCTTTCATAGCAATTACACACTGACAGCAAACCTAGCTAGTAACATATGATTCAGTAAACTTGAAAAATAAACTTTTCAAGTAACCGAGGGTACTCTATTGATAAAATGTTGATGAAAATAAATGATTTTTTTTGTCAGTGAAGATTTGACTAAAATGGATGTCAGTTTACTTCTAGTAAAATGTAATGGAAAGGTACTATGCCACTATTTAATATGCACTGTAAATCTATAAAGTGATCCACCTTAGTACCACTTCTAGCTGCATTTATTTTTTGAAAAATGAAAACCCCTTTTTGTTGCAATTCTCTTTTCCATAGAAGTTAGTCTGATGGCACAGCTCATCACCATGAGTGAGTTAGCTGTACGCTGCTAATGAAGCAAAGACCAATGTTAGGCAGTCTACTTGTGACTGCTAACCTAGACAGTAGCGTGGCACTCATCACAAGAGTAACATCTGTTTGAAAGTGTGGAGGGAGCAGTTCAAATTCATGCTCACTCCTGAAAATAGCTTGTTTTATGTCTTTCTGTTGATAAGTCAGCATTTTTTTTATCATTGGTAGAATAAAGGGAGAATAATTTCATTCTAGGGATTTGATTTGTATTTTGAATTCTTTTTTTTTCTTTAACATCTTTATTGGGGTATAATTGCTCTACAATGGTGTGTTAGTTTCTGCTTTATAACAAAGTGAATCAGTTATACATATACATATGTTCCCATATCTCTTCCCTCTTGCGTCTCCCTCCCTCCCACACTCCCTATCCCACCCCTCCAGGCGGTCACAAAGCACCGAGCTGATCTCCCTATGCTATGTGGCTACTTCCCACTAGCTATCTACCTTAAGTTTGGTAGTGTATATATGTCCATGCCTCTCTCTCGCTTTCTCACAGCTCACCCTTCCCCCTCCCCATATCCTCAAGTCCGTTCTCTAGTAGGTCTGTGTCTTTATTTTTGTCTTACCCCTAGATTCTTCATGACATTTTTTTCCTTAAATTCCATATATATGTGTTAGCATAGGGTATTTGTCTTTCTCTTTCTGACTAACTTCACTCTGTATGACAGACTCTAGGTCCATCCAACTCACTACAAATAACTCAATTTCGTTCCTTTTTATGACTGAGTAATATTCCATTGTATATATGTGCCACATCTTCTTTATCCATTCATCCGAAGATGGGCACTTAGGTTGTTTCCATCTCTGGGCTATTGTAAATAGAGCTTCAATGAACATTGTGGTACATGACTTTTTGAATTATGGTTTTCTCAGGGTATATGCCCAGTAGTGGGATTGCTGGGTCATATGGTAGTTCTATTTGTAGTTTTTTAAGGAACCTCCATACTGTTCTCCATAGTGGCTGTACCAATTCACATTTCCACCAGCAGTGCAAGAGTGTTCCCTTTTCTCCACACCCTCTCCAGTATTTATTGTTTCTAGATTTTTTCATGATGGCCATTCTGACTGGTGTGAGATGATATCTCATTGTAGTTTTGATTTGCATTTCTCTAATGATTAATGATGTTGAGCATTCTTTCATGTGTTTGTTGGCAATCTATATCTTCTTTGGAGAAATGTCTGTTTAGGTCTTCTGCCCATTTTGGGATTGGGTTGTTTGTTTTTTTGTTATTGAGCTGCATGAGCTGCTTGTAAATTTTGCAGATTAATCCTTTGTCAGTTGCTTCATTTGCAAATATTTTCTCCCATTCTGAGGGTTGTCTTTTCATCTTGTTTATGGTTTCCTTTGCTGTGCAAAAGCTTTGAGGTTTCATAAGGTCCCATTTGTTTATTTTTGTTTTTATTTCCATTTCTCTAGGAGGTGGGTCAAAAAGGATCTTGCTGTGATTTATGTCATAGAGTGTTCTTCCTATGTTTTCCTCTAAGAGTTTGATAGTTTCTGGCCTTACATTTAGGTCTTTAATCCATTTTGAGCTTATTTTTGTGTATGGTGTGAGGGAGTGATCTAATCTCATACTTTTACATGTACCTGTCCAGTTTTCCCAGCACCACTTATTGAAGAGGCTGTCCTTTCTCCTGTATTTTGAATTCTTAATCTCTTAAAAAATATGAGTGGGACTTGAGAATTATTTAGACACCAGGTTGAAAGCTGCGAGGAAAAGAGATGAGAGCAGGAAATGCCAACAGTTAAAAGGTCTCAACACAGTGGTCTACTGGATGCAGCAAGGGTTTGCTGATATAGTAACCAAATACCCACATTCAGTGGCCCAGCCGAGCCTGGTTGGGACGTCAGTTTTGGAAGAATGATAAAGCATCCTCTCTACGTGTGGCTCCCTGTGCCAGTTGGTGTCCTTGGTAGAGGTGGATCTACATGGGAGGTAGGGAACTGTTCGTGGTCGGGGAGGTCTTGAGTGGCGAGAATGGAAATGACACAAAGGGTAAGTAGGAATTGCATTCTTCTTGTCAGAGCACCAACTCGGGCCCTTTGGGAGACAGTGGGCCCTGGTCTCATGTCCGCCAGTGCAGCTGGCCACAGGGTAAGCACACTTAGCAGTGCACAGCTTTCCTTTTGCACCAGAGGTGTGACACGATGTTATCCCCCCTTGGTTCCTTCTCATGATCCCATGACACTTCCTCCACTAGGGCAACTTGGCAGCAAGCGCTTCACTGTGTCAGATAAAGAGTTCTACTCTGGAAGGCAGAGAGAAGGCTCCATGGCCTCAAGTCTAGGTTCTAGGGACACTTATAGCCAGGGACAGAAAATGACCAAGAGGGGCTTCCCTGGTGGCGCAGTGGTTAAGAATCCACCTGCCAGTGCAGGAGACATGGGTTCGAGCTCTGGTACGGGAAGATCCCACATGCCGTGGAGCAACTAAACCCGTGCGCCACAACTACTGAGCCTGAGCTCTAGAGCCCGTGCTCCACAACTATTGAGCCCATGTGCCACAACTACTGAAGCTCATGTTCCTAGAGCCCGTGCTCTGCAAGAAGAGAAGCCCCCGCAATGAGAGGCCCCCGCAATGAGAATCCCGTGAGCGGCAACGAAGACCCAACACAGACAAAAATAAATTAAAAAAAAAAAAAATGACCAAGAGCAAGGACTTCGTGCCTCTGAGACCAAGTAAATATTTTCCTGTTTGGGGTCGGGAGAAGTGAATAGGAGGTGATGTGAGGAGACCTTAAACTGGCAGTTCTCTGAAAAGGGTCTTGATGATTATTCTGTGGCTTGGTAAGAGGAAATGATGGAAGCCTGGAAGGGTTTCACAGATCCCAGAGCAATGGGGACTTAGGCTCCTGTTCCCCCAGCGAGAGCTCAAGGAGGTGTAAAGAACCAAGGCCATTTGCCCGGCATGAGTTGGGGACAGAAGAAGGACCACCCATGACTGAGCTTGGCGTGGAGGGAGCAGTGAGAGTCCCCACGCAGACTGAGAGGGCTCTTGTGAGCAGACACCAAAGACAAAGCCAGAACAGGAATGTCTCTGGGAATGTAGCGAGGACAGATGACTGTCAAGGACAAAATTCCCACACCCCTCACCAGAGACTTGGAATTAGATGTAACTTCAGGGAAAACTTTGTACTTGTGGGAAAGCAATGAATTGACAGAAATTAAATAAGGGGCTCAGTGTAGAAATAAAAGTGAGCCATTGGTCACCTGAGATTGTGGATTGTTTGTTTCTGCTACAGATATTTAATTTCTTGATAGCAGAAACTCTTTCCCATCTTCCTGCCACGCAGTATGTTTGTGCCTGCTAAGTGCTAAGGAAATTAGAATTAGCTCTTGCCCTCAAGGAAAACTCCCTGTTAGCACAATGTAGGAGACATACACATGGGCAAATAATTGCAATATGGTGTGATAAGCAGCACAATAGAAATGTGCTCAAGGAGTAGTGGTGGCACAAAAGAGGTGGTGATTTACTCTCTGAGTGTAAGAGAAGGCAGGGAGTATTTCAGAGGAGACAGCCTTTAAGCATCTTCTAAGGATGAACAGGAGCTTGTCAAATAGTCCAGCAGAGAAAAGGTTTTTCAGGAACAGGAAACTTTGATAAAGGCACATGGTCAGAATAGAGCTGGTTTTTGTTTGTTTTTGTTTTGCAAAGAGAATGGAAGCAGAAATTACTTTTTTTTTTTTTGCGGTACACGGGCCTCTCACTGTTGTGGCTTCTCCCGTTGTGGAGCACAGGCTCCGGACGCGCAGGCTCAGTGGCCATGGCTCACGGGTCCAGCCGCTCCGCGGCATGTGGGATCCTCCCAGACCGGGGCACGAACCCGTGTCCCCTGCATCGGCAGGTGAACTCTCAACCACTGCGCCACCAGGGAAGCCCGCAAAATTACGATTTTTTTGAGCATAGATTACAGTACTTCCTATTTGACCTGAAATTGTGGGATAGTGGTGAGACTCAAAATAATGTTTGAAAAACTCTTCAGAAACCACACAAATATAAGGTTGTGGTATTACTATTTAATAAAATACTTCCTAAATAAAGATTAGTAATCTAACTTGTCCTTTAGATCTTTGTGCTTTGTTATTCCCCCTCCCCCGACTTACTTCTTTTTTTTTTTTTTTAAAGCCTCCTTTGGAATCTTAAATTTTCCTACTTGTTCTGCCCCTGAAATGAAAATTTCCTGTCATTGGCAAAAGTTCTAAGTTTCCAAGGTTGATATAAAGGAAAACAATCTTTGATTTCTGTGCTAATAGCCGATATGCATGAAATCATTTTCCTAGAGTTTTTAAAATGGGTTCTGGAGAATTTCACATTGCATACAATTAATTATATTGTTTGCCCGTTTTAACACGGGAAAACCAGAAACAGTCAGGACATTAACTTTGAACATTGGAATAAACCTGTAATGGCAAAGTCAATAGCAGTACTTGACAAAACAGAGGACCTAAGAGGATGCACGTTAATATCACTTGTAGAAGAATGAGTATTAATGCATTATTTTAAAAGAGGAATTTAGTCTATGTTTCAAAACTAACTTAAAACAGTTAAAAGACTTACTGCTTTCTTTGGCATGTCATCTTATCGACATTTGGTTTCTAGAAGACTTAAAACTGATTGCCTACTTGCTATCATACCACATAAGTTTTTGTTTCTGCTTGATCACATTTGTCTAAATTGATAAAACAAAAAAAAATTAACATAGGAGACGGATTATAAAGACTAAAAATTTAAGGTGAACGTGGGCTATAAGTCAATTTGAAGAAGCTTACCTTTTTGATTTTTTTTTAGATTTTCAGAAGTAGAGCTCAAGCACCACACTTCAGAACTAGAGATCTTCAAAATCCTTGTTTTCAGTGAACAAGGATAAAAACAGAATGAACTGCCTGTAGAATTTAGGAAAATCTAGACTGATTTATACAATCCAAAGTTTGGTAGCAAATGTGTATCTTTTTTTTATACAATCCCAAGGAAAAATGTCAAGTATTTACAGATGCACTAGAAATATATCATAAAAAGTTTTGCTGATATAAACTTTAACATTTGACATTTCTAATTTTATTAGAAACCTTTAAAATATACTGGATTCTTCCCACAAAGAAACTGACAGATTTATAATCTTCAGATATATTTAGTATTTGGCTCTTTTGACTGTTGATGATTTCCTTGCTACTGGGGAACATTTATTTATATTTGGTATATCATTGGGAACGAAGGTAGATTTTGCTTATTTATTTATCCACTCATTAATTCTTTCAGTATTGAACATAGAGGCTTCATGTAAGGATTTGTAACTCATTACCAATGGCAGTAATTCGGAGAACGGGCTTGGAGGGAGATGGATAAGTTTTTGCAGTTTTAGCTCTACTACTTCTGTATGACCCAGCAAGTGGTATTAACGTCTCTAAGCTTCTTTTTTCTTCCTCTGTAAATGGGGGAGAATAGAAGTATCTGCCTTCTGTGGTTGTACAAATGAAATGAGAACACTGACTTGTATACAGAAAGCTAGAGTTTGACTCTCACTGAGGTCAGTGTGTATTACCAATTTGTGTGTATGATCAATTTTTTTATTAGTAAAATAGATTAATGCTCCTGTCTTACCTAACTCATTGTTGTAAAGACAGAAGTTAAAGTATACGAACTCACTTTGTGAATCCTACCACACTAGAGTGAGAGGCCCCGTTATGTCCACAATCTAGATCCCTGATATTGTGCAGACCTGGGCTGGATAAGGTGATCAATAAAGATTTGTTGAGTGAGTAATATATTCACTCACTGATGAATAGGATCTACTTTCTCAGAAGGTTGTTGCCAGAATTAAATAAAAATGCATTTAAAGTGTTTGCACCGTGCTGGATACTTGTCAAAATATTCAATATGTGGGAACTGTTGCTATATTATGGCTGTTGTATAATATAAATGTAGAATAACAGTAATGTAGACAAGAATTCTTTTCATCGTAAAAAGGCCCCAAATATGCAATAACATATGGAAGCATTTTAGCTTTAGGATTGGAGAGCACGTTGTACCCCTTTAGCACGATCACATCCTGCCTTACATTTTTCTTGTGTGCGTGTGACGTTCCCTTCCCCTCCCCCAGCCTCCAGGTTTAAGCTTTTTGAAGTTTTACTGCATCCGTTCTGATGCTTAGAGGACTCAGTGTCACTGTCTGCAGCCTCCTTTTTCATCCTCAGGAAGCTCCGTTAAGATTCAGTACTTCCTCTGAATACGACTCGGTTTCAATAAACGCCAAACCACCCAACTTTTCTCTAGAAGTTCCCAGCCAGCACTGAATGGGCATATGAACAGTCACATTCAGGTCAAAATTCTCCCTTAACCTTCGGTTTGTTTAGTGTAGCAAGTGTGTGTCCTTGTGAGCACCTCCTCCGGTATTTTAATGGGAAAATAAATGTAAGCTTCGCAGCAGCATAGAAGCTCTACAAGGGCAAGAGGATGGGTCTTATGTGAACTCTTCACTATTGGCAGGAAATAGTCTGGCAGGAAAGAAGGAAGGTTAAGAATTAGTCATGGCGTCATGTAAACCTAGAATGCTGAGTACATTTATTTAATTCTTGTTCATTTTTAATGGCATCTTTCACAGTCATTATTCAGAAACTTTTATGTCCTTAAGTTTCCAATGCTATTCTCATATCTCTCACTTCCAGAAAAAAAGAGTGGACTGAAAAATTAAGTTCTAGACTACAAGAGCTTTGCCCCCTGCATCAGAGTAGCACATGAACCCTTTCCTTAATGCCATTGGGTACCATTATTAGCTTCTTACCTTGGTAGCATAATCCATTGTTTTCACATTCCTCAATAATTTAAGAACTAGGAGAAAGGTTTGAGGTAAGTCATTTTGTGCAGGTAATGTGTTGAGACCAACTAATGAAGGAGATCCATGCATTAAAGGATGCCTTCAGGTTTTCAGAGTTCATCTGATTCCAAGTCAATTGACTAAACTTAAAAAAAAAATTATTTATTTTTATTTTTGGCCGTGTCCGGTCTTAGTTGCGGCATATGGGATCTTTCATTGTGGCACACGGGCTCTTTGTTGCGGTGCTCCAGCTTCTCTCTAGTTGTAGTGCGTGGGCTCTGTAGTTGCAGCATGTGGGCTTAGTTGCCCTGGCATGTGGGATCTTAGTTCCCTGAACAGGGATCAGACTCGCGTCCCCTGCATTGGAAGGCGGATTCTTTCCCACTGGACCACCAGGGAAGTCCCGACTAAACGTTTTTGAAGTTCCTACTTGTCAGGCTGACACAGCTCTATCGTTCAGGAGTCTGTGGTGTAAGGGCAGAGGCATATGAACAACATCTGTGTGGAGGTCCAGAGAAGGAAGATGTAGAGATGAAGAGAATCATGTGGTTCCCACGGGCCATGATCTTTGAAGCTAACTTGGTGAAGGAAGGGACCCAGGGCTTGAGTTTTAGACTTCCTTAGTAAATGTGTGGGATAAAGGAACGTTACCAGCAAAGATTCAGAGAAATAATAGAGTGATTGGACAAATACATAGTGTCATGTAAGTTAAAGGCAAATGTTTGAAGAAGGGTGTGGTGAAAATAGCATATATAACAGAGATGGCAATTGGGTTTGGCTTGAAAAGAGTGACTGTGACATTAGAAAGAAAGCATTTTGTGGAAGTTGATAATGAAGGCTTTAGATGCAGGGGTTAAAAGCAGTGAGGAAATGGATGCAGCAAAGGTAGACCTAATGCTGAAAAGAATTTAACCAAGGAAAGAGGAGTGAAATAGACCAATAGTTGAGAAAGGTAAAAGGCTCAAATGAAGTTTTTTTAGTGTGTAGTCAATTCAAACTTAATGATCGTTTACTCTAAGTTTTGGAAGAGCTAAACCAAGCACTTTAACTTCCTGCAATTACTTAACTATGTTTGCTGGCAGCTTGTTATTTGCCAACACACTGTTAATTATAGTTGTCATTGGTAAAAGTAGTTGTTAATATAGTTAATGAGTAGCCTGTTAGAGGTAAATGGGGCCCGTTGGCCTTTGTCTTTGGATGCAACCATCAAACAAGTCACTATCACTGATGACTAATTTCTTAGAAATTGCTACTTGTTTTAGAGCATCAGGGTGGTTACTCCCTGGATCTTCAGCGGGTAAACAGTAAACAGAACAAGTTACTAAATATAAGAACTGGGGTTGTACATTTGGGTCCTTCTACAATACTGAATAAGATTTTGGAAGGAGCAGTTAAACCCATGGAAAGGTTGATGTAAACTCACCACTAGGACGCACTGTCTCTAATGGCTAAAATCATCATTTGTAAAGAAAAGACTACACAGAGTCAGAGCCAGTGGGGTCAGAAAGTATCTTTAGACAGCTGAGTGGTGGCATTATCTACTGTTTATCCAGTAAGAAGTGAAAGATTCTTCTAAATAGAATTTCATGCTCTGCTGAATTTTTACAACTCAGAAATACGGCTGTTGCCATCTCAAGAGAACCTCTTATTTTTGAGGCAATGGCAATAAAAGGCAGGGACCGTATGATTCTTCAGGTTGAGGGTTGTTTTGTTTTGATTTAGTTTCTGAGGATGATTTGAGTATTTCCTTCCTTCATTGTTGCTTTAAAAAAAAAGCACCAGTTCCAAAAATCTAGGTTTTTCAGGTACGTAGGGAACTCTAGGACATACCAGGGCATCCTCAGAGTCTCTTCGGTATCCATCAGTCTGGTGAAAATCAGACATTTTCCCTTGATTATGCTGCACACCTCAGTGAAGCAACACTGGTTTTTGTTGTTGGTGGTGGTTTTTGTTTTTTTCTTTTGTCTGGGATGTCATTGTTAATCCCTTGTTAATCAGAGCTCTGGTGGTTAAACTTAGTTTGTTAAAATATAACTAAATGAATGTTTACTTAATAAATGGATTTATAAGGAAATATTTTAAAACATGGAATTTATAAGGAGTTAACAAAGATATACTTAATGAAAAAGTTAGGAGGCCAGAGTCTCTTTACTAATGTCATAGTTTCCTGTCTCTACCGGAAATGGGTGATTTTTCTGAATTCAAACACTTGTATAAAAACCTCGTCAAGTTACTTCACAACACACCAAGCATCCTGATGTATAGAACTGTCTAAGTTGCCAGATTGTATTTTGTAGACACATGATGGGGCGTGGGAAGCCAGCCTTTTCCGGGGTATTTTGGGAAGCTGCCCCTCCCATGTTACCTGCAGCCTTGCTGTGTGAACTCATGCTGCAGTTGCCGGGGGAGGATCGATGTCCCCAGGGAGACGCACTTTAAACAGTGTGAATAACTGGGGTTTTATTTACTGCTGAGGAATAAACACATGCTGGCATTTTTATTTCTATTCAGGGACTCGTATGCATCATTTTCCATGATTGCTGTTGCCCAACCCGGTTGCTACTTGGGCAATCCGGCACAGAGAGAAAATGTTATCTCCTTGCAGATTCACTTTTTAATTATCAGGGATTTGGAGTTCCAATCCGAGAGATTAAAGTTGTGAAAATAAATTGCAAAAAGAAAAAAAAAACCAAAAAAACACAACACAAATAACACCCCCACCAAAGTCAGGTCCTTGTTTTATTTTTAAAAGAGTTTTCGAAATCCAGATCACTTCAAGGTCATTTCTCTAATACAGCAGTGGTAAGATTTTTTCATATCATGGAAAAATCTCTGGGCTTGAGTTAATTTTTCCTTTAAAAAAATTCTGAGGTTATTAAGATGAAAATGTTAATTTGCTTTTGCTTTCTAATTATCCCTGAAACCAGAAAAATCTGGGGACACGAATGCCCAGTAGCGCTTTTACCCGGGGGTGTTCAGATTTTTCACATCTTGCTAATTATCAGAGAGGTAAAAATGCATACCACATTTGCTGAAAAGACCGTGCACTACTTCTCTTTAAAAATACAACCCTTCATTAACCCTTTGAGATTTCACATAATTGTTGCCATATGGAGTGGCAGAAAATTGAAGTGGAAATGATCTAATTATGAAAGTTATGTGTTACTCGTCGTAGCTCTAGGTCAAACTTTATACGGTTTAAAATACTGGTAAATATTGAGTTTTAAAATACTAATTAGAATCTTTTTCATTTTTGTTCTGTAGCCAGTCCCTCTTTCCCTTTATTAATTATATCACAAAAGGACTCAACAGAAGTTTCAGTCTCGCGGACTTCCGAAGCTTAATACCTCTCCAGGTACATTTCAGCAAAAATCAAGTAGTTTTGGAGACGTAGGAAGGTTAAAAATTAGGAAAAAATATTGGCATCATGATATCCTGCATTTGGTGTTAAAATACTTGTATTCCATTCCTGGGTTTTATTTATTTTCAGTGATGTGAGCTTAGTTATGTCATATAACTGCCCAGAACCTCAGTTTCTCCAGATCCAAAACGAGGGGATCGGACTATATTGTATACAGGATTCTTTTCAGAGCTACCTCTATGTGATTTTATTTTTCTGCAGTTGTTCACTGGAAGAAGGGTAGGCTGTTTTAAGTTGTGTTATAATTTGCCTGTCATATTTGTGAGAAATGGTTAAGTGTGTGCCTGTGTTTGAATCTTGCCTCTGCCATTTAGTAGCTATTTAATTTGGGGACAAATTTTTTCTCTCTTTGTTCTTCAGTTTCTTTCCTTAAAAAACAAAGATAATAGTAGGATCTGCCTTCCAGGATCGTTAGAAGATTAAATGTATCCGTGTACACAAAGACGTAGAACAATGCCCGGTACATAGTCACGCTCCAGAAGGTAGTACTTTTTGTTGTTATTCTTAAATGAATATCAATTAGATTTCAATACAGGATCTAGGAACCACACTAGGAACTGTAGACAGAAAGGGGTTTAATACAGGAGATTTGATGCTCATGAAATGGGGAAGGGTTGGAGGACTGAGGGTCAGGACTGGAACACTGGTTCAAGACACACAGTCACAGCTGCAATTGGATGAAGAGGAGCTGCCCTGCTGTCACCACCGAGGCTGCCTGTCTACACAGAGTGCTGAGTCTGGAATGACTCCATGGCCATGTTTCCAGCCCAAGCAGTGGCAGGAGGACCATCTCTGACTCACGTAGGCATTCAGAATTTCCTAGTGTATCACGTTGGTGGAGTTTAATTTGTATCCAGAATTCTGGCTGCAGAAGTCCTGAGGGATGTAGCATTGACTGCTTAGCCCCTGCCGTGTAGGGATACCACCTGTAGAAGACAGGATGGATGCTGAATGCCAGTCAGCTCTATCCAGGGCCAGCTGCCTAACAGCCTCAACTTCTGCCCAGTGGCCCCTTTCCAGATATATTATCTCATCAACCCTGACAACATCCCTATGAGCTACGTTGCTATTCTGATCCCTGGTTTCGAGAGGAAGACAGGCTTACATGAGTACATGACGTCCCCAAGCTGAAATGGTAGAACCTAGGCGATCTGACTGTGGATTCTGGGCTTGTCTGCTATGCTGTGTGTTTTATGTTTTAGAGTTGTGCCTTTTTGTGCCCTCCGAGGACTTAAAGGAATGAGCCCCATGTAGTCCAGCTTCACATATTACACCAGATGACTTGGAAACTAGAAATCTTTTTAGTGAAATTGTTGAAGTTCTTGAGGATTTGAATCAAACAAGTTGATCACAAACCATACTGTTGGATAAGATGGTTGTGGGTGGGGGTAGAGGTATGGAAAACAGCATCGAAAAGGACATAAATAACATTCATATCTAGTACCTGTGGTCAGTTACATCCTTTTGATCTTGTCCCAAATGAGCAAAGGCTGATTATTTGAAGATGTGAACACTAACAACTAAAAAATGATCACTCATTACCGGGCATTTTAGTACATTTTTCCCTGTGAAACAGATGCTTCTGTTGGATTTTCCCAATGTTCTAACATAATCCTTCTAGGATTCCAGAAGATAACATAATTCGGTAGTATTTCATGAAATAAATTGAGCGTGGGTTTTTAGAAACATTTTCGGATGTTTCTCCATTAATTTGTTCCTTTTTTGAGCACACACTATGTGCTGAGTACTGTTCTGTGAGTTGGTGTTACATTTAATGAACAAAAACATGCAAGTTCCTATTAATGATAGTCTCATTCTGTGGGGAGGACAGGCAACAAATATGTAAACAGTGAACAGACAGCATACCTTGAGGGTTTGAAAACTACTAAGAAGAAAGCAAGGTGAAGTTAGTAAAAACTAAGGGGTTACATTAGCAAGGCTGGTGCTTGGAAGGCTTTTCTGAGAAGTGACATTTGAACTGAGATCAGAATGATGAGAGGGAGGTGGGGGAAAGACTGCTACAAGCAGAGGAAAAAGAAAATACAGAGACCAGAGGTGGGGATGACCCTGGCGTGTCTGAAGGAGATAAGGAGGCTCGGGCCACCCTTTGTGGTCAGAGGATGGTGAACAAGGTTGGGGTGATAAAGGTTCAAGTTAGTGAGCCAGGGTCACATCATGTGGGACCTTGTCAGCAAAAGATGATACATTGGGCTTTGACTTCACTTGCATGGGAAGCTGCGTTAGACAGTGATTAGTAGGGGAATGATATAACCTTCTTCTTGCTTTGTAAAGGTCGTTTGGCTATGGTGTCAGAAATGGACCTTTGGAAGGTGAGAGTGGAAACAGAGCTCACCAGGAGGCTCTTAGTTTAATAAGTGAGAAATAATGATGTCTTGAATTAAAATTGTAGCAGTGGAGATAGTGAAAAGTGGTCAGGTTCTGGGGTTATGTTTGGTGTAAGTGACACAGTGTCCTGATGGACTGGTTCGGGAGTGTGAGGGGGAAAAAAAGAGGAATTAAGGTCGATGCCAAGGTCGGAAAATTCCGTCTCCAAGGCTCTGTGTGCATGGTTTGAGGCCCCTCCTCCGTAACCTTCCTGCATCTCGATTTAGAGATTCAGGATGAGAGTTTCTATCAGCAGAACTACTGTTATTCAGAAGAATAGTGTAGCAGCCTCAAACTGTTGTACTATCTTATGGTATATTTTGGCTCTTTTGATTCATTGAAAGCCATACTGTTTTTAGCATAATTGAATATATCTGGGGCAAGCTCAGGCAAGATCAAGTGGGCACTGAGGTGGCTTGTAGGTGGCTGGTTTGTAGGTGGCTGATGGAAAATTTGAACAGTTTACAAAAATGAAGTCCTTTCTTCGAATATCAAGCAGTTGGTTGAATTATGTTGGCATTCCTGGACACTAATGCACATATGAGAGAATATGCTCCGTTGTGCATGGCATCCGGATTGGGAACAAAAACAGAATGTCAGCAGATACACTAAAGGTTACCATAATGGTTACAGCCAATCTGGCTGACACTGTTGTGTGTTCTTCTGACTGCCTGTGGGTGAGCAAGATGATCCTTGAAAAGCAAATCAACACATTAACACGAGATAAGCAAAGTGCTGAGACGGTGCCAACTTGCAAATGTCCTGTGTCAGTGCCTCCCAGGGGTTGTGCATTTGGGGGAGGTACGTTTTGGGGTATGTCAGTAAATTCACTGAAACGTGGGGCTTTCTTTGCGCTTCCCCACGGAGAGAAGTTGGAAACACTGTTTAAGGTTTAGGAGCTCATGCCAAGATGTGGATGTTGACGTCCTGGTTGTTTCCTGACTCCCCCTCTGTGAGCATATGTTCAGCTTGGCTCATCTATGTTGTCTGGAGGCGACTTCCAGAGTGGTTCTGGGCAGAGCGAGGCACTTGCCGGAGAGCACCTGATCCCACTCCATTTCCCAATAGCCCGGCCTACCGCGCCAGTCACCAGTGGGAAGCTGGCAGCTTGCGTTTTGGCCCTTTCCATAGAGAGAGGCACCGCGGTTGCTGCATGTCAGAGATTGTGCTTGTGGATTATTACAGAAGATATCTCAGCCTGTTGGACTAATAATTGAGCAACGGAGAGATGCCTTAGATAGTCCGTCATCTCAAAGTGAACACCAGGGTGACTGTCAACGATGACATGGTATGGGGCTTCCCTGGTGGCACACTGGTTAAGAATCCACCTGCCAATGCAGGGGACACGGGTTCAAGCCCTGGTCCGGGAAGATCCCACATGCCGTGGAGCAACTAAGCCCATGTGCCACAACTACTGAGCCTGTGCTCTAGAGCCTTCAAGCCACAACTACTGAGCCCTCAAGCCACGACTACTGAAGCCCGCGCGCCTGGAGCCTGTGCTCCACAGCAAGAGAAGCCACTGCAGTGAGAAGCCCATGCACTGCAACGAAGAGTGGCTCCTGCTTGCCGCAACTGGAGAAAGCCTGCACGTGGCAACAAAGACCCAACGCAGCCAAAATAAATACATAAATAAATTTTAAAAAGATGACATAGTGCACATGAAAACAGTTTGTCAGCTGTCACACCCTAAGGAATTAGCTGTTACTGTGACAAGTATTAATGTCTCTCAGTGGATAGGAATATTTACTGTAGAACAGGGATTAAAAGCTCAAATGTTTCAAGTTAAGGAAGAGAACATGAATGTTATTGGACTAGGATCTAACAGAAGTAGTAGGCCCTGCAGAAAACGAGGAATGCACACCCAGCTATAGACATTAAATTAGAGTGGAGGAAAAACATAATAAACCGCCCCGCCAAAAGAAAAGACCCTTGTGGGATGGATAGAGCCTGCTAACTGCCAGCTAGTGACATAGGATCATAGAGTAAGAACATTTTCCATGTGGAAGGGAACTTTGAGATTATTTTGTTAATTCTTCATTTCACCAACAAAAACTTTAGGTCAAGTTTCTTGACCTTTCCTAAAGTCACACAGCTTCTTAGAGGCAGAATTGGGATTAGAACTCAGAAGATGGGTGTCTTCAGTGTTAAGCTGCGTCAGGTATGTGGGCTCATAAAGCCAAAGACCAAGGGTCTTAAGCAAGTGGTGGTGGCGTTTAAACCTTGGTAAAAGGTGTGGTGCTGTAATATGTTTTTCTTCTTCTCAGAAGATAACAGTCATTCAGTACAACACCCATTTTGCCTTGACCATAAAACTTTTTGAACTAAACAAATTCTGATTTAAATAATGTCACGGGAGAATATATTCATGGTAGTCCCAACTTGTAAAATCATAGAGTATGTGGGAATTGGGAAAATTTGCACATGCAAGAGGGCTATTTATAAATGAAAATTCAGTGTCAAACAGTGAAGAAATAAACCAAAGTGAATTACTAGTAGTCATACAGCATAGACTCCATGTTGCAGGGAAAATATGACCAATGTTTAGATAACATAATGTTCCTTTTAAAAAATGAGAACTTTTATATTGCTATTTGATGTATCCATTGGTAAAACCATTTTGGAAAATAGTTTTGCATTTCCTAAAAATGTTAAGCAAGTGCACACCTTAAGATGCAGCTCAAAAGCTTGGTGAAACCTACACGTGTGTATCAAGAGACCCTTACATCAATGTTTATAGCAGAATATCCTTAAGAACAAAAGAAGTTAAAACAAGCCAAAAGCACGTCTACATTTACAATGGATAAATTGTGTTGTATTCATACAATGGAATAATACATAGTGTGAAAGTATATTACGGATGAACTATAGCTACCTATATCAGTGAGCAAAAAAGCAAGCTGCAGAAAAAATATATACAGTTTCGTTTTGCAAAATTGAAAAAAGTTAAAACTGAGCAACATGCTGTTGACTTAAAAAATTTATAGGAGATTAAATTATAAAGAAAATTAAGGGAGTAATTACATAAAAGTAAAGGATAGTGACTACCTCTCCAGGGAGGAAGGGAATAAGGGAACATATGAGGGCTTCAGAGTTATTGATGGCGTTCTCTTAAGATAGCTGTGGGTTCATCAGTGTTCTTATTCTTTAAAAAATATACTCATCTTTTGTGTAAATTTTAGGAATAAAATTAAGTATAAAAACTAAAAACAGTACTTGGTTATAATATTTGAGTAATTGTTTGACCCGCATTCTTGAATGATAGCTAGGTATTTAATCCAACATTAAAAATCATGTATGTATGTACACAGTTGACCCTTGAACAATACAGGTTTGAACTGCTGGGTCCACTTATACACAGACACTTTTCAATAGTAAATACTACAGTATTACAATGTCTGTGGTTGGTTGAATCTGAGGATGTGTAGGAACCTCAGAAACAGAGGGCCAGGAGTAAGTTATACTTGCATGAACCCCGGAGTTGTTCAAGGGTCAACTATATTTATACCTGTATATATATGTATAAATATATTTAACTTTATTAAAAGTTTTTGTTGTAAGAAGTATAACGATGTTTAACCATTGGTAAGTTTTTGGTTTTTTTTGACTCTTAATTCACTTTCTATTCCAAAACAAATTTCAGATGGAAGAAAAATCAAAACATTAAAAAGGAAAAAAGCAACCCTTAAAACATATGAAATCATGGGAGAAGAAAAATGTTAAGGGTGAATCCTTCATAAACCCAGAAGCTAAAATGTGAAAAAGATAAATGTCACTACATAAGAATGTTTTAAAAGTCTTGCAGAGAAGAAAAGTACAGAAAGAGAAGAAGTGAAAAACTTGGGGACTTATTGACTACACATGAGAAGCAAAGATATACCCAAGTGTACCATTAAGTGTACACTTAAGTAATATTAAGTATATTCATATTGTTCAATCAATCTCTTGTAAAACTAAAACTTTTTTTTTTTTTTTTGCGGTACGCAGGCCTCTCACTGTTGTGGCCTGTCCCGTTGCGGAGCACAGGCTCAGCAGCCATGGCTCACGGGCCAGCCGCTCCGCGGCATGTGGGATCTTCCTAGACTGGGGCACGAACCCGTGTCCCTGCATCGGCAGGCGGACTCTCAACCACTGCGCCACCAGGGAAGCCCCAAACTAAAACTTTTATATCCATTAAACAGCCACTCCCAATTTCCCCCTCCTCAGGCCCCCGGCAACCCCCATTCTACTTTCTGTCTCTGAATATGACTACTCTAGGGACCTCATATAAGTAGCATCATGTAGTATTTGTCTTTTTGTGACTGATTTATTTCAGTTAGCATAATAGCCTCAAGGTTTATTCAGTTGTAGCGTTTGTCAGAATTTGCTTCTTTTTTAAAGCTGAATCATACTCCCTTGTATGTACTTACCATGTTTTTGTTCATCCGTTCGTCTGTCAGTAGGCACTTGGGTTGCTTCTACTGCCTGGCTATAGTGAATAATGCTGCTGTGAACATAGGTGTGCAGATATCTCTTGGAGATCCTGCTTTGATTCTTTTGGATACATAGTTGTCTCTTGGAATCTGCGGAGGATTGGTTCCAGGAGCGCCTGTGGATACCAAAATCTGCAGATGCTCGAATCCCTCCTATAAAATGGTGTAGTACTATGAATATAGTTGGCCCTCTGTATTTACGGATTTTGCACCATTGGAGGTTGGTTGAATCTGTGGGTGTGAAACCCATAGATACAGAAAGCCGACTGTATACCCAGAAATGGAATTCTTGGGTCATATAGTGATTCCATTTTTAATTTTTTTAGGAACTGCCATACTGTTTTCCGTAGCAGCTGCACCATTTTACGTTTCTACCCACAGTGCCCAGGGTTCCAATTTCTTCTACATCCTTCACATTTCTTTTCTTTTTAATAGTAGTCATCCTAATGTGTGATGTCTCATTGTGGTCTTGATTTGCATTTCCCTAATGATTAGTGATGTTAAGTGTCTTCTCATATGCTTGTTGGCTGGTTGTATGTCATCTTTGGAGAAATGTCTATTCAAGCCCTTTGCCTGTTTTTTAGTTGTTATATGTGCTTCTTATTGTTGAGTTGTAGGCATTTTTAATAAATTCTGGATATTAACCACTTATCAGATATGTGATTTTAAAATATTTTCTCCCATTTTATAAGTTGCCTTTTCACTCGGTTGATTGTGTCATTTGCACAGAGTTTTTAGTTTTGCTTTTACTTTTTTGATATCATATCCAGGAGGTCCTTGCCAAGTCCAAAGTCATAAAGCTTTTTCCCTATGTTTCTTCTAAGAGTTTTAGGTCTTACTTTTAGGCCTTTGATCCATTTTGAGTAAATTTTGTATATGGTATAAAGTAAGGGTCCAACTTCATTCTTTTGCGTGTGGATATCTAGTTTTCCCAGCACCGTTAGTTGAAGAGGCTGTCCTTTCCCTGTTGAATGGTCATGGCATCTTGGTCAAAAATCACTTGGAAGTTAAGAATCATATTTTGTCAGTACCTTGAAGATTTTGTTCAGCTGCTTTTGAGTTTCTGTTTCAGTTTTTGAGGAGTCAGCTTTCAGTCTCATTGTTCTACTTTTTTTTCTGGTGGCATTTACAATCTTTTTATTCCCTCAGGTTCACCATAACAAGTGTAGGTATGGGCTTCTTTGTGTTCACCTGGCTTGAGATTTTTGGGGGATACCTAAATCTGACAGTGGGCTTCTTTCCTTAGCTCCCCATCAATATATCTTCAGTTAATGCTTCTGCTCCATTCATCTTAGAATTGTTTTCTGGAAATCTGACGGATCTAAATACATCTGCTCAGTCTGAACTTCATTTCCTAACTTCCTAAACTCCGTATTTTCCGTATCTTTGTCTCTTTGTGTTACATTCTGCATTCTTTGTGTTACATTCTTGTCTTCAGCTCGGTCTTCCATTTCATTAATTTTCTTTTGGCTGTGTCAAATAGGTTATTTAACCCATCCACTGAGTTTCTAATATTTCTAATATTTCACTTTTCATTTCTACTTACAGCTTTTCAAATCAGGTTCATATTTTTGATAGTTTCTTATCCTTTGTCATATTCTTTTACTATCTTTTTTGTTTAAAATTATCGATTATTAACATTTAGACATTCTGTGTCTGATGATTTAAACACATGTAGCTTTTGTGGCTCTGATGTTTTGTTTGTTGTAGAGTCTCACTCACACAGGATTGTTGTGATTTTGCATTTTTATGAGCTTATGGTAACTGAGACTTTTATCTGTGGGAATTCTTGGAGGTCTGGGGTTGAGGTAGTTTCTCCAGAGAGGATTTGTGTACATCTCTGCCAGGCATCTGGGGCACCCCAGTTCGAACTAGTTTAACTTAATTCTCCACTTGAGGTTTTTCAGGCCATGGAAGGGCTGTAAATTCTGATTCTTCGTTTGTTAGGAAGCTAGGCTTCTTGTTAAGAATTCTCAGGGGAGATTTTATTTCTCTCTGCCCATGGCCTGTGACTTTTCAGACAATTTTCCTTATTGTCTTTCTTGGTTGGGTGCTTTTATTTGGATAGTTAATTTCTCTATTGAGGATCATAGTTTGGGAACCAGCCTTTGGAAGGTTGTGATCTGACTTCTCACCTGTTGTATCCCTAAGCTTTGTTTTTCAATTTCATATTCCACAAGTTAAAAGCAAGTGACCTGGAGGTACTTTTTGGAGAGCCACTGGTTTCAGCACTTGGTTCTCCCTCTGGATTTATTTTTTGTCATTTTTGGCCTTTGAAGATTTTCCCACTCTCTTGCTAAATCAGATGAATTTTAAAAGATTTTGAAGTGTTTAGTTGGAGGATATCTAGCCTGCTATAATGCTGGATATAGGATTACTACTTGGCTTATATTTGAAGCTCATGCAAGTTTAAGTTTCTGTGCATTATAATCAGAATCATTTATAGTTTAATGTGATATATCATATTTATTCAAATAGATTATATCTCCCTGTTCATTTTTTGTATTAAATGGGTAGTTTTAAAAATTTGGTTTCATGGAATGTTTTGTCATATTCATGTTAGCTGCTATAATTGATGAACACTGAACTCTCAGTGTCTTAACACAAGTGAAATTTATTTCTCGCTCACATAAATTCCCTTGGTGGCAATGGAAAGAGGGTGATAATTCTCTTTGATGGAGTATTCAGGGACACAGGCTGATGGAATCACTGCCAGCTTTAATACATGACTTTCAGAAGGCAGTGGGGGAGAAATGCTTTAGAAGTTTTGGGGGGCAGGTACGGAAGCTTTATAATCACTCCTGCCCCTATCCTATTGCCTTGGTCTTAGTTACAGCACCCACCCCTGAGGGGCTGGAAATGTAGTGCTTGGCTAGGTGTGAACCTAGGAATGGGAGGCTGAGTCCTTGGTGGACAGTCCTCTTCTCTAGCCATCAAGTATCTCTGTACATCTTTCATCCCATACCAGAACACACTCCTTCCCCAAAGGAGAAACCCTGAAATCCGCTATGCTTCCAGCTCCAAGTTTAGGGTCCCTCTGTGATGTTCAGTCTTCTCATGGCTTCCAGTGGTCTGGCAGTCTCTGCAGTAAAATGTTAGTGTTTCTGGGAATTTCTTAGATGTGAGAGGCTTTACAGGAACCTCATGGATTAGTCTGCCGGTCATAACCTTGTCTTCTCTGACGACACTTACTTCTCATAGTTCTTTGTAATATCTTCTCTCATTTCACTTTCCAAAAAAAAAAAAAAAAAAAAAAGGAAAATCCTGCTGTTTTACCCCAGTCACTTTTGCTCTTAACTCTTTTGGTGCCAGGAATACTCAGCAGTTTCTTTGAAATGAGATAAACACCGATTTCCTCTGTGTCATGGGGAAATGACCACCTCAGCTTCAGGATTTGCATCCCTGAAGTGTTTGCATTTGGTGGGACAACTCTCTCTGCTTCAAGTCTTTTTTCTTTACCTTGGTGCCCAGCTCAGGGGCCAGGCTTCACTTCCACCTGCCACTCCGTGCCTGGAAATCCCATTCTCTGCCTCTAGCCGTGCTGCCCACTCTGGTTTGTGATTTCAGAGTCCTTATTTATTTCTCAGTTCTCTCTTTGATGTGGCTTATGTCTCAGAGCATCCACCCTCTGTCCCCAGTACTTCAAATATATCTGAAACCTAATCAGATGCATGCTTAAATCTTGCCTTTACCTAGTACCCCGCTTCCTCTCTGTGTAAAGCAGTTTGCATGAAAGCAAAGCAAAGCAGAACAAAATAAAACAAAATACTCAGTTCCTTTTGGGAAGAAGTACTACCTAGTTCCATTTACCAGAATACTTGAGTTTCAGCTCTTACCCAAACAGGATAACCTAATACTTAGTGCTTTGCTATGTTTTATGGTGACAATATGAAGTACAATTAAGCCAAAATGTCCCAAATGCATATTTGTGTAGCACTAAGTAAGAAAGAAGGAAAATGAGAATGGTGTTTGGGGAAAAAAAAACCTCTATCAAACAATCAGTTAATTTTCCCCTCTGCTTAGACCTGGCTTTCCGTAATGTAACCAATACCGGGCATATAGCATGTGGGGCTGGTAGACCAGCACCTCTGATAACTTGCCTGGGAGCATGACTTTGAAGTCAAAGGAGGACTGTTTTGCATAAGGTGAAAAACTGGGCCGTACATGGAACCAAACCTTAACTTGGGAAAATAAAAACCAGATCATTTGGGATTCAAAGACTGTGTCTTGTTCTGTTCTCTGCACCCTGTGTTTAAGATTCTCCTGGATCAGTTAGAAACTTCAGCCTCTCTCTGGCTTTTGTAAGGTCAGAAGCATGCTGAGAATTTTATGATACCAGGAATGCCACCTGGCGCTTTTGTATTCCAGGAAAATGTCACAAGGAAAAGAGCCAGTCTCGGTGATTACTTGCTTTTATTTGTGGATCCACCTCTTTCTTGTCATCTCTGCCCTCTCTTCTCCCACCCATAATACTGTAAAGATGGCAGATAGGTAAGAGGCATAGCTAAGTTTGCAGGAAAAAAAAGGCTAATCTTTACTCAGCTGAAGGGAACTGCTAGGCAATCAGAAGTTAGCTAATGAGTACAAATAGACCATCTATTCTTGAAGATGCAATGAAGAAAAACGTCTGAAATAAACTCTGGGGGAGGAGAAGAGAAGTATAAGATTCCCACGTTCCCATATTCTTCATTTCCAAAATGCTGAGAGAAAAGTGAGGGATTACTTGAAAAACGAGGAGGTTAAAGCTTGAATAAATTATTTTGACAAAGGGAAGCTGTTGATTAAAATATAGAAGAGTTTCAGGAAGACAAGGGAGAGAATGAGCTTCATATGTGTTCTACTCATCAAAAACTTACAACTGGGGTGTCATTTTAAAAGTTATAAAGGGAAAGTTGTTGAGAAGAAAATTCTAAAATGCCAAGCCAAAAGAGAAAATTATTTAGCTCATAACAATCAGTGTGAAACCTGATTTATAATCTTCCAAACATATTTAATAATTCCACTGATACGTATGAAGTGAAATCTTAATTTTTGAAACTATCAGTGTTTGGGGGATTGCTGCACTGATAGCAACCATTTATCAAAATCTTGTGTTTAAAAATCTTACCTCTTCTCCAGCTATCCAAAACACTTAGGGGGGAAGAATTCCTACTGGCTGGTCAGAGCTCCTAGGCTTTCTTTCATTCTAAGGAATTTGGATCATAAGTGAAATAAAGAGAAAATTATGGAGCTGAATCCATCTAGATCAGTAACATGGCAAAGGGGTTCAGAACTGTCTAGGGCCAGAGTAGCGGGGAGAGGTCTGAACAGACACAGTAACCTTAGCATATGCAAAGAGGAGAGGAGAGAAAGGAGAATTTCAGGCGTGTGACTGAGTTTAAAGTTAGGTTTCTCTTTCAGGTGCTTGGAGGTGCCTAAGTATTGGAATCCATTTTCCATCTACTTCGGGGTATTCCTTGAATGCAGAGGGGTGGCCATTGTGCCACATGGAACCCCTCCCACCTGTAGGTTAGAGTCAAGCCATGAGCCCCACGATGGGATCCTTTAGTCCTGATGGCTCTTGGATAGCTATGTCATAACTTTTGTAAAAATTCATCACTGAATTACTTAAATGCTCTGAATGTTCGATAATTTGAAAATGATTAGTTTTCTGTCACGGTCCTCCTGGCTGTAAACATAGTTAAATGAATTGGCTTTTGTAATCAGCTGTTGGACAAGGAGTAGAGGATAGGAGATGATGATTTTCATATGTTCTTTAGCATCTTCCTAGAACACGTCTATAATGAATTACATTACATAGCTGATTTGGGTATTTGTTAAGCATGAAACATGTAAAGTAGGGAATATGACTGTTATGATTCTGATAAACTATTTTTATGGTTTCTTGAGACCTCTGGGCTCTGTATTTCTCAGGCCCTGAAAATTATACTACTTGAGCAATTCTTTGGGAATGCCTGGGTATCAGTCCAGGCACGTGCAGGGCTGGCTCATGCGAAACAGAGAAATACAGGAGATTTATCTCTGGCATATCCCTGTTTGGTGTTCCTCGTTTCTTGCTGTGCCTTATATCCTGCCACGAGTGCCCATTAGGGGTAAACAAATGTGACCCTGTAGGGTTAAGTTTTTTGGATAGGAGACCCAATAGGACTAAAAAAGGCTTTACCAAGAAACACCATTCATTCTTCCATCTATCCATTCAATCCTTGTACAATGACCAGGCAGTAATAATAATGAGTTCACTTGCTCTGAGCACATCCCAGGAACTGTTCTAGGCACTTCACTTGTGTTATAAGCTCATGTCACCTTCACCTCACTTCTGTGAGTCCCTGTTTGACACCTGACACACTATTTCAAAGTCATTTTTGGGGTAAGGAGGCCAGAGGTCAAAAAAGGATTAGATACATCTCCAGGTGAAAGTAAGGAAGCTCTTTTCAGGGGCTGCTTTGTGCAGAACTAAAATACTTCATATAATCCTTGCTTTATTATCTGCTTTTAAGCTTTTCAAAAAATAATTGTTAGTGACACATGTGCCCGATGAAAAGTTTAATGTTCAGTGTTGTGTCCATATACACGCTTTAAATACCTAGTTTTGAACTCTCAGTAAACCTTCTGAAATCAGTATTTCTCAAATGTTTATGAAGCAAGTAATTATTACAGTTGCTGTAATCAGGTCACATATCCATGAGATCAAGGTTCAGATGCACTCAAAGTGTATTCCAGTGTTGAACCTTTTTGCCTCAGGCAACTGTTTTCCAGAAAATACTTGCAGATTATTTTGCAAGACTTTGTGGAGGCTCTTCTTCGATTTCACATTCTTGTCCAAGGAAGACGTTGGTATGATGCCACTGGTTGACAGCAGTATTTCTCAGCTCTGGCTGCATATTTTAGTCACCTGAAGAATGAAACAAATAATAATAATGCTATTGCCTGGGGCCATCCACAGAATTTCTGATTATATTGGTCTGGGATCGAGTCCTCACATCAGAAATTTTTACAAACACAGCAGGGAATATGAACATGCTTAATGGCTCCTGGATTAGGGTGAAAAATAATTTCATTTCCCTCTTTCCATGTCTTCTACTGTCTTAATACTCGTAGGTTTTCGTTAATTAATGTATCGTTCTATTTTTTTTAAAAGAGCAAGAAATGAACCCCAGATAGAAATGATTTGTAAGTGATCGATAATTTTATACTTGGCTCATTTTTAATATTCAGAGCAGAGCTAAATGGTATCATTAGAATAAAAATCAAATTATAATACAGCTGTGTTAATTATGAAAACAGATTAAAGCTTTAGTCCTCCTCATTCGGGTTCCTTATTTTGAGGCAGGCTTTTGTGTTTCTTTCCTCTTCCACTCCCTACTCCCACCCCCTCCCTCCCACTGCCTCTCCTCTCTCTCTGTTTAGCATTTTGTTGGTATCCAGACACTTGACATTATTGAGGCTTCCTCAAGGTTTTTCAGAGGTGCCAGGAGACACACTTTGCATTCCTTATCTGCAGTAAGGCAAAGTGTGAAGAGTTAGGAAGATTAAAACCAAACTTTAATGATACATATCCTCACTTTTGGATTTAATCTGTGCCTGAAGATACTGTGACCTAAATTACAAAATATAGTTTCAGAAAAGGCAGCCGCTCAGGTTCACTCTTAGCAAGTTCAAATTGAACTCCATGGAATATGAAACAGCGGAAATTATTTACAATCTATTCAGTTGCCAGCCCTTCCTTTAGGCTGAAAATAATATACATTTGTATTCCTGTTATATTCTGTTGTGTTCTTCCATCTTTCACCATCCCTTAGGACAGGGAGAGAGTTGGAAGGAAGGAAAGAGATGCTTGCTAAGCTTCCAGGGGCAAGGCAGAATGAATAATGTGAATAAAATGCAAGTTTAGCTCAATGGTCCTCCTTAAGTGGTGCATAAATAAATAGCATACAATAACAGATTTTGTATGGTGCAATTATTTTTATTCAGAAGTGTGGCTACATGGATATACAATATCTAAAAATGCAGGAAATTCCTTTTCTTTCAGAAAACCATACTAGCACTTAAGAACAACAGGACTCAAAAAGATTGATGTGAAGGCCAAGAATATGACTTGAAACTACAACAATTTTCTTTGTTATTACTATGAACTGTTAAAAAGAAAGCAGGTTTAGTGGCTAGTTATATCATGAACATTTTCATCTGACTGACCCCGTAAAGCTGCCTCTATAAAGAAAGAGAAAGTAGAAAATTAGTAACTTGCTCTGAAAAGTATCAGGATCCTTAAATTTTTCAGCCTTGTTTTAAAAATAGAAACATACACACGAAGGTCTTTTACCTTTCCTTTTTAATGTTTAATAATGAGAGTATTGATCTATTTCATAATATCCTTTGCTGCTGATACATTTCGCAATTGGTGTCCCATTACAACACTAGAATATCATGTTTCTGTAAGTGGTTATGATACTCTACAGCTAATGTTTACAGTTAAAATAACAATTGGCAATTTCTTTGGTTATGAACCAGTGCATTGCATAGTTAATTTCGAGTGGAGTCAATAATACTGCAAACTGGGTACCATTTTGGTGGAAAAGTTTGCCTTTGGAAGTGATATTTTCAACCTGCCTTAAAAATTGCTGCCAAAACCATTATTCCTCACCTAATGAGAGGCTTTCCTGGACTTTTAATGAATCCGGCCATTCCCCAGCACAGTGTTCAATATTGAATTGTGGACTGTTCTATTCCAGACCCGAATTGAAATTCATCAATGGCTGTCTTATTGGTAAAATCGTTAGGAAGCAATGCATTATTAAAGAGTTTTTCAGACACATAGGGCTTGGAATTGTTTTTGATAACAATGTTGCTAGTGTTTCCCTGTAAAATAGTCTTAGTGAAAAGCCATGGATCTAAAGCTTCAGGCAGTTTGAGAGCATGGAGAGGAATGTGTAACTACTTGTGGTGGGAACAGACTTTGAGTGATGGCTACTTTGCCCATCACCTGGAAACACACAGGAGTTGAACCACAATGATGGCACCTCCAGAAAAAATACTATAACACTGAATTTCTTTCCCGCAGAGAACTTGGTAGTGTTAAAGGCTTTTCATTTAGATCAGCTATTCTCCTGTCTTTATTGAAGAGCACTAGGTCCAGAGGTCTGTGGTTAAATAGAGCCCTTCAGTGGCTGAGTTTGAAGTCTGCTAATTTTATGAGCACCTGGTAAGGAGAGGCAACATCGCTATAAAGAAGTACAAACAACTTCAAATATCATGTTGTATCTTCCAGGATGTATAATGACTCTACTCCTTTTCCTGTCTCTGGTTTTTACATATTTGACCAGACCTTTTCAAAGCTCTGTTTTGGTAGTCAACATTTCCATTGTTGCAGATTTTAAAAATTTATTTTTATATTTGCATGCGGCGTTCTACTATGATGGTGAGGGATTTTATCCAATTGCTTAGCTGTATTCCGCACTGATAGTTGCAGTTTAAATGGCTTTTACCATACCCCAGACACGCCTAAGCTGAAAATGACTATCAGTTAGTTGACCTGGGAGGTGCAACCACGAAATAGATGCTCAAATAAAACTTTTGCTTATTAATTACTCAGTTCCCTGTGAGTCATTTTAGACCTCATTTATAATTAGAAGGGGCTGTAGCAAATGGAATGTTTGCTTGCAGGGGTCTCATGGAAGGATGTAGTGAGTTCCTAGGCCATGTCAGGAGCTGTACCTAGAAAGCTAGAGGTATGGAGGAAGAAGCTGTGTGCATAGCAGCAGTTTGTAGAATACTCAAGCTTTTGCATGATATCAGATAGCTTAAATGTTGTCCTTCTCACACACTCAAAAGTATTGGGCTCTTCAAAAAGTTCATTCGGGTTTTCCCATAAGATGTCCCAGAAAAGCCCAAACGAACTTTTTGGCCAATCCAGTAGAATTTTCAGTAACTGATGTTGTTTTTAGCACATGTGCCAGGCTCTGTCTAAGCACACACACATATATATATGTAACATAAACTAACTTAATTCTTTTTAATTAAAAATTTTTTAAAACTGAACTATAGTTGATTTACAATATCATGTTAATTTCAGGTGTACAGCTCCATGATTCAGGTATACATATGTAGCTATTCTTTTTCAGATTCTTTTCCCTTATAGGTTATTACAAATATTGAGTATAGTTCCCTGTGCTATACAGTAGGTCCTTGTTGGTTATCTATTTTATATGTAGTAGAGTGTATATTGTAACTAATTTAATTCTTATAACAGCCCTATGAGGGTAGGTACGCTGCTTGCGCTCTTTTAAAGAAGGAAGTTGTTCTGTTTTGTCTTTATACACATTGCTTTACATGGAGAAGCAAGTGGGGTACCATGGGGCAGGATTTTAACCGTGTCCACTGTTAGATTTAACATACGCAGCAGACATTTGAACATTATGGATTTGAACTGTGTGGGTCCACTTATCCATGGATGGTTTTCATAAGTATGTACTCCAGTACTACACTATCTGCGGTTGGTTGAATTCGCAGATGCAGAGACATGGATCTGGAGGGCTGACTGTAAAGTTGCATGT
Organism: Tursiops truncatus; assembly: GCF_011762595.2. Taxonomy (NCBI): domain Eukaryota; kingdom Metazoa; phylum Chordata; class Mammalia; order Artiodactyla; family Delphinidae; genus Tursiops; species Tursiops truncatus. The sequence continues at coordinate 8,361,196 of NC_047034.1, read as the reverse complement.
GGATTTGTGGCTGCACAGAGGTTCGGTATCTGTAAGCCCTGAGTTATTCAAGGGTCAACTGTATTTGAAGGAGGGTAGGAGACTTGTCAGGCTTTGAAATCATGCAGTTGAGTTCCAGAGCCCTCACTCTTAAGCCTGTGCTCTGCAGTGGTACCCTACTGGGGTTCTAAAGATGGGAGGGGCAGAAGAAATTCAATACAGAAGTCTTCCCTTATCCGAGGTTTCACTTTCAGAGGTTTCAGTTACCCTGGGTCAGCTGTGGTCCAAAAATGTTACATGGAAAATTCCAGAAATAAGCAATCCATTCATTTTAAGTTGAATGCCGTTCCGAGTAGCGGGATGAAGTCTTGAGCTGTCCTGCTCTGTCTTGCCCAGAATCCCCAAGCATCATCATCATCTGCTCCCGACATCAAACCATCACAGTCACCTGAAGCAGATAATCCTTCTGACTTACCCTTAGAAGGTCTACAGCCCTAATGCATTGTCACAAAGCCTATGTCCTTCACCTCACTTCATCTTATCACATAGGCATTTTATCCTGTCACATCATCACAAGAAGAAGGGTGAATACAGTACAGTAAGGTATTTTGAGAGAGACCACATTCCCATAAGTTTTATAGCAGTATATTGTTGGAATTGTTCTATTTTGTTAGTTGTTAATCGCTTACTGTATCTAGTGTGTGCATAAAAGTTTAGCATACATATGTATGTATAGGAAAAAATCATAGTATGGATAGGGTTGGTCCTATCTGTGGTTTCAGGCATCCACTGGGGGTCTTGGAACGTACCCCTGAGGATAAGGGGGATACTGTACAAATGAGGAAACTGATGTGTGAACTTGTAATGTAAAGGAATTATGTAAATAACCAGTGTGTGGCAAAAGAGAGACTAGAATTCAGATCTTCTAGCACTTCAGGCAGTGTACGGGTGAAGGCGGAGCTGGGAGCATGACTGTCCCGTGCCTCTTGTGTGGCTGTATTGATGTAAAGCCTGTTGGCGGTGAAAGACCTCGGTGCCATGCCTGCCTCTGCCACTGTCTGATTTGGCAAGCTAGGTGGGCTTAGTCTCCCTGGAACTTTATTACTTTTTTCTTGGACAAAGAGTCAAAATAATCTCTTAAATTCTTGTCTTTTAAAAAGACTTAATAATTTAATATTTTAGAGCCGTTTTAAGTTCACAGCAAAACTGGGGGGATGGTACAGAAATTTCCCGTATACCCTCTTCCTCCACACCTGCCTCTCTCAGCCTTTTCACTTCTAAAGTTCTATGACACAAATTTAGTTTTTCTTCTCTTTAGGATCTCTTCCCTTAAGTTCTCACCTGTCATGCGCCAGCCATTTATGTGAAAGAGAACATTAAAGTTTTCTACTGGTGGATAATTTTATCTGAGAAATAGGCATTCAACATTGCATAGAAATTTGGACCGTAAAGGTTTTTTCCTCAGTTAATGCACAACATCAAAGTTTGGTTTAACAAAGGCAAATTATAGACCATAAATAGAAAAAAAGCATTAATTAATTTTTGAAACTTCTCCTTTTAAAAGTGAAATTTTAAACCTTAAAGCATTTGTTCAATATAGCAAGCACCTATACATTAATGTAAAATTTTTCTTTCCCCTTATCCTGTATTTATTCTTTTTTTATAGCACCTCCCAGTACCTAAAAATGTGTTATGTATTTTTATGTATACTTGTTCATTGTCTGCTCCCCACTAGAATGAGTTCCATGAAGGTGGTGACTTGTTGTGCTCATATGGGATGTCTTATCATCAGGAGCACAAGTCAACAAACTGTTTCTTTAAAGGGCCAGATGATAAATACTTTAGGCTTGGTGAACCATATGGTCCCTGCTGTCCCTGCTCGGCTCTGATATTGTAGCATGAGAACAGACAGAGGATACCCAAGGATTTAAGTGTGGCTGTGTTTCAATAAAGCTTTATTTACAAACAAAGGTGGTGGCCAGCCGGTCATAGTTTGCTAATATCTGATCTAAAGCAGGTCTTGCCCTGTAGTTGAAGCTATTTATTCATTAAATCAATGAGCTAAAACAGTAAACATTCATATTATAATTTTAAAAAATGTTAAGAGTGCTAATGCTTCTCTGTGTATCCTATCACCCTCTGGGCTAAAGCTCCCATCTTGGAAGACACATTTCTCTTCAAAACATTCTTTTCTGCAAAACTTCATTTATGTAACATTTGGACTTGTGGACACCTGGTAGGGTCAGATGAGCTTCCTGTTTGCCTTCAATAAGTGTCCTTTCTCTTGTTTTCCTGTCCTATCTTAAGCCTATCTTTTTATGAACAGTCTTCTATTGATTTTTTTCTCTGACATTTCCACCTTCTAAGCTTGTACTGTTGCCCCAAGAATCATGTTCCTGGCTTAAATGATTTCTTGAGCATAGAATCTTGAACTTTGGAACTATTGTATATACCCCCATGATTCAAATAATTCAGAGAAAAGTTCTTCAGAATTACGATTTAGGCTTTCTTTTGCTTTTAAAAGGCTTGTTAAAGTTTTTTAATTTTCTTTTGAGGAAATAGAAAGAAAAAAGAAAGGGTGTGGTTTAAGATTGATAGAGGTCCTTTAGGATCTTTAAACTTTTTTTTTTTAATTAAAAAGGTGAGCAGGGAATGAAAGCAGATCTAGAAATCTAAGGATTTTCCATGTTGCTTTTCATTCCAGATTTTCCATTTTTTAAATAAATTTTACTTGGCTAGAAACTTAAAATTAAAAATTAATTGTCATAGATATTGGGTCTGTGATTTGATATTCTCCTACTTAAAGTTAATAAGTTAGTCTGTTACTATTTCATGGATGCTGGCAGAAAATAGAATACTACCAGGTCAGAGGCAAGGACTTCATTGCTCTTGGTACAGCCAGCAGCAAGAACCTCAGCATATTTGTGTTGGGTCACCTTGACCCCAGGTCCTGTGGAGGTGACACAGTACAGCTCTGATAGGTACTAAGCGCACAGTAGGTTTGCATCATGCCTGAGGAACACTGAGTTTGGGGAATCTGCTGCTTTTATAGCAAGCAGTAAATACAGCTTGCCCTTTGTCCAGGGTTGCAGGTTGTCTTCAGTTGTCAAGGTTACTCATTGCAGGCACAACCCTGAGAAGTGGACTGGGTAAAAAGCGATCAGGACCTTGCATTCTGATACACCCAGCATGACATTTAGGAGAACAGCAGCCCCGTCTTCCCTAACAATACGGAGAATCATTGGAAGCGAGAAATCACATGAGAACAATTTGGAGCAGCGCGAGCTGACTCTGGTCAATTCCTAGAGGAGAAATAAGGATGAGGAGAGGTAGGTCTGTTAAGCTGTGCAATATCTTAGAGGCTCACTGGAGTCCATGTGGTTATTTCCTGGAGACTATCTCCACCAGAGAATGAATATTGGCCTATTGCACCTGATTGTTGACACCATAGTTTAAACTACTCATCCCTAATTAAAGGGATGATTTCTGATTAAATAAGAATTTATTTAGCAAATGAACACTTGAACTTTTTTTGGTTACAAACAAAAGTATGCATTTAAATGCATCAGAATGGTTCCTAATGGAAAAGGAAAGTGGGGAATGAGGACCAAAGGAAATGGAACATATGAGAGAGGTTTAGACCAATAATGATAGGGTGCCATGAACTCCGGAGAAGAATAATCTCAACTCTGTAATGGAGAGAAAAAGGATGGGAAGTGATTGAAGAGGCATCATTTCTTTTCCAGGATCTTCTCTGTTTGAACTGATGCCATTGGAAACCTTCCCTGGCTCTGCTACTGGTTCATGAGCCCAATCCCCACCCTTACCAACTGGCTCCTTTATGCTAATGCAGGTTCAAGGGCCTTTTGAGGACCTGTTCTTGGCACTCTGCCTGTGTCACCTTTGTACGTGACATTTGTCTTCACCTGGAGTGCTGTGTTTAGTTCCTGCTCACTCTGTTCCACAGCTGCAGGTCAGCCTCAGTCAATCCCACGCCAACTGTGGCGCCTCAGACTAGACTCATGAGAGAGGGTGCATAGGGTTTTAAAAACCAAAATATTTCCTTTTATTAATGCACGCTGCAAAGAGATGTCCCAGGCTTCCCCTCCCTGCCAGTCCATGAATGGCCACGTATATAAAATACATGAATGAATAAAGGACGCAAGATCAAAGATCCTTAGAAATTTTACTTTAAAATTTAAGTCCTTCTGCAAACTTTTCCAAGTAAAAAGTTGACATTTGTGTGTGTGTATGTAAAATTCAGCGTTGTTTTGGAGTCAAGATAATCTTATCCTTGTCAGTCCATGCACTTTCTATCTGGTGTTTCAAAAAAGGTATATATATTTATATATTTAAAAAATATATATATATGTATAAATAATGAGGTAAAACGCTTCCTAATCTTTTTGGAGGCTCTTACGAGTAGAAAGGAAAACCGGATTTCTGAACTGTTTGAAGTATTACCTTGTTTGAAAGCAGATAATACTTGGAGACTTTCTTCATCTACCTGCTTGAGAATTATGTATCCTGAAGCAAGATAGCCTAATATTTGACAGTACAGATTGACATATATAGAAGATGTATGCTACTTTCTTTAATGTAGGATCTTCATTTTTAAAAAAGGCCTTAGCATAATATTAAAAAAAACAATAATTTCTTATAAGAATCTGCTTTTTTAAAATTACGTTCAATTTCACATATACACACACATATATATTAAAAATTAGGTAGCCATTTTTCTCAAATGCATCCTAAAAAGATACACTTTGTAGGCACGTACAAATGCTTCTTCATCGTAAAGAGTATTTCTTCTTGAGACTGCTCACTGTTGGAATGACTCACTGAATAACCTCAGCTTATGTTCACATTTCCTGTTGGCTGTAGTAAAGTAAATGGCCTGTTCAATAAGAAAGCGAAGGCCGTAAGGAGATGACTTTTTCATGGTCTTATGGAAATGGTTTAGTTATAGTTTATCTAATTCTTTTCAACCACTAGAGCCATTAACTATACTTCATTCTCCCAGGTCCCAGCCTTAAACCTCCTCCTGCCCTAATGTTTGTCAGTATCACGGGGCATCTGGACCAGCTGGTGGTCAGATGGCACAGCCAGAATTTACACAGATTTGTCCGCGTCGCACAGTCTTTGTTTAGCAGTCTTATCCTGACCTTGGTATTATGATCAGCAGACTTCTCTCTTAGTGACAATCCATGATCCATGTCAAAGCTTTGAGTTCTTGCTTTTTTGTGGGTCTGCTCTGCAGAAATCTCTCCTTCATTACTGCTTGATTTTTAGCTTCCTGATTGTGTCAGCAATTACTGACTTTTTGGTGAGTGTGAGGAAAAGTTTGATTTCTCTGGATGGAGTAGCTGGATGCTGATTCCTTTTTATTTTTTCCTTTCTCTTATAAAAGTAACCATTTCTCCTTGTGACAGAAGTGATCTGACTGCCTGCAGTTGTCATTTACTCAAGCTGTGCAGATGGATGAAAGGATGCAAAAGCATGATTGTGTCGGGAACGGTTCTGGTTCTGCAATCAGTGTACTTTCAAACGGCTTTAAAAATTAATTTACCATTTTTATCAGAAGAAAAGGTGCTTGACACCTGGGTCTCTAGGAAAATATGTTTTATAAATATAAATAAACATATATCCTAAGTAACATAAACCAGCTTGACTCTAGTATTCAAGAAAAAATACTGACTATTGGATTTATGATATCCTAGGAGGATTTCTTAAAGATTTTTCCCATTCCAGTCTTTCAAAAACATAATCCTCTAGATTTAAAGGATTCACTGCTGTTTCAAGGAGGGTCTGAGCTATTAAAGGTCTCTTGGGCAGCCAGAATGCTGAAGCCTCTGAGTGGGTGTGAATCAGGAAGATGTTATTTTTTCCTTTTAGTTTCAATGCTGTGGGTAAAAGCTTTGCTTACATGAGTCCAAGGGGAGTCGGAAATTGGAGATGAACCCTATTTTAGTCGAAAAACTCATTAAGGACAAGAGCTGTTAGCTTGTTTCTTTACCATGTAAGGCAAGTACAGTGCTAGGTGAGTACCCTTAACGGTACTTAAATGTTTGATGACTGACTAAAAATACCAGAGAACTTTGCTACCGCTAGAAAGAAGAGCCAAACTATTGTCACTCACTTTGGGAGGCTGGTATCTTTTGATGGGAGACACTTACAACGCCAGCTGTTCAGCTTGTGTAGCTATGTAACTTTAGCAGGATGACCCGTCGCGAACCTCCTGCTATAACTCGGATACGCAAAAAAAATGTCCTCTGTTTTGTCTATAGACAATCTGATTTAAAGGTTAGTGTAACCTAATGATTGAAGCAGTCCTTTTGGATAGTGTCCAGTCTTTCTTGGATAAGAATGTTTACTCTCTTGGAGAATTCCAGTATGCATCTATGAGGGAAGGGATGTGGATATACAATACGAGGAGACAGAAGACTTGGAGCCCATGAGTAAGTCTTTGGTCTCCTTTGGTGTTTGGGGCAATACCTCTGTTTACTTGTAGGCATTTGTAGATGAAATATGAGGCTGATCTAACCACTAATCTGCTCTCTTACAAATTGGCTTCCACTAGCTACAGGTCTGATTGTCTGACATGTCCTACAGCCCCACTGGTCCTCCCTTCTCTTATCCATCCCAGACTCTGCAGGGGGCCCTTTGGCTGGGCTCTCTCATTCAACTCCAAATCTAGCACATAGAGAGAAGGCAGCTGGAGAAAGCAGTCCTCAGTGTTTCTAGCTCTCTGAGCACATAGCCCGGCCATGGTTACTGTGATGGGTCTTACTCAAGGTTAAGTGGAAGCTCTGCCCACCACATTATCCTCCTTTTATTATGGGGAGCTGTGACTACTCTGCTTTTCTCCCTCCTGTTTCTCTTTCCTTCCTCATAATGCTTAGGAACAGAATTAGAGTGATCCACCATCCCTGTTTGCTTGGGGCTGAGGGGCTTCATCAGATGTAGGACTTTTAGTGTTAAAAGCTGGAAAGTCCCAGACAAACTGGGTTGACTTGGTCACCCTGCTTTTCAACTCCAATCTATTGAGTAATTCTTACTGGTAAATAGGGGTATTTTCTCTGCACATAAAACTCTATGATCCACATTCTTTATACCTTGTTAATGATATTCTGATGAGGGACATAAAGGAATATAGCAAATCCTTTTTTCAAGACTTGGTTCAAAATCCTATTTATAAACGTTCGACACTCAGTACATAATCTCACTCTTGTAGAATTCTCGGTCCCCATCCCAGAAGCAGGATATCTGGAGCCAACTCTAGTGACGATCACACTTTTAGAAAAATTAGAGAAGAGCATGAAAAACTACTACCAACATTATATGACAACTCTTTAGATCAGAATAAGCCTATCCCATTTAATTGAAGTAGTGGCTTTCAAAGCAAAATTATATGATAACGTTTTCGTGGAGCTTCCTCAGGGGTTTCGTGCAGCATTCACTAAGCAATGTGTGTATACATATTTATATATATGTATAGCTGTTTATATGTACATGCATGTATTTACATATACATGTGAAGAAAAAGACTTTATTAAAAGTCAACACACAGTCTCAAAATATTCCTTAAAACACTACCAAATGGCACAAAGTTGCCTTTCCAGAATAATTCATTTCCTGATAGGCATTTTATGCATTTTAACTTCTCTTGCCAGAACTTGAAACAAATCTGTCATCTCCTTCATAGATCTTTACATTTTAAATCACTGCATGTGAAGAGAGACTGTTTCTTTCTGGTTTATTTTTTAAATCTCCAGCGCATAGTATGGTTCTCTGTCCGTGAGCAATAGTCAATAAATACTTTTTGAATGAGTGACTAAATTCTGAAGTCATTAGTAGCCTCACCAATAAGAATCAAGGTCTTTTCTGTACCATGCACACAAAGCAAAACATAGAAATAAATGGAAAAATAAGCCTGATACTAATACTGGAACAAGTCTGTAACGGCTCCTTGAAGAAACATTTCTATTTTGTTAGCTTTTTTATTCCCAGTACATAGAATAGTTTCCATCACTTAGTAAGGTGTCAATATACATTTGTTGAGTTTGTGAAACAAATGCCCATTGATTGTAAATATTTATAGGCATCTCTGGTAAACAGGATTCCCCCAAAGATGTTCACCTCCTAAATCCTGGAGCTGAGAATGTTACCTTACATGATAAAAGGGAGTTAAAGTGGCAGATGGAATTAATGTTGCTCACTAATCATCAGACCTTAAAGTAGGGAGATGTTCCTGGATTATCCAGGTGGGCCCAATGTAATCAGGAGTGTCCTTAAATGTAAAAAAGAGAAGCAAAAGTATGAGTCTGAGAGTGAGTGATGTGAGAAAGAAAGAAGAAAGCTATTTGCTGAGTTGTAAGATGGAAAAGGGGCCACAAGCCTCTGAACAAGGCAGTCTCTGGAAGCTGGAAAAGACAAGAAAATGGATTCTCCCTTGGAACCTCCAGAAGGATTGCAGCCCTGCTGACACCTTGACTTGAGCCCAGTGAGACCCATTTTGGACTTGTGACCTTCAGACCTGTAGTATAATGAACCTGTGTTGCTTTCGGCCACTAAGTTTGTGGTAATTTGTTACTGCGACAATGGGAAAGTAATATATCGTCAAAGCTGTAACTATCAATTGTTCTCATTGTCGTTATAATGAACATTATAAGGTGGAACTGATAAAAAGCACTTATACTAGTAAAATGGCATTCATTATTTTGTGCCTCACATTAGATTTTGTTTAATAAAGGGGTTCTACTTTTTTTAGGTTAAAAGTGTAATTTTTTTTACAACAAAGGCTCAATAGAACTAGCTTTTGAAGACATTGTTTTATTTAGCCTTATAAGGATCTTGGGTATTTAAAAAATAACTTATAAAATCCTTTTCTCATTAGAAGCCTAGCTACCAGAGTAATGTTCAATGTTGAATATCTTGTCAAGCAGCTACAAAATCTCTCCTGTCTAAATATAGCCACTGTTAATATTTTTGTATGTACCCATCTAGCTGTTTTGAAATGTCTACATACAGTGTTTTGTTGTAAAAAATCTCTAGCATATGTGTGATTTTACCTGATTTTTTTCTTCAACGCTTCATATTTTTTCCATAGTATTAAACATTTCTCTATGATACACATTTAATGCCTGCATAGTATTTCATTATGTAGAAATAGCATAACCTTATCTTGAAATATTTAGGTTTTTTGGTGAAAGTTTTTTGTCTTACGTGCTTGTTATACACGAATTCAGATAAATAAAGAGTAGGTACAATGTCAAATGTCAAACCAGATATATACTATTTTATATTCACCAAACTTTTAAGTGGGTGACTACACACATACAGCATGTGTTTATGTACATGTGTGTATGTCTATATTATTTAGATCTACTTAATCTCAATATATATTTTCTGGCGTCAAATATTTTTCTACAACATAATTTTGATGGCTCCTCAATATACTTTTTATTAATGAATTGTAATTTAATTATCAAAATACTGTTGCTAGTGATTCAGTTTGGCATTTTTTAATTTTTAGAAATAATTTATTACACAAATCTTATTCACATTTTAATTGTTTTATTATAAATTTAGAAAAAGTGAAATTTACATCTAAAAGGGATATCTGCACTTCATGCCCTTGGATTCATACTTAGGAAATGCTCCTCAGAAACTGGAACTGATTGGCACTGATTATTTAGGAATGAACATACAGATTCATTTTCATCTACTTGATGAGTTTCAGTGTAATTGTTTTAATTTGCTTTACTGTAATACTGTTAAGGTTTCATCTTTCTATTTCTTTCGTAAATTGTCCATTTTACATTGGGATAGTTGGTAACTTACTGATTCACTATAACTCTTTACATACTGTGTATATGAATACTTTTCTTACTTTTGTGTCTGTGGCTTACCTTTAAATTTTGATTTTTTAATTGAAATACATTGTAGTTGACTTTTTGATTTTTTTTTTTGAATGCAGCTTTCAAACCTTATGTAACCAAATATATCAATCTTGATTTTAAAGATCCTTCCTTGGTAATTTTATGCAGAAAGAGACTTCTTATCCAATGTAAATATTCATCAATTTTTATTACTGGTGTTTTATGTTTAATTTTTTATTCATAATTGATTAATCACTTGTTTTCATTGTATATGGACTTAACAGATCTAGTTTATTTTTCTCACATAATTAAGTACTTGTGCATTTGTTAATTTATCTGTTCAGGTTTGCAATGCCACTTTTATACCATAATGTCATATAATAATTTCTTTTATATATGTACTAGGATCTTATTCTTATCAAGCTCTTTATTCTGTTTCATTGGTGTATCTTTTCTTGAGCTAGTATTTTTATTGTACTCAAAGATTACTTTAAAAATGTTTAGAGGCCCTTAAAAAGAAGTATAGTTGGTGCTCGTAGGCCTCAAAATTAGACCTCTTAAAGGTCAGTGTCTATTAAATTATCCTTATTAGTTGTAGTTTTCTAATTCTTTGCATCCTGATTTTTTCTGACCACTTGGTCTTTGCCCAAGGATGGCATGTCATATATTATTGTGCTTTTGTCAGCTATTTAAAAACATTTGCTTTATATACTTTAATGTTATGGTATCTGATATATAGCTATTCAGGACATATTTTTATAGATTTCGTTTTTATTAATATAGAACAAACCTCTTTATGACATATGATACCTCTGCCTTGGATTTGACTTTTTCTGATATAGATATTGTCATAGTCTTTATTGTTCGACTTGATATATCTTTGACTTTCCTCTCACTTTTCATTTTCGGTGTATTTTTGTCTTAAATTGCTACTTGTGAGTGGCATTGTTTATTTTTTACACAATCATCATATTTGTCTTAAAAAAGAGTCTACTTCTGTGTGTGTATATTCCAAAGTAACATATCTGTCTTTTCTACTTTGTTCTTAAAATAATTTCTAGCACCTCTTTTGTTAATAAGTAGGCTGCGCTTTCTTACCAGTCAGCACAGTGGTGTATTACGTGAACCTAGCAAATAAATAAGAACACTTCCAAGTTAGGTCATAGTATGTTCTGGGCAGAACTCTCATTGATGAGCTCAAGCTGGACCTTTGACAACCCAACATTTAGGTGTTAAAGCAAGTCCTCTTTTCATCTCTCTACCTTGGGAGCAGTAGACACACCTCTACCATGTCTTTTCCTGATACTTACCAATTCACTACACCCAAAGCTACCATTTACAGTATATATTTCAGCCTGTGTTCTTTTTCTTGCTACATTAGAAACACTTTATCCCAGGAAGCATCAGACCATTGTTAGTGCTTTATACTTCCAGACTTACTGATTTCACGAAGGTATACCTATGAATTTCAAGTGACATGAAAAGTACTGGTTAGAGCTCCTTTCTCTGGTTGTCTGAAAAATCAGTATATGTGGGTACACAGAACTAGTACCAAACACAGGTGTGAGGTTGGAGTGTGTGTCTGTGTGTATGGTGTGTGTGCATTTGGAATAACATTTTTCTTATTGCAGAACGTGCATTGGAGTCGGTTACTGACTGCGAGTCTCATCACAGCTTCCAAGGTCTTATAATTAGTAAATAAACTTCAAAGATGCCAGCAACAGTCTTCTTTTTTTAAAAAATTAGTGCATTAACAAAGTCTTCTTCTGAATCTGAATAGTTCCTACTCAAGCTTCATTTTAAACTGGGACTTGGCCCTTCTTAATCACTATTCCTGGATGACGGGAAGAGACATCTCTCCATATTTCCTTCTCTTCCCAGTCCCATCTGCCTTACACACGGCTGACAACTTAATGTTCTTCACGTTTCTCGTGGTTTTTATTCAGTGCATCCACCTGTTTATCACAGGAGGCTGCCGCCATTTGGTTTCAGCCTTTTTCACATGGTGCTCTGCTCCATCTGTCCTACTTTCTGTATTATAAATATTCCTGTTCTTCTACCTCTGTGTCTTCATGCATTGTCCTCTCTCTGCCTGGAGAGTGGTTCCTCCTTTTCCCTTCTATTGCCAACTGTAAAAATGCCTTTCCGCTCTTAGAGGCTAGTTTTAGCAGAACCTACTCCTGGGGGAAGGTCCTGGCATCTCTGTCGAGCATTCTCACCTTCACTGTTTTGCAGCTCTCTGTTCTTGTGTGATTCTTGCTTTTCTGTGCCTTGTGTTATCACCCCGTCTGGTCATCTGTTGTCACTCAATGTCTCTATTATTCCCATTAGCTTCCAGTACTGTTTTACAAAGAAGTCACTTGTTGAATTGAAATCGGGACACTCGAAAAGTTTGACCAGCTGTGATCATTTGCTGCCGTATGGTTTTAGTGGTCATTTAACCCCTCTGTGCTTCTGTGTGGTGCCATGGAAAGTGGGAGTGAACACTCCGCAAGGGCATGATTTTTGCTTTTTGGCTGACTTTCATCAAAATGTGAAAATGAAGTCTCTGCTTTCTACGTTATTAGCCTGTCTGGTAACTTTTCTACTCTTAGAGTAGATTTTCTAGAATTACTCTATTTCTTACTGTTTCACTTTTTTTTTTTCCTGTTCTGAATTAGTAGCTTCAGTGCAACATCAGAACTTGTAAACCTCTTGGGATTTTGATCTAGTAAAGCTTATGGGTTCTTTATGATCTTATCCCAAACATGGGAGGAATGAATAGTCATTCAATTTGAAACTTGACTTTGATATGAAAAGTCAAAGTATTTCCATAAGTGATAGCATTAGAAATAATCTTTCCCTGATGTGATGTAAGTGGAAGCCCTGGAACTGAGATATTACCCAAGGTTATCTCCACATCCAGGAAGATGCTCATGGGATGCCCTCTTCCATCCCTGTGGCTCACGATAAAGTCACCTCATTTCACAGCATTTGAATCATTTCACACTTTCTCCGTTACACTCCCTTCATGCAGCCTCTGAGACTATTTATTCACAACTTTTTCATTTTTGGAAACTTCTACATGCTTTTTACCTTCCCATAGTGTCAGATTATTTCCCTTTTTTCTTTTTAGGTGCAGCCAAAGACTGTTTTCACAGCATCTTAGAAATTCTCAATTCCAATTTTCTGATTAAAAAAATGATAGAGCAAAAGCTTTGATGTGTAAACCTTGCTGTTTTCCCTTTGGTACTATTCCAACCCTTCTGTGGGTTTTAGAGTCTCAATTCCTCATAAGATTTGGGGGTTGGCTATGTGTGTTTTATCAAAACTCAAAGTAATACCTGTTCAATCTCCAAATGGTAAATCTATAGTAATAAACAATGTTAATAATAGTCATATTTCTCATGTTATTGGTGGAGGACTCAATTTCAATGTGCATGACTTTGGAAGACTTGATAAATTACATTTTCTAATTAAATAGCCTCTCTTCAATGAATTCATTTCCCCTGAAGGGAAGTAAAGATTGAGGGAGAATGGTAACATTTGCTGTGACTGGTAAGTTTTAAGTGCTTCCTACATGTTATCTTAGTTCATGCCATATGGCATTTTTAAGATAAGAAGATGGAAGGAGTCAGAACATTCTTTTTATAACTCCTTCTGGCTGGAGAGAGTTTTATGAAAATGTAAAAGGGTAAATCTACAGTGGGCCTGTGTATTGTGTCAAGTAAAAATTATTTTTCTCACTCTAGATTGTAACCTATAGAGATAGGCAAGACAGTTCTTTCAGAAACTCCTTTGACTTTGTTTCCTAACTATTTTACTTTGTTCATCAATATTGCCTAATAATTTGAGGTCAGGGAAGTGAAATTCTACTCACTTGATCTAGCAGTTGTTGGCCCTCCTGTTTATGTAAAGGTATGAGGACAGAAATCTGGACCACAAGCCTGTCTGCCTCCAGGCTCAATCCTCCAGGTTGTGTGGAGACAACTCCCATTAGAATCATCTGGGGGTGTTGGTTGCATCTATTTCTGGGCCACCCCCGAGGTAGACTGGACCAGTGTCTCTGGGGCGGTGGTCAGGAGTATGCAGATTGTTAAAACAGAAGTGTCATGAATTCAGCTTCATCTTGAAAAGTGGACCTTTATCATCTCTTTTCCTCTAGAACTAAGGGCAAAGGAGGAATTCAGTTTAGACATGTCTTGAAATTGTGATAGGAGTATATATTCAAACAGTTTCTGTGGATGGAAAAATTAGCTTCTGTACTGCACTGTCCACCTTAAAAGGGAAGGGAAATGAGAAGTAGTATTAATTGAATGACTTCCATGTACCAGGCTCTGTGGCAGAGCAGTGGGCGACCCTGGACAAGCAGCTCTGTGATGACAGTCCTGACAGCAGAGATGTGTAGGTCCTTCTGTCTTCCCTTGTCTGCTGTAGCCTTTGCCTGACTGTAGTTTCAGGACACTCCATAACATCAAGAAGCTGGGGTTGCCCAGTTTTCTCACAATTTTATACATTCATGTTTCTTATGTCTTGTGGCTATGCTGATAGACACACAGGGACTGTGTGATAGACAGATATATGTATCTCTTTTTCCATCCCTTCACTTTGAAATTTTTTGACTTACTTTTTTAGTATGTAGTGTATGAATAGATTGCTTATTACCTATTCAGAGCATCAGTGTCATTCCAATGGAAATTTAATCTATTTAAATTTAGCGTGTTTACAGATTTATTTCTGTATTTCATTGTATAATCTCTACCAGGCTTTTTTTCTTTGCTGTGCTTTTTATTCTTTCAAAAAATCCTTTCCTGCTTTCCAGTGGAGTAACCAGGTTTTCCATATGCTTTCTTTACCTATTCTACTGTTTTAGTAGTTTGGGAGTTATTGATTTCTTTTGGTGTTTCTCCTTAAACTTTAAACCTGCGTCCTCTACTTAAGAAAGTGTACCTTACATCACCATCCCCACCCTCATCTCAGCAGTTCAAGGACTTTTAGAACACTGACATTGCAAACTTCCTCCCCATCTTCCATGCTATTTTTACTGAGTATTTTAATTCTACCTCATTTTAAAATCTGAAATAGTTTCTCATTTTTTATACAGTTATGTAGCTTTATCAGCAGGCTTACCATTCCCTAGTGCTCCGTTTTCTGCATCCCACTTACCATTCCCTAGTGCTCCTAGTGCTCCGTTTTCTGCATCCCACTTCCTTCTTCCAGGTTCAGTTTCCTTCTTACGAAAGCACAGCTTTTATTGTCTCTTTCAGAATGTATCTGTGGCTGGGAAACTCTCAGTCTTTTCCTAATCATTCTTTATTGTAATCTCATTCTTTTTAAAAACTTTTTTTACTGGAGTACAGTTGATTTACAATGTTATGTTAGTTTCAGGTGTACAGCAAAGTGAATCATATATCCACTCTTTTTTAGTTTCTTTTCCCATAAAGGTCGTTACAGAGTATTGAGTAGAGTTCCCTGTGCTATACAGAAGGTCCTTATTAGTTATCTATTTTATATATAGTAGTGTGTATATGTCAATCCCAATCTCCCAATTTATCCCTCCCCACCCCTTTCCACCCTGGTAACCATAAGTTTGTTTTCTACATCTGTGACTCTATTTCTATTTTGTAAATAAGTTCATTGGTACCATTTTTTAGATTCCACATATAAGCGATATCATATATTTATCTTTCTCTGTTTGACTTACTTCACGAAGTATGACAATCTGTAGGGCCATCCATGTTGCTGCAAATGGCATTATTTCATTCTTTTTTTATGGCTGAGTAATATTCCATTGTATATATGTACCACATCTTCTTTATTCACTCCTCTGTCGATGGACATTTAGGTTGCTTCCATGTCTTGGCTATTATAAATAGTGCTGCAATGAACATTGGGGTGCATGTATCTTTTTGAATTATGGTTTTCTCCAGATATATATCCAGGAGTGGGATTGCTGGATCATATGGTGGTTCTATATTTAGATTTTTAAGGAAACTCCATACTGTTCTCCATAGTGGCTGCACCAATTTACATTCCCACCAGCAGTGTAGGAGGGTTCCCTTTTCTCCACATTGTCTCCAGCATTTATTGTTTGTAGAATTTTTTGATGATGGCCATTCTGACCAGTGTGAGGTGATACCTCCTTGTATTCGTGATTTGCATTTCTCTAATAAAAAAGGTGCTCAATATCACTAATTATCTCATTCTTGAATTATAATTTAGCTGGGTATAGAAATCTAAACAGGCATTTGTTGATGAGAAATCTGCTTTCACTGTCTTCTGTAAAACTATGTTGTTGATGAGAAATCTGCTTTCAACTATCACTCTTTTATAGAAAAATGACTTTGTTTTCTGGATCTATTCCTAGGTGAATAGAAAGCTTCCTCCCTGCCTCACTGGCCCAGGGTTCTTTGTCCTTACTTCACGAGCAGGGCTACCCTTCAGTTTCTTGGCCTTATAGGGTGTATTTGTTCTAGGTCCTCTAACTTTGTGTAAACTGAGGCCACTTCTATCCTTACATGGATTTTAAAGTCCCAGCTTCCCATTCCAGAAGGTCTGTTTAGTGGTCCAGCCTCCCTGTGGAACCTTGCAATATCGGCTCTGACTTTCTATTTTGAGTTTTTTTTCACCACCTGATAATTTCCCTGCCTTTCTTTGTTGATCAGTTATTTTATATTAGTGTACTATTTTAATTTGTATCACTAGGTGCTGATAGCAGGAAGGAAGCTCATATTCTGTTCAGTCCATCATTATGTCACAGCCCAAATACATTTTTAAATTCATTTTTTCCTAATCATACACTATATCTCATATTAACTACATGCCATAAATATCGATGCTAAAATATTCCCTTAAAACCTCTACTCTTTGGGATTTAATATTTTCAATTATGGAATTTAATTCAGAATAAGACAGTTCCTGGACATTCTGAGCCCCAAGTAGACTTTTAGTCCTAGGGGAGAGGAAGGCTCATGTGAAAGAAAAGTTAGTGTTAAAACACTTTGTCATTCACAGTATTATAGGAAACAGATGGTTCACTTAAGTGGAAAAATTAAGGAAATTTGATGAAAGTACTAAATGAAATGTTAGAAACAGAAAAATAAAGTCACAGTAGAGCAGTCTGGGCTAACAGAGCAGAGGGTATTTCCACTCCAGGCTTGGAGGGAATCTGGAATCCTTCTGGAGAAAGCTGTAACCATAGCTCTAACTTTAGGAGGTGATGAGCAGATAGATAGCAACTGTGGTCACAGAAGAGAGGGGTGGCCAGAGCAGCCAGTGCCTGGCAGGCAGGAAAAAAGACAGTGGTGGTGGTGGAGATAAGAGGTACGGTGACCTCTCTCCTCCCTTCTCATCTCCTGCTGGTGAGTTACTGTTTCTAGGAATATGTGCATTTTATCTATATTTATATATATTTAAATTTATTGGCAGAATATCATTTATATTATAATGTAAATTTTTATTGTTTAACCTTTCAGCATCTTTCTAATGTCCTGCTTTTACTTCTAATATTATTTGTACCTTTTTTATTTCTGAAAGGTTCTGTGATCTTGTTCTCAATTCTCAATATGAATGCTTAGCTCACTAATTCAGCCTTTTAAGTAGGATATAAACATTTAGGATTATTAATTCCCCTGGCCATTGCCTTTGCTGCATCCCAAATGTTTCAATATGTGGAATGTTATCATTCTGTTCTAAATGTTTTCTAAGTATCTTAGTTTACTCGGGCTGCTATAACAGAATATCATAGACTGAGTGGGTTAAACAGAACTTTCTTGAAAGGAATTTATTTTGTCATAGTTCTGGAGGCTAGAAGTCTGAGATAGGGCTGTCAGCGTGGTCAGTTTCTGGTGAGGACACTCTTTCTACCTGCCATCTAAGAGGTGTATTCTCACCTGGCAGAGAGAGAACGAGCAAGCTCTTTTCTTACAAGGGCACTAATTCCATCATGAGGGCCACAGCTTTGACCTCATCTAAACTTAGTTCCCTTCCAGAGGCCCCTGTCTCCAAATAGCACCACCCTGGGGGTTAGGGCTTCAACATACAAATTCTGGGGGCATACATTTCAGTGCATAGCACTATCCTTATAAAGTTTCCTTTGAACCATGAGTTAGAAGTGAATGTCTCAGTTTGTAAACATATATATATATATATATATATATATATGTGTGTGTGTATATTTATTTATTTTTAATTGGAGTAGAATTGCTTTACAGTGTTGTTAGTTTCTGCTGTACAATGAAGTGAATCAGCTATATGTATACATACATCCCCTCCCTCTTGGACCTCCCTCCCACCCCATCCCACCCAACTCAGGTCACCACAGAGCACCGAGCTGAGCTCCCTGTGCTATACAGCGGGTTCCCACTAGCTATCTATTTTACACATGGTAGTGTGTTTATGTCAAACCTAACCTCCCAGTTCATCCCACCCTCCCCTTCCCACACCCCCAGTCCACAATCCGTTCTCTACATCTGTGTTTCTATTCCTGTCCTGCAACTAGGTTCATCTTTACCATTTTTCTAGATTCCACATATATGCCTTAATATATATTTGTTTTTCTCTTTCTGACTTACTTCACTCTGTATGGCAGCCTCTAGGTCCATCCACATCTCTACAAATAACCCAATTTCATTTCTTCTTATGGCTGAGTAATATTCCATTATATATATGTACCACATCTTCTTGATACACTCATCTGTCACTGGACATCTATATTTTATTAGTTTTTTGTTATTGACTTATCACAAAATTGCCTTGATGTCAGAGAATGTGATCTGCTTGATATTACTTTAAAAATTGTTGACTCTGTTATTGAATATTTCAACTATTATTGGCAACATTTAAACTATTTTTGGCAATATTTTATGTATATGTGCTTAAAATATATTTTATTGAAAAATAGTCTTATTTTGTATTGCATTGATACAAAAATATATAGGATATATATATTATATATATATATCCTCACATTATAAAGGATAATTTGTATTTTTTGTTGTGGTTCTGGCAACTTTTGCTTTCTATATTTCATAATGTGTTATTAGGTTTACATATATGTCAAATTGTATTTTCCTGATTATTTGAACAGTTATCACCATGCATGTATCTTTTAGATCTAGTAATGATTATTTATTTTAAGTATATTTGTCTGTATATAAGTTAGCTTTATTGGTTAACATTTCAAGTCTTTTTACATTCCAAAATAGAATACTTTATTTGTCCTTCATTTACCAATTTTTTCTCTTTTTTTTTTTACCATGTTAAGATAGACTATTTTTTGCTCATTCTATTTCTCCCCAGTTAGAAGCATTAATTTATCTACTCTTTTCCTATTCTTATTTACCTCAGAAATCACACAGCTTATTAAAGTCAGACTTGAATTGATATGTTTAACTTTACACACACCCCGTGTCCCCCGCTCCCCGCCCCCCCCAATAAAAGGCCTATGTAGCACTTTAAGTCAGATCTCTCTGCTCCTGATGTATATTCTGTTTTGGTCTATTTTAAACTTCCATTTTGTTTTTCTTTTAACCCCACTCATCAGGGGTTGTTGCTGTTGTATTATCCAGACAATTTTGTTGTGTAGATTTATTCATACATTTACCAATTCCTTTTCTCTTCTCTTGTATTACATCTCAGACACCATTTACAAGGTTTATTTTCCATGTCTTCCTTCCGCCTGTGAGATGTCTTTTAGGGACAGTCTGCTGGTAATGAACCTTTCAGGGCAGTGTGCTGAAGTCTGCTGCTTCTCCTTAGATCCTTGGTGGCCTCTTCCTTTCTGATAGGATTTTGTGTTTTCTTGGTTAATTAAACTGAAACTTTGGTTCTCAATTTTTAGTGTGTGTGCTCACTTGCGTGGGCATTTTCTTTTTGTCAAACAACTTCTCAAATTTTTTATAATGCAGTTTCCCTAAATGAACAATAGAGGTGGGTTGACATTGACTTAAAAAAAAATTCCTTTACATTAAATATTTCTCAATCTAAAGTTTATCGCCATTGCACTTTTTTCTTAATTTCCTGAACGCATTTTTGCTTATGATATAATTATAAAGTCTGTGCCTAGGTAATATCTGAAGTGGTTTGATAACCTGTCATAGCATGTATGAAAATATTAAGTAACTTCAAAGTAGGTAGATTAAAAGAATTTATATTTAGATAGAAGTTATTTTGGCTTCTTGTTACCTTTGAGAGAGAAACTTTCAAAATAAAGTGCTTTGAATGTGTTTTTGTGCACTGTTAAAAATGATTAACAGTGGGGCTTCCCTGGTGGCACAGTGGTTGGGAGTCCGCCTGCCGATGCAGGGGACACGGGTTCGTGCCCCGGTCCGGGAAGATCCCACATGCCGCGGAGTGGCTGGGCCCGTGAGCCATGGCCGCTGAGCCTGCGCGTCCGGAGTCTGTGCTCCGCAACGGGAGAGGCCACAGCAGTGAGAGGCCCACGTACCGCAAAAAAAAAAAAAAAAAAAAAAAAGATTAACGGTTAAACCCAAGTCATTAACTAAAAGCTAACAACAACCAGTAATGAACAAGAATAAGTGCTTGTAATTGAGATGTTCTTGTACTGTTTTTGTACTCCTCTTTTGTACTGTTTCCTATTCTTCAGACTCTTGTCAGAGGACTGTTGCGATCTGTAGGACACTTGGGCAGGTATGATGCTTGTTTAGCCGGGGTTCTGCAGTGTGTTGTAACCGAGGCAGATAGGGTGACAGTGAGAATACTCACCTGGGTTTGCCTCTTTGGTTTTCAGAAATCTTGCAGTTTTGTTTTGGAGTTCATTGTATTCCTGTATCTAGACATACCAATATGAAAATAAGTTATTTTATCTGTGCAGAGACAACAAAGATGACAAAATATGACTTAAGATTATGAAATCATTTACTTTATACTTAATTAAAGCATGGACACACACACACACATGAAATAAGCAAACTTGAAATGACATGCGACAAGATGTTTCTGGTATTACTATCCAGTATTTCTTCATCAGGGAACTGGTGAGACTTGTGGCAGATATGTCTCAGGGAGATGTTCTTATGATGGTCCAGTTCGTATTCTGTTTCAACCTCATTTTAGATCCGCTCCTGCTCCAGTTCTGAGTGTGGCTGTTGAATATTAGCAGACAGTTCCGAGTTCTCCACTACGTTTGCTGTAACCAAATTCTAAGACTGGTGTGGCCTTTGTTTTTAAGTAGTGCTCTGCAGAACGAAGGCTCTGCGTTTTCCCCGGGTGGCTTTCCTCTCTCTTGGTGGTGGTGGTTTGTCTTTGCACTGAGTGCTCAGATCTGCCTCTAGAATTCTCTTCTCCACCCCACCAAGTGTGTGTGGTGCCCAGTGAGTCCCCATGACATGAATCTGGAAGTTCTTTTTCCTTCTCCCCACCAAATCAGTGGTGATAACCTGCTAATTTTATATGCTAAATGCTCTTTAGTTATTTTTATCTTTATTCAGGTACAGTTGATTTACAGTATCTAAATGCTTTTTAATTTATCCACTCTGGTTTGGTTTCACTGTCATTGTTCTTATTATTTGTCAATGCTATTCTTCCCAGAACCCAGATAAAAGGGAATGATCATTTCAGGGTGAGCTATTCAAAATGCAGTTCTGACCTTATCATTCCCAGGATTGCCCTTAGAGCCACCTCCTTAGAAAGAGATACATAACAAACATAAACCCACCCTGACTCGACCTCTGTTTATTTCTCTTGTCTTTTTTCTTCTCTTCCCATTCTCACCAACGTTTGCATTTCATGCTGTCCTGCTTCTTAAAGGGTTTTCACCACCTACAAGCTGCCTTTAATCACACAGTTTTTTTCTGCTTCGAAAGTGCTTTCTGTCCATTTTCATCTAATTCCTATTCATCCCTTAAGTCTCAGTTTAAGTATCTTTATCCCCAGGAAAACTTTACCTGGAGGCTCCAGACTTCACAGCGAGCTAAGTGGCCTCCAGTGTTCCTGGAGTGCTCAGCACTGTATGCATAATGTTGAGATGATGTCTCTCCCTCCAGACAACAAGATATTCTGGCACAAGGACTCTCTATTATTCATTTTTGTGTATCCAGCCTTTCACATAGTATATGCCCCAAAATAGCTAAATATGTAATTTCTTACATAGGTCTAAATTGGATCTTATAAAAGACTCCAAATACTATTATCCAACAGGATCTCCAAATTTATTCACAGAAGAACTTCAAAAGATGAAAATTTGCTCCCACCGAGGAAGACATTAAATAGAATATGTTGTGTACTTTGAATGCAGCGCCAAAGGGCGATTTTAAAGAATTTGGAATACTGCCTGCATTGTTAAAATAAACCGAGTGTCTTCCCCAGATGACCAGTTCAAAGAAGTAAACAACCATTTGGATGTAAGTCGGTTAAAAAATGTAATTTTGTGTTAGCATTCATCTTTTTTAAAAAAAATAATTGTACCAACATTCAAGTCTAAAGATGTGTGATTTGGAGTCTGTGACAATACAGGTCTTCAATGGAATGAGGCCAAACAGGGAGAAAAGAGTAAATTAAAAAAAAAAAAATCTATGAATTATGATCATAATAAAAACCATGTTTCCCTGAGGTTGTCATCAGTCTCACATCCATTCTAAAGCTTCTTCCTTTTCTTTCGCTGTGTGTGTGTGTGTGTGTGTGTGTGTGTATATATATATATAAAATATCTTCTCCTAGAGGTGCTGTACTGTGTCTTCCCAGTTTGAGCAGGTATGACACCTCCTACAGCATCTAGGAAGACAGGGTTGTGTTTAAGAGGACCGGCACACCTGTAGCATGTTATTAAATGAATACTAAAAACTAGTAAGAATGTAAATCGTCCAACAAATTGTGCATCCTTAATTCTCAGTGCCAGTTTGAGGTAGGAGAATAAAAATCTTTACCTCCTACCAAGCGCACTGTAAAATTTCTCAAATTTATTTTGATACCTTGATGTTTCAGTAAATCACACAGGACCCAACACTCTTATAAATTAAGCAGAAGCATCACGGAGAACGGACTTAACGATAGAGGGAAGCATACTCAGCTTTCTTCTACATTTTACTGTAGTACATAAATTTGCTGGTAGGAAACACGGTTCTCAATTATCTAAAGAAAGAAAACAAAGGATAAAATACTTGGCAAACGTAAAGTTCTTAAACTTACTTTCACTGACTTGTAGAAAACCCTCACTGATATGAAGAGTTTCTGGTTGCTGACAGATTTGTAGGCTTCCAGGGCCATTCTGCAGCTGAGCGTTCAGTGGGAGAACTGCCCCCATAAACACATCACTCCCTTGAGATAAAATGATATGCGCTTTGATGTTGAGTTCCAAAGACATAGGAGTGTTTGGGGTGTGTTCGTAAATTTCTGTTAATTTTTAAGGGGACTCATGAGCTTTCTGAAGCTATCGCTATATGACAGTAAGTGATTGGTAATGGGGAAAAAATCATGTAACTGGTTTATTTTCTATAGACCAAACAATAATGTTTTGTTTCTGACCTTAAAACTTTTATCTAGTTGCAGTGATTAGAGTTGATCACTGAAGTTCCTGTAAAAGACACACATTGTATATCAGGGTGCGTGTAGAATCATGAGTGGCAACTAATGGGTCTCCTTAGTATAAAGACTCAGTATAAAGACAAAGCCCCGGGTGGGTTTGGTAAGACGTATAACTTCTGATGGGCTTCAAGGCTGTAGGAGAAGTACTGGTGTCTCAGGTTCCTTAAATGCAAACTGTATAGCTTGAATTTTCAGAGGATTCTTAATCTGAGTGGAGTTCAATTCAGGGTCTTTAATAAGAACTCTTCTCAAGTGAGAAAGACTAATGTAAAAACAAACCAATTGTTTTCCAAATTTCATCCTGAAATAAAAGGAAAGCACATGTACATGAAGGCAAAGTCTGTCTTCTCTTGGTCCCAGTTGATGTTGCCTAACAAAAGTGGTAGAGGCCACAGTGGCAACTGATGAACAAAATCATCTGTTGTTTTAACTGTAGGACGGTAATGAAACACATTGTACCCTATGTGGATGACTTTTTCCCCTGCAGAACAACCTTGGTCTACAGCAGTTTCTTGAGAAGTTTATTTTGGGGATTAAGTGCAAACAGCAACGCAAATCTGCAACCATAGTTGAATGCCCAAAGAGACCAAATTTTGTGTTGAAATAATACATGATAGGGTAATAAAGCTGGGTGAGTGGGATGAAATCCTTCTTTTAGAAAAGTAATCTTTAAGGTATTAAAGTTTTTGGGCTCCTAGTTTTTTGATGAGCTTATTTAAAATCTTTGCGGGGGGGGGGGAATTAGCAGCTTAAAATGCTGACAGCTTTAAAAAAAAAAAAGTAGCAAGAAATACTTGATTCTTCAAGGAACTCCATCTTCCACTCCCCCAAATAGTCTGATTTTCCTATTTATCTCCTTTGTCTTTTGATAAAAGAGAACACTTTGAGAGGACAATTTTGAGGTCTTAATCCATACTTCTTTCCAGTTTATCTTTTACATTCAAAACAAAGACCTTTAAAAGAATCCTTTTTGGTACTAGAAAGCTAAATGTTAAGCTTAGGTACCAGCAGCTAATTAGCTTCACATCTAGGGAGGGATTGTCAATGAACTCCTGAATATTTATTAAAGGCTTTGTAAAGAATAAGCTATTTTCAGAATATTGGCGCCTGTGGAATCTTCTTGCCTGCGGTCAGTTGAGTGGGAGGGGTGGGGTGTATTGGCCCATCTCAACCATGCTTTACCAGAGATTCAAACAGTAAAACCCAGTGTCGGCATTGTAAGGGGCGTGTGCCTTACTGATCTCAGGAGAAACGCTGCTTTTCATCTCAACGTCTTAATTGACTTCTACTTTTGAAGAAACTTCACTATGTGACCTGGAAACCTTGTGCCAGTTCTGATGGTCTTGACTCTCAGCATGGCTTTGGGCATGTTGTTTGCTGTTCCTGTGTGCATTTTGGGCTAGGAAGGTGTGCCGCCGGTGTGTAAGGGACACCCGAGGGCGGGTGATTTGCTACATGGAAGAATCTGTAATCCTGGGTTTGGGGGGATGACGTATTCTATTACGGGCTTTGTTATTGCACACAATTCCATCGTACTGCTCTCTCCATCACCAACTCTGCCTTTGCCAAGGCCATTGCCCATGTCTTCATAGCCTCCTGCACATTTCACGCTGCTGCTTTGCCAGCACGATGCCACCTGTGCCAGCACTGCCTCTTTTACCAGGGCTGCCGCGGCAGCGTCTTCCAGTGCTGGCACCTTCCCCGCCACCCTGCCAGCTGCCTGCATGAGGGCTGTGGCCAGTGCTGTCATCAGGATCAATGCCACTGATGCTGTTCTTTCCTCAGAGGAGCCTCTCTTCTTTTTTTGACTTTGGCAGAAAGACACAAATCAAAATCAAAATGAAAATGAACCAGAACAAAATTTCCTCCCCCGGGATTCATGTAGCCCTCTTTACACTCTCCTGTTCCTGATCTGGGAGCTGAGAATTCAGAGGATCTCAGATTTTCCATAATCCTCTTAGTGGGCTTCAGCTGTGCTCTCTCACCAGTCTGGAAAAAATTGAGGAGGGTGAGTACAGAGAGGAAGGACTCAGAAGAACAAGCTTATGATCGACTGAACTCAGTGCATCCTAAGTGAGCTGGAGTTGCAAGTTGACTGATGAGGAAAACAGGGTCTTTGATATTCCTCCCACCCATAAGGATGCATGAAAAGAAGCACAGAAGGTAGATAGCATCATTTTGTCCAGCAGCACATTGGGGAAAATATACTCAGGCAAAAGCAGTAATGCTTGGTGATCATTTTTTTGGCAGAGGGGTGGGAAATTTGTGAAGTTGACAGAGACATCAGCAGCACTAGGGAATCCAGAAAGATGAGCAAGGTAACTGGTTTAAACTCACTTATACCCTGTTAGGTTTGTTATTAATGGGATGTGAGGGTAAATCTGTCTAGGAAGAAGCAGGTCATTCTTGGTGAAACTTGGCTGAAGATAAAGATTTGGGAAATATAGAGATGATAGCTATGACTGAGAGTGGGCAAGACTATCAGTTTAGGGAGGGAAAAGTGAGAACATAAAACCTGAGGAGAAAAATAGGGGCTTAAATTTATGTGGAAGAAGGAAGAAGACAAGGGCAGAAAAGGGAAAGGATGATATAGGTAAAATTGAGACAGTAATACTATTGAAATTATTAGAGGAGGAGAGAGTATTAAGAAGGAAGGAATGACCATTATCAACTCGTACATAGACATTGAGAATGATTAAAACTAGGATGAAAACTGTATTTGGTAATTAAAATGCCATAATTCATTTTGAGAGAGTAATTCCATTAAAGCAGTGGTGACTAAACTCCTATTACAGACAGTTGAATAGATGTTGATAGCAAGGCAAATAGTCCACCCACACATATTATTCTTTCAAGATGTATCCTAGGATTCTTCTTGGACATACTCTAAGGTTATCATCACACAAGTGTACAAAGATGCAGGCAAAAGTCATTACTGCTGCATTGTTTATAATAGGAAAATTAGATACCTAACAAATAACCAATACCAGAGATTTGGTTAAATACTCCATTCAATCAAATAAAATACAATCATTTTAATGATGATGAGATTTACTTTTATTGCCATGGAAAGTCATTTGTCATAAATATTGGTCAATGAAACATAGTATATGATGAATTTTTATTAAATATGCTTCCTTATGTATTTGTGAATACCTTTAAATAATAACACTGCTTATAACTGTGTAGCAATCTGACATTTTTTTTTAGTTTTTATATTTTGTAATGTTGCAGTAAAAAATGGTTACTACTTTTGTAATAAAAAACGGGAATGAGTATGAGAAAAGAACCTGAAGAGACAGGAAAGAGTCACTTCAAGTGAGTTCAAGATCAAGGAAAGGATTTGGGTCTGGGGAATCAGGCATGAAACTTGTCTAGAAGAAAAAGAAATGAAAATAAAACAAACCATAAACAAAACCAAACGCAACCCTCAGAATAGGAGAAAATATTTGCAAACGAAGCAGCTGACAAGGGATTAATTTCCAAAATAAACAGCTCATGCAGCTCAAAATCAAAAACCAAACAACCCAATGAAAAAATGGGAGGAAGACCTAAATAGACATTTCTCCAAAGAAGGCATACAGATAGCCAACAAAGACATAAAAAGATGCTCAACATCACTAATTAATAGAGAAATGCATATCAAAACTACAATGAGGTATCACCTCACACTGGTCAGAATGGCCATCATCAAAAAGTCTACAAACAACAAATGGTGGAGAGGGTGTGGAGAAAATGGAACCCTTATGCACTGTTGGTGGGAATGTAAATTAGTACAGCCACTATGAGAACAGTATGGAGGTTCCTCAAGAAAATAAAAATAGAACTACCATATGACCCGGCAGTTCCACTCCTGGGCATATACCCAGAAAAAAAACATAATTCAAAAGGATGATTCATGCACCCCAGTGTTCATTGCAGCACTCTTTGCAATAGCCAGGACATGGAAGCAACCTAAATGTCCATCAAAAGAGGAATGGATAAAGAATGTGGTACATATATGCAATAAAATATTACTTAAAAAGGAATGAAATAGTGCCATTTGCAGAGACATGGATAGACCTAGAGACTGTCACACAGAGTGAAGTAAGTCAGAAAGAGAAAAACAAATATAATATGGCTTATATGTGGAATCTAGAAAAATGGTACAGATGAACTTATTTGCAAAGGAGAAATAGAGACACAGATGTAGAGAACAAACTTATGGATACCAAGGGGGGAAGGATGGTGGGATGAATTGAGAGATTGGGATTTGCGTACATACACTACTGTGTATAAAATAGATAACTGAGGACCTGCTGGGTAGCACAGGGAGCTCTACTCAGTGCTCTGTGGTGACCTAAATGGGATAGAAATCTAAAAAAGAGGGGATGTATGTATATGTAAAACTGATTCACTTTGCCATACAGTAGAAACTAACACAACATTGTAAAGCAACTGTATTCCAATAAACATTTAAAAAAAAAGAAGAGTGAGGAAGAAATTTAAAAATCAGGTGAAGGGGGAGACCTGCAAGATGGCAGAGGAGTAAGATGTGGAGATCACCTTCCTCCCCACAAATACATGAAAAATACATCTACATGTGGAACAACTCCTACAGAACACATACTGAACGCTGGCAGAAGACCTCAGACTTACCAAAGGCAAGAAACTCCCCACGTACCTGGCCAGGTGGCTGACAGGGTGTTGGTGCTCCAGCTGGGTGTCAGGCCTGAGCCTCTGAGGTGGGAGAACCGAGTTCAGGACATTGGACCACCAGAGCCCTCCTAGCCCCACGTAATATCAGTCGGCAAGAGCTCTCCCAGAGATCTCTGTCTCAGTGCTAAGACCCACCTCCACTCAGTGACCAGCAAGCTCCAGTGCTGGATACCGCATGCCAAACAACTAGCAAGACAGGAACACAACCTCACCCATTAGCAGAGAGGCTGCCTAAACTCATGCTAAGTTCACGGACACCCCAAAACACACCACTGGACGTGGTTCTGCCCACCAGAAAGACAAGATCCAGCCTCATCCACCAGAACACAGGCACTAGTCCCCTCCACCAGGAAGTCTACACAACCCACTGAACCAACCTTAGCTACGGGGGGCAGACACAACCAACCTTAGCTACTGGGGGCAGACACCAAAAACAAGGGGAACTATGAACCTGCAGCCTGTGAAAAGGAGACCCCAAACACAGTAAGTTAAGCAAAATGAGGAGACAGAGAAATACACAGCAGATGAAGGAGCAAGGCAAAACCCCACCAGACCTAACAACTGAAGAGGAAATAGGCAGTCTACATGAAAAAGGATTCAGAGTAATGATACTAAAGATGAACCAAAATCTTGGAAATAGAATGGAGAAAATACAAGAAATGTTTAACAAGGACCTAGAAGAACTAAAGAGCAAACAAACAGTGATGAACAACACAATATATGAAATTAAAACTTCTCTAGAAGGAATCAGCAAAATAACTTAGGCAGAAGAACAGATAAGTGACCTGGAAGATAAAATAGTGGAAGTAACTGCTACAGAGCAGAGTAAAGAAGAAAGAATGAACAGAATTGAGGACAGTCTCAGAGACCTCTGGGACAACATTAAATGCACCAACATTCGAATTATGGGGGTCCCAGAAGAAGAAGAGAAAAAGAAACGGACAAAGAAAATATTTGAAGAGATTATAGTTGAAAACTTCCCTAATATGGGAAAGGAAACAGTCAAGTCCAAGAAGCACAGAGAGTCCCATAAAGGATAAATCCAAGGAGAAATATGCCAAGACACATATTAATCAAACAATCAAAAATTAAATACAAAGGAAAAATAATAAAAGCAGTAAAGGAAAAGCAACACATAACATACAAGGGAATCCCCATAAGGTTAACAGCTGATTTTTCAGCAGAAACTCTGCAAGCCAGAAGGGAGTGGCAGGACATATTTAAAGTGATGAAAGGGAAAAACCTACAACCAAGATTACCCAGCAAGGATCTCACTCAGATTCGACAGAGAAATCAAAATTTTACAGACAAGCAAAAGCTAAGAGAATTGAACACCACCAAACCAGCTGTACAACAAATGCTAAAGGAACTTCTCTAGGCAGGAAACACAAGAGAAAGAAAAGGCCTACAATAACAAACCCAAAACAATTAAGAAGATGATAATAGGAGCATACATATGAATAATTACCTTCAATGTAAATGGATTAAATGCTCCAACCAAAAGATATAGACTGGCTGAAGGGATACAAAAACAAGATGTGTATATATGCTCTCTATAGAGGCCCACTTCAGACCTAGGGACACATACAGACTGAAAGTGAGGGTATAGAAAAAGATATTCTATGCAAATGGAAAACAACAGAAAGCTGGAGTAGCAATTCTCATATCAGACAAAATAGACGTTAAAGACTATTACAGGAGACAGAGAAGGACACTACCTAATGATCAAGGGATCAATCCAAGAAGAAGATATAACAATTGTAAATATTTATGCACCCAACATAGGAGCACCTCAGTACATAAGGCAAATGCTAACAGCCACAAAAGGGGAAACTGACAGTAACACAATAATAGCAGGGGACTTTAAAACCCCACTTTCACCAATGGACGGATCATCCAAAATGAAAATAAATAAGGAAACACAAGTTTTAAATGACACATTAAACAAGATGGACTTAACTGATATTTACAGGATATTCCATCCAAAAACAACAGAATACACTTTCTTCTCAAGTGCTCATGGAACGTTCTCCAGGACAGATCATATCTTGGGTCACAGATGAAGCCTTGGTAAATTTAAGAAAATTGGAATCGTATCAAGTATCTTTTCCGACCACAACGCTATGAGACTAGATATCAATTACAAGCAAAAAACTTTAAAAAGAAACAAACAAAAAAAACACATGGAGGCTAAACAATACATTACTAAATTACCGAGAGATCACTAAAGAAATCAAAGAGGAAATCAAAAAATACCTAGAAACAAATGACAATGAAAACACAATGGCCCAAAACCTATGGGATGCAGCAAAAGCAGTTCTAAGAGGGAAGTTTATAGCAATACAATCCTACCTCAAGAAACAGGAAAAATCTCAAACACCCTAACCTTACCTCTAAAGCAATTAGAGAAAGAAGAACAGAAAAACGCCAGAGTTAACAGAAGGAAAGAAATCATAAAGATCAGATCAGAAATAAATGAAACATAAATGAAGGAAACGATCACAAAGATCAATAAAAGTAAAAGCTGGTTCTGTGAGAAGATAAACAAAGTTGATAAACCATTAGCCAGACTCATCAAGAAAAAAAGGGAGAAGACTCAAATCAAGAGAATTAGAAATGAAAAAGGAGAAGTAACAACTGACACTGCAGAAATACAAAAGATCATGAGAGATTACTACAAGCAACTCTATGCCAATAAAATGGACAACCTGGAAGAAATGGATAATTCTTAGAAAAGCACAACCTTCTGAGATTGAACCAGGAAGAAATAGAAAATGTAAACAGACCAATCACAAGCACTGAAATTGAGACTGTGATTAAAAATCTTCCAACAAACAAAAGCCCAGGACCAGATGGCTTCACAGGAGAATTCTATCAAACATTTAGAGAAGAGCTAACACCTATCCTTCTCAAAGTTTTCCAGAATATAGCGAGGGAGGAACACTCCCAAACTCATTCTACGAGGCCACCATCACCCCGATGCCAAACCCAGACAAAGATGTCACAAAGAAAGAAAACTACAGGCCAACATCACTGATGAACATAGATGCAAAAATCCTCAACAAAATATTAGCAGACAGAATCCAACAGCACATTTAAAGGATCATACACCATGATAAAGTGGGGTTTATTCCAGGGATGCAAGGATTCTTCTATGTACCCACATCAATCAATGTGATACATCATATTAACAAATTGAAGGAGAAAAACCATATGATCATCTCAATAGTTGCAGAAAAAGCTTTCTACAAAATTCAACACCCATTTATGATAAAAACCCTCCAGAAAGTATGCATAGAGGGAACTAACCTCAACATAATAAAGGCCACATATTATAAACCCACAGCCAACATCATCCTCAATGGTGAAAAACTGAAACCATTTCCACTGAGATCAAGAACAAGACAAGGTTGCCCACTCTAACCACTCTTATTCAACATAGTTCTGGAAGTTTTAGCCACATCATTCAGAGTCGAAAAAGAAATCCAAATCGGAAAAGAAGAAGTAAAGCTATCACTGTTTGTAGATGACATGATAGTATACCTAGAGAATCCTAAAGATGCTACCAGAAAACTACTGGAGCTAATCAATGAATTTGGTAAAGTAGCAGGACACAAAATTAGCGCACAGAAATCTCTTGCATTCCTATACACTAATGATGAAAAATCTGTAAGAGAAATTAAGGAAACACTCCCATTTACCATTGCAACAAAAAGAATAAAATACCCAGGAATAAACCTACCAAAGGAGACAAAAGACCTGTATGCAGAAAACTATAAGACACTAATGAGAGAAATTAAAGATGATACAAACAGTTGGAGAGATATATCATGTTCTTGGATTGGAAGAATCAACTTTGTGAAAATGACTACACTATCCAAAGCAATCTTCAGCTTCAGTGCAATCCCTATCAAACTACCAGTGGCATTTTTCACAGAACTAGAACAAAAAATTACCCAATTTGTATGGAGATACAAAAGACCCCGAATAGCCAAAGCAGTCTTGAGAAAGAAAAATGGAGCTGGAGGCAGCAGGCTCCCTGACTTCATACTATACTACAAAGCTACAGCAATCAAGACAGTATGGTATGGGCACAAAAAGAGAAATATAGATCAATGGAACAGGATAGAAAGCCCAGAGATAAACCCATGCACATATGGTCACCTTATGTTTGTTAAAGGAGGCAAGAATATACAATGGAGAGAAGACAGTCTGGGAAAACTGGACAGCTACATGTAAAAGAATGAAATTAGAACACTCCCTAATACCATACACAAAAATGAACTCAACATGGATTAAAGACCTAAATTTAAGGCCAGATACTATAAAACTCTTAGAGGAAAACATAGGCAGAACACTCGATGACATAAATCACAGCAAGATCCTTTTTGACCCACCTCCTAGAGAAATGGAAATAAAACCAAAAATAAACAAATGGGATCTAATGAAACTTAAAAGCTTTTGCACAGCAAAGGAAACCGTAAACAACAAAAAGACAACCCTCAGAGTGCGAGAAAATATTTGCAATCG
Source organism: Tursiops truncatus (assembly GCF_011762595.2). Classification (NCBI taxonomy): domain Eukaryota; kingdom Metazoa; phylum Chordata; class Mammalia; order Artiodactyla; family Delphinidae; genus Tursiops; species Tursiops truncatus. The sequence goes on along the minus strand of NC_047034.1, from coordinate 8,328,587 downwards.
AAGCAACTGACAAAGGATTAAACTCCAAAATATACAAGCAGCTCATGCAGCTCAATATCAAAAAACCAAACATCCCAATCCAAAAATGGGCAGAAGACCTGAAAAGACGTTTCTCCAAAGCAGATATACATATTGCCAACAAACACATGAAAGGATGCTCAGCATCACTAATCATTAGAGAAATGCAAATCAAAACTACGATGAGGTATCACCTCACACCAGTCAGAGTGGCCATCATCCAAAAGTCTACAAAGAATAAATGCTGGAGAGGGTGTGGAGAAAAGCGGACCCTCTTGCACTGTTGGTGCGAATGTAAATTGATGCAGCCACTATGGAGAACAGGATGGAGGTTCCTTAAAAACTAAAAATAGAACTACCATACGACCCAGCAATCACACTACTGGGCATATACCCTGAGAAAACCATCATTCAAAAAGAGTCATGTACCACAGTGTTCACTGCAGCAGTATTTGCAATAGCCAAAGACATGGAACAACCTAAGTGTCCATCGACGGATGGATGAAGAAGATGTTGCACATACATACAATGGAATATTACTCAGCCATACAAAGAAATGAAATTGAGTTATTGTTAGGTGGATGTACCTAGAGTCTGTTATACAGAGTGAAGTAAGTCAGAAAGAGAACAACAAATACCATATGCTAACACATATCTATGGAATCTAAAAAAAAATGGTTCTGAAGAACCTAGGGCCAGTACAGGAATAAAGATACAGACGTAGAGAATGGAATTGAGGACATGGGGAGGGGGAAGGGTAAGCTGTGACAAAGTGAGAGCGTGGCACTGACACATATTCACTACCAAACATAAAATAGATAGCTAGTGGGAAGCAGCCGCACAGCACAGGGAGATCAGCTCGGTGCTTTGTGACCAGCTAGAGGGGTGGGATAGAGAGGTGGGAGGGGGATGTAAGAGGGACGTGTTATAGGGATATATGTATGCATATAGCTGATTCCTTTGTTATACAGCAGCAACTAACACAACACTCTAAAGCAATTATACTCTGATAAAGGTGTTACCAAAAAAAAAAAAAAATCGCGTGAGAAGAAGTACTTGCTCCATTATTTTATTGATGAGTCAGACTCATTAATAAAGATGTTGCAATAAGAATTCCTGTTTTAATTTGGGTCGGGTGATGCCCAGAGTAAGTTGACTTTCTCAAGGTCACGAATGAATTTGAGTGACTAAAATAAGCAGATCCCTTTAGGGTGGCAGCATGACCATCATCACATCCTCTGATATTTCTTGCTAGCTCTGCATTTCGTAGGACTTAGCCTGTCTCAGGATAATAGTGAAAGGGAAAGGAACAGGAGGCAGTAGGTGCTGCCACGTGGAAAGATGTTAATATTCCATGGGTTGTGAGAGGGCCCAGGTTCAGGCTGTGCTTCAGCAAGAATTATTCAGCAAGTATTCAGTTTCTCTGAGGGTCAGTTTCTTTTCTCTGTAAAATAGGGTAATAGACAAGAACAACTTCCTGTCAAGATTTTTGTTATTTCATTTCCTTCCCCCTCTCCCCAGCCCTCTCCTCCTCTCATAGGGACACATGCAAATACACACAAACCTTTACAGGAAGTTATTAGCAAAATTAGTTTGTGTAATTGTAGAACAGCTGTGCTTAGATGGTGATGTCTTTGGTTGAGGGTCATTTTAAGGCATTGAGTGAATTTAATCCTTCTTTAACATCAAGACCACCAGAAAACTTTTCTCCCCATTAGGAAAGCCCCTTTGGTGGTGACTGTGGCTTATGCAATAGCATTGAAGGTGCGAGCTAAAAGTTTTTCCAACTTAGTTTTTAAGTTTACTTAGTTTGAGTAGGAAAATGAGTTTTTTGGTTTATTTATCTATTTACAATGATCTATCCCAACCCTATTCATTTATGCTTGAAAGACATTCACATTTTTCCTGTAAAGAAAGGGTATAAAATATTTTTAAAATTAATTCAGTCATTTATTCTGTATAAATCAGTAGGACACCCAGTTCTCTATCAGGTACTGTGTTGGACAGATATTTAAGGTTAAAATGGAAGGTCAGATGGTAATAGCCAAAATATACCTGGAAAAGGGTTGTTAAAACTCAAGCTTAGGGCTTCCGTGGTGGCGCAGTGGTTGAGAGTCCGCCTGCCGATGCAGTGGACACAGGTTCATGCCCTGGTCTGGGAAGATCCCACATGCCGTGGAGTGGCTGGGCCCGTGAGCCATGGCCGCTGAGCCTGCGTGTCCGGAGCCTGTGCTCCGCCACGGGAGAGGCCACAGCAGGGAGAGGCCCGCGTACTGCAAAAAAAAAGAAAAAACAACTCAAGAGTGTAGTGACTGATTCTGTCTGAGGGGTTGGAGCAGGACTCATGGGTGAGTTGAGGTTACCTGGGGATTAGAGAATAAGTAAAAATGTAGTCAAAAGTGTGAGAATAGTTTCTGAAACAGTATGGCTTTTAAAAAGGATATGGTATATCAGAAATGCCAAATAATTCTTTGTGATAGTTACATAGGATCAAATTATTGAAATGGAGGGAAGTGGTAGGGATGTGGTTATAAATTGTACTTCATGAAAATTAATTGATTAACTAGCAATTGATAAGCTACCATATATTTAGGTTTAGAATCTTGACTCCCTTGAAACGAGTAGAATTCATTGTTTTTGGACTTTGATCTCGGACCTTACAGAAATAAGAATCTGTTGACTGGTGAATACTAGGGATAATTAGTTTTATTTTGCTTGTTCTTAGTTTGCAATTTCAGGGGTAGGATTTACCTAATAGAAGATATTGGTGTGAAGACTTATTAATTAGTAGGGTATATTCAGTACTCTGACTCAGTTGGATAAATCAGGCCACTCGGATGGGAATCTAGGCTCTGCCACTTATTTTGTGACCAATAGGCTAGCTACTCAGCATCTCTAAGAGGTGGATTGAATCAAGCAGTCATGTTTAGTTTATTATTTTGACTTGCGCTGTCCTTCACTGAATCCATCCAGTGGAATGTGATGGCTCTTGTGGGCTTCTGAGCTGACGATGAGCATCTTTGCTCAACTCCATGTTTAGTGATGTTACATTGGGAACTTGAAACTGGGCACAGTGGGAATACTTACACCAAGAAAACATTAAATGCTACAAATCAGAGCTTTCCCTTGGTTTATGTTCCCATGATTAGATCTATCCTGCATTATCTGATCCACTAATCAGTGTTTAACTCTTACAAGTGATAAAATAAACAAGACAAAAGATTGACTCTAAAGGATCTTACTCTGTTCATGGTGTTGCTGTAGTTTACAAGTACCAATTTGGATATAACTAGAATTTTTCTTGACGTGCCATTGATTTTTCAAAAAATAGTTTCATTAAGGCAGAAGTTTACTTTCCTAAAACGCAAGGATTTACGTGGGCATGTGCTGTTTTGACCAGGGATCGTTTGTTTGCATGCAAGAGAAATTCACTCCATCTAGATTAAATGAAAAAAAAATCTGTTAAAAAAAAGGAAACTTTAAGAAAATCAAGTATATCTGTGTCCTAAAATGCACAGGGATATGAACTAATGGGGAAATGGGTATAAATTATACTCGTGGGTATGATGTGGGTGTAATTCAGACCCCACATCCTTATATCTGGAGACTAGGAAGCTATTTCCCGTCTTGCTCTTTCCTTTAAAGGGTGTGTTTTCCAGTCTCTGCTTTTATGTGCATATCTGTACCATGCTTCCACATCTCGCTGTTGGTTGGCTTTCTCTGCTTATTCATCAAAGCCACCTGACCCAAAATAGATCATTCCAGTCTTCAGCTATTCATGTATCCACCTTAAGCATCCCCTGTGTCTTCGTATGTTTTAAATGTGTTTAAATTCACACGAGAGAACTAATTGACTCGGTTCAGCTTGTGCCTATGACTTCCTCAAGTCTGAGGCCTACACCTGGTCTAATCTGTTGTGAGCACAAGAACAGGGACCCTGTAATACAGATTTGAAGATCCAAGCTCACGCTTTAGTGGGGCCTTTAGTAGGGGGGGAGCCGTTTCTAGAGTAGGGGCCATGGTTTAGGCAGACACCCCCCCAAGTGTGTTTACCATAAATTTTAGCTAAATGGTATGCTTCCTTACTCGAAAAATTGAAATCCTAATTTCTTTTCAGAGCACGTTCATGGATCAGTGTGTTACATTTCTGTCTTTCTATATTTAGTAAGCTATCCAACTATGAAAAGTAGCTTATGATAACACTCGGTATTCTTTCCAGCAGATCAAATACTTAAATGATTTACTAGATTGTCATCACACATAGGAAATGTTTTCCTTTATTGTTTTTCAAAAATGCCTTTTATAGTCTGGTATTACAAAGTGACCTAATTAACTGAAAAACTATATAATCAGCTCCTTGAAAATCCATAAAGGAAAACATAATAAGCCTAGTAAGCTAAGAAATAATAAAGTGTACATTAATAATACAGAGCACTGGGAAGCATATCTAATAAACATTATTAGTTCAAAAATAGAAATTTCACGTTCCCGGTACTAACACAGAATTTTTCAAATAATACTTCTTCCTTGCTGATCGAGATCTAGTTGAGATTTATTTCTGTGTTGAAGTAAATGTGAAAAACTGCCAACGTTGTCTAAATTTTCTCGCTTGGGTTTTCATCACTGATGCTGTAAAAATATCCTTTTCTCCTCGTAACGGAGCTGTGGAGGGAAAACACCCCAATGCAGTTCCTCCCAGAAGACCACGCTTGAGAAGTTCGGCCACAGGAGATGTTGGAATGGAGAGGCAAATATACCAATACAGAGGTTTCTTTCATTGTCTATCTGTGTTAGTCTCATTGGTGCTTTGCTTCAGACTCAATGCCTTTTCAATCCTTGGGTTTTTAAAATAAAGAAATAAACCCTACTCTGTTGGAAATGGTGTCGTTTCTGGAGAAGGGAGCTCTCAGAGGTGGCCATCTGCCCGGGCACCGGGCCAGGCCCAGCAGTGGGGAGTACCAGGGGCCCCACCAGTGCCAGGAACGTGAACGTGGACCTGAGGCAGAGCAGTGCGGGCACAGGGCTTCTCTTCTACGGTCTCTGCAGGGAACGCAGAGTGATGGTGATGGTGATGGCATTTGACTTGCATCCTTTCCCTGTGAGAGGGAAGATTTCTGAGCGGGGCTTTTTGGGAGAGAGGAGGGCAAAGTAGGGGAAGATATGCCAGAAAGAGCAGTGAAGCGGATCTAATATTTCTCTAAGGGAACGATCTGTGTGTTTTTCCGGAGGTGGATTTTCACTTGGGTGACATAGATGGCTGCCTCGAGCCCTGGGCTCTCTCCTCCTGCCACTGTCCAGGGCTGCTAAGCTTCAGGTGCTGGTGCAGAGCCCCTTCATTTGGCTCCGGGGGGTCACAAGGGGATGGAGTGTTCCACACCCAGCAGCTGCTGAGGCCAGTGGGTATGCATTTGAGCCCAAGAGACATGCATTTCATATTTGTTTCCTCTTACCAACTTTTAAGGAGTTATCGAACCTATGTATAAAAATCTTTGCTCGGGGCCCAGAATTGCTTCCTCTGTGAGGATAGAAGGGAAGTAGAACTGGAGAGGTGAGGGTGGGGTGGGAAAAGGAAGATGCTCATAACTACGTTTTGATTTCTCCTTTTGGCTTTTTCCAAAAAAAGGCGACAAATTAGACGTGGTTTTCAATGTTTTTCTTCACTCAGAAGTGTTGGAAAAGATTAAAAATTTGTCAGAGACTGGCATGTAATTATTGCTCTTGGTTTCAAGTTACATGCATGCTTGTAAGACACGAGGATAAAGAAGGGGCACATAGTAAAGGAACTTACCTATCAAAGATCGAATTAGCCAAATAATGTACGTGACGTTTGCCGGAGTTTGTGGAAGTGGAGGGTGCAGCCACAGCACTTGGTGGCTGGTCTGTAACCTCGTGCAGAGTCAGGGAAAGCCTCCCCAGGAAGTGGGGTCTCACCTGCGTGTAGAGGGGCGTCTTCTTAGGTCAAGAGGAGAGAGTCCCTGTTGGAGGGAACATGAGTGAAGTTTGGGAGCCGGAGGACAGCACTCTCAGAATCGTGGGCATTCCACCCACTCAGGAAATAGCGGGACAGGTGACAAGCTGGCTGCGGTCCCACTGAGAGGTTTGGATTTTATCCCCAGATCACTTCTGAAGGGCTTCAGTCAGGGGTGTGACGTGCCTGAATTTTAATGCTGAATATCGTTCTGGCTGCTGTATAGCGAATGGCCTGGAGTGAGTCTGAGAGGCGGAGAAAGGAGAAAGCACAGCACAGGGCGGGTCTGTCCCTGGTGTCTGTCCCTGTGTCTGTGATAGAAATTAGGAAGCAAATAGAGATTTATAGGCGGAATTCACAGTATTTGCTGCAGCAGAAGATGAGGAAGAGGGAGACTTCTACCAAATTGGCTGGGCGGCCCCACACCTGCAGAGAGCAAATAAGGGGATTTGCAGCCTTGTTCTTTGTGTTGCCTCTTCCCGGGAACTTCAGACCATCGACACATGTCTGTATTTTTACCGGGAAGTTATAATGAATGATGTAACAGCCTGATGCTCTATGGTACTTTGCATCTCTTCATGTCTCCTCTTGCCATCATCCCTGTGGACAGGCCGGTTGTAGACAGAAGGAAGCAGGTCTAGGGGAATCTTTTTTTTTTTTTTTCGGCCGTGCCACGTGGCTTGTGGGATCTTAGTTCCCCAACCAGGGATTGAACCCATGTCCTCGGCAGTGAAAGCACAGAGTCCTAACCACTGGACTACCAGGGAATTCCCAAGGTAAATCTTAAGTAACTAGCTCAAGGTCATTTCAGGGTCATTTAACACGTCGGTGCTGGAGTTGGAGAAGTCAGGGCTACTAGACGGTAAAGTTTTTGCTCTTTTCACCACACGAAGCCCGTTCACCTTTTAAAGGACCCATACTTGATAGAATTTCTGACAAGCATTTATATGCATCTCATTTGGCCCTCACCTTCACCCCATGAGGTGGGTATCGCCACGCTTCCCAATTTACAGATGAGGCAAGACCGGCTCAAGGAATGTAAAATTCTTGCTCCAGTTTCTATAGCGTAAGGAGACCCTGGAGGTGGTGTACCCAGACTCCAGAACTCAGTCTCTTAACAAGCACATGAACTACCAACAGTAAGATATGTAATGATGGCGAGTCACGTCTTATAGCCGGTTAGAGCTGTGATGCTTGCCTGCTCATTTCTATACCTATATGATCCAGCCTAGTGCGTCTTAAACATGGGGAAGACAATACGAGTGTGATTTTGTCTACAGGTGACATGGAGGGCTGTGTGTGTGTGCACGTGCTTGTGTAAGCGTGCGCATTCTAGAGACATCTGAGTGAAATTGGGAAGTGTCACTTTCAGGGGGCAATCTTTGCTTCATTTTGTGCTTGGTCGTGATAACCCCTGCCTACTGATGACATTTAATGTGAATGTTTAGAAGGAATCTACTGATAAAACCAAAACGGAGGTACTTGAAGAAAGGGAAACTCGAGCGTATTTAACTTAAAAGGTAATAGAACATTTCATGAGATGAACGTGAAATTATACTACGAGCACAGCTTGTTTGAGTCAGTGAGCCCGTCCCTGTCTGAGAGGGGTGGCTGGTGTCACAGCTGCAGGAGGGGGTCGGAGGTGCTTCTCTAAGCCCCACGCCCCTCAGGAACTCTCATGAGGCTCACACTCTGCTTCTTCCCCACCAGCTCCTTCCTCAAAATCTGCTTTCCAGAAGGGAGAGCGGTCAGAGGAAAGGAGGTGGGAAGGTATGTATTTGTGCCCAGTCTCCCTCTCACATTTACTCACCCACTTTCTCTCACCTTCTCACCACCTCTTTGATTTTTATGGAATGATCTCTTTAGCCTTTGGTTCTGGCCAAGAGACTCGCAACAGTTCCAGTAAATAACTCTCTAAGGTGCATCACCCTTCCTGATCAACTACAAGAGTGGGTTACCAACTGGCACCTTGCTGTGCCATCTTTCAGAATACCTGGTTTATGGCGAGAAGGTTCAGGATCAGAGATTTTCAACGGATGCTGTCCGTACCCTGCTTCGTTTCAACTTTATAGCTGGTGAATATAATCGTGTCATATGTAGCTTATTGTCAGCGAAGTGAAATATTGGTGGAGGTCACTGAAATCACAAGACAGACTGTACAGTTGAACAGTACAGTCTGTGAGGAGTCACGGCAGAGACATACGTGAAAGGATTAAAACCCGTGGCCCTGACCCAGCGGAGTCGGGGTGGTCAGAGGTTTACGGAGAGTGATTTTGAAAGATGAGATTTTTTCTTTGCTGCCTGCATTTTGTTTGCATCACTATCATGGGACAGTATATACCATCCTTATGTAGGATAGACATAAATGGATAACATTACTCTTTGACAAATAAGTTCTTGTGGTGATATAATGGGATGATTGGAACTTGGTAAACTTTTGAAGTTTGAGCTACTGGGATCCCAACTGCAGGGTTTCTTGCCTACATAACCTAAAAGAGACAGTTTGCAAAAAGATACTGTGTTGCAGTTCCCTGAATTAGGGCACAGGAAGAAATGGATGGGTTAGGCCTTAAGCAGACGGTTGTTACCTGACTTTGTTTCTAGGATTCTAAAAAGCAGTTTACATAGTAGAACAGGCTAATGTGTCATTTCAGCACAGGCTTAGACCACAACATGATTGAAAAAAACAGACCATGGCTTGGGCCTAAACTATGAATTTTTCATATAAACACACACACACACACTTCTGACTCATTAATGCTTGCAGTGCATCTGTACACACTATTCTTCCTTCATTTGGCTGCAGAATTTAAAAATGTACACTAAAGTAGAAGATGAAAAACTTACCTCGCTATTACATTCAGATGATTGTCTTTATTTTCAAATCTTGTCACAGGATCTACTTCCTTATAGGTTTTTCTCTTCTTCACATACCTGGATCCTTTCCATAAGTATCTTTTAGTTTTCTGTCTGTATTTCCTTCAGTATCTCATCTATAGGTCTCTGTCATCATAATCTTACCTTACGTCTCTCTCTCTCCTGTCATATATCCATAATGCGCTGGATGTAGTGCACACACACACAAATGGCAGCCACACGGCTGCTAGAGGTTCTGGTAATAGAATATGCTATATTTACATAGGATGATAAATGACTAAATAAGTACTCTCTGGCCTTCACTGTAACAGACAAAAATCAGCACTGACTCCTGCCTTGTCTGGTCAGTTTTCCCCTTCCTTCCCTGGTCATCATTTTACTTTTTCTTATTCCCGTGTGAGGCAGATTACCAGCCCCATAATAAGCCCATTGGAGGAACGAGGTAGGAACTAGAACTAGGAATGTCTCCACTGTCTCTTTCATCTTAGCACAAATGAAAGGAATGTAGGATGAACGTTGGAAAGGAAAGAACATTTAAATGTCAATATATTTTCCATCTCATCTCCTTTTAATTATCCCTCTTCTTTTTTCTTCTCCATCTGTCTTTAACACATCAACAGGCATGATCATTTAAAGTGTTACTTCACTCTAGGAGGTACTTTTTAGGAATATGGAAAATTGCTGGAGGAAGAGAAAAGCATTAGCAAACGTACAGTTTGATTAACGTTGCAAGCAATAGGAGTTGCTCTCCTTTTGAAAGTGGAAGTGAGAATCTTTAGTGTGAACAAAACTTAGACACGCATGATCCACTTGATTCCTTCTCTTTTAGGGAGAGAATAGCAGAGAAGAAAAAGGGAAAATTATGTAAGTAAATACAGTTGCATGTAGAATCCGTGCCTGCCAGATACTCAAACCTTACTATTCATCAACTTAATCTTAATGACCTGTGAATCATAAAAGAAGCAGTAAAACTTAGTCTGAATATGTGCAAAGTGTGTTAACCCAACTTTGTAAATATAAGAACATATTTTTCATATATGCACATATATATGAGTTTATTGTCACTGTTTGAGGTTATTAACTGATAATGAGAAAAATTTTAAATACTCTAAACGCAGAGACTTGTTTTATTGCTGTCAGCATTCACAGCCTAACACACTGCGTGTAAATTTGAAAAGAATTGAACAAGAGGCATATCTAATACATTGACTTACGCTGTTTGTTGTAGAAGAACATATAATGGGAGTACTTTCAAGGTTGCATTTAATTTATTCTCAGTGGAATCTTCATTAATTTATCAACACAGTTTGCCAATTTGAGTTTGGACTTAAATGTAGGAAAGAAATGCTCTAGTTTTTTCAAGTGTTGCAGGAATCATTTTCTGAGGCACATGATAATTACGATTTGTTAGTTACTTGCTAAAGCTAAACAAGAGTTTCCTTTGTTAACAGAAAATTTAGCCCAAATCTTCAGTCCTATCATCATCACAGCTATAATTCTTTTTATTTTTTTCATGGAAAATTTTGACTTTTATCTTGTTATTTTGCTGAGCTGGGCCTTATGAATACAGGGATTATATATACACCAGGAAGAAAAATCAAATTTTCTAATTGCCCTGAATATGCAGTTAAGAGTCAACCACGGAGAGAAAAAAGATGAATTAAGCCTTAGGACATTAAACTGTACCTAATAGGCATTTATTCAATGTGCCTTATGAATGAGAGTCGTGCCCCATTTAAACTCTAACTGGAATGATTGCACATTTCATTAGTGAAGATAATTACCAATTTGTTCCTTCCCCAAAAATCATGTATATATGAAAAACACTGTTAGAAGGTAAACAGTCTTACCTTCAGAATACAGAATAAAGATAGCCGATTTAAATAGGGCCAGTACAGTAACAGGCTTTTTTACTTTTTAAGGGTTGAGACTTCAGAAAAATAATTCCCAAATTTATCTCACAACTTGTAAACTAATTCTTTATCAACTTTTCCAGTGCATTCAATATCCATTTCTTTATTAGAAACAAACTCATAAATACTCAAATGACATATAAATATGAGTATTCAATATATTCATTTACCCAGAAACATGTCTTCCATCCCTAAATATCCGCTTAGGTAGTGAGGAGAAGGAGTAGTGTTTTTTTTTTTTTTTTTTTTTTTGCGGTACGCGGGCCTCTCACTGTTGTGGCCTCTCCCACTGCGGAGCACAGGCTTCAGACGCGCAGGCTCAGTGGCCATAGCTCACCGGCCCAGCCGCTCCGCGGCATGTGGGATCTTCCCGGACCGGGGCACAAACCCATGTCCCCTGCATCGGCAGGCGGACTCTCAACCACTGCGCCACCAGGGAAGCCCTAGGACTAGTGTTTTTATTCTTGTTTTGCAACTAACTAGCTCTGCCGTTGGACAAATAACTGAACCCATTTGGGTTTCAGGGACTTCTTCTGTAAACTGAGTGCCCAAATAGATGATTTCTGGAATCTCTTTCATCTTAAAACAATCTCATTGTCTTGTTTTAAAAAATATAGCCACTAGTTTTACACTCATGCACCTAGCAGGTGTATTCACTGCCCAGTACTTTCTTTCTATATCTATTTCCAGAATAGATGACACCTGCAAAACTTTTTTTTGGTGGTAGGAAGGGCATTTCAATTAATCTGCATGTAATTCCATTTGGCTCCTTGATAGCTAAATGGTGTTATCTCCTTACCCAGAGTGGAAGAATGAACTAATGTTTGAGTGCCTATTACATGCCAGGCATAAGTCTGTGGACTAAGGTATGGTGCTGAAAAATCCTGTGAACTTTGCTTCACAGTGTTCATACCCTAGTGAAGGGATAGGTGTTAATCAAGTGTAACCCTGTCATTAAGCCCTATGGTGGCTGGAAAAACTTGTCAGTTTTAGTCTGTCACCAGAAACCTCAAAGCCAAAAACTTACAGTTCATAATTAAAAGAATTTCTTTTTTCTTGTATATGATCAGAAATGCCCTCAGAGTCCAAAGAATGATGCAAACATTTCCCTACTGTTGGCTTTTTTGTCTGGTGGTATTCTCTTTCTATGGTAGTTTTCCTTACTCCTCCTCTTTCTTTTCTCCCTAATTGCTATGGCTTTGTCCTAATAAAGCAAGAAGTGCAGTTTTGGTTCAACGAAGCTCCAAGTCCCCTTTCCTGCCTTTCTTTCTCAAATCTGTAAGATATAGCACTGTTTTGTTGGGAATCCTCAGATTTTTCTGCATGTGGGGTTTCTGTAAACCAGCCAACACTTCTCAGTATGAATGACTTCTAAAGCGTATCTTGAATGCATTTTTATTCAAAAAGACAGTACTCTCTGGGGATGGGTAATAGGGGCAAGACAGGTGTCTGGGCATAGCAGGGGTGGGGGGGGGAGCCTTCAGGTCACTAGAATAACCATAACAATAAATGTGCAATTATAATCCAAAATGTTAAATACTCTGAAATTTTTTTTTTTTTTTTTTAAATAACCTTCAGGAAAGACTCACCTTAGGAAGTGACATAAATCATGGGGGAATCAGAAACTGGGCTGGCATGTAAAAGAAGAGAGGTTGGTGGGGGAGAGACAGGCAGACAGACACATGGGAAAATTTTCCCTAGAAAAATACAAAGCAGTAAATACGGTTAATATTCACTCCCACAAAAGACAGTTTTTGTAATTTTGGTATAATGAACACAGGGACTAGAGCAGATGAATTTACTCTTTGTTGTAAGTTTTATATACACAGAAATGGGTGGGAGAATACATACAGGGAGGGGTATACATGAGTCCACTACTGCATTATGTGTCACAATCCTAAATCTGAAGCTATTGTCAAAAAGTCAAAAGATTTAACAGTAAAGGAAAAGGCCAATTTCCCTTTTACTTATTGAAGCTTCCGTTTTAAAAATGTGCTGACATTTTACATGTATTTTTAATTCTAATATTTCACATTAAAAATATTGACAACGCTTTTAGTCATATCCAATTTAAAAATCTGTAGGAAATTATGACTTCTAATAGCAAGTTTCCTAGTCCTGTGTTGCCTTATTTTCCATCTCTAATTCTGTTTTCACATTTCCCATGCTTGGGACTAGTGTTCTCCACAATCAGTGAGATGTCCAGAATGGCAAGGGGAAAGAGTATTAAATTTATATTGGATGTTCAATTATGTTCTACCCAATTTTTCATTGCTACAATTCTAAATGTTTCTTTTCCTTTTTTAAATTGAGGTATAGTTGATTTTCAATATTACATAAGCTTCAGGTGTACAACATAGTGATTCAATATTTTTATAGATTATACTCCATTTATAGTTATTATAAAATATCGACTATATTCCCTATGCTGTATAATATATCCTTGTACCTTATTTATTTTATACATAGTTATCTGTACCCCTTAAGCCCTGCACTTATATTCATCCCCCTTCCCTCTCCCCACTGGTAACCACTAGATTATTTTCTATATCTGTGATTCTGTTTCTTTTTTGTCATATTTACTAGTTTTGTTTTATTTTTTAGGTTCCATATGTATGTGATATCATACAGTATTTGTCTTATTTCATTAAGCATAATACCCTCCAGGTCCATCCATGTTGTTGCAAATGGCATAATTTCATTCATTTTTATGACTGAATGGTATTCCATTGTGTGTGTGTGTGTGTGTGTATATATATATATATATATATATTTATACCATATCTTTTTCATCTATTCTCCTGTTCATGGACACTTAGGTTGCTTCCATGTCTTGGAAGTTGTAAATAATGCTACTGTAAACATTGGGGTGCATGTATCTTTTTGAATTAGTATTTTTGTTTTTTCAGATATATAGCCAGGAGTGAAATTGCTGGGTCGTATGGTGGTTCTATTTTTAGTTTTTTGAGGAACCTCCATACTCTACTACTGTGGCTGCACCAATTTACATTCCCACCAATAGTACAAGGAATCCCTTTATATCCTCTCCAACATTTGTTATTTGCAGTCTTTTTGATGATGGGCATTCCGTCAAATGTCAGGTGATGCCTCATTGTGATTTTGATTTGCATCTCTCTGATCATTAGTGATGTTGAGCATCTTTTCATGTCCCTATTGGCCATCTATTTGTCTTCTGTGGAAAAATATCTATCCAGCTCCTCTGCCCATTTTTTAATCAGGTTGTTTTTTTGATATTGAGCTGTATGAGCTGTTTCTATATTTTGGGCATTAAACCCCTTTTCGGTCATATCATTTGCAAATATTTCCTTCCATTCTGTAGGTTTTCTTTTCATTTTGTTGACGGTTTCCTTTGCTGTGAAACACTTTCAATTGTAATTAGGTCCCATTTGTTTATTTTTGCTGTTGTTTCCTTTGCCTTAAGGAGACAGATCCAAAGTAATATTGCTGTCATTTATGCCAAAGAGTATTGTGCTTATGTTTTCTCTAGGAATTTTATGGTTTTGAGCCTTACATTTAAGTCTTTCATCCATTTTGAATTTGTTTTTGTGCATGGTGTGAGAAAGTGGTCCAATTTGATTCTTTCATGTGTAGCTGTCCAGATTTCCCAACACCATTTATTGAAGAGCCTCTCTTCCTCATTGCATATTCTTGCCTCCTTTGTCATAGATTAATTGATCATATAAGTGTGGGTTCATTTTTGGTCTCTGTGTTCTGTTCCATTGATCAGTGTGACTGTTCTGTGCGAGTGCCATATTGTTTTACTTACTGTAGCTTTGTAGTATGGTTTGAAATCAGGGAACATGATGCTTCCAGCTTTGTTCTTCATTCTTAAGATTGTTTTGGCTATTTGGGGTCTTTTGTGTTTTCATACATATTTTATAAATAATCTAGTTTTGTCAAATGTGATTGGTTTTTTGATAGAGATTGCATTGAATCTGTAGATTGTCTTGGTAGTATGGTCATTTTAACAATATTACTTCCTTCAATCCAGGAACACAGTATATCTTTCCATCTGTTTGTATTATCTTCAACTTCTTTCATTGTTGTCTTATAGTTTTCTGAATATAGGTCTTTTACCTCCTTAGATTTGTTCCTAGGTATTTTATTCTTTTTGATGTGATTGTAAATGGAACTGTTTTCTTAATTTATTTTTCTGATAGTTCATTGTTAGTGTATAGAAATACAACAGGTTTCTGTATATTAACTTTTTATCTTGCTACTTTATTGAATTTATTGATGAGCTCTAGTAGTTTTCTGGTGGCATCTTGAGGATTTTCTATGTATAGTATGCCATCTGCAAACAGTGACAGTTTTACTTCTTCCTTTCTAATTTTGATTCTTTTTCTTGTCTGATTGCTGTGGCTAGGTCTTCCAATACTGTGTTGAATAAAAGTGGTGAGGGTGGGCATCCTTGTCTTGTTCCTGATCCTGGCTTTCAGTTTTTCACCATGGAGTATGATGTTAGCTGTGGACTTGTCATATGTTCCCTTTATTTTGTTGAGGTATGGTCCTTCTATAACCGCTTTCTGAAAAGTTTTATCATAAATGGGTGTGTTGAATTTTGTCAAAAGCTTCTTCTGCATCTGAGATGGTCATGTGGTTTTTACTCTTCAATTTGTTAATGTGGTGTATCACACTGATTCAGAATCCACAAATTAATCAATCTTGCATCTCTGGGATAAATCCCACTTGATCATGCTGTATGATCTTTTAAT
Source organism: Tursiops truncatus (assembly GCF_011762595.2). NCBI lineage: Eukaryota > Metazoa > Chordata > Mammalia > Artiodactyla > Delphinidae > Tursiops > Tursiops truncatus. The sequence continues at coordinate 8,313,075 of NC_047034.1, read as the reverse complement.
GTAATGTTGGATTCAGTTTGCTAACATTTTTTGAGGATTTTTGCATCTATCTTCATTGGTGATATTGGTCTGTGATTTTTTTCTTTTGTGGTATCCTTGGTTTTCGTTTCAGGGTGATCACATAGAATGAATTTGGAAGCATTCCTTCCTCTGCAGTTTTTTCTGGAATAGCTTGAGAAGGATTGGTGTTAACTCTTCTTGAGATATTTGTTAGAATTCACCTGTGATGCCCTCTGGCTGTGAATTTTTTTGTTTGTTGGTAGGTTTTTTTTCACTGACTCAATTCATTACTGGTAATTGATTTGTTCATATTTTCTATTTCTCTTTGGTTTAGTCTTGGGAGAGTGTACATTTCTAGGAATTTGTTCATTTCTTCTAGGTTTTCTATTTTATTGACATAGTTGTTTGTAGTAATCTCTTATGATCCTCTGTATTTGGTGTGGGTTGTAACTTCTTTCTTCATTTCTAATTTTATTGCATTGGGTCCTCTCCTCATTTCTTGATGAGTCTGGCTGAAGTTTTATCAATTTTGTTTATCTTTTCAAAGAACTAGCTCTTAATTTCATTGATCTTATCTATTGCTTTTTAAGTCTCCATTTATTTCTGCTCTGATCTTTATGATTTCTTTTCTTCTATGAACTTTGGGTTTTGTTTGTTCTTTCTCTTGTTCCTCTAGGTGTAAGTTTAGGTTTTTTATTTGAGATTTTTCTTGTTTCCTGAGGTAAACTTGTATTGCTATAAAGTTCCCTCTGAGAACTGCTTTGCTGTGTCCCATAGATTTTGGATCCTTGTGTGTTTTCATTTGTCTCTAGGTATTTTTTTGATTTCTTCTTTGATTTCTGCAGTGATTCGTTGGTCATTTGGTAGCATATTGTTAAACATCTTGTGTTTGTTTTTGCAGTTTTTTTCCTTGTAGTTGATTTCTAGTCTTATAGCATTGTGGTTGGAAAAGATGCTTGATATGCTTTTCATTTTCTTAAATTTACAGAGGCTTGTTTTGTGGCCTAGATGTGATTGATCCTGGAGAATGTTCTATGTGCACTTGAATGTTTATTTTGCTGCTTTTGGATGGAACGTTCTATATTTATCTATTAAGTCCATCCAAGCTAATCATTTAAAGCCAGTGTTTCCTTATTGATTTTCTATCTGGATGACCTATCCATTGTTGTAAGTGAGTTGTTAAAGTCCCCTAGTAGTATTGTGTTACTGTCAATTTTTCCCTTTCTGCCTGTTAATATTTGCTTTATGTATTAATGTTGGGTGCATATATATGTACAATTGTAATATCTTCTTGGATTGATTCTTGATCATTTTGTGATATCCTTCTTCATCTCTTATAACAGTCTTTGTTTTAAAGTGTGTTTTCTCAAAGTATTGCTACCTTGGCTTTCTTTTGATTTTCATTTTCATGGAATACCTTTTTCCATCCTTTCACTTTCAGTCTGTGTGTCTTTAGATCTGAAGTGAGTCTCTTGTAGACAGCATATATAGGGTCTTTTTGTATCCATTCAGCCACTCTGTCTTTTGATTGAAGCATTTAGTCCATTTACATTTAAAGTACTTACTGATATGTATGTTCTGATTGCCATTTTATTAATTGTTTTGGGGTTTCTTTATAGTTCATTTTTGTTCCTTTCTTCTTTTGTTCTCTTGTTTTTTTGATGACTATAGTTACTGTTATGTTTGTTTTCCTTTCTCTTTTCTTTGTGTGTATCTGTTACAGATTTTTGGTTTGTGGTTACCCTTAGGTTTATATAGAGCAGTCTCTGTCCCTGTCTCTGTCTCTCTTTCTCTCTCTCTATAATATAAAATTATATATATATATAATGATATATATATAATATATATCATTATATATATTACACGTAATATATATAATATATATTTTATATGTATATGTGTGTGTATGTGTGTGTGTGTGTATATATATATATATATATATATATATATATATATATATATATATAAAAACAGACCTGCATTTGTACTCTCCTCCCCTTATGGTTACTGTTTTGGACATCAAATTTTACATCTGTTTGTTCTCTGTGTCCCTTAAGTGCTCATTGTGGGTATAGATGATTTTCCTACTTTTGTCTTTTACCTTCCTACTAGCTTTGTATGCGGTTGATTGACTACCTTTATTGTATATTTGCCTTTACCAATGAGCTTTTTCTTTTCATAATTTACATATTTCTCATTGTGGCCTTCTCTTTTTTGCTCAGAGAAGTCCCTTTAACATTTCTTGTAAAGCTGGTTTGGTGATACTGAACTTTTTTTTTTTTTTTTTTAATTGGAGTATAGTTGATTTACAGTGTTTCAGGTGTATGGCAAAGTGATTCAGTTTTCACACACACACACACACACACACATACACACACACATATATATTCTTTTTCAGATTCTTTTTCATTATAAGTTAAGTTCCCTGTGCTATACAGTAGGTCCTTGTTGTTAATCTGTTTTATATATAGTAGTGTGTATCTGTTAATCCCAAATTCTGAGTGTATCCCTCCCCCTTTCCCCTTTGGTAAGCAGAAGTTTGGTTTCTATGTCTGTGAGTCTATTTCTGTTTTGTAAGTAAGTTCATTTGTATCATTATTTTAGATTCCACATATAAGTGATATCATATGATATTTGTCTTTCTCTGACTTACTTCACTTAGTATTTTATTCTCTAGGTCCATCCATATTTCTTCAAATGACATTATTTCATTCTTTCTTATGGCTGAGTAATATTACACATATTCTTTATCCATTCATCTGTCCATGGACATTTAAGTTGCTTCCATGTCTTGGCTGTTGTACATAGTGCTGCTGTGAACATTGGGGTGCATGTATCTTTTTGAATTAGAGTTTTCATCTTTTCCAGATATATGCCCAGGAGTGGGATTGCATGGTAACTCTATTTTTAGTGTGTTTTTTTTTTTAAAGGAATCTCCATACTGTTCTCCGTAGTGGTTGTACCAATTTACATTCCCACCAACAGTGTAGGAGGGTTCCCTTTTCTCCACACCCTCCCTGGTATTTATTATTTGTAGATTTTTTGATGATGGCCATTCTGGCTCGTGTGAGGTGATACCTCATTGTAGTTTTGATTTGCATCCCTCTAGTAATTTGTGATATTGAGCATCTTTTCATGTGCCTGTTGGCCATCTGTATGTCTCCTTTGGAGAAATGTCTATCTAGGTCTTCTTCCCATTTTTTGATTGTTTTTTTTTTTTTTTTTGATATTGAGCTGTATGAGCTGTTTGTATATTTTGGAAATTATTCCCTTGTTGATCGCATCATTTGCAAATATTTTCTCCCATTCTGTTGGTTGTCTTTTCATTTCTTTACAGTTTACTTTGCTGTGCAAAAGCTTTTTAGTTAAATTAGGTCACATTTGTTCGTTTTTGCTTTTATTTCCTGGTGCTGAACTCTTTTTGCTTTTGCTTATCTGTTAAACTTTTGATCTCTCCATCAAATCTGAATGAAAACCTTGCCAGGTAGAGTACACTTGGTTGTAGGTTTTTCCCTTTTGCCACTTTAAATATATTGTGCTACTCCGTTTTGGCTGGCAGTTTCTGCTGAAGAGTCAAGTTGATAGCCTTATGGGAGCTCCCTTGTATGTAACTTGATGCTTCTTTTTTATATTGGGGTATAGTTGCTTTACAATGTTGTGTTAGTTTCTGCTGTACAGTGAAGTGAATCAGCCATATATATACATATATCCCCTCCGTCACCCCCCATCCTACCCATCTAGGTCACCACAGAGCACCGAGCTGAACTCCCCGCGCTCTACAGCAGGTTCCCACTAGCTATCTGTTTTACACGTGTTAGTGTATGTATATCAATCCCAATCTCCCAACTCATCCCACATCCCCCTCCCCCCCATGTCTACATGTTCGTTCTCTACATCTGTGTCTCTATTCCTGCCCCGCAGATAGGTTCATCTGTATCATTTTTCCAGATTCCACATATATGCGTTAATATATGATACATGTTTTTCTCTTTCTGACTTATCAATACTTCACTCTGTATGACAGACTCTAGGTCCATCCACATCTCTAAAAATGGCCCAATTTTGTTCCTTTTTATGGCTGAGTAATATTCCTTTGTATATATTACCATGTCTTCTTTATCCATTCATCTTTCAGTGGACATTTAGGTTGCTTCCATGTCCTGGCTATTGTAAATAATGCTGCAGTGAACACTGGGGTGCATGTGTCTTTTTGATTTATGGTTTTCTCAGGGTATATGCCCAGCAGTGGGATTGCTGGGTCATATGGTAGTTCTATTTTTAGTTTTTTAGAGAACCTCTGTACTGTTCTCCATATTGGCTGTATCAATTAACATTCCTACCAACAGTGCAAGAGGGTTCCCTTTTTTCCACACCCTCTGCAGCATTTATTGTTTGTAGATTTTTTGATGGTGGCCATTCTGACTGGTGTGAGGTGATACCTCATTGCAGTTTTGATCTGCATTGCTGCTTTTAATAATCTCTTTATCTTTAATGTTTGCCATTTTAATTATAATGTATCTTGGTGTGGTCCTCTTTGAATTGATGCTGTTTCAGACTGTCTGTGCTCCCTGGACTTGGATATGTTTCCTTTCTCATGTGGGGGAAATTTTCAGCTATTATGTCTTCAGATATGTTCTCTGCCCCTTTCTCTCTCTCTTCCCCTTCTGGGACCTCTATAATGTGAATGTTAGTATTCTTGATGTTGTCTCAGAGGTCTCTTAAGCTGTCATTATTTCTTTTTGTTCTTTTTCTCTTTTTCTGTTCAGAATCAGTGATTTCCATTCCTCTGTCTTCCAGCATGCTGATCCATTCCTCTGTATCAGTCTACTGTTGATTCCTCCTGATGTATTTTTCATTTCTGTTATTGTAGTCTTCATCTGTGTTTGGCTGTTCTTTTATTTTATTTTATTTTTTATTTTTTTGCGGTACATGGGCCTCTCACTGCTGTGGCCTCTCCCGTTGCGGAGCACAGGCTCCGGACGCGCAGGCTCAGCGGGCATGGCTCATGGGCCCAGCCACTCCGCGGCATGTGGGATCCTCCCGGACCGGGGCACGAACCCGTGTCCCCTGCATCGGCAGGCCGACTCTCAACCACTGTGCCACCAGGGAAGCCCTTGGCGGTTCTTTTTATTTCCTAACTCTTTGTTAGAAACATCTAACCTCTCACACTGTTCATCCATTCTTCTCCCAAGTTCTTTGATCATCTCTACAGTCATTACCCTGAACTCTTTCTTGGATACATGGTCTATCTCCACTTCACTTAATTCTCCTGGGGTTTTATCTTGTTCCTTTTTGGGGACATGTTTCTCTGTCACATCATTTTGCCTAACTTGCTGTTTTTATTTCTATGTATCTGGTAGGTTGATGACATTTCCCAAGCTTGAAGAAGTGGCCTTTTATAGGAGACATCCTATGTGTCTCCCCTCCAGTCACCAGAGTTATAATGCTCTAGAGGTGCCTCCTATGTAAGCTAAGTGAGTCCTTCTCTTGTGGTGGGCTGACTACTGTGGGTCGTCTGGAAAGCCCAGCGGGCCTCCCGTCCAGTTGGTTGCCAGGCCCTGCCTTGTGTGGAGGCTTCTGGCCATTGGTTGGCAAAGCTGGGTCACAAGGCAGTTGAATGTGGACCCCTGGGAGGGCTGTGGGACTAGTGCTGGTCTCTGGTGGGTGGAGCAGGGGTTCAGGAAATCCCAGAGCTGGTGCCCACCCACTGGTGGGTGAATCAAATTATTGGGGCTAGTGCTGACCCAGGGTGGGTAGAGCCGTGTCTTGGGGTTTGCTGCAGTGTCCAGGGGTCCCAGAGCTGGTGTCAGATCACTGGTGGTTGTGGCTCATTCATCATATATTGGCTGCAGGGCCCACTGCTTTCTGAAGCTTGTCTTGGTCTTCTGTGGGCAGGGCCTGATGCTGGTCTGCTGGTGTGTGGCTTGGGTTCTGCCCCTGGAGGCTGAGGCTGTTCTGGGGCTGGTATCCACTTGCTGGGGGATGAGGCTGGTCCCGAGGCTAGAGCAGGCTTGCTGGTGGTCAGGTCCAGGGCCCAGGGGTTCTGGGGCAGTTGCCTGCCTACTGGTGTGTGAAGCTGGTTCCTGATGTCTCTGGCTACAGGGCCCTGGGGTCCCATGTCTAGTGCCTGTGCACTGGTGTGTGGGACTGGGTCCTGGGCCTTCTGGTGGACAGGGTCATGTCCAGGGGTGGCTTTTGTCTCAGGAGATCTTAAGGCAGCCTGTCTGCTGGTGGGTGGTGACCCTGCCTAGTTGGTTGCTTGACCTGAAGTTTCCCAGCACTAGTGTCTGTAGGCTGGTGGGCAGGGGCATGGTTGGATCGGCAGGCTAATAAGCTAGAGGGAGGATTGCAAAATGATGCTTGCTGGCACCAGTGTCCATGTGGTTGGACAAGCTCCCCAAAATGATTTCCATCAGTGTTTTGTCCCCAGGGTGAGCTCCAGTTACCTCCTGCTTCTCCGGGAGTGTCTCCAAGATCAGTAGTTAGGTCTGACCCAGGCTTTTCTCAAATTACTGCATCCTCCCTGGGTCCTGGAACATGTAAGATTTTGTGTGCATCCTTTAAAGGTAGAGTATCTGTTGCCCACAGCCCTTTGGGTCTCCCAAAAGTAAGCCCCACTGGCCTACAAAATCAAAGATTCTGGGAACTCATCTTCCCAGCACAAGACCCCCAGGCTGGGGAGCCAAGTGTGGGGCTCAGACCCCTTGTTCCTTGGAGAGAACCTCTGGTAGTTGTAATTATGCTTCCACTTGTGGGTCACGCACCTGTGGGTATGGGTCTTGACTATACTGTGATTCCACCCCTCCTACCTGTCTTGTTGTGGTTCCTTCTTCATATCTTTAGTTGTAAAAGATCTTTTCTGGTAGGTTCTGGTTTTCCTCATCAACAATTGTTCTGTAAATACTTGTGATGTTGGTATTCCTGTGAGAATTCACGTCTACAATTCTAAATGTTTGTTTTTTACAGTTTCTTATTTTGAGACCATCATATCTGAGTTAAAAAAAAACCTAGTTCTTATGTTTTTTTTTGTATAATTACCTTTAAAGTTTTAAACTAATTTTGGTGCCTGTTCTGTCGAGCTTTGCATCCATAATCATGAGTAGATGCAATCAATGAACACTGCTTGATGGTGCTGGTTTCTTTAGTAGTGTATTCAGTCTTGTTTCTTAACTCTAACTTCTCTGATCAGACCTTTCACATGAAAGAGCATCATCCAGCCACTTTCTGGATATAACATGGTGGTCTGGGAGAGGTTCTCTGAGAACACAGGGAAACATGTTGCTGATAGTTTTAATATATTGATAAATCGGAATAGGCTCTGAAAACACCTGAAGATGATTATAAGAAGAAAAGTAATTTGGAACAGGTGAATTTAGAGCAGCACTTTGGACCCAACTGGAGCCCAGGAACAGGGAAGACTTGGAACACTTTTTAGCAAAAGTAGTAAAATGAAAAAAATTAAAGTTATGGCAAATTAGTCAGATGGCTTAGCTCAGTAAGGTTTAGTTACTATGATATAATTTCTTTCTGAAGAATTCCATCATGATCGAAGACTTAGCATTAAATGTTTGGATAAATTATTTAGTAAAAATAATAACTATGGCCTTAACTCAAAATGTTCTCTAATCTTACATATTATCTTGAGAAAGTAGCATAAGGAGCAAATCCTTAATTTCCGTATTTTCATATTCTGGACTTGTGGAAACTAAAGCAGGGAGATGATGTGCCTTCCATAAAGTCAACAAGGGAATCATTTTAAAATTCAGAAACATTTCAGAATCAGTATCCCCGACCAGTTTCTAAAAGTGAACGTTGTCTTTCTACCTAGAAAACCCAAGATAGGAGGCATAATACCTTGGGAAATGTGTTCATAAATGGCCCAGCTACAAAGGAAAACCAGACAGAAGAATTAAATTGCTTATATGGCAAATGCTTGTGGAATCTAGTGTTTTTCCAGTTGATTGATTACCTGTAAGAAATTGTGCAAGCCAACTCCATTATATATCAGGAGGGATGCATGCCATAGTGCTAGCGTCTAATTCCTAAAATAGTGTCTGGCATATAGAAAGTATTCAATAAATATATGTTGAATAAATGAAAGTTACAGCTAAGTTCTCTCTCATTCTCTCTCTTTCTGTTTTTTAAAATTGTGGTTGCGCATGTGTTGTGTATGAGAATTCCAATGTGACTTGGGATATTTGTCAAATTGTACACACTTAGATTTTCTGTTTCAGCGCATTTAATGGATTTTCTATGTGAAGATAAAGTAGGAGGTAAAATACTCACTTTTATTTGTTGAAACACAACTGAGTGATTTTAATGGAGACACTGCTAAATGCTGGGGCTTCCTACATGTGGGGAACAAGGAACCCAACCTTTTGGAGCTCCAAGGTATGGACAATGAATGAACAGTGACGCGTGAAATAAGAGTTATGACAGTGCTTTGCAAACCAGTGATGAAGAGACTTGAAAGTATAACTTAGAAATCTATTGATTTATTAGTCTTCCTTTAGATATTATTTAAGCGAGTGGTTTTCAAACATTTTTTAAATAACCTATTTCCTGAAAGCAATTTGAAAAACTATATGCCCCTCATTCCTTTACTAGTGGTCATTTCAACTTTTCCATAATAAATGTAAATAGTTGCAAAGGATGTAATTTTCAGTATACTGTCCATATTGACATTGAAAATTGTTATATTACTCCTTTATATAACCACTGTTACCTAATGATTTGATTCCCATGTCAGTCCATTAAAAGTGAACAAGCTCTTCTTTAAAAGAAATAAATTTTACTTATTTCCTTTTCTATTTTGAGTTTGTAAACTTCGTCATATTTATCTTATATATTATATGTTTATTTTTGTTCTTTATTTTTTAGCATTTAAAATTCTAGTTGACATACAATACTATTAGTTTCAGGTGTACAACACAGTGATTTGATATTTACATACATTACAAATTGATCACTTTGATCACTTCGATAATCTGTCATTGTACAAAGTATTGCAGTATTATTGATTACACTCTCTATGCTGTATATTACATCCCTGTGACTTATTTTATAACTGGAAGTTTGTACTTCTTAATCCCTTTCACCTATTTGACCATTCACCCATCCCCCACCCCCTTCCCTTTGGTTACCGCCACTTTGTTCTCTGTGTCTATGAATCTGTTTCTTGTTTGTTTTGTTTGTTTGCTTTGCTTTTTGGAGTTCACATACAAGTGAAATCATATGGTATTTGTCTTTCTCTGACTTATTTCACTTAGCATGATACCCTTTAGCTCCCATTTATGTTGTCTCCAATGGGAAGATTTCATTGTTCTTACGGCTTGCTAAAATTCCATTGTATATATGTATACCACATCTTCTTAGCTATATCAGCTGTGTCTCCTGGTCTTGAAAGAGTAGCCTTATATAGAGTATGGTCTGTTGGGTCCAATGATGCAGTCTCCCCTGATCACCATATCCAGGTGCTCCAGGGCTGTCCCCTGTGTGAACTGTGTGTGCTCTCCCGTTGTGGTTGGACTGTGATTGCTGTGGGATGGCTGGTGGGCGGAGTTGACCCCTGGTGCTGGGTGCCATGCTGGGCTGCAACTGCAGAGCTAGTGCCCAGTGCAGCTGGCTTTGAGGCCCAACCATGACTGTTGCAGGTGTGCTGGTATGTGGGCTGGCCCTCTGGGGTGGGAGATGATTAGGATGGGCACCGTTGGTGGCTGAAGCAGCCTGCTGGGTGAGGCAGGGCAGGAGCCACTTTGGAGAGGCCCCTTGGGTCAGGCTGGTTGTGCAGAGCTGGTCCTCAGGGGAACCCTGGAGTAGGGCACATGGTTTTAGCTAGGTTGATGGAGATTGACAGAAGTGGTGCCCACCAGTGCTGGTCTAGCTGGGTGGATGAAAAGTAAAACAAACAAAAAAATGGCACCTGCCAGTGCTTTTTGTCCCTGGAGAAGATTCTACCAGATTCCTGCTCTTTTAACACATGCCCTAAAATTAGTCAATAAATCTTATGCAACCTAGGTGCTTTTCAAGCTGCTGCCTCTGCACCGGGACTTGGAACAAATAAGTTTGTGCCTGAGTGCTTCAAAAGCAGCGTCTCAGTTTCCCCGCAGCCCTCAGGCTCTCGTGGACGTAAGCCCCCCTGGTTTTCAGAGCCCGGCATTATGGGGGCTGGTCTCCCTGGTGCAGGTTCCAGGACTGGGGAGCCCCGTGTGGGGCTCGAATACCTCATCCCTCACGGGGATCTCTGGTTGTGAAAGCCCTCCCGCTGCTGAGTTGTCACACTGGGAGTGTGGGTTCTAACTGGACTGTGTCTCTTCCTCTCCTGCTTGTCTCAAAGTGGCCTTTTATTTATATCTTTAGTGGTAGAAAGTCTTTTCTTCTCGTCTTCAGGTCATTCTCAGAGATAGTTGTTCTCTATGTAGTTGTAGTTTGGGTGTGTCCATGGAGGAGGCGCGCTTGGGATTTTCCTAGTCCGCCGTCTTGATCCCAAGTCCTCTTATGTTTTAAAAATTTTTATCATCACCCCAAATTTTATTAGAAAAGTCCTTTGATGTAGCTGCTAAAACTTGAAGTTCTTTTAAGAACTTGTTATTAGTACACAATTGATTAGAAGCACACAGATATAAATTCGGAGGAACTACTAAATATGACAATAAAAATATTATTTAAATGCATGTTTTAATGAAATGAACAGATCTAAAATTCTCAATCAGTTCATAAATCTTCAGTTGAGCATTAGTTATTGCTAGATTGAGGGAGGGCTCAGAATTCTGGTTTTCGTTTTTAAGGATATACGTACTATATAGGAACTGTGGAAATGGAAGATTTCTGACGGCAGTGTCACTCACTGCTTTGCGTCTTTTCAAGATGCATATTTAATTACCAGCTGCCAGCACTGACTGGATGCTCTTCCAGTTTTCTTAGAAGCAAAACATTTGGATACACCTGCCCTGTAAGAAGATGTTGCCAGTCATTAAAGCTACTCAATTTGCCCAAAATTCAACACCCACATTTCAATATTGCCTCTTGTTTGGTGTCTCAGAAGTTTTCACACACCAGGATGATATTATTTTCTTTTGTAAAATAGGAAAACTGAGATTATAAAAGAGTAAATAAAGAAAATTGATTCTGAATGATGCCTTTACCTCAGGGAGTGTGCAGGCAAATCAATTTTGGGAAAGAGTACATGTGTTTAGGCAGGTTTGGAAATTGATTTCCTTAAAACTGACCATTTCCACATACTACTTGGAATGTCCTCATATGCCCCAAGGGCATTTGTACCCCAGTTTAAAGGTAGCTGCATTAAGGTGTCAAGTAAAAGGACCACTGAATTCCATTATAGACAGCTAGTAATAAAATATCAGGTATTGGTTTAGCCTTTTATTTGTATCACCAAAATCCATTATATTCAATGTTAGAGCTTGAGGTATAAGGCACATTTCACTTTCTTTATGAATGTCCCCTTGTGCCTCTTGTAAGAAGCAAGATATTTTCAATGGATCAATAGAATACATGATATATAATACATATCCGAAGGCATTATAGTTATAAATTCAATAAATGTGCTGTGAACACACTGGGATCATCCTCTAGCTCTAAATTAAACAGCTCCATTTATAAGATGAAGGTTGCTATAAAACTGTTTCCTATAGGAAAAGCATTATAAGATTCTGTGAGTTCTGATTTGAAAGCTGGAATAAAATGGACTATGCTTTTGCCACTTCAGGGGTCTCATGGATATTACTGCATCTTGCAGAGAAAAGGAAATATCTTTTAGATACTGAAATCATTTCATATTGAAGGATAAAGAGTGATTAAATGCAGTTAATCTACACCAGTATTTCTAATAATGATCTAGTATTCTTGTTTCCTATACAGAAGAGAATCAGTAATGAATTTCATCCTCAGTAATTTGTATTTTGCCTTGACACAATTCTTAGTAATAATCTTGGAATATACATATGTTCATGTTTTCTCTTAGCGTCTCAGTTTCCTCATATGTCAAATGAGACAGTTAGATGCTTTTGTAACCTTCATAGTAGCTTGAATTATACTATCAGTCTGATAGTACTATCAGTCTGATATTATGAAACTTTATACTTCGAATGAAATGAAAGTTATGGTTGATTTCTTATATCTCTGGATTTTAATGTCATTCAGAACCCAAACTCCTCACTATATATAGGCCACTTTAGGAAAGACCCAACTGAGACCAAAGCTCTGTTCTCTTGACTTTGCTAAATATTTGATGACAGCTAGCTTCTCATCTGTTTATAGTTCATTTTAATTTATAAGTATGATCAAAGGCTTTTTTTTTTTTTTTTTTTTTTTTTTACTTTTTTTTTTTTATTTTTTTTTTGCGGTACGTGGGCCTCTCACTGTTGTGGCCTCTCCCGTTGCGGAGCACAGGCTCCGGACGCGCAGGCTCAGCGGCCATGGCTCACGGGCCCAGCTGCTCCGCGGCATGTGGGATCTTCCCGGACCGGGGCACGAACCCGTGTCCCCTGCATCAGCAGGCGGACTCTCAACCACTGCGCCACCAGGGAAGCCCTCTTCTTTTTTTTTTTTTTACTTTTTTTTTTTATTTTTTTATTTTATTTTATTTTTTTTTGATCAAAGGCTTTATAATTAGTTTGTTTTAAATGCAAAGACAGAAGGTATCCATAATGTCAGGATTTGATAAAGGTGTGGGAGTGGATACTTGAATTTAGTCCACGTGTGTGTGTGTGTGTGTGTGTGTGTGTGTGTGTGTGTGTATGTGTGTCTCAGGTGAAAGAATATTGGTTGCATGTCCTCTCCCTTCCCAGTTTGGGCATGTCTCAAGGTTATATTACCTTAAGGGGATCTTACCTTAAGGCTTTCAGGAGCTTTCTCATTCTAAGGGAATAGACGGACATACATGGGTCCTCTGCTATCACACTTCTTTGGATTCATAACAAAGTCCACTGGAGAGGGTCTTAAAAGAGTGACTAAAATCTAGGTGGGCTGTGTGATTTGAAGCACCTTCCACTGCTTTGGTGGAAAAATAGCATTGATGCTGGAAACCACAGAAGAAGGTGTCTGGTTTTGGCTGCATCACGACCTTCTTGATGACCTGTCGTCATTATGGTGGAATTGACACATTCACGGTGCTCTTAGGGTGAATATAATCACCTTTGACGTGGCTTCAGCAACAGCCTTCATGGTGGGTAAGAAAAGAAGGAATGGCTCCTTGAGATTAGCCCGAGACCCACACAGACACACCTGACGTGGATACTCCAGAGATTTGTGAGGAGACATTGGAGGGAACTGTGTCTTCCACAAACTGTCAAGCCAGAGAGGTGCTGTTTTTATTGATGTTTTTCTGATTAAATGATTATCCTTGCCCTGGTATGGCCCAGACTGCTATAAAATAGTTACTCAGGGTACAGTTGTGTAGTGATTGACAAAAAACTATAAGGACACAGCCAAAGATTACAAGTCCTCTTATTGTAGGTGAAGGATACGACTTAATTCACAGAGGTAGCACCACCCTCAGCTGATCGGCAAGTTTTATTAGCTTTAAATCCTCCCCAAAGTGGTCAGTTTACCTCTTGATAAGGATATGAATCCTGTCAGGGACATGGAGAAGCTCTTTGTGCCCTCTGCTTAGGGACATTAAACCCCTTTGGCCCCTCCAAATTGTTTTGGTGACTTTGGCTCTGTACCTGATTGCCTACCGGCTGCAAGGGATTTGTAATAATCCAGGCTCTTTCCTGAGTGCCTCTTGAGGGGCTCAGAGGTCACTTTCTTGGTGTGATATTTCTTACCAGGTGGAGGTGTCAAACCTACTGGAAATATATTCTCTCAGTCTCGTTAAGCTTCTGTTTTCCTTAATGCGATTTAAAGAGAGAGTTCTGTGTTCCTAGCATTTGATTTTCTAGGAGGTGTTGATATATTTTATTTGACCCAAGACCCTAACCAGAGAAGTTTTGTCAGTGAAAACCAACCTTTCCTGTCCATTTAACTTTATCCTCATTTTCTATAGGCCCTAAGATTTTTGGTCTTGGAGAAATTGTCAAATCAGGTTGATGTTTACCCTATTAGTTGATTAAGGCTAACGTGGAATATTTGGGGGAAAAATTCCATTCCCTTTTCCTTCTATTTACTTTAAGTTTACTTTGGGCTGTAATTTAGATTGACTTCTCATTTTTTTTTTCTCTGTTAACACTGTTGGTTAATCCATTCCAGTTTGAATTTGGGTTTATTGATTCCTGAACTGACATTCCTGCCATGGAATTGAATTAATAATTCAACTAGTATATGGAACATTTTTACTAATATGATTTATTGAGTACTTGCTATGTGCCAGACGTTGTGCTTCATTGTTGTGAACCTTTAAGTTCGGCACTTTACTATTCTCATTTTACTGATGAGGCACTTGAAGCTTACAGCAGTTAGGTTTTGCAACTAGGCAGTCTTTCTTCAAAGCCCACCCTTTTTAGTTCACGCTGTACTATACTGCTTACTTTGCTTTCTAGCTAGAAAAGGAAAGTTTTTTACTTTGCATTTTACTTTAGCTGTCCTGTTTTGGAAGCTAAACTGAGTGAAGGTGAGAGCTAAAGACCTTGCTGGTTTCAGCTATGACATATAAAGAGCTCGGAAGTCATCATTTCTGTCCTTACTACAAAAAAAAAGTTGGACGAACTGAAAATCAATGAGATCTCTTAGACCTGGCAGAACAAGGAGGTTGCAAAGCAAACCACTGCCCTGAAATCTGGAGAGACAGGTGAGGCTGGAGAGTCACAGCAGAGATCTGCTTATCTGGAGTAGTTCTGGAGTAACAAACTGGTAGGAACTCATAAATGGTAAAGTTGGCAAATTGCTAGAGGCTGAGGCTGAGTCTGGATTAGCATGAGCTTGAGAAAAATCCTGGGGCCACAGGCTTAGAGGAGTCTCCTAGAGTGCTAAGGGCTTTATTTCCCAGAGCTCCACCAGGTTCTCATGGTGAAAGATCCCATCTTGGCTCTTGCAGGGGGAGGGGAAGAGTAATCGTCAATGAAGTACACCAAAAGCCGTCTCCATAACCAAGGCCTACTCTAAGGAAATTTCCTCCACACTCCAGTCTCCTCCAGACCTTCCAGACTCGCTTAAAGGGAGAAAGCAAGGTCAATAGGGGTTAGGGTTTCAAGGAAGTAGATGGAAAATGCTGCGGCCAGAGAAAGGAATAGAGGTTGAAGGATGGGAGGAGGTACAAGAAGGGACCCTTGTATCACTAGAGCTGTTAAAAACAAAAGTATACAATTTCACAGCCCAGAGATAGGCCCACTAAAAGACTGTGACTTATCAGCTACTCCAGAATTCTCCCTTTCCCCTGTACCTTACCATCACACCAACAAGGTTCTAGTGTAATAACAGTGGGTACAAGAGCTGCAAGACACAGACTCTCTCAGAGGAGTACTTAAGAAAGCTCAAGGTTAAGAGAAAAATAAGAACAGTCTGGCATCTATTTCTGTAGCAAACACAAATCACAGACCAACTCTTAGCAGATTAACATAATCCATACACTCAAGGCCTGTTTGCCTCAGTTCCTATTGCCTGATACATGTATGGCTTTCAGCAAGGTGACAAAAGGAAAAAATACCCAGTCTGAGCCACTCAGATATGACAGAGTTGTTGGAACTGTACTTTAAAATAACTATGATTAATATGTTAAGGCCTGTTATGGAAAAAGTAGACAAAATGCAAGAACAGACGGGTAATATAAGTAGAGAGGTAAAAATCAAAGAGTCAAAAGGAAATAGGGAAACAAAAATACTAACAACACTAACAGAAACAAGGAGTGCTTTGATGGGCCACTGGTAGACTTGACATGTCCAAGGAAAAAAATCAGTGAGTTTGAAGACAGAAGAAAAACCCAGAATGTTCAAGAACTGTGGTACAATATAAAATGGTGTAGCAGATGTATAATTAAAATAACAAAAAGAAGAGAGAAGAATCATTTGAAGTAATAGCCAAGAACTTTCCAAAATTAATAACAGATACAAAATCACAAATCTAGGAAACTCATAGAATACCAAGCAGGAAAAATACCAAAAACACACATATAGGCATACCATAATTCAAACTGCAAAAAAGCAAAGATAGAGAAAAACTTGAAAAAAGCTACAGAGGGTGAAAACACTTTATCTGACAGGAAACAAGAATGAAAATTACAGTGGACTTCTCATTAGATACAGATAAACAGGAAGTGAGTTGGATGAAATATTGCAAATGTTGAAAGAAAAGTCCCACCAACTTAAATTTCTATATCCAGTAAGATTATTCTTCAAAAGTGAAGGAGAAATAAAGACTTTCTCAAACAAAAACTGAGGCAATTCTTTAACAGGAAATCTGCTCTATGAGATGAGAGTTTATTCAGTTAACTACCAAAGTGTCAAGTGATCTTAACACACACACACACACACACACACACACACACACACACACACACACACACACACACACACACACACAAACTGCTGTATGATCCAGCAGTCCCACTTCTGAATATATATCTGAAGGAAAGAAAACAAGATATTGAAGAGATTGGCACTCTCATATTAATTACGGCATTATTTACAATAGCCAAGACATGGAAACAACTTAAGTCCATGGATAAAGAAAATGTGGTGTATGTGTACAATGCAGTATTAATCAGCCATGAGAAAGAAGAAAATCCTGCCATTTGTGACAACATGGATGAACTTGGAGGGCATTATGCTAAGTAAAATTAACCAGATACAGAAAGACAAATACTGCATGAAATCATTTATATGTAGAATCTAAAAGAGTCAGACTCATAGAAGCAGAGTGTAGAATGGTGGTTGCCAGGGACTGGAGGGAAATGTGGAGATGTTGGTCAAGGGGTACAAAATTTGTTATGCAAGATGTATAAGTTTGGGAGATCTAATGTAGAGTAATGAAAATATGGTCAACGATACTTTATCTTATACTTGAAATTTACTAAGAGGGTAGATCTAAGTGTTAATACACACACAAGAAAAAGTTACTGTGAGGTGATGAATATGTCAATTAGCTTGATTGTGGCAATGACTTTTGTAAACATCAAGTTGTACACAACATTGTAAATCAACTATATTTCAACAGAAAAATCAAGTTGTACCTCTTAAATATGTAAATTTTTATTTGTCAGTTATACCTCAGTAAAGATGAAAAGAATCAGTATTAGTTGATTGACAAAGAAAAAAAATCTAGTTGATATAATTGATTTTTATAGAATAGTCTATATAAATATATATAAATTCTATTTTATAGAATACTGTAACAACAGCCGTCCAACCTCCTATGCATCATCTATCTTCACCAAGATAGACTCCATTCTGGGCTTATTAATAAAACACACCTTAGTAAATTAAAGTAATAAAACACACCTTAGTAAATTAAAGTAATAAAAATTATACATATGTATTTTCAGACAACAATGAAATTAAAGTAGAAATCAATAACAAGAAGATAGTTGGAAAATCCCCAAGTATTTGAAAATTAAAATGTTTGTAAATAAACCATGAGTAAAGGAAAAGTCTTAAGAGAAATTAAAAACATTTTGAGCTAAATTACAAATTATCAAAATTGGTGGGATGCAGTGAAAGCAGTGCTTAGAGGAAAATATGTATCATTCAATGTATATATTAAAAAGAAAGTTCAAAAATCAATAATCCCAGCTCCCACTTTAAGAAGTTAGAGAAAGGTAAGCAAATTAGCCCTATGGCAAGCAGAAGAGGAGAAATAATAATTACAGCAGAACTCAATAAAATTGAAAACAGATAAACAGAGAAAACAAATCAAAAGCTGGTTATATGAAATTTCAATAAAAATAACCTATAGCCAGGCTAGCCAATGAAAAAAATAGAGAAGACACAAATTACCAATGTCATAAATGAGAGGTCATTACTACTGAGCCCATGGGCATTAAAGGATAATAAAGGAATGATATGAACAGCCTCTATGCTGACAAATTTGATGAAATGGAACAATTCCTTGAAAAATACACACTACCAAAATTCGTACAAGTAGAAGGGGATAACTCGAATAGCCTTATGTTTATTAATGAGATTCAATCAATAACTTTCCAAGAAATAAACTACCATGCTTAGTTTTAATGATAAATTCTATTAAAAATTTTAGAAATAATAGCAATTTTCCATAATCTTTTTCAGGAAATAGAAGCAGAAGAGTACCTCTTAACTTATTCTATGAGGGTAGCAGTACCCTTGTACAAAAATCATGTAAAAATATTAAAAGAAAGCTATAGACCAATGTCTTTCACAAATATAGACACAAAATCCTTAAATATCACACGTTGAATCCAGCAGTGTATAAAAAGAATTATATACCATGACCAAGGGGATTTATTCCAGATATACGCAGCTAGTTCAAAATTAAAAAATCAATATAGTTCTTGAAGAAAAATCATGATTATGCCAATTCACGCAGAAAAGGAATTTGACAAAATCCAAACCCAGTCATGATAAAAACTCTCAAGGCAAGTATGTCCTCTATTGCTTCTCCTATTGGTAATTGTAGTTCTTGCAGTGAGACAAAAGAAGGAACAATATGTAGACATATTGGAAAGGAAGCCATAAAACTGACTATTTGCAGATGGCATGGTTGCTAATATAGATAACCCCAAAGAATCTGCAAAATAAAAACATGGAACTATTGCATATAGTAAGGTTGCAGGATACAAGGTCAATGTACAAAAGTCAGTGGCATTCCTATTTATAAGCAAAGAACAATTGGAACTTGTAATTAAAAAACACTAACATTTTCAATAGAACCAAAATTTTGAAATTTTTAGATACAAATCTAACAACATGTTCTTAGGATCTATATGTGGGAAACAACAAAACACTGATGAAGGAAATAAAATAGATCTGGATAAATGAGATGTCGCATGTTCATGGAGTAGAAGATTCAATATTGTTAAGATTTCATTTCTTCCTAACTTGATGTATTGCTTCAACACAATACTAATCAAAATCCCAGCAAGTTATTTTATAGATATTGATAAGCTGATTTTAAAATTTGTATGGCAAGGAAAAAGGTGGAGAAAAGCCAACACACTACTGAAAAAAAGGAAAATTGTTGGAAGACACAAATTACCCAATTTCAAGTGCTACCATAAAGATATAGTAATCAAGACAGTATGATACTGGTGAAAGAAAAGACGTATAGATCAATAAGAATAGAGAGCCCAAAATAGACCCACACAAATCCAGTTAATTGATCTTTGAAAAAGTGGCAAAGACAATTCAGTGGAGGAAAATGAGAACTTTTATTACAAATGATGCTGGAACAATTGAATGTCCATATTGGAAAAACCAAACCAAGACATAGACCTTACATGTTATACAAAAATTAACTCAAAATGGAGCATAGACCTCAATGTAAAATGCAAAAATAAAACACTTCTAGAAGAAAGCGTAGGAGAAAATCTAGGTGGCGTTGTGTTTGTTTAGATTTTTAGATAGAATACAACTCAATCCATGGAAGAAAATTGACAATTTGGACTTTAAAATTTCTGCTCTTTGATAGATACTGTTAAAAGGGTCCAAAGACAAGCCACAGACTGGGAGAAAATATTGACAAAACACACATTTGATAAAAGACTTGTATCTAAAATACACAAAGAATCTTTAAAACTCAAAATAAGAAAACAATGCAATTAAATAATGGGTCAGATATCTCAACAAAGATCTCTAGGAAGCCGGCAAATAAGCATATCAAAAGTTGCTCATCATCTCTCGTTCTTGGGAAATGCAAATTAAAACAATAATGAGATACCCGTATGTCCTCATTAGAATGGCTAAAATCTAAAAGAACTAAGAACAGCAGTTGCTGGTGAGAATGCGGAGCAAGATGAGCTCTCACTCATTGCCGGGAATGCGAAATGCTATAGCTATTTTGTGAGAGAGTTTTGTAGTTTCTTACAAAGCTAAACATAGTTTTTCCCTATGATTGAGCAATTGCACTCCTAGATATTTATCCACCTGATCTGAAAATTTAGGTCCAAACAAAAACCTGTACACAATTATTGATAGCAGCTTTATTCATAATTGCCAAAATACAGAAGCAACTGACATGTCTTCCAATAGGTAAATGGATGAATATACTGTGATATGTCTTACAATGGAATACCATTCAACAGTAAAAAGGAATGAGCCATTAAGCCAAGCAAAGACATGGCTGAGTACATATTGCTAAGTGAAAGTGCCTGTTGCTAAGTGAAAGCCAGCATTTAAAGACTATACACTCCGGTTCTATTTATATGACATTCTGAGCAAAGTAAAACTACAGAGATGATAAACAGGTAAGTGGTTGTCAGGTATTTGGCAGTAGTTGAGGGAAAGTTGAATAGGTAAAACTCAGTGGATTTTGTTTTTTTAGGACAATGAAATTATTCAGTATTATACTGAAATGGAGAATACATAACATTATACATTGGTTAAAACCCATACAACTTAAAAACATCAAGAGTAAACTTTAATGTATACAAAGTTAAAAACTCATTTACAAAGTTGGGGGATTCCCAGTTAGAACATAACAGAACAATCAAACTGTATGACATGTGTATGAAGCAATTTCACTGAAAGTGTATGAGGGGAAAGCTGTTGACCCTACGAAACTTTGCAAATGATTTAAGTAACTTCAGTGTGTAAGACAAAGGCAAAAGGAACTTACATGAGCACTATAATTGATAAAGTTTTTTCCAATGGGTGTGTGGGTGAGCTATTCTGATACTGGTGTACATGTACATGGGATGGCAGGTGGTGGGATCTGGGTTTCTCACTGCTGTAGTGAGAGGTTCCAGATAAGGGAAAGCGGATGATGTGTTAATGGATGGGAGTTGGGGACATTAGTATGCATCTGTGTTTAGCTTAATGTATATACAGATGGTTGCATACCGATGTATTTATAGATACTTGTATAGACAAGGAGTAGTATACATTATATTTCCTAGTTTTGTCAACTAAGAGGGCCTGGAAGCAATGACATTCCAGTGGCAACCAGCATACCTAGTGTTCAGATCTTGGTTTCCAGTATTGATGCAGGAGATAGATGGGCCCCTGGGCTGGACAACTGGTGTTTGTCAAGTGGAGTAACACTGAAGCTTTGTTCTCACCCAGACACTCCAAGGACAAAGCTAGTGGCAGAAGCTGAGCTCTGTTGAAGTAAAGAGATAAGATGCCCACTCCTGAGGTCAAGGAAAACTTCCCTGACTGCATGTGCACAGGAGGGCTCCTTGGGGGTCAAAAAAGGGAGGGGGCACCACCCCATAATACGTGTGGACATGTACCACCACAGGCCTCTGTGGTGGGATCCATCTAAGCAAAAAGTTGCGCGCGCATCTTGGGGAGGGTCCTAGGACCAGTCAGGTGTGAAAAAGGAAACAAGATAACTGGCCCATCTAAACAAAGCCCCGAAGGACTGTTCTGTATAAGAGATTTAAATCCCCTCTTCACTGCACTCCTCATTCAGGACGCCCCCCTCCTCTCTGGGTGTGTATTTCTGCCCTACTTCTGATTTAAATAAACTGTTTCTCTGTGTGCTCTCCCATATGTTGTGCTGTGTCTCTGATAATAAACTTTATACCTGTTGTGCAGTTTTTGCCTCCTTGAAACATTTTTGCTTTGTGACGGGGTAAGAATCAGTGAAGTTTGCTTCTAGCCTCTAGCCCCTGGTGGACTGGTGGCTAGGTTCAGTCCCTGGACAGGGAAATAAGATCCTGCTTCAAGACTGCTGTCGCTGCAAGAACAGTATCAGTTTCTGTTAAATGAAACCAGGGCTCCTGGGATGGATGTCTAATTCCAAGACTGAGGCAAGAAATAGATGAGATGATCCTGAAGCATCTTCTAGTGTCAGAGAGTAAGGATGTTCTTAAGAAAACGCCACAACAATGGCGATATGTCAGACGTGCACAGGTGACAACTGGAAGAGCTCCCAATGGCCAAAGCTGAAAAAATTACAGCCACAAAGTAAAGCACTATTGGACTGTAACCCAAAGTATAAAATATCCATGAGTCTATATTGATATAAATAAATGAGTACATACATGGAGGATAAGGGACAAGGCAGAAGAACTCCAAATAATTTATGTGGATACTATACTCTTGAGGTGGGATATAACTCCCAATGCCTTAAGTGTGGGCTGCAGGAAATAACTTCTGAAGAAAGCAGTATGTAGAAGAGGGGTAAAAAGAGTAACTCTATAGGCAAAGAACCTAACACCACTTCCTCGTCCAGATGAACAAGGTTAACAACAACGATAAGTGATACCAAGCATTTACCCTTGAGATGTTGTGATGAGAATAGCACTATACCTCTGTGGTCTTCCTCCCCAAAAGCTATAACTTCTCAGTCTAATTATGAGAAAAGTATCAGACAAGCCCCAGTAGATGGACATTCTACAGGATATCTGACTACTACTCCTCTACGCTTTCAGAGTCATCCAAGATAAGGATGACACTGTTACAGCCTCGAGAAACCTAAGAAGTCCTGACAGCTAAATGTAATACCTTACATGGGATCCTGGGACAGAAAAAGGGCATTAGGATAAAACTAAGGAAATCTGACTAGTGTATGGACTTTAGTTAATAATAATGTATCAACATCAGTTTATTAATTTTTGCAAATATGCCATATGAATGTCAGGTGTTAATAATAATAGAAATTTGGTGGGGGGTATATGAGACTGTACTATCTTTGTAACATTTTATAAAGTCTAAAATTATCCTTAAAAAGTTAATTCAAATGAAAAAAAAATCACCTGCAATTTTTTTGGTCTCTGGAAATACAAGCTTTATTTGTATTAAAAGCCAAAAAAAGTCATCAGCCATCTTACTCGTTACAATTATGAAGGCAGTCAGGTATCGTCAAGTGAGTTAAATAAAGGAGGCTTGCTACTTTATCAAAACATGTTGTTTTTGTTCCTAATCCATATGGAGAGAGCATATAAATTTATTATGGGCACATTGTGTTACAGATAAGTGCTATGCAGTTAATTGCCTTAAGGATAATAGAGGTGGCAGGTGCGTACAATAGAGTATACGGATGCCTATTGTCTAGTTGTCACCAAGTTAATCTTGCAGGAGCTCTAGTGTATAACAGGCACACGACAAGCAAAGGGGATTAAAGATTTCAGGAAATGACTCTGAATGCCTCTTCTGACTAGATTCCCTCTATCAAAGGTTCTGACAGAGCTTTCAAGAGGAAACTGAAAGGAAAAGGTGAGGTGAAAGCAAGTTTTGCTTCACCCAGAACAGTTCCCCTTTCATTTGTTTTATTACTTCAAATATGTCCTCTGTTCCTTTCTTTCTTCTCTTTCCAGTATTTCCATTACACGTGTGTTACACCTTTTGTCATTGCCCCACAGCTCTTGGATATTCTGTTTTTTCATTCTTTGCATTTCAGGTTTGGAAGTTTCTGTTGACATATCTGTAAACTCACTGATTCTTTCCTTGGCCAGGCCCAGTCTATTCGTGAGGCCATCAAAGACATTCTTCATTTCTGTTAGTGTTTTTGAATTCGGCCGTCTTCTTTTGAATCTGAGAGCTTTCCTCTCTCTGTTTACATGACCCATCTGTCCTTGCACGTTGTTCACTTTTTCCGTGAGACCACTTAACGTATTAATCATAGCTACTGGAATTGCCAGTCTGATAATTCCAAACTCTGTACATCTGAGTCTGGTTCTGATGTTTGTTTTGTCTTCCCAGACAATGTTTTTGCCTTGAAATGTTTTGTTGAAAACCAGACATGAAGTATTAGGTAAAAGCAACTCCTGTGGATAGGCCTTTGGTGTAAGGGTTTGTGTCTATCTGGCTAGGAATTAGGCTGTGTTTGTTGGTTGCTGTATAGCTGTGGTGTCAGAGACTAAACTTTCATTAAATGTCCTCATTTTTGTTTTCTCTGTTGTCTTTGGGTTTTCCTAGAGACTATTTAAATAGGATCTGAGGCTTGTTCTTTTTAGTTTTAATTCTCTGTGATCCTACCAAAGCCTTATTTATGTGGCTTGATGGGGGAGGAGGGGCCATTTTATATGATGAGGTCTCGTCGTTTTATAGGATTAGTCTCTCTGTGAGCTGGAGTTGGGTATTTTCCTTTTCCCACATTTAAGACCGTGATGAGCTTGAGATACAGATTTCCTTTCTCCCCTGTGGGAGGCTAGAAGGAAGCTGGCGTTGGATATTTTCCTTCCTCAAGCTCAGTCAGGTTCTGGTACAAAAAGCTTCCCACGAGGACGGGCTTGCTAAGGAGAATAGATTGCTCTGAGTATATTTCACAATGGTAATTTTCCTCCTTCCTCTTTGGGGAGCAAGAGAGGATTTTTCTCTAGTCTTCCCAGTGAGAACCTCATGAAACTGTGCGGACCCCTCACAGGGTCTCCTCAAAACGCTTAACTCTCCAGCTAGTCCGCACTGAGCCTCGAGCAACCATCCACCATAGTTTAAAGTGTTCCCACAGATATTGGCTCCAGCTGTGGGCTTCTGCTCCTGGCCTCCTGTTCCCAGTGAGCTGGGGTTCTCTGTCTCTGTCTGTTGTTCCAGTGTTGGGGGGAGCAGTTTGCCCTGTGACCTCAGTTCTCTCATAGATCTAAGAAGAGCTGTTGATTTTCAGAGTTGTTTTTTTTTTGTCTTGTGAGGATGGAACTGACAGCTTCCAAGTTCTCAACATGCTAGATCAGAGAAAGCAAGTCTCATTTGTTTTACATCTTTAGGGGTTCTTTTTCGGGTACAATTTTGCATGAAAATAAAGGTTCCCATGTCATTCGAATGGATGTTCTCTGTTTTCATGACGGTAGCTATAATTTCAGTGTGTGGTGAAATCACTCCTCGTTTAAGAAGGAAGGTTATTTACCAGAGATAAATTTTTGGCTTTTTAATAGGCTTTAACTATTAAATGAATCCCCGCGTGTGTGGTGGCAATACCTGAACAACGTCTAAAGTAATTATCATGTTATCGAGAAAGTGAATTTGCAGTTGTTTACTGTATTCAGCCACAAAATTAATACAACAGTAGTTATCAGATAATTCAAGCAGTGACTTCATAGGAGTACTTTTAATTTACATCCAGTAATGCAGGCAATTCTCATCCAGCTGTTTGCATTTGACTGATGAGAACTGCGAGATAGCATGGAAAGTATCCAATGGATTTTCTTAGTAGTAGACAAAAATGAACAATAAGAAAACCCCAAAGAAACAAGACAATAGACTAAGAGTTTTATACAGTATATTTGCCATGTGAGAGTTAACCAAGTGAGCACTTTGCTATAGCTTAAAAATACAGTGGTAAAATTTTTGCTTGTCTGCTATATAATTGTAGCAAATTATTTTGTCCCCGATGAGGGAACTTTGAGGTCTTGTGCCTTAGACTCCCCTGTATCTCCTTAGTCGGTGACGCAGATGCTGTCTTGAAACATCTCTTTTTCAGATGTTTTTCTATTCAGGGCACAATTATTTCTGTCTTGAAATAGAATTATCTTTTAATGAACTCCATTTAAATTTCTTTTCCCTATTTTTATGCTCATCTCATTGAATGACATGATCTCAAGGAAGTCTAACTTGTATTAATTCACAATGGCGTCTCCAAAGCTATCTTAATATAATCTCTCTGTATTTATTCTGCTATTCATTGGTTTGCATTCTTCTTCCTCAAGTCCTCATATGCAAGTGTAATGAAAAAGCTCTGTTTACTCTCTTTTCCAGATCATTAATGAAATGTTGAGAACTGGCTGAACACCAGTCCCTGGGCATGACACTAGATTCCTTCCTCATTACGTGGCTGCCTGTTAATTATCATTCATGCCCAATCCTTGCAGGAGTCATCCTGTCAAAGTCAATTTGAGTGACTTTTTAAATTGAGGTTTCAGGAGGTACCATATCAAATGTTTTGCTGAAATCTAACACCTATGATATCCATTTTGTAACCCATAGTCATTAATTAAAAAAAAGTTAACCAGTCACCTCTGCCTAGAATGACTAACACTACCCTGTTTTGTTTTCCTTTTTTTTCCTGACTGTTGGTAGGAGGTGACACTCGGGGATATCATTTTAGTGTCATGTTTATTATAGATGACTCTGTAAGGTAACTAAGGTGGTTCATGTGGCACCTCCCAGGTGATTAGTTATAGAAAAGTTATTGTAAATGCATGAGAGAATCCCTAAAAGTCCTATGTGCTCTGCCCACCTCTATACCCTTCTCAAACCCCAGGAACCACACTGACCAATTAAAAAAAAATTTTTTTTATGTGATGAGAACATAGGTGTTGAATTTTTACTCAGGTATTATCTAGAAAGATGATTTATTTATTTATTTATGGCTGCGTTGGGTCTTCGTTGCTGCACGTGGGCTTTCTCTAGTTGCGGCGTGCGGGGGCTACTCTTCGTTTCGGTGCGTGGGTTTCTCATTGCGGTGGCTTCTCTTGTTGCAGAGCATGGGCTCCAGGTGTGCAGGCTTCAATAGTTGTGGCTCGTGGGCTCTAGAGCGCCAGCTCAGGAGTTGCGGCGCACTGGCTTAGTTGCTCTGCGGCATGTGGGATCTTCCCGGACCAGGGCTCGAACTCGTGTCCCCTGCATTGGCAGACAGATTCTTAACCACTGAGCCACCAGGAAAGTCCACATTTACCAGTTTTTAAATAACCAGTTTAGATCAGAGTTTGGCAGATGGCAGCCACAGACCAGTTCTACCCATGCCCATTCATGGGCCAGTTGTCTGTGGCTGCGTTCTTCCTGTGACAGCAGCATCCATCAGTTGTGTCAGAGAGCCTCAGGCCCTCAAAGTCTGAAATGTTTATTATCTGACTCATTACAGGAAAAAAATGATTGAGATTAATACTAATATTAATGCTTATTATAAATTGTCACCAACAAGAGAAAGTTGTGGACAGAAACAGGGGATCTGGGGCACATAATGGAAGAACACATTGCCTTGGCTGCTGTGGAGTGCGTGCTTTGATAGGGTTATATTTATGAGGTCAAATATCTGTACTGAACCCTGGCATCCGTGACAAGGAAGTGCATTCCAGTTTAGTAACACTGTCTAATTCTGGAATGAATCTCTGAAGTCCAACTCATAAAACAGTAAAAATAGAATGTCATTCCTATCTGATGAAGTGATGCCTATTAGGTTACGTGTCATAAATAAGAAGTGGAAGACATAGGTATGGTTTGACATCCAGTGTATATGTAGGACGGATAGAGAAACTCTCATGCATTCAGTCAAATATTAAATGTTTGTTAAGTTCCAGCCATTCTTTTTCTGTCTAAGGATAAAGTATTTACTTTTGTGGAACTTCTACATTACTGGAGAAGGGAGACTGGCCATACAAACATATGAATATGTAATCTATTGAGGGGTAATACATGTTATGAAGAAGCAAAGATCATGGTAGGCTGATAGAAGAATTACAGTGGGCACGCACTATTTTATACAAGTTGTTCAGAAAAAGCAGAGACTTGAAGAGAGGAGGGAGCAGGCCAAGCAGGTGTCTTTGTAAAGAGCATTACAGTTACGGGAACAGCAAGTGCAAATGTCCTGAGGTGGGTCATGGGTTTGGTGTGTCAGAGGAACAGTAGGAAGCCAGTGCGTGATTGGAAGAATGACTAACACGGTGGTCGGTGATGAGGTTCTTGTCGGCTACTGTAAAGAATCCAGAATTTTCTCTGAGTGGGAAAGAAACCATGAGAGCGTTTGAAGTTGAGGCGTGATCTAATAGACTTAGTTTTAACAAGGGGGCTCCAGCTGCTGCTTGGAGAAGGACCACAGGGGCGATTATGGAAGTAGGGGATCCAGTCAGGAGGTACTTACAACAGTCCAGAGCCCCCCCCCACCCCTCCCCGACTACCATATGTGACTTGTTGGAAAGTGGCAAAGGCAGTGGTGGGAAGTGAGCGTTCTGAATGTATTTTTAAGGTGCAAGTCTTCTAGAATTTCTGATGGATTAGATAAATGGGGTGTGACAGAAAGCGGAGTCCGGGATCTTGCCAAGGTTTCTGGCCTGAGCCCCGAGTTGAAGGAATTGGCATTTTCCGAGGCGTCAGAGATGAGAAGCAGGGCAAGGGACGATATCAAGAATTTATTTCGTTTCGTTTTAAAAACACTGGTATATAAGCTGTATTAAAAGGACAGTTTTCTTGGTGAGTGGTGTGGTTCTGTAGGTACCTATCTTACCTCGGATTCAATGTGCTATGCACCATTTGCAGAGTCTGAATCATACCATCAGGATACTGTGAGGATTATTAAGTGTTTTTCTAACGTGCGAAGATCAGACTATCTTTAAAAAAAAAATGGGGATATATAAATAATCGGTCAAAATACAGCTTTTCCCAGGGCTGTATTATTATTGAAATCTTTGTCTTGGGGACTTCCCTGGTGGTCCAGTGGTGAAGACTCTGCGCTTCTAATGCAGGGGGCACAGGTTTGATCCCTCGTTGGGGAACTAAGATCCCACATGCCACATGGTGCAGCTGGGGGAAAAAAAAAAAAAGAAATCTTTGTCTTTATCCAAAAAAGATTTCTTTTGTGTGTGTGAGTGTTTTAGGTAAAACTTACACATTTACACAGTTACATTTCCACAACTTTGCATGTTAACTACAGTTTCAGAAACAGAGACCTGGTTGGAATAAAGAAGAATTTATCAGGGGTTTGTTGAGACTGTAGCTGAGGAGACACAGATCCAAGAAGCACTTGAAGTATGCTCCGCTGGACCGCAAAATGGGGGAAGCTTATAAAAGGCAAAACCTGCAAGGTTACATAAATTGTCAAGAATTAGGATTGGAGCTGACAAGAAGAAAGGGTGCTTGTTAAGCAAGGATTGATTGAGGTTCAAAATGCTTACATAGTTGTGAAGCCGGGCTTGAGGGACTTTGAAACTAGGAGGTTGCAGCTAGCAGCTGCTAGCAGATATTGTTTCGAAAGCTGGTGTTATCCTTGAACTTGATACAGTTGAGAGAGTTCAGGATCTCAGTGATGTAGGAACTAGTCTGAAACCACACCCACAGTGGCCACCTGGCTCCATTTTAGCTGCCCGAACTGTAGTTTCTCCTTTTCAATTTTTAAATGACTTTAAATATATCAAGTGTAATAATTGTATATTTGGTGAATTCATTTAGCTCCTTTTAAACATTGATAATTGGCATGATGGTGGGTCCAAGTCCATTTCAATCTCTTGACCCCTGGGATCTGCAGCCAGGAAGGAAATGGTAGATGTGGTTCTTTGCTTTTGGTGGGTCACTCTTCTTCCTTCAGTCAAACTAGGAATTGTCTCTTCTTGTCCCCTCTCAGCTTAACGGGATCCAAAAGAGCATGCAAGTTGCTGTGGACTGTCCCCCATCCCCAAATATTATTTTTTATAGGTTGAATTAGGATGGCTGATGCACACTGTATTAGTATTATTTTAAGAGCTTTATGGAGGTACAATTTACATACCATGAATTGCACATATTTAATGTATATGATTTGATGGGTTTGGACGTATGCAAACACCTGTGATACTATCACCACAATCACGGTAATAGACACGTGCAGCATCGCCCAGAGTTTCCTTGTGCCCCCCTTTTTGTTACAAGAATACTTAACATGAATTTTACCCTTTTAACAAAGGTGAAGCATGCAATGCTGTATTGTTAACTCTGTGCTCTTTGTTTTACAACAGATCTCTGGAATGTATTCATTTAGCATAACTGAAGCTTTATTGAAGGTTACCTTTTTGACCTTGAAGTCCCTGGACACACCTTGATATAAGTAAAGCATCATACGACTAAGTGCTTTCATATAAGAACGCACTTGTCAATCTTGTTTTAATGAAACAGTAGTATATCTGTTTTGGAACATAGAGAATTGGTTTTAGGAGAGAGACACCATCTTGTTGTATATACTATCTTTGAACCAGACAAAATGCAGTGTTGGTTGAGGGCTGTGTGAGCATCATACAGAAGCAGTGACCGGGGGTCAAGGCAACCAGATCAATGTTAGCTCTGCTGTTAAGTTGCTGTGTCGTGTTTGGGAAGTCATTTTGCCTCTCTGAACCTCAGTTTCCTCATCATTGCCTCAGAAAATAATTGGGTTTTAATAAGTAGTCAGATTATAAGACCTCTAATATACTATGCTTCATTTCTAAAGCGCTGTTATTTCATGTTGAGGCTTTGACCCAGGAGAAAACTATTCTGACGGACTGCAGGCATCTCTAAGTCCCAAAGCAGGTCCTTAATCTCAAAGGATTCCCCAGGAGAAATGGTTTTCCACAAGAAGGACAAACCAAATTCGAAAACTGAGTAGCCACCTTTCACTGATGGTGGATCAGAGTGTCATATACATGTGCACAGGGTAGCACATACAGATGATGACTTCCCAGGAGGACTTCTGTTTACTTGCTTGTTTTTTTAATTCAAAGATGATTGAGAATTTCCTTTCCCTGTCTTATGACTCAATATGTGTTTCACTCTGAAATTTGTAATCTTTCTGTATGAAAGAGGTAGTGAACAGATGTTCTGGGGGATTTAATAATTATCTGGTTTACTGAGAGTAAGGCTATATTTTTTGCCTAAATTTAGAAGGGAGAATACAAATTTAGTATGAAGAGGTTTGGACTGAACCTGTCTCTAGGTGAAGCTGGTGTAGGTGAATACGAGGGCATGGCCTAGCCCTGTCCACCTATAGATACTCCCTGCCTCCCTAGTTGCATGATTTGAAATTCTCATAGCTTGATGAGATTACAAAGCAGGAGCATTGCCATGAGGAAGACTCCATGGAAACATATTTGCATTTCCTGAGCGTTGAAGGGCTAGGTTGGCTCCTGTTCTGGACTTCTCTTCACAGCATATTAACATGGGATGAATTTGGGAAATAAGCTAGCTCTCACCTCGTACACTTTATAGAGGAAAAAGGGATGAGATTCGGAGGAGTGTCAGTGGAAGGAGAATAGCATAGGGTAGTAAAGAAAAATATAATACTGGGGAGGTCAGGATCCTCAGATAAGGTGTGCTGCAAAGGGGAGAGAGACTGAGAAAAGTGTGTATATGTGGGCATGCTGAGAACTTAGCCTGCTTCCCAGCTTTGTCTCTGACATTCCTGATAATGGTCTTTGAATTACAGTTCCCCTAAGAGTATTATTCATTCATGCTCCTTGAGGAGAACAAGGATACCACACTTTTCACACCCAGATTTGTCTGACATGAGGAAAGTAAATCAAGCGTATTAGTGACACTGAGAAAAAAAATTCTAGTCTTAAAAGGAATTTAGAAATGGATAGAAATATAAACGTACATAACATACTCTCAAGGGGCCAATTCTCCCTGAACTAATTTATATTTTTATACAAATCAAAATACCAAAGGGATTTTTTTTTTTTTTTTTTGGCGGGGGGAGAATCTAGCCAAGCTAATTACATTGTTCATATGAGAAAATAAGCGTGTGATAGGACAGTTCTTCACACAGGTTCGGTATTAGGAGGGTGCAGAGTGAAGTCCTTGCGTGAGCCCTGATGTAGGGCGGTCAGTCCAGTGCTTGGACGTGTGAGCTTGGGAGGGAGATGGCCTAGGTTCATGTCCTGCCTTTGCCACTTATTGGATGTGGGATCTTAGGGAAATGATTTTGTATTTCTGGGTTTTGTTCTACTTTTTCATCTGGGTATTAAGGTAGTGTTTATCTCAAAGAATTAGTGTGGCGATTAAATGAGGTAACACATGCAAAATGCTTAAAGCAGCACGAGTTAGCAGCAGCCTCAGTCCCTCCACCAGCGCCCACTAGTGGAACAGAAGGGAAAGTCAGAAGTAGACCCAGATACCCATGGGGATTTAGTATATATTACTAAATATATTTATAATATAAATATAATATATTATTTATAATTTATTGTATATATAATTTATAATATATTATAAATATAATTTATAATTTATTACTAAATATATTACTATTGAAAGTCAAGGAAATCATTATTCAGTAAATAGTATTCAGGACACTGACTAGCTATCTGGAAACAAATGATAGACACTCTTTCCTTAAACTAAAAATAATTTCTGAGGAGTCAATTATTTAAATAATTAAAATAAAGACATATGTTTCCTTACGAAGTTAAACATACATTTACATTTGACTAAGGAATACAAATCTTAGGTTTTTCTACATCTTGGGTAAATACTTATGTCTACACTAGGGCTTGTGCACAAATGTTCATTGAAGCTTATTCCTGATAGTCCATACAGAAAACCGCACAAATGTCTAACAACAGGTGGATGGATGAACTAGTTATATGATGTATCCATACAACGCAATACTTCCCAACGCGAAAAGGAACAGTCTGCTGACCACACAGCAACATGGATGAATCTCAAAAGCACTATGTGAGCTAAGTGAGATAAAACAGGCACAGTGACTACCTTCTGTATGATTTCACTTATATGAAAATCTTTTTAGAAAAGGCAGAGTAAAGACAATGAAAGTAGGTCAGTGATTGGAGCTGGGGTTGGGAGGAGGAGAGTGAATGCAAAAAGGGAACTTTGGGGGGTAATAAAAATATTTTATATCTTGACTGTTGTGGTGATTCAACTGTATGCAATTGTCAAAATTCGTCCAATTGTATACAGGTGAACTGTATGCAAATTACATTGCCATCAAACTGATGATATTAAAATTCATCCACAGAAGATATGGCAGTTTTAAAACATGCCCCCAGTATTCTTTTACACTCCTCCCATCAAAAGATGTAGTCAGTATTCTTCTCCTTGCATCTGGGCTCTGTGATCGCTTGACCCATAGAGTATGACCTTAAGAAACTGGCAGCTCGTACTGTCTCTCTTTTGAGACCCTTGCTTTTTGGGAACTCTGCCTCCCAGCTGACATGGAGAAGTCTCATCCAGCAGGTAGAATCCGCTGTCAGATGTGTGAGTGCAGAAGCTTTTGAGATGAGTCTGGTTCCTGGCACTGTCTGACTGCAGTCATATGAGAGGTCCTGGGTGAGATTCATCAGATGAAGCCAGTCTCTAGAACCATGAGAGATGATAATAAAATGATGGTGGTGGTTTTAAGCTATTACGTTTTGGGGTGATTTATTATGTAGCATCAGATAACTGGAACAAAAGATCTGAAAGAAAACATAGGACATTGAAATAAATAACTCATGAAGGGGAGAAGCTTTTTATGCATGGTACAAAGTGGTTAAGCCATGGGAGAAAAGATTGATAGGTGCATCAATACAAATTATAAATTTTTCTACCATAAAGAAAGTATCAAAGGATAAACTGGGAAAAGTGCCTCATATGCAACATATAGTGTTTATTTTACTATGTCATGACCATTTACAAATCAATAAGAAAAACTAGCAACATTGTAGAAAATGGGCATAGCGCATAAATAGAAAAAGGATAAATCAATATAGCTTACACAAAGGTGGTCATCCTTATTTATAAGAAATACAAATCGCTGTTACAAAACAATACCATTTTACCCACAACATTGGTGAAGGTAAAAAGATTATTCAAATTATTAAAATTGTGAAGTAGTTCTCCGGTATATTCTTCTTGGGTGTGTAAATGGACTCAATCCCCTTGGAGGGCAATTTAATTTTATCAATTAAAATTTAAAAGAGAACTTTTGTGTTAGGTAAATAATAGTGGTTTCACTAAACAGAGGTTTAATTTTTACTCAATGCATCAGGTTTGGGTTGGAGATTGTGTGCCACACAGTCATTAAAGGATCCAGGGTTTCTCCTTCCAGAGTCTTTGTAATACTGTAGGATTTCAAGGCCTTCACTGGATGGTCCGCATCTGGCTGTTAGAAGATGGAAGAGAGAAGCATTGTGGGTAGAGAGTTTGTGGCTAGACTTAGAAGTGGCATATATATTTGTGTGTGTGACTCTGTGTGTGTGTGTGTGTGTGTGTATGCACGCACATGCGCTGTATTGCCTAACTTATGCTGGTGAGATGCTGGTTTGGTGCTTTTTAGGAGGATTCACTGAAAATGATCAAGTAAAGTGCATTTGGGAATTGGATCTAGAGATTGAACATTATACAGAGTTTTTTATTCCTTTCAACCAACCCTGTCAGGTCTTCTTTCTGAATTTCTTTTACATTACTGGGCAACTTTTAAAAGATGTCCTGACTCTCAGAAATCTGCTTCAACTACTTCTGCGATTTGGAAGCTTTGCATTTTTAAATAAAAAGGCACAGTAAAATATTACTCTCATGTGTGTTAGGAGAAATAAGGAGGGAAAAATCACAAATGATTTAAGAATAAGTATTAATATTTCAGGCCAACGTATTTCAGGCCAACATCTTTCATGGAATAAAAACTGCTTGTACATCTCTGGTTCTTCATGGTTCTCAATAAATGAGTGGAAAGGTACATTTAGATTTCATTTGTTTCCATAACCGATTTTTTGGATCATTGTTAGTAAAACGTATTTTGATATCTGTCTCCTAAGAATCCTCTTAATAAGAGACACAAGGGTCATATCGTTAAGTTTTTGTCTGTATTTATTTAAATCAAGAGCTAAAATTGGTAACGAGACAGGTTTAAAAAAATTACATCTTCCCAATTATATTAAAGAAGGCAATCAGGAAAAGTAGATCTGAAGCATCCTTAGTCAAACATAATTAGGAGCGCTGGTATAAAATATTTCTCGCTCTTCTCTTCAGTAATACCTGTGCTCCAGTTAAACAGATTTTTACCCACTTTCCATGCTGTCACGTGCGCTCTCATCTTCGTGGCTGTGAATGTGAATGTTCTTCCTCATATTTTGCACCAGAAAAATAGAACTGCTACTCATTAGCCAACGGCCGGGTCAACTGTTATTTCCTCTGTAAAATCATTGCTATTCCATCATACCGATTGTTTTCAGAAATTAAAAAAAAAAATACAAGAGGATTTTACTAATGAGAGCATCTTACAAATTTTCAAAATAAATACTATTATTTTTCTCCTGCTCAAGTAGAACCTGCATTTGTCACCTTACTTTAGATCTTGTGACTCCTATGATACTCACCCCTTATTAAACAGCCTGAACCCGCATAGGGTTGGATTAGTCTCTTTTCCCTCCTGGTCTACCATTAGCATCCCAGGTTGCCTTAATGCACCCAGCATGTGGGTTATGGTGAAGGTATGCAACTCTACAGAAAAGTTTTCTTTCATCCTTGAAATATTAATAAGAAATCAGTTCTACTCAGTACAAAAAACTATAAAATAGTGATTCCCAACTAAGGCAGTTAATAATTGCAGTCTGCTATACCAGGACATGTGTCCCGAGTTGTCAGGTACCAAGGTAAGAACCAGGATGGAGGAAGCAGAGAACTTTGGGCAAGAAGTCGTAATAGAGAAGACCATGCTGATGGGCAGAGCGAAGTGTAAGCTTTAATATCTGTCCATAAGGTTGACAACTGAGATGGTTGGCAGAGTAATAGGACCGTGCAGCGTGACGATATAATTTATCAACAAAACCAGGACACTTGAGGGTGGAGTGCTGTTAATAAATACACCAGGGTTATAGGCATCAATTAGGACCTCTGAGGCAAACCAGTCCCAGATGAGTGTGTGGTCATCATAAATTAGGTAGAAAGTGGAAGAACTAGACAACAGGTAGAATCCATTTTACCTCAAGCCAAAGTTCATGGGAAAATTTTCAGAGCAAAGTGGGGAAGTGAAAGAGCGAAGTGGGGAAGAGAAACCGGGAAGCAAGGACAGTCAGTTATAAAACAAAGAGCTTGATTCCAGCATAGTCTGTAACTGGAGTTCAATCCCCGGAGAAAAGTTTGTAAAATGGAACACAACATATGCACCAGAATTATCCTACCTGTGAGGTGAGGGAGTGGGTATTTTGACACCAATTCTTCAGAGTCATTGAGGGCTGCTTCTGGAGGTGCATTCTTTGGTGTCTGTTGGCAGCTTTCTGAGGATCTGAGAAGAAAAGCTTGCAGGAACAGAGGTGCAGGTACTGGCAGCTGGACATCTATGGGAGGGTTAGGGGCAAGGCCCCCATGTCAATCAACTACATATTGCTATGGTCCTGGTCTAAAATTAAGTGGCCATGATGGTTAGTTTTAGCTTGGGAAAGATAAGCTAAGCTAGGCATTC
The DNA here is from genome assembly GCF_011762595.2 of Tursiops truncatus. Taxonomy (NCBI): domain Eukaryota; kingdom Metazoa; phylum Chordata; class Mammalia; order Artiodactyla; family Delphinidae; genus Tursiops; species Tursiops truncatus. The sequence goes on along the minus strand of NC_047034.1, from coordinate 8,276,994 downwards.
TCTTCTAATCATTTCTGATTATTCAGTATCTTTGTGAAGAAGCAATTTGTGCTGAATGGTGCTTGTTGGATAGTTTTGTCCCAGATTGAGGAGAGTTTAAAATAGACTGTAAATATTTAAACATATTTCAGAGGTTTTAAATTCAAATCTCATTCTCTAATTGAATATGAGGCAGTTTTCTCAGGTGGTTCTTTACAGTGTTAAAAAAAAATACTAGTTTTATGTAGAACCAATGGCTGAGAATCATTGGAAGAAAATATAACAACTGTCTCAAAATTCCCACACTTTGAGGGGAATAGGTAGGTGGTTGGTTGAGAAGCTAGTCTCTTACATTTCCAAACTGATAACCTGTTTAATTCTGAGACTACTGTAGTGATCATGTGTGTATACATTTGTCCAGACTCAGAAAATTGTATACATTAAATATGTGCCGTTTTTTGGTATATTAATTATACTTCAATAAAGCTGTAAAGAAGAAAAGAATTTAGACATTTTCTTTACTGTAGAGAAAGGTTTTGAGCAAAATTCTGTAGATGGTCCTTTCCAGTATGGTGTATTTAACGTTGTTATAATTTGTGAGGCTAATTTTTTCCCGTGTAATTTTTAAATTAAAATATTCCACTGAGTGGAATAAGTAAAGTTAGAAATCGCTGTGTACTTTTTATGTTTGCTGATTTTCATACCTATCCCTTTAGCACCAGGGGGCAGTGGTGTGGGGCTTAGAAGGGTGTGGGGTGGATCTGATTAGGGAGACCTGGGGTCAGGGACCCAGCACAGTGAGAACGTGAAGGGCAGTGAGGACTTCGCTTTTGGAACTGAGAATCCAGACATGTGGGTGGAGCCTGAGTTCCAAGGACCATGGGGAGGGGGTAATATAGAATATGTGACTGGACAGACAGACATCAGTACCAGGTATATGCAGCAAAGGCAGAATATATAATGTGTAGAGGTCCGGGTTTGTGTTTGACGGTAGGTAGGACTCCAGCCTCAGAACTAGGATTCAGAGTCAGTCTCTTGGCCAAGGCATAGAGTTGGGAAGAAAGTAAAAGCAACTCATAAACCCATTTCTGTAAAGAGCAGTTCTTTGGAGCTGGGTATGAGACATCATGATGGGAAACCATCCATAAAGCTGGATGTTGGCTCAGGAGTCTGGCAGGGACCCAGTGACCAGGATGGGAGCCCTCAGAAATGTCAGGAAGAGCAAAGGTGAGTGGATATTGACTCATTTTAGACCTCTCAGTATCCAGAGCTAAGGGTAGAGGTAAGTCTGCCTTTGTGGCTTATGTTCCAGCTGAGTGTGGAAGAGAAGTATAGCAGCAGGGAGGCAGCCACATCAGTAGATTTGGTTTTAAAATAATTGCTTGAAACAGTGTTGCCCAAGGATGTTTCATGAATCACTATTTCTGTGAGTTTCTCTCTGAAATGAGAGCTTCATTCCTACAGTCAGGCTGGGAAACGCTAGTTACCTCTTCCCTTTCTTGAAGAATCACGATGGACGTTAACAGGTTAAAAACTCTGAGAATTCCCGTAGTAAAGATTTTTCCGCCTGGCACCTATTACTGTCCCATGGAACCAAACTTCTGTGTAATGCACATTGAGAGTGGCTGGATAGAGGACCCTCTTTGAGGCAGCAGTCAATAAAGGCAGGAAGTAGCTTTGTAAAGTTTTGTGGAGACTTACATGGGTGAGAGCTAGAAACACTCTTCCAATTGCATCTTGAAGAAATAGAGAATTTGGTAAGAGTCTTTTGAGAGAGGAAAACAGAATTTGGTTCAGACTAGCTTCTGAGTATGTCATTAAGATAAAGGCTGTTGAGAGGTGAAGGGCATCCTTGCTTTATTCATTTGTGAACAGCAATCAGGAAAGAGAAGATACCAGCTTGATTGTGTTGGTTTGGCTCTAATTGGGAGATGAACAGGACTGGAGGAAGGCAGGTGTTTCTGGTGCTTCCGTTTCAGCATTTCACCTCTTATCCCTAGTGAGAACCAATCTTCATATGGACTGGGCTGAACACCTGAAGGAGACAGTAACCAAAAGGGAGCCTGTGTTGGCGGTGGGAGTTGAGGCAGCTGGAGGCCCAGATCAGAGAGCATTCTCCGTTAGTGGCATTTAGAAGACACAGCTAAGCCTTTAACATTGGATATCACATATTCAGCTCATATTTTCTAGCAGTAATCTAACGTTAAATATTAATATATAGGTTGTTGCTGTTCAAATATTATTTAAAATCCATGTTTCTTAGAAGCATACAGCTAAAAGAATTGTTTCTGATTCATGGTATCACTGGTGTGCCATGTGAGACATAAATTTTTTGGTTTGACTGAATTCGTTATTTTTTTTGTCTGATGTTAAGTTGTATTATTTTGAAGATTCATTCTGCTTCAATTTATCTGACTTTCATCAAGAAATATAAAAATATGCGTCTTCAAAATTTCATAGTTGATCAGGAGGCTACCATACAAGTATATATCGTGAGTTTGTGTATGTCTATTAACTAGATATTTATATTTAAAGCAATCTCTCCATCTGTTTATTTACAAAATGAGAGGTTATGTTAAAATTTATTTTGACTAGGGGAAATCTCTCTATTTGTATTTTTATACCATAAAAATGATTTTGCTCTATATTTATACAAGTATTTATAAATGGTCTGTTATATTATTTATATCTTGCCCTGATTTTTTTTTTTTTGCTTGTTTTGTTTTTGTGGTACTTGGGCCTCTCACTGCTGTGGCCTCTCCTGTTGCAGAGCACAGGCTCCGGATGCGCAGGCCCAGTGGCCATGGCTCACGGGCCCAGCCGCTCTGCGGCACGTGGGATCTTCCCGGACCGGGGCACGAACCCGTGTCCCCTGCATCGGCAGGCGGGCTCTCAACCACTGCGCCACCAGGGAAGCCCTTGGCCTGATTTTGATAAAGGCGTTTGTAATTATACATATGTGGACCTTATGTATACCAGGTATAGGTTAAGATATGTATTTAAACTCTGTTAGGTAATTTACAGGTTTTATAATGTAAAAAGAAAAGCATCTGATTCACCTAATTTATTTTGATAAACAGCGTATTTTTTGCATATTTAAAATTAAATTAACCATTAAATGATTCCAGTGAGAAGCTGCTCCTTTATTTAGTAAGGTTTCAAAAATCTTCATGAGAGAAAAGTAGTTGACTTTTGTGCCAGTATCTGAGCTATAATTCAAGGAGATTGTTCCGTAACTCAGAAGTCATTCCTGCTTTAAACACAGTTCCAAAATACATATTAAAGTGACTATCTTTAAGATCTAATGACTAAATGCGACCGAGGTTTGCAGGATTTGTACTGTCTTTTATGTACTTCTATTCTTTTTTTTTTTTTTGCGGTACGCGGGCCTCTCACTGCTGTGGCCTCTCCCGTTTCGGAGCACAGGCTCCGGACGCACAGGCTCAGCGGCCATGGCTCACGGGCCCAGCCGCTCCGCGGCATGTGGGATCTTCCCGGACCGGGGCATGAACCCGTGTCCCCTGCATCGGCAGGCGGACTCTCAACCACTGCGCCACCAGGGAAGCCCTGTACTTCTATTCTTTACGTCCTTTCATTTTTCAGTGCAAACAGACAAACTGGACCACTCTGCTATTACAGAATAAAATAAAGGGATCTAGAACCAAAAAATATCTTTAGCTGAGAACTTTAAACCTTTCAGCAAATGTTAATTAACTGTACCTCCTACCAACCCTGTGATTAGTCACAGAAACTATATTAGAATACCGATTTATGGGGAGTAAAACTGAATAAACAATTCAGTTTTCATTTTTTTCTTTATTTCAGAAAGAAAAAAAATCCAGTTCATAGCTTCTCTGGCTGTAAATATTTTCAGATACGTGAAATACAATCGTACTTAGTTAAGGCACTGAATTCCAAATCTATGCTGCTCTTTGCATAAGGTGCTTTTATAATAGTTTATATTCAAAAAGTTACATTTTATTAAAAAATGTTGTGGAATCCCTATTACAGGTAAAACGATCTATTTGATAATGTGGAAGCTTTAACCATCAGTCAGCTCTGCTTTCAAATGGTTTACAGTCTGGAAGCAGAGGGTGGCAGTGGTTTTGAGCAAGGTTGAAACATGGGACAAGGAAAGCACAAGGCAGTATTTTTCTGCACCTAATGTAGATTGGAATGCATTTTTAAGGTTAACTTAATATATGTCCTGCAAACAGACTGTACCTTCTTTTTTTTTTTTTATTCCCCTGTGCTATACAGTAGTTTCTCATTAGTTATCTGTTTTGTACATAGTAGTGTATATATGTCAGTCCCAATCTCCCAGTCCATCCCCACCCCCCACCCTGCTTGGTATCCTTATGTTTATTCTCTATGTCTGTGTCTCCATTTCTGCTTTGCAAATAGGTTCATCTGTACCATTTTTCCAGATCCCATATATGTGTGTTAATATATGATATTTGTTTTTCTCTTTCTGACTTATTTCACTCTGTATGACAGACAAATACTGGTTGATTCCACTCATACGAGGTACCTAGAATAGTCAAATTCATAGAGTCAGGATGTACGTTGGTCAGTGCCAGGGACTGGGGATGGGGGGCAGTGGGGAGGGGGAATTGGGAGTTAGTGTTTTATGGGGACAGAGTTTCAGTTTAGGAAGGTGAAAAATTTGGGAGATGCATGATGGTGAGAGTTGCACAACAATGTGAATGTACTTAGTGCCACTGAACTGTACAGTTAAATATGGTTAAAATAGTATGTTTTATATTATGTGACTTTTACCACAATAAAAAAAAAATTAAAAAAACAAAAACACAAGGCAGAAGGTGGGTTGCATTGAGGTAGAAAATATCTTCATCAGGCAGTAGGGCATGAAATATGCTTCTTAGAGAGTTGGGCAACTGGTGCAGTTCAGACGTCAGACGTGGCAATGTTTGAAAAGGTACAGATGAAAGCCGCACAGTGTGGAAAAAGAAGAAGCAACAGAGGGTGCTCAGAGGTTTAAAGAACAAAAGCTAGACGGAGAGCAGAAGGGATTTAGCGATGACGGGAGCAGAGAGAGAGAGAGACAAAAGGAGAGAAGGAGAGAAGGAGAGACAGTAATCAGCTGTCATGTGGTTTACATTTTTGCTGAGAGAATGTTAGAATTTTCTGATTTGCATTATGTTATCTGATTTCCTCACTACTCCCACTTCAAGAAAAGACGTTGTGGGCTTCCCTGGTGGCACAGTGGTTAAGAACCCACCTGCCAGTGCAGGGGACACGGGTTCGAGCCCTGGCCCAGGAAGATCCCACATGCCTCGGAGCAACTGAGCCCGTGCGCCACAACTGCTGAGCCTGCGCTCTAGAGCCCGCGAGCCACAACTACTGAGCCCACGTGCCACAACTACTGAAGCCCGCGTGCCTAGAGCCCTTGCTCCACAAGAGAAGCCACCGCAGTGAGAAGCCTGTGCACAGCAATGAAGAACCAAAGCAGCCAAAAGTAAATAAATAAAAGAAATAAATTTTTAAAAAAAAGAAAAGAAAAAAAGAAGAGTCGCAGTAAAGTAAGATCAGTCCCCTTGCCTTCTGTTGTTGTTGGGTTGGAGAGTGTTTGTTTTATGTTTTTTTTTTTTTTTATGACGCTGTCTAGGCTGAGACAGGCCAGGCCTTTAATGAGACACACTGTGAGCATTTTATGAGTTTGTAAACCCAGAAAGCCAAAGAAACTTTTGATGAAGTTTTAGGCTGGAAATTAGGTTTTCCTTCAGCCTCCAAAGCCTCCCCATGCTGGAAGAAGTAGGAGGACTTCTGAAATGGGAGGGGGAGAGGATGAAAGTCATGCTTAAGTGGTTCAGGGTTTTTTGCCTATTCCCCTGGGGAGGGGACCACAACTGTGGGTCAGTTAATGAAACATTAGAGCATCTGATGGGCGTCTCATTCCGCAGGAGATGAGACAGTCTTGTGGAGAGTATAATATAGGCAGAAACAAGGGGAAAAAAAGAGAGTTTTCATTAGAATATTCCACTGAAATGTAATAGAGGAAGGAAAGTCTCAGAATTGGAAAAGATGCCAGAAAGTTAGTGAAAGTCTCCAGTGTCCATCACTTAGGAGTTCTGTGACCTCAAAGACACAGAGAGCTTTCATTCTGTGCCAGAATGCCTGATGGTCCAAGAAATCGTATAGGACAACATAGAGAGAGAATTTGGTGAGGGATAAGGGTAGAATTAAAATGCAAGGGATAGCAGTGTGACAAACATTGACTGTGGACAGGGGTAGGCATGTTTCTCCTCCCCTACTTTAGGACTCCAGGGGTTCAGCTTTGGATTGCGTCAATGGCTATTGGCTGAATATAGGAAATAGAAAGAGAGAGAGAGGGAGGGAGGGAGGGAGAGAGAGAGAGAGAGAGAGAGCGAGCACCAGAGAGAGAGAGAGAGAGAGAGAGAGAGCGCGCGAGCACGGGAGCGAGCGAGAGAGAGAGAGAGAGAGAGAGAGAGAGAGAGAGAGAGAGAGAGAGAGAGAGAGAGACAGACAGAGAGACAGAGAGAGACAGAGAGAGAGAGCGCGAGAGCGCGAGAGCAAGGGAGAGGGAGGGAGGGAGAGGGAGAGAGGTTCTTGAGCACTGCAAATGAGAATAACAGTACCACCATTTAGAAAGCATGGAATACAAGAATAGGAACAGTTTTGTTGAGGAGTGATGATTTTTTTATATTGAATAGGTTGCTTTTGAAATTCTGGTTGACCTTCAAGGGGGATCTCTCCAGCAAGTAGAATTTGGAAATCAATGAAAAAAAATTAAAGTTAGAAATTTCATAAATGAGATATTTAGCTAATATAGGGTAAGATCAACACAGCAGGGACTGAAGGACACAAGTAGAGGAGATTTAATGTTAAAACCTTGGGAAGAGCTGCCTTATGAAGGGGGGCAGAGGAAGGGCTGCTGCTGAGAAGAGTGGTTTAGAGATGAGAGGGAAGCAGGGCGAGGTCAGTGGCCAATAAAGAACAGAATATTGAGGACTATGGAATAATCACCAGTGTTACACACACCCTCTCCCCAAGGGAACGAACTCATAGGAAGCCTATCTAATTGCTGCATGGAGATCAGCATTGCGTGTCTCTTGGAGATGTGTTCAGCTCCTTCAGGCCCACATGTTCCTCCTTCCAGTCCGGCCACCTATGAACGCACAACCAAGTTGTCGATCTCCCTCACCCCCATCTGGTGGTAGAGCAGAGACAGACTCCCATACTAAAAACTCCCATTTGGAAGGAAGAGAGTGGAAGACGCATAGCATTCACTTATCGATCACAGTGATGAAATTCTACCGGGCAGGTATTCTGAGATCCCCCTCTGCTGGCTGGGGAAGGAATCCAATAAGATCATGATTCTGCTTTCTTGAAGTTCAGAAGTTTAGAGGTAAAGAAATAAAATCTTCATTATTCACAGGTGATGTGGTGACATGTATAGAAAGTTTGAAAGAATCTATAAAGTCATGGGAATAATAGATGGATTTAGCAAAATTGCTAGAAATTAGATTAATAACATAAAATTAATTCTGCTTCCATGTCAGTAAAATATTGCAAATGGAAAGGTTTTTTAAAGAGATACCGTTTACAGTAACATAAACAATTCAAATACCTAGAAACAAAACTAATGAAAATGAAGCTACAAAACATGAGAAAAACTAAAGAAGATTTAGGCAGATTGCAAGAAATGCTGTGTTCATAGATTGGAAGACCAAGTAATGTAAATGTGCCAGTTCTCCACGACTTGATCTATAAATTATGCCATCATAGTAAAAATCCCTATAGGACTTGTGTGTGTTTGTGTGAACACTTAATAAGCTAATTTTACAATTGTATGAAAATTCAGAGCACAACAATAGACAAGGCAATCTTTAAAAGAAGAGTGAAGCTGGAATATTGACCAGGTATTGAGACATTGTAAACCTATAGTAATTAGGATAGTATAGTATTGTTAAAGATACGTAAGTGAATGTAGCAGAGTAGAAAATTTAGAAACAGACTCCCAAGAAGGCGGATTTGATTTATGAAAAGATGGCACTGGTGTGTGGTGAGGGAAAGGATGGTCTTCTCAACAAACGGTGCTACATCATCCAAATATCCATGTGAAACATTATTTTAACCAGACATGAAAATCAATTCGAGATAGATTGTGAATTTAATATGAAAGGTAAAACAAGAGAGCTGTACCAAAATGTTCATTGCAGCTCTATTTACAATAGCCCGGAGATGGAAACAACCTAAGTGCCCATCATCGGATGAATGGCTAAAGAAGATGTGGCACATATATACAATGGAATATTACTCAGCCATAAAAAGAAACGAAATTGAGCTATTTGTAATGAGGTGGATAGACCTAGAGTCTGTCATACAGAGTGAAGTAAGCCAGAAAGAAAAAGACAAATACCGTATGCTAGCACATATATATGGAATTTGAGAAAAAGGGATGTCATGGAGAGCCTAGGGGTGGGATGGGAGTGGAGATGCAGACCTGCTGGAGAACAGACTTGGGGATATGGGGAGGGGGAAGGGTGAGCTGTGACGGGGCAAGAGAGAGTCATGGGCATATACACACTAACAAATGTAGTAAGGTAGATAGCTAGTGGGAAGCAGCCTCATGGCACAGGGATATTGGCTCGGTGCTTTGTGACAGCCTGGAGGGGTGGGATGGGGAGGACGGGAGGGAGGGAGGGAGACGCAGGAGGGAAGACATATGGGAACATATGTGTGTGTGTAACTGATTCACTTTGTTATAAGGCAGAAACTAGCACACCATTGTAAAGCAATTATACCCCAATAAAGATGTTAAAAAAAAAAAGCTGTAAGAAGACGACTTCGGTAAATATCTTCACGATCTTGTCATTAGCAAACATTCTTAACTAGTGTGCGAAAAAGACCTATGAAGAGCAAATAAATTGGACTACATTAAAATGTAACACTTATTTTCAACAAAAGACACTTTTAAAAGAGTGTTGCAGGGGGAAGCCACAGAGTAGGAGGAGGTATTTGTAACACATATAACTGACAAAGGATTCTTATCCAGAATATATAAAATACTCCTAGAAATCAATAAGAAAAATGCTGTAAGCCCAAGAGAAAAATGGGCAAAAATCTTCAACCACTGTAAAAAAAAAAAAAAAAAAAAGGATAACCAAATGGCCAACAAATACATGAAAGGGCACACAACTTCATTAGTCATTAGGAAAGTGCAGATTAAAACGGCATGGAGATAATACTCCACATTCGGTAGAATGGGGAAGAAAGAATATACCAAGTCTTAGCAAGGATGGGGAAGAATCATCATACACTGTTGTAAATTGCTCTAATCACACTGGAAAACTGTCTGGCACCCTCTCCTACAGCTGACCATATGCATACCCTGTGACCAGTGGTTTTCCTTATAATTGTATACTTAAGAGAAGTGTGTGTGTGTTCACCAAAAGCCAGGCATTATAATGTTTCTAGCAGCACTGTTCAAACTGGAAGTTACCCAGATGCCTATGAACACTAAAATGGATCAATCATTTTTAATATATTCATAGAATGAAATCTTCAGCGCTGACAATGAACAACTATTGCAGCACATGACCACGTTATTGTATCTCAGAAATGTAATATTGAGGATACCAAAAGGTAAATAGTATAGGATACCTTTTAATCAAATGCGAAAATTGGCAAAATTAATTAGTGGTGTTGGACTTGGGGATACAAGGTACTCGAGAGGAAGCGTGAGAAGGAATGTGGGAGCTGGAAGGGTGGAGGTGCAGAGTGGGTTCTTTTGTGCTGCTGTTTTATTTCATTGATCTGTGCTCTGGTTCTGTGAGTGGGTTTGGTTTGTGAAAATCCATTAATCTCTATACTTAGGATGGGTATAATTTTCTCTATTTAGGTTTCACTTCAATAAAAAGTTATTATGTGATTCCCAGCAAGATAAGTGTAGCAGAAGTAGGAAACTGCACATAGAAAGAAAATCCTGGTTACCTTCTAAAATAGTGGTAGGAAACACGTATTCATATTCATGCCTTCATTGCTTAATAAAAACAAACACATTGAGTGAATGCCATTACGATTCTTTCCCTCCCCCTCTGGGATTGTTTAGTAACATTTATATGCAAATACCTGGACACAAAAGCAGGGATGGGAGCATTCAAAAATGTGACTCAAAAATTATTTTTGTTTTTTAGGCTCAGGTTGACATATACATTCATTATGGACTGAATGCGCCCCCCCCCCCGAATTCATATGTTGAAGCCCTAACCCCCAATTGGATGGTATTAGGAGATGGGCTTTGGGGAGATAATTAGGGTTAGTTTAGGTCGTGACAGTGAGGCCCTCGTGAGGGGATGAGCAGCCTCATAAGAAGGGGGAGATCTCTCATTCTCTCCCTTCTGTGTGAAGACACAGCAAGAAGGTGGCCAGCCACAAGTCAGGAAGAGAGCTCTCGCCAGAACCTGATGACACTGGCTCCCTGATCTCAGACGTCAGCCTCTAGAACCATGAGAAATAAATATTTATTGTTTGAGCCCCTCCCAGTCCATGGGACTTTGTTATGGGAGCCTGAGCTGACTAGGACACATTTTACTAAAGGCTTTAATGAAAATACTAGTTCATGGACTAGTTAATGATTAGAGATGGAGGATTAAAATGTGAATTAAAATTTTCTATGGGCAGTGAATGGCGTTAACTGAAAAATTTGCCTCAAATTTACGAACTTTCAGTGGCAGCACTGATTCAATACATTAGCCCTGTGTAGACACAGTCATTAGATATTGCCATGTTTCCAAAACCCATAATTGCTAACGTTACTTACAGTCATCCTGTGATATTCTTGGTGGATAATTATTCATCTTCAGGACCTGTGGGGTTCCTAGGTTTCTGCCTAGAAACTCAATTTACTTAGGTCCTGGGCTTTCCCCACTGGGGCAGAGGAGGTACTTGTGGGCATGCATTTGGGGGTATCACTAAATGGCCTGGTGCCTGAATTGAGATCACATCAGGAAGGATTGCCATGTTTCATCTACACCATTGTATCTTCTTGAGGAAATCTGTTTTCTAGAACCATAGGAAACTTAGTGTACTAGGTTCCTTCTTCAAATCAAAAGAGATGGTTTGGCAAGTAATGAAAACATGAGCTTACTTCTTTAATGAAATGCTAGAAGTGGTGAGCAACTTCTTTAAAAGAGCTGTTCCTTGATGGATGCATTAGGTATTGTCTTAAAAATGTTCAGCAGAAACTTAACCATAAACTGCTCTCTAGAGATGCAAATTGCCTGGGGTGTTCAATTGCCAATTGGGTTTGAAGCCATTTGCAGCTGCAAGGGAGCATGGAGACGCCAAGTAAATCTGCTCATCTCTGCTTCCACTGAACACTGTCCAGGATGCTGTGATGCCTGCAGGTCTCCCAAGGAGCAGATAACGCAGTGTTCGTCTACAGACCCAGTTTTGTCTGATGACCTCCGGGTCTCTCGGCTGTCCTGTCATTTTATTAGAAGGGCTGGGAATTGGCCATCTTGACCTATTTAACATCCAGGGGCTGGGAAGAGCTTATTACTCTCTCATTACACCTCTCTCTGAAGAGAGGAATCAACATTCTCAGAAGAAAACCTTATTGTCTTGGAAGCTCATGACTGATTTATAATTATTCATGCAAGAATACCTAACAGTGGACACTGTGCATCAGACACTATGGGTTTTAAATCTTATATAATTCTCCTCTAAATCCTAAAGGTTAGTTAGTATTATTATGTCAATTTTACAGAGGAAAGGATGGAAACAGAGGGGTTAGGAAGCATATAGTGTGGTGTAGCTAATAAGTGGGATTTCTGTCCAAGAGACCTGTCCCCGCCCCATTGTGGTCCATGTCCTATGTGGTGCCTTTATTTATTTATTTATTTTTTAACATCTTTATTGGAGTCTAATTGCTTTACAGTGGTGTGTTAGTTTCTGCTTTATAACAAAGTGAATCAGCTATGTGTATAAAAAGTGAATCTCCCCCCTTTGCGTCTCCCTCCCACCCTCCCTATCCCACCCCTCTAGGTGGTCACAAAGCACCGAGCTGATCTCCCTGTGCTATGCGGCTGCTTCCCACCAGCTGTCGGTTTTACATTTGCTAGTGTATATCTGTCCATGCCACTCTGTCCTATGTGGTGCCTTTAGGTGGTGCCCTGGCCTTCAGTTTCCCACATTTGACCCTAAACGCAGAAGTCCCCACATTTGGCCCTAAACGCAGAAGATAGCATCACAGACACATTTCTGCTTTTACGATACAAGTCAGGTTATACATGTTCTAAAAATCCAGAATAATGTTTAGAAAGAGGAAGGCCCAGTTCAACATGCGGGCAGTGTCTTCTGTGGAGAAGGCTCAGATTGTTCTTGGATTTCATGTCCACCTTTGATAACCCTTGAATCACAGCCTACACAGCTCTGTAAGCTCTAATGTTTAAAATTGTCCTAAATTCAGCAAGAATTACTGTTTAAATTAACCTTTTTTGCTTCTCTTACGGCTTGGATTTCTAGCACACTGCAGAAAACTAATTAATTAAATTAATTAATTAAATCAAGCAGCTCCCATTCCCTATTTGCTATCCTTCTCTAAGGAAATCATCTTTTCTCTCTAGGTGCAAAAGATAACTTTCTCTTTTTCTTTTAAGAAAGAAACTAGTTCAGTTTCCTCCTCCTTTGTAGCTTTGCTATTAGGGAAGCCTTGTTTGATTAGTTACGTCCTCCTGCTGAATCATTTCGATGTGTCTGTGCCTTGGTTAGCTCCCAGACCTGACAGCCTCATTAGCTTCTGATGGTCTGCTCTCTTGAACGTGGCTACCGTCAGCTCCCTGTTGGCATTCAAATCACTTTTAGCCATAAAAGCCTGTCCAGTATACACAGACCCTCCTGCAGGGCTCTGATTTTTCAGAAACTACTTTCATAGCCTGTGGGAGTGGCACACACAACAGTTAACACGACCCAAAATGAACCTTCAGTTGGGCTTTCTCTTCCTTGTCTCTTTCCATGTCTCTTTCCGTTTCCCTCATTTTTTGCCCCCTTCCCTCCACCTTCCCTCCTTCCATCTCTCCTTTCCCCTTTCCTTCTCCCCCCTTTCCTTCTCTCCCCCTCTTTTTTTCTCTCTCTTTCATCGTAATAACCATAGATATTGATGTGTTCAATAGGTCAATTAATATTAACTTAATATTTGCTATTTGGAGGCAACATAGCCACAGCAAGTCGTGCTGATTTTTCTCCCCATCATCAATTCACTCTTCTTTCCTACCTCTTTCTTAACAGAGCCCTGATTTTGTTCATGTATTTCCCCTTCTCCACACTATTAGAGGAAGTTTGCTCAGTCCCCACCCCTGAGAGTGTTGGCTACTTTGGGGCTTATGGCAATCAAGATTGACCCCATTTTCCTTGCAGTTATTTAAGGCATTGGCCAATGAAACAGTAGTGGAAGGCTGCTGGGGAATTTCTGGGGAATGCTTTTTCACTGCTGAGAAGTCCGTGTTTTTTTGAATGTTACCGTGTCTGGAGCTTGGGTTGGGTATATTTATGGGTATATTTGATTTATGGGAGCAAGTAGCCTGAGAACTAAGCTAACCCACTGAGAAAGACAGGGTAGAAAGATGACAGTACCTCATCCCGGGTGGCATCACTGAGCCCCAGAATTAACCAGTCCTGGAGTCATCACACTTCTGAACTCTTTGTTACTTGAAGTAGTAAAGTCCCTTTTTATTTAAACTCCTTTGAGTTTGTGTGTCTGTCACTTGATGGGGAAAGCCATCTGGTGCGATATTCCACTGTTCCTTCTGGTGTGGACAGTCACGTACTCTTTTAGACCTCCACTTCCCTCATCTGTGTTTCCTTAAAGTTTGTTGGAAGGATTAAATAACAAAGTAATAATAATGAACGTGTATTGAGCCCTTACTGTGCATAGAACTGTGCTGGACGCTTTATATGTTTGAATATTTCATGGGCCTGCAAAGGCCTAGAACTGTGTCTGGCATCTATTCCATGAAGGAAAGTAGTTTTCCCTTCTTTTTTTGCCATTCATTAATGTATTTGGTGCCCTGAAGGGAATAAATGTGTGACGTCTTTGTTTTTAAGAACTAATAATGTAGATAGAAGGAAGCTGCTTTGGAGTTTATTTAGTTTACATGAAATCACAGTGAGTAATATTAGAAAACATATACCTATGATATGATAAACTAAACTATGATTTGGGGTGGATCAGGAATTAAGGCTGGGAAGCTGGGCACTCAATCTTGGAAGGTCTTGAAAACTAAACAAAATAGATAGGACCTGTTATAAACTGGGGGACCACTGGAAGTTTTGGACTCAGGAGATAACGTGATAAAAGTATTTAAAGAAGGTAAGTCAGGGCTTCCCTGGTGGCGCAGTGGTTGAGAGTCCGCCTGCTGATGCAAGGCACATGGGTTCGTGTCCCGGTCTGGGAAGATCCCACATGCCGCGGAGCGGCTGGGCCCGTGAGCCATGGCCACTGAACCTGGGCGTCCAGAACCTGTGCTCCGCAATGGGAGAGGCCACAACAGTGAGAGGCCCGCGTACTGGAAAAAAAAAAAAAAAAAGGTAAGTCAGAGTGAAGAGAAAGACTGAAGTTGGGTAAATTGATCAGGAAGCTATTGCAATATCATCTGGATAGAAAGTGATAAGGTCTGGATTATATTTCAGTCAACTCCTATTTGTTCAAGTCTCAAAAAGCAGAAAGCCCCAATTAAAATAATACACTGCATATTTTAGTGTAAGGACTATTAATGTTCATAATAATTACCTGAGAGAATTCAGGATACTTGAATGACTTCTTGATCACAGGGACAGATCAACTGATGTTCAGTCCTGTTTTGAAAAGTTATGTTTTAAAAAATAGTCCTATTAATATAAAACTTTTAACCCATTTAGTATTTATAACAATTTTATACATATATAAATATATATAAATAAAAAGTAGATCATTAAAACAGGAATGTCTCATTCCCTGCCATTGTGGACAAATGGGGTGTAATTCCACTGTACTTAGAAACAGTCTCTCCATTTACTAATTTAGAAAACCTACTGGTAATTTACAGAACATTTTCATACTTTTCTTTTTTAGGTAAAGATTTTTTTCTGAATTTGATTTAGTGGACCAGGCTGTACCTATTCTTCTTTTCCATATCAGAGGAGAAAACATGCCCATGTATTTCAGGTGACACATTCCCTGGTTGGTGGGAAGTAGCATTGTGGAGAGAAAATACCTAGGAAAAAAGCTATCTGTGTCAGATAACAACAGAATGGTTTAAAAGAACAAGCCCGGGCTTCCCTGGTGGCGCAGTGGTTGAGAGTCCGCCTGCCGACGCAGGGGACACGGGTTCGTGCCCCGGTCCGGGAGGATCCCACATGCCGCGGAGCGGCTGGGCCCGTGAGCCATGGCCACTGAGCCTGCGCGTCCGGAGCCTGTGCTCCGCAACGGGAGAGGCCACAACAGTGAGAGGCCTGCGTACCGCAAAAAAAAAAAAAAAAAAAAAAAAAAGAACAAGCCCTAGCAAATCACAGACTGAAACAACAGAAGAGAAACAAGAAAGAGATAATGACGTGCCACAGAAGAGACCAAGACCGAGGCTGGGCAACTCATTGCAAGTACAGACATAAAACCTCGAATGAATACAAGGTCAAAAACAGAATTGGCACTTAGGACCTCAATTTCAGGAAACAAATCATATGTGGCCTAGACATTGTCATGAAAGGTTGTTTCTTGCCTTCTTATCAGATTTTTTATTGTATTTTGTAATTGATTGTCCTGGATGTATAAAACCACAATAGGAAACCAGGCCAAATTACTGCCCATGGATTTAAATATAATATGAGTATGACTTTAGCATCTCGAACACTGTTAACCAGAAAGTAAAGACTTGTAAAAACAGCACAGTTTCCCCTACACACATGCCGTTATTATCAGAGCTTAAAAAATGTGGCAGAATTTTAAAAAATCGCATATTAATAGAAAACCAGGCACATCATCTTTTTTTTCTTTCTTCCTTTCTTAGGTCTTTTATAAGCTCTTTTGATTCCCAGATTTTTAGAGTGAGCTCTTCAGATTGCCAAGATGCAGTTGAACGTAGTAACCATTTCCAAACAACTTTACTATTTTGGAGCCCTCTTTTGTAATTCATTAACCCTAAGTTTAAATGGCATGGCTTAACATTCCTGTTTTAAGCATTTTTTTGAATTTACTATCCCATTGACTACCTAACTTTTAATCCATTCTGTAAATATTTTTTAAAGGGTCCTTTGCAGATAACAAGAAGGATAGATATTGCTCTGTCTTTTGGGAGTTTAGAGGGAGGAGAAATTGTTGACCAAGTTACCAAGATATCATCTGGGTGTGGATGTTGAGGGTAATGGGGAGGAGGCTTAAGACAAAACCGAAAGGGGGAGTAGAAGTTTTCAGGTGACAAAAAAGGGAAAGAGACTCCCTGGGCAGGTAAAACTGTATGTATAAGAGACCAGAGAGGAGCTTCCCTGGTGGCGCAGTGGTTGAGAGTCCGCCTGCTGATGCAAGGGGCACGGGTTCGTGCCCCGGTCCGGGAAGACCCCACATTCCGTGGAGCGGCTGGGCCCGTGAGCCATGGCCGCTGAGCCTGCGCGTCTGGAGCCTGTGCGAGGAAGTTTGTGGGTGAAGAGATGAATGGGTAGAGATGAGGTTGGATAAGTAAGAATTGCTTTTCTTTTATTTGGTAGAAAGATGGTAAGCAGATCTGCCACCAGTACAGATTCCTAAGGCTATTTAACAAAAGGAGACTGAAAAAAAAGCCAGAGTGAATTTCTTTCTTGCTTTTTCGTTAGGGTAATTACCTGATTTCCTTTAGGCAAGTGTTGATTTCTGTTGATCCCTGGGCTCAGGAGGTGGAACTTTTTGCTCTGCTCTGGTACCTACTACCATAGTATAGTTCCCTTCCCAGCGGATGGAGAAGCCTCCCACCAAGTCTCAGTTTCCAATAGGAAGTTTATTATTCTCCACGGAAAACACTTGGGAAAGAGAAGCGTTATATTAAAAAAAAATGGATACACCTTGTCATTTTGAAACATGCTATGAGCCTCAAGAGACAAAGCAGAAATTCCCCAGAAGAGAACTCCAGTAACAGGAGGCATGAAGACTGGGCTCCTTCTCTCTGCAGGTAGCCTCATTAACGTGCTATCTGTGGAGGAGAGCCAAGGTTGATATTTTGTTTTAAATACTTTTCTTCCAGTGGGTTTCATTTCATTACGTGGTTCATTGAGGCCTCCCTAGCTTCACCCAGGGAGATCCTTTAGGACAGTATGTTTGATGGCATCAGAGTGAGTCAGTCTTCATCTCCATACAAATACAGCTAAATCTGCTGAGCTCTAGAGTTGACAACAGTTTCAGTCTTGTGGTAGTGGTTGGAGTTTTGGGTGTACCTGGTGCCAGGTGGACTTTAGTAAGTGGAAAGATAATGGTATTGTTCCTGAATCAACAGCACCTTGGCTTGTACGTCTGGTTTTAGGTATTTCTGTACATGCTTGACATAGATAGAGAATATTGAGTTGAAAGAGTTAAAAGACCCCAACTTGAGTTCTGGTTGTATGAGTCATTAGCCACATGATCTTAAAAAATAGTTTATCTGAGCTTCAGATTCCTTAATTTGAAAATGGAGATCATTTTTAAAAATTAAATTGCTGCTTATTGTAGCACTTAATGTATTCTTGATTATATTCTAAGTGCTTTACAAATATCAACTCATTTGATTCTCCTAATAAGCTGTGAGATGTATATTATGGTACCTGCTCTGATGTTAATCATACTACCTCAGGGGTTTTTATGAGGACGGATTGAGATATGTGTTTCAGTCACCCTTCATTTATTGCTTAACCAAAAGTGTGCAACTACTTGGTGCGAGAGGGGTGACAAGGAGTGTGAACTCTTGCTTCCTGAGACAGTTTGTGATGGTGTCCTGGCCTGCTCCTTCCTACTTACGAGATGAGAAATCAATTTCTGGAATAGACCCTGGCCTGGGAATCTAGCTTAGTTCTTTAATGAACAAGATTTTAAGGTAGGAGTTTGGGATTAACATACACACATTACTATATATAAAATAGATAATCAACAAGAACCTACTGTATAGCACAGGGAACTCGACTCAGTATTCTGTAATAACCTAAATGGGAAAAGAATCTGAAAAAGAATAGATATATGCATATGGATAACTGAATCACTTTGCTGTACAACTGAAACTCGTACAACATTGTAAATCAACTATACTCCAATATAAAATTAAAAATTTTTTAAAGTTATAAAAAGATTTTAAGGTAGGGAGGAAGTGGTTTCCTGTCTACACTGGAAAGAGGCATTAGTGTCATTCTGGATGGAATCGTGATAGCACATGGATGTACTTGATCCTAGGAGTTGCCTGAATATGCCGTAAACATTCTCTCTCAGTCTGACAATCCCTTCTCTGGGTTGTCTACTAACGTAAACAGAACGAAGAAAGAAAAAAATGTAATTTAGGATAACTCACAGACAGATAAAATGTCAGTTCCTTAAAAAAGATGTGGAAATGGAAAGAAAAAGTGAGGAGGTCTTCGGGTTTCTTCTCTGAGTTAGCCAGAAGAGGCTAACACCTGAGAAAAACAACAAAAATATTAGTGATTGAACACAATGAAAATTAATTTCTCACCCACACGGTGGTCTGGTGTGGGCTCTCTGGGCAGCTTTCCTCCAAGCAGTGACTCAGAGACTCTGGTTGCTTCCATGTGTGGCTCTCACCCTTCTAGGTCCTTGGAGGAGAGAGAATGGAGGGGTCGAGGTGGAAGCGTTTTGTAGGCCATGCCTACCTGTGGTTTCCACCATCGCGCTTGTATTTTATCCACCAGAACTCAGTCATGTGGTTCCCTTACCTCTAAGGGGAGCCTGGGAAAGGCAACCCAGCTGTGCCAGGGAGGAGACGAGACATGGTGCAGGGGACAACTAATTAGTGTGCCACAGGGAACTACACTAAGTAAGCGGAGATCAAAAGTTTGCTGCTTACCTTCTCTGGCAGACCATATTTTGTCCCTAATGATTTAAGCCACATTTCCCTCCGAGAGATTAGACATTATCACCAATTCCATATACTTGGCAGTGTCCGCCACTGTAGAAGGAATATACCTTCCCTCTCCATTGACACTGAGCTTGGCAACGCAACTTGCTTTGACCAATGAGATTCACATTATACCACATTCTGGCAGAAGCTTCAAGAGCCATCGTGTGGCTCTTTCTTCTTTCTCTGTGCCATAAGAACAGCATGTGTCAAACGTAGCCGGCCCTTCACCCTGTGTTCTGGAAAGAGAAGACCTGTAGCCCAGAGCCAAACGGAGCTGAGCAGAGTTGACAGGAGCTGCTGCAGCGATGGCCAACCTACAGCTTCCATCATAACAGGAGCGGGAAGTCAGTGCCTGTTATTAAAAGCCACTGACGTCAGCAAAGCTGACTGTAAAGTCTTCGTCAGGCTTATGTATAATTCCATTATCGGGAAGATCATTAAAAGTTGGTACAGCGCTGATGAGCGAGAGATACCAACTGAAGTTCTTTATTTCTCAGAGCTGACTCTCATAATTGACGGGAATTCATATAGTATGATCTGGAGTATGAATCAGGCCCTCCTCTTACTCTCCAAATATTCTATCAAATAGTCATGTTGTTTTCCCATCTGTCTCTTCTAACTGTAATGAAATTTCTAGCAATGAGATCACTTAACAGTTAGAAAATACACATGCTAACGTACAAATGGTCACTCAAAATAAATGTATATTATGAGGAGGAAGTGAGAAGGCCCGTGAGGCAGTTTTCCATTAACTTCATAGCACATAGTAGATACTGATGTAAAGTTGTTGTTTTTTTTTTTGTTTGTTTTTTTTGAGGTACGCGGGCCTCTCACTGTTGTGGCCTCTCCCGTTGCGGAGCACAGGCTCCGGACGTGCAGGCTCGGCGGCCATGGCTCACGGGCCCAGCCGCTCCGCGGCATGTGGGATCTTCCTGGACCAGGGCACGAACCCGTGTCCCCTGCGTCGGCAGGCAGACTCTCAACCACTGCGCCACCAGGGAAACCCTGATGTAAAGGTTTTGACACCTTGCAACATTGAAGGCAACGTTTGAAACAAGTGGAACACAAAATCATTCTGTTTTAATAGAGGATGAAGAGTTAGACGTAGTGGGCGATGTGTACAATTAGTGAACCTTGGTGGAGCTCTTGAGGACCACTGGGCAGGGGATAACACAGGGGTGGGTGGTGGGTGAGGGCACTGAGTAAGTCAAAAGACTATGTGAGAGGATCAAAAAAGTATAATACCTTATCCATAGCTAACCCTGTTTACTGTTGCTGGGAGATTTAAAAAGTAGTTCTACCTTATGATAGAACAATGATAAGAGGTATGTGAAAGTGCAATACCTTCTTTGGCTCTTGGTTATGTAAATGGAATCATTACTGAACATTTGCATGAGATTTGTCACGATTATTAAATTTATTTAAAATCATAGGCTTCATGCTAGAATGTAAACTGGTGTTTTTCTGGCACAGCTGCTTATTGAAACAGTGTTGGGTAGCGTAGTTCCACGTTTGGGGTTGGACTTAGATGGGCCATAAGGCTTTGTTGAGCAGTAGGCATCTTAAGGACAATATATTTGGTAGGAATGGGATGCTAGTCTGATGTCATCTGGGCTTTCTGTCGGACTCTGGGTGATGTACGAAGTACGGTTCTTATTAGTGGTTGCAGATAACAGAAAATTCAACTCGAACTGGCTTAAATAAGAAAGGAAATTTGTTGGTCATATCACTGTCAACACCGGAGCCAGGTCAGGCTTCAGACATGGTTTAATACAGGATTTGCCTCAGTTTCCCTGTGATTGTCTCTGCCTTCTGTAGCGTGTCTGCTTTACTTTCAGACTGGTCTCCCTCATGCTGGCGGTACGTCTGCCAGCAATAATCAGGGCTATGTGCTTCCTCATTCATATTCGGGGGGAGAAGGCGATTGCTCCCCATACTTACCTAACAAAATTCTTGATCTTTAGTCTGATTGTTCCAGCCTGAGCCTGTCACTGTATCCAGGGGAAACCCACCTTTTTCAATTGGCTTTTGCTCATTTCTTCAGCAAACACCGTGATCCAATTAATGAAATTGTATTCCTTGACTTATGTCATCTACACTACATGGCTGCTACATGATGAGGAAAGGGTTGTTTCTCAAAGAAACACTCTTGGGAAGAGGGCAGAGGGGGGATGGGTTCTGGGCAAACAGATGAATGTCCTATACAGTGACATGGGCTCTATTACTGACTAAAACTTCCAGGTGTGTGGAGGTAAGTAAAACAACTCAGAGCTTCAGTGTCAGATGGATGTGTTTCTGTCCTCATTTATGTCACATACTAGCATGTGAACTTACGGCGCCCATGAACCTCAGTTTTCCTCTGTATGTAAAAGAAATAATCTGTATTCTCTTGATTCCTGGACTTCAGTGTTTTCTAGAATCACCATTGACTAATGAATAGTGCAGAAAAATAGACACTGTATTAAATGTACTCAGCGATTTGTAAGATGCATCCCAACTTCAGAAAATGCGAAGTTTGTTTTTTTTTTTCTTTAACAAAGATGAGTCTCAGATCTGAGGATTGGATAACACTTGGCATTGAGGTTTTTTCTAAAGATTAGAGAATATGGCATATGCTAGGCAAGAAAATACTTCCTTATTATCTATTTACTTGGGCTTGGTTAGTTGTTTTCATGAAGGGTTATGTTGGTTTTAGTCTTAATTTTTTCTCAAACTAGACATGAGTCTTTGGGCAGATGCTTCTGTGTTTTCGTTTAGAAAATGAGCTGTCTGAATTAGGGAATCTCTGATGTCTCTTGCCCCAATTTTATAGCTGTGTAGGCTGGCAGTGACCCACGTTCCTAGAAGTAACATGAAATTTAAGCAGCCTCTGAGCTTTAGGGGGCAAATGGCCGGATGACCGGGTGAATGGCTTTTTCCTTCTAAAGTATGCTCACTGTTGGCCCACAGATCTGTGAAAGCCAAATCAGCTCTGTCTGATTTGCAATATTCCTGGCATCAAGCGACTCACCTTTTAACAAACCAGTGTGGAAAACTTCCAGTGCATCTGTCACTCTAATTTATACTTTAGAGAGTAAGGCTGACCGGAAAGGCCATGGAAATGACTAAATTAATTCCCATTTATTCAATTACAGTGTCTCTTTCAGAAAAGTAGATTTGTTGTTAAAGATTCAGAGTATTCACCCTCTTTCCTGGAAGAGATACATGTTGGCCATAACACTAGCAAAATGAAAGTAACTTAATGTGTTGAAAACATCCATAAATTAACCTCGAGACAATTTTTCTGGAAAAATATAAGTTTAAAAATCTGTGTGTCAGAGACTGCTCTAAGGAGTCTGACTTTCCAAAAGTGAAGTGGTTTGAGGGGAAACTTGTGCATTTTTTTCTAATCCTTTCGTCATCCCATTCCTAAGATGAATGGCTGTCTTTCTACTAAAAATGAGATAACTCACTTTATTTCCCCTTTCTCTTCTTCCCTCCCTCCCTCCTTCCTTCCATAATGAACCCTATTGTCCAATCATGTAAACTTAGAGTAAATTAGGGACTTTGGGAAATGGAATTAATACTTTCGGGCCAATAATCTCTCAATAAGTAAAATCAAGCAGTAATTGATTAAGGATTATATATGATACAGCTTCATAAGTGACTCTCGCTGAAGAGTTAATTCTTTTGGAAATGGAGAGGGGAAGAAAATCTTTGCTCAGAATGACTGTGTCAGGGTGCTAGGTATTGTCATATACATTAATGTATTTCATACCAATACTATAAAATAGGTGGGATTATCCCTGATTCTGTCTGAAGAAATGAAGTGTCAGATGAGATTATGAAATTTATGGCCAAATAAATCAAACCCCATAATTATCAAAATGCATATATGGCTACAAAGCTGTTTGCCTTTCTTCTTAACGCACTTTGATGATCTGGATTTTCGTCTTACAAAGTTCCGTGTTGATCATTAAAATAACATTTATTGCATATTTACTCTGTGTCAGGCTTTATACTTTACATGCATTATTGTGTTGAATTTTCATAACAGGCTCTTCATATTATTATCTTTATTTTGGAGATGAAGACACAGAGCTGTCAAGGATCACATTTTCTATTCACAGTCTCTCCACATTGTAGCCAGAGGTTTTTTTTAAAACCAGAGTGAAAATCTGATCATGTCACTCTCTTGGATAAAACCTTTCAGGGGCTTCCTCTCCCCACAGGCATCGCGTGGCCTGGTCCCCACTGATTTTCCGACCCCGTCCTGCCTTATCGCCACCCCCCCCACCCCTTCTGCAGCCACGCTGTCTCACCCTGGGCTCCTCTCCATTCCCCATGTATCCTCCTCACCAGGTTGTCTCATACTCATCCTTCAGTTCTCGTAATGCTGTTACACAAATCTTCTAGATCCAACATGGGATTAGGATCCTCTACCTTTATTTCATAGCATTATTACCGTCCTTAACAGTGTGTACACTTCGGTGATTTTCTTGGGTTACTGTAAGATTCACGAAGACCAGGTGCTATACTTGTTTTATTATCATCCCCAGGGCCAAGTGCATTTTTGGGCACTTAGTAGGCATGTAATACTGTGTTGAATGAATGAATGAGTGACTAGGACTGAAAATAATTTTCATGTGACTCCACAGCTCTTTTTTTTTTTTTTTTTTGATGTGGACCATTTTTAAAGTCTTTATTGAATTTGTAACAATCTTGCTTCTGTTTTATGTTTTAGTTTTTTGGCTGTGAGGCACGTGGGACCTTAGCTTCCCAACCAGGGATCTAACCTGTACCCACTGCATTGGAGGGCGAAGTCTTAACCACTGGACCACCAGGGAAGTCTCCACAGCTCTTATCATTAAGACATATTGATAGAAAAACATCTGTGTAGCAGGATGATATATATAGTATTAAATATATACTTTTTCTTTTCCTAAATCCATGATTCTCCCCCATTTGAGCAACAAGGATTAAGGCCACCGATGTCCCAATTGCGTGGAGGGGAAGGTTCTTTGGAGAAACTACAGAACCTGATGTTACTACATCGGCTGTTCACTTCTAAAGCCTACGACCAGTGTAAGAAAAGAAATATGTGGGAAGAAGGAGATATTAGCTAAGTGAGATGAGAGAAGAGCCTCTAAATTAATGGTAAAGTGAGGAAAGCTTGTCTACTAAATAAGTGAGTTGGATGCTAATAGGAGTTGCTCTAGATTTACCTCCATACCCTTGGGAGAAGGTGATTACCCTCCTCAGGTCGTGGGGATTGAGAAGAGGAGTGTGTTAACTTACATTATGCATGGTTGCCTAGGAAACCGTGAGTATGGCAGAAGACGATTTGTGCCATTACAGGAGGAGAGGATGGAGTAGAGATTGCGTGGAGTAACTAGGCAGATGGGCCTGGCTGCAGCCTTAGAGAGAACACCCCAGTGGGGGAAATAGAGCACATAAATATTTTTCCACGCGGCTCAGGTAGGCAGGGGTCTGATGCTGAGAGCTGATGGTCTGAAGAAGGCTCACAGGCGTGGCACAGGGATGCAGGCCCAGATGGAAGCAGGGATGGTGCAGGTTGGAGCCTGAGAGTGGACAGACCAGCCTCGGTGGACTCCCTCACGGCCCCGAGCGGCCCGCGTAGAGATGAGCACAGCACGGATGGGTGATGATGGTGTGATCACACATCTCAGGGCTGACAGGCCAGGACACAGAGAAACTCAGATGTGGATCCACCCCACTGACTGCACACCATCCGGGAGGGACAGGAGAAGGAAGATCTCAAGCTCGGCTGAGCACAAACCTTAGGTAATAAAGCAGCCAGGTTTATCTGGATGAGACTAGAGGAAGTTTCCTTTTCTCCGGGGAAGTGAAGGCTGAGGCAGAAATTAAGTTCCATTATAAGAAAAAAGAAATATGTATATAATTCTGTCCAGCTCAGTTTGTGAGGAATTGTACCTCCTGAAACTCTGTTGTACTCTTCTTTTTCAAATATGCTTTACGATAATTAAATGGCCATGCATTTTCGGTTCTGTGAAATCAATATGGCTAAACATACTCTGCCCTTCTCCAGATCCCAAAGGAAATATCCTTTGCCTTTGGTTCCCAGCATCAGTAAATCCTGTGGTGGTGAATGCTTTCCTCCATTATGCCAATAAGACAATGAGAACTGCATAATTCATGTGAAGTGAGTTATTCAGCCCCCAAAAGTAAATGGCCCAAAGAGAAGGAGAAACACTGCTTTTTATTATTTTTTCCATATAACCTGGTATTATTGCATTGAAGATAAACTGCCTCCGATTCCAATTTACCAAGCCAGAATGCTCTAATAAAAGCAAGTTCTGTCAGGTGGCCAGATTTAATCTTTTCATTACTTTAAGTCACCGGCAAATACAAAAATTTTCTAATACAGTAATATTTTCATTTCACATTCTGTACCAAACTGGAGAAAAGTACAAGGCCTCTAGATCCAATTTTGTCATTTGGCATGTTGTCCACTTGTTGTTTATCAGTGTTAGTTTTTTTTTTTTTAATGTTTCCTTAAAACGTAAATGACCTTCTAAGAGCATAGGCTGGATTTCTGATATTTTGTTGAATGCTGTTTGAACATCTCTACTTCTTTAAGGAATTAGATGTTTTCTGAGGTTGTTTTGGAAAATAGGCACATTATTCTTCAGGTCAGTTAATAATTGCTTGATTTTGTTTCATTTAACTATCAACTTTGTATAACAAGCACATATTATTAAAATAAAATAATTCTGTCATTTTTTTCCTCCTTCCCCATGAAGAGTTAACCTCATTTGCACTTTAGGATGATTTAGGATTATTTCTTCTGTTGTTCTGCTTTCCAGGAGGGAGAGGGATTGTATAAAGTAGTTTTAGTCAACACTAGAGTATTTGTTCTTTATTTTATTTTAGTACAGATAGGGTAGGTTTCCCCCTCCAACCAACAGTGAGGAAACATTGTTACCGTTCATAAATAATAAAGGAACTTTGAGTTCAAAATCTAGTAAATATTCTTTAAACAGTGCCACCTTGGAGCCTGAGTTATTTGTTCTGAGAGTCTCAATCGATCAGGTTAACGGGATAATTTCCAAATAGTTATTGTGCAAACGTGCTGCCAGATGGGAGACATTGGCTCTTAAAGATTGATCCAGATTTTTATTTCATGTAAATAACTGAGGAGACCCACTGCAGTGAGATCAAACTACTCATACTGTTAAGTTTTGTCTGGTTTTGGCTCCTAATGAAAGCGATCCGTAGTCAAGATCAACTGAGATACACTTAGAGGATCTGTGAAAATGTTTCATTATGGTTGGTAGAAAATGTTTATTTTCTGTTTAAAAATGCTTGGTTAAAGCAACTAGATAGACTAAATACTAATTCTATTATTTCCCTTATTGAATTTGGTAATTACTACATTGGTTAAGATGGATTTTATAAGCAGTACAAGGTGTAAGGGAGTAGCATCTTTTGTGAGATTATAAACTGATGTCGGTTAAAGCTGAAAGTTAGGTATAATCGAAATTATCTCTGAAAATCCTTTATATCTCAAATTTCTACCAGTGTAAACATGTTTCCTGTGTTCAAGTTTCATATGGCCTTTGCATGTCCACGTAGAAATATAACAGACGACTCAATCTTAAACATGTCTCAAACTAAACCCCTGATTCCCCCTCCCCAGATCTGATCCACCCAAGCCTTCCCAAAGTGAGTGATGGCAACCCCATTTCTTTTTCTCAGTTGCTTAGATCAAAAAACTTGGTCATCCTTGATTATTGTATTTCTCTCAGGCTTCATTTACTTCATATAATTAGTCACAAGATCTTGGTGGCTTAATCTTCAGAATAGCCCCAGAATCTGAGCTCTCTTCTGCACCTGCGCTGTAACCACCCTGGTGGCATCATCTCTCATCAGAGTTACTGCAACAGTCTTGTGGTTTTCCTGCTGTCACTCATTCATCCTTTCACTCTATTCTCAACATTGTAGTTGGAGTGATCCTTTTAAAACAAGTGAGGTCATGTCATTCCTGTGTCCAGATGTGCCCAGTGCCTCCCTGATTCACTCAAAACAGCTTTACAATGAGCTATAAGATCCTTCATGACTTAGAAAGTTAGAGGGGTAGCAATGGGGGAAAAGAAGGATGCCTTCCGGGACATCAGCTTCTGAGAAATATGGGATGTGAGAAAGGAAACAGTTATCAATAAAGAGAGAGGGAGATGCAGGGGTGAACCAGGCTTCAGCTAGGGCAAGAACTTGAAAGAAACTGGACACATGTCCTGCCATGGAGTAGCAGCAACTCATGTCAATTGTGACAGAGTGTCACCCCTGAAAGAAGGTGCTGCTATTTCTGTTCAGATGAAAAAGTTTAATTGGGCTTGAATTTAACTGTGGGACGATTCATGGTTTATTCTGGTATGTTGGCCGTAGATCATGGAGTAAGCCAGAGGATTAAAATTCTTTAGAGGTGCCAACTCACTCCATTTGAAGTCCACACAGAGCGTGACATTTCACCAAATAATGGTCTTCTATTCAGGTTGTAGAAGATATCTTTAGGAGCTGTATAAAGCCTATTTAATTTCTGTCTCTTTTATCATCCACATATTCAACTAGACCACCATGCAGGGCATATGCCTGCATTATACAAAATCACTTTACAATCTCAGTATTTTGGAAGATGCCACCTTACTGGTTGATGTCATTAGTTCAAAGGGATATTTTTATACTGAAACTTTTGAGGGAAATCACATTCAAGAAATGTTTAGAAATAAAATTATATTCTAGCTGTAAGTAGGCTAAATAGACCACAATGAACACGTACATTAGTACATTGATACTTTGGAAAAATGGTCATTTTCTTTCTTTCCATGTTCAAATGATTTTGTACACTAAAGAAAAATGTCTTCTTTCCTTTTCTCATCAGAAACCTGTTTTGTATGGAAATGAATCAGCCTGTGAATCTTCCATAAAGTATGGCACCAGGTTATTTAAAAATTTATTGAATCCATAATGTCCACTAGCCACAGGTCATTTTACATTAAAATTAGTTAAATGTTTCGATTAATAATGATCCAGTGTACTTTACAAATTGCACGTTGGCATTTCATGTATACCAGTAAATCAAAAAAAAATATTCGATACTTGTACTCTCAATGGCTAATCTAAGTAACTATACAGGAAAAGTTTGTTGGTATGTTGTTTCATATATGCACGTAATGACTTTTTTTATATATATATATATATAAAACAGTTATATATCTATGTATATATATGCATACATAAATATATAACTGTTTGTGGTGAAGAACTGAGGTGGTTTTAAAATCTGAAATATATTAATCTCAAAACTTCTTTGAGAAAAATTTTCTTTGCTTTTAAGTGTATAAAAAATTATATATTATAATAAAATTATATTTAATGAACCAGCCACTTATAAACATAGATATCCAATTTTACAAATGTATTTCAGAAAGGAAAATCTTATTTTTAGGGTAATTTTTCTGCTATGAAAAATAGCCCAAGCAGTGAGCAAAGTAATGAATGAGTAATGAAAGGCTCTGGAATGAATTTTTTGGGTCTTTAAGGCAGAGATTGATGATAAAATAATTAGATCAGTGGTTCTAAGTGTCCCGGTAAACACAAATTACTCACAGTACAGCATTACTTTAATCTGTTGGCAACGACATTGAGACAGTCACTGAGAGGTATTAACGTGAGTTAATGGTTACTTGACTTGATTATAGATGCTTATATTTGCAACAAAGTCAAGAGAACTTATATCATCCAAACTCTTACTTAAAAGGAACTAGGTAAGACCCTCAAAATGCTAATCACTCATATGTCATGATCATGGCCCATAAGTACTGTTCAGCCAGCTTTCTACATTAACTCTGACCCCTAAGTATAATAGCTAATGATTCCTTAGGGTATAAGGTCATATGTCCACATACCTCCTCCTTTAAAAGCAATAGTTCTCAACCTGGACTGGACGTGAGAAATGCCCAGAAGGGATAAAACATCCAGGGTGCCCCAGCCCCATCCAGGACTAATTAAATCAGAATCTCTGAGCGAGGATCTAGAAACTTGTATTTTGGTTTTTTAAAAAAAATTTTAAATTTTTTTTAAATTAATTTTTATTGGAGTATGGTTGCTTTACAATGTTGTGTTAGCCTCCACTGCACAACAAGACAAGTCAGCCATACACATATAGATACCCCTCCCTTTTGGATTTGCCTCCCATTTAGGTTACCACAGTACATTAGGTAGAGTTTGCTGTGCTACGCAGTATGTTCCCATCAGTTGTTAGACACTTATATTTTGTAAAGATGCAGATACAAAAATCTGTATCTTTGGTCTACGTAAAAATTTATTTCCATGTTAGTAATAACTTCTTACTGGTTTATGGGATATGTAACACATTGTCATTTCAAATGACCGTTGCCTTGTATGATTTAACTGTCTTTTTACCATGAGTGTTATTTGAAAAGAAGAATGTGATACCTCTGGGGAAATCTTAGTTCCCCTAAACGTTTAAAGGGCTGGATTAGCATTTTCCCAGGTTTTGATCCATTAATTTATTTCCTCAAGGCCTTAGCTAGACAAGAAAAGTGCCATGTGGGAGCTGACATTCAGATAAAATCACTACATGTGTTTGTTTGAAGGTAATTATTGAAGTAAACACAGTTGACATTATTCTAGTGTGCCAGATGCAGGATATATGTATGTACAAATGTGTGTGTCTTGGGAACAGCAGTATGTCCTTGGTGTATTAAAAAGTTTGTAAAGAAAAATACTTGATATTTATGTACTGGAAGAAGAATTTCTAAAAAGCGTTTGCATCGTTTTGAAGTTCTTGCAAAGCCTGAATTTGTAGGCACAAGTGAATTCCATCAGTTTCTCTTAAAGAACAACTGACTTCCTCTTTATATTTGGGAAGATACGGGTGAAATGAATTCACATACAGGTATACATACGAATATGTGTTTATATCTGTGTACTAGCCTGTCAGGCTGTGCACATGATAGTAAATTTTCTGCAGTAATCAATTTCGTGAACTACTTGCTGTGATAATTTCTTATTTCTAAACAGTCCCTAAACGGGGAGTATTTTCAGTGATTAAACCATGGGCTTTGCTGCCAGACAGGTTGGGTTTGAATGCCAGTTGTACCACTCACTAGTTGGATGATTTGGGGAAATTTACTAAATATCCTTGTTTCTCAGTTCCTTCGTCCATAAAGTTGAGGATGACCGTCATGGTGTTTACTTTACAGGATTATCGTGAGGCATAAATGATGTAATATATTTAAAGCGCTTAGAAGAGGGCCCAGCACATAGATAATGCTAAAAAATATTTGCTGTTGTTCTGAAACCGTCTAAAATACAGGGCAAGACGTCATGTCCTGAATGTACATAAACAGCTTTTAGCTAAAAGACATTAAGTGAGGAAACCACATAGAGACAGAGAGAATGCATCGCTTCCTTCTGTCCTCACAATGCATTTGCTTTATGTACACGTTGATCCTGGAGCTTCACACAGCTGTATGATTTTTGCCTCAGGGTTTTCGCGCCATTGGAAACCTCACTGAATATTCCGTTCTGTCGTGCTCCATGGAACAGTTGCCCTCCTGCTTTGTCAGTTTCTCAACTACTACTGCTGTGCACTGTGGTTGTGTCTCCAGCTGAGAATTAATGGCGTTGTCTGTTGACCGTGGCTGTGTTATCTCCTTATTCTTTACTGGGGTTACATGTCTGTTTCCCCCACCACCGATACCGCAGGGAGAGTAGAGGGTATTGCCCATTTCACCAGAGGAACATAGTCTTTTCATTCTTCATGGTCTCCAAGTACTGAGGTCTCGACTGTGTGTTCCTGCAGTTTTATCTACATAGATAGTGGACAGAAAGAAAAAGGTATCTACTATATATCTGCTTTCTCTTGCCTTTCCCTAAAAATATACCCCTTTTCAAAACGTACATGCCTCATTCTTTTCAGGGACAATCTGGTGACTAACTATACAAAGAGAAGGTGCCTTGAAATAAGACCTTAGATACCCAAAATCACAATTCAATGAAATGAACCTCTAACAAAACTCTGGATACCACGGCAGATGGGTGAAGTCATCTGAGGCTGAGGAATGTAAGGTACCATTGTCAAGCTCTCCGGTCACCTCTACTAAAACTCTGCCACTTCAGGGGAGAAGACTGTTTTGCTTTAAGGTTTTGTTCACATTTTAGAACATCTAAGGTAATGAGCAGAACTTTAAAATTATGTTTTTTGAAATTATTAAGAAAATATAGTTATTAGAAATTAAACTAACAAAAGAAGAGGCACAGTGTGCCAGTGGGGATAGTTCTGTAAAACAATCCAACTGGGAGACTAGGTTTTTTCTTTTTCTTCTTTTATCATAGCCATTTCATTTTACAGCCGTCAGCTGTAAAGAGTCATCCACTAATCTTGTCATTTGATGCTGAGAATTAGGGTAATGCCGGCAGCTTTCACAGTATTATACATAGGCCACCTTTCTGCTAATGGATATTTTCTATCAGCGTTGCATTTAGAATTTTAGTCAATTAGAGCTTCTTTTGTTACTTGCTCATAGAAAATAAAAGGAACGTATCAAATATGAGATTAATTATGGCCGACCCAAGGTTGTTTCATTCAAATTCAATGAGAATTTCTTCTGATAGAGAAGTAGTACAGCCAGTTAAGGCAGTCCCTCAATGAGACGCTTTAGAAACAGTCAGCCTAGTAAAGAGAAATCACAGTTGTTTTTAGCTGGAAAATTCTGTCATTTAAACTTTTTTTTTAGTTCTCTGGTTTAAAAAAGGAATGTCAAACGGGGGCATGAAAAAAATGCTGATGCCATGGCATCTAAAAGCTGCCATTTTAATTTCGCTTGTTTCATCAGTATCTTATCAATTTCCATGAACATTCTCACAAGAATAGAGTCCTCAGATTACTCGTCATTTTATTACACAATTACTAATCACATTTTAAAAACTTCGTAAATCCCAGTGCGGAAAAGGTTTGCCTGTTTATCAGTTGCATGTGGAGGCTTGAAGGGCTGCAGAATGGTTCAAGATCCATGACGTATTTTGCTACCACCTCTGTTTGCTTATTACATTTCATTACTGTCAGCAAATAGAAGGGGATTATGAAACAAGCAATATATCATCTCTGTGTGCCTCTCACATTTCTTCATGCTTTTGAGAAGCGCTGAATGCCTTTGTTCTGGACTATCTTTTTAGTATTTGTATAGTTAACCGCCTTGGAAGTGTTTCCCTTTGGAATAAGAGGCAGATGTGATCACCGTCTAGTAGAATAAGAAAACGAAGCAAAGGATAGGCATTCTTATTGCCCATTATGAGTGGTTCACTAACCTCAGTGTCCTGGAACTACCCACCACATGTGCAGATGTCACCTGTGCCCCTTTGTATTGCTGTGTGGGAATGTGAACTTGGGGAACCAGTGCAAATGCTGACCTTTGTCTCTGATCAGCTATTGCGGTGATCAGCTGTCCTTTGTCTCTGACCCAGGAGTCTCATATCCTACCAGCAACCCTGGCACTATGGCAGGCCTGCTCATTAGCTTGGAAGTGGAATAAAACCGCAGACCCTTCACAGGTCCTGACCATTCCAAACCCTCTGCTTGGCTTCTCTAATATTATTCAGTTAATGTTATCATTTTAGATCTCTCCTTCATATTCCTTAGTTTAGGATGTGGGTTTTGCCAGCAGTGTCCACTGAGCCTCATTTATTCATCTGCAGAATGAAGACATTTATAGCTATCTTATGGCCTATTTGGAGAATTAAATGAAATAATATATGTAAGAAAACATTTTGTAAAGCAGTGTACCACTTTTAGTCATTTCAGTTATTCATTCTGTACCTCACATTGAGTTTTCTGTTGTAATGTGCTAGTGATCATTAAGATAAAAATAATTATAATAATCTGTCATCAGGAGACTCTAAAGCATCCTTGTGAAGTTAGAAAATAGGGGCAGAACTTTTTGTCTTTTTGTTTCAATTGGAAAATGAAGACAAAGAAAGAAACTAATTTTTTCCCGTAGTTTCACTGGTTTTAGGACTCAGATACTTTAGGAAGCAGTCACCATTAATGCATGGAAATCCATGGACGTCTGTATCCGTGGAGCATTATTTCCAGAATCTCCTTTTCATAAATTTGGTCATTGAATTATAGCTCTTAAAATTTTTCTAAAAACAACAACAACAAAACTAATATTGCTGGACACTTTTACATAGGAATATCTTCTTTTTGACATCTTCACAGAGTACGAAATTTAAAATATCTGTAAATATTGAAAATAGCAAACTGGACTGGATGGATATATATTATAGTCCGTAATCTAGTGTCAAACTAGACTAAAACCCAGTTAACTAACACCCCTATGGAGTTCAGTCTTACCTAACCTTACCTCTGTCACGGTGTGCTGTCTATTTTCAAAGGTTTAGGGATGGGTGATGGAAGATAGGACAGTGGGTCCTGACGGAAAGCCGAAGTCTAGGTCTCTAGTTCATGTGACTTTCTCCATGGACTCATTTCTCATGAATCCATTCATGCTGGGTTTATTTTCTGTAAGCAGTTCCTAACCATGGACATCCTGTTAATAGATAAGATCCCTCCTCATAGCAAATAACATTCTTTTATCTGCTCCAAGGTCCAGTTAACCCTCTCGACAAAGAGATTAGATCTGGTCACCTGCTTTCTCCCTCAGGGACTTCTAGTGGTAAACGCAGTGCACTATCTCAAACTAGGTGCATTAAATCTTTTCTCTCCGAATACTAGAAAAGAAAAATGAAAAAGTCACTTTTGGGCAACTTAAACATTATATTTGGAACTCATCCTGATGTTGTAGTTGAAAGTTTGCTAAACATTTTCTATGTGTTAGCTCATTTCATTATAGAAGTAACCAGGCAAGACTGGGGGTACTATTCAACGTTTACAAATGAGGAAATTGAACTTTAAAGGAAGTAAATTTTTTCCCCAAATTCACGAAGGTATAACTGTCAGAATCAAGAGTTGAATCCAGATCTCTCCTAACATACATTCCAAGTGCTTTCCGTGTATCACGCCGATTCTTCTCAAACCGCATTAACTTTGCCTCAGGGATGTGTTATCTGTGTATTGATTTTCTGTGGTCTGTCTTGGGGTTTGGTTTCTCCCAAAACAGTGACTGCCTTGGCAGAAACCTTCAACTGGTTTGGGGGAGCAGGTGCTGAACCTCTGCAATTTACCACAGAGAACTTTTTTGGTTGACCCTGGAGTGTACTGACAGTGAGTCTACCATTAAAGAAATACTTTCCATTCTGTCCACGTGCCGTATTTCACATACCTTTGTACTCACTTGAACTAACTAAAATGGCAGTTATCAAAATAGGGAACTTTCAGATCCTTACAATCAAGAGGATGGAGAAGAGAATGACCCGGGAGAGTACTCAGAGAACAATAGAACCCCACAAGTATATTTCACGTAGCAGACTGAGGTTGAATGAGATTCTCTTGGGGCCCAAGTGCCTTCCTTGGGTGGATGTTAAGGGCCTCTTTGTCTTCAAGAATGCCTCTGTGCTTATTTTCCCTTTTTTCTCTCACCCAAGCACACACACACCCACGAAAAAACCTTTTATTGGTTTTGTATTATGTGTTGAACACTTTAGCTATTGTATCTTCTGCAGCTTCATCTTTCCAGAAGCCCTGGGCCTCTCTTTTCTCTACCTTTTTTTGAGGGTAGCAAAATAGTCTAGAAGGAAGGTGGTAGGTATGTGTGTCTTTGTGTAAACCTGTATGTAGGGGGTTGTGGGTGGAGGATACACCGCAGTTTACAAACTTTGAAAATCTGTGTTCTAGTTGTTAAAGTATTTGAAAATATAATTTGAGGGTTCTTAAAAATAGGTACTTATTTTGCTGGTGGATTAGAAGTGGTCCTACATAGCATACTAGGGATTTATTATTCAATTTTCTTTTTGTAAATCACATATAATAAATCATTTATGAAAGGTAAATAGTATGTTTTTAAACACAACATTTATACATTTAGTAGTTGCTTTATAGTGTGTTCCCCACACATTATATGTAATTGATGAACAAAGTTGTTTATTATTTAAAATGCATGCTATTTCTTGTTATACCATTGCCCATTTAACAGTAATTAATACAAAGCAAATAGAGTTAATCAGATGGCAGAAATAGGATGTCCTAAAACCAAGAATTATAAGTTATCCTGCTACTTGTTTATGTATTATGGGTTGTTCAACAGAAAGTTCCACAATTTATTTGTAGAAAGATTCAACCTTTGAATATTGTTACGCAAGGGGTTGAGATAAACAGCTTTGAGTCATTCAGCTTCGCTTCTTAATCTTCTGGAAAGTCACACGTGGAAAAGTAACAAGAATCTGATGGTAGATAGGTGTTTTCTTACTGAGAATTGACAAGAGAAGAGCCCTGGCTTGGCTGCCATGAGTCATCATTCCTACCTCCTCTTTGATGGGTACACTGGTGGGTGCCTTTGGGTAAATCATTTAATGTCTCAGAGCTTAGTGTTCTTAACTGGGAAATGTGTTCCTTTCTCTGAAATGCTCACTTTGTTGGGCCACATAGAGGAATGAATAAGGCGATGCCTGGAATGCTGTTCCCCAGCACTTCCCACGCTGGATCCTTTGCACCCATCTAATCTCAACTAAAAGGCAACTTGTTAGAAAGGCTTGCCCCTCCTGTTCTCCACTGCCCTGCATCTCACCGAATCTTCCCAGTCCTGGGCTGTCAGGACTTACTACTTTTTTTTTTTTTTTTTAATTATATTTATTTATTTATTTTTGTGGTACGCGGGGCCTCTCATTGCTGTGGCCTCTCCCGTTGCTGAGCACAGGCTCCAGACGCGCAGGCTCAGCAGCCATGGTTCACGGGCCTAGCTGCTCCACGGCATGTGGGATCTTCCCAGACAAGGGCACGAACCCGTGTCCCCTGCATCGGCAGGCAGACTCTCAACCACTGTGCCACCAGGGAAGCCCCAGGACTTACTACTTTTTCGCAGCACTTATTATTATCTGAAATTAGCTTGCTTGTATATTTGTCTACTTGTTTATTTCCTTTTGCTCCCATAAAATGTCAATTTCATAAGGTTAAGGAACTTTATGTTTCCTTCTATCTCCCCTAGGACAGTAGCTAAGACAATGTCTGGTGCATAGTAAGCATTGAGCAAACTATAGAGGCAGAAAATGGACATGAAAAAGGTAAAAAGTGTAAAGCACATGCATGTTGGCTACTTTGATTTCATATTAAAGGCACTTCTGTTTTATTCAGATGTGTGTATTGTTAGAGCAGTTTTTCCCCTAGAGGCTTTGCGGGTGTCAGAGGTTTTGTTTTTTTTTTTTTCTTTTCTCTTTTTAAAAAGGATCTATGGAGAGTATTGGCTGAGTGAACTATGGTGAAGACACAATAAGTGTAGCTATTAATGCAGGAGCCAAGGATGCAGTTTGTGAAAGGAAATAACATAGGAATGACCCTGTTTTGACCAGGGCCTGGTATGGAAATCGTCTAATTACTAATGGGACTGAACGGGAGGAGATGAAGAGATAAAGCTGTGGTCAAAGAGACTTCATCTCTCGGGTTGTAATGAGAAACCTTCAATATCCAGTTGTACCTGCTGTGACCTAAACCAATTAAAGGTGGTCTTTCATGGATGCCAGCAATTTCTGTGAAAGCTCAGGTTTACCTGAGGAAACTTTACTGTTAATAAGTTTATTCAGTACAACCACATGGGGAATATCATTTTGATGGGAGAGATAATCCTCAGCAATTTAACCAGCTAAAAATAGAAATGCCTCCATTCCTGGATCAAAATGTGCATACATTAAAGGACAGAGGAAAATAATCTTTTTGGTTTGCTTTGAAAGGCTGGTTGCTTGAGTGCCTGGGCCAGTGGAGCAGTAGATCCTGTTGGTTGATAATGTCTAGAATTAAAGTAACCAGGTCCCAATCATGGCGAATCATTAACTCTATGATTTAATTCTATAAGCCGCTCTTTCCTCAGCTATAAGATGAAGAGAGCGATGACAGCATCCTTGTAGGGTTGTTTTGAGCGTTAATTGAGCATTAAGTGGGTATATAAACATCCATACTGAAAGCAGCATCTGACACATGGGAAGTACATCACCATGGTTAGCTGTTATTGTAGTCTTTCTCTCTTATGTGTCACCCCAAAAGGGGAATAGAGATCTAACTGCTTCTTCGGTGGCTCTGTGGTTTTGCAGCTCTAGTTCTTTGAAGTAAAATGTTCCTCCTGTTGTTTTGGAGCTCTGGAGGAGTAGGAATTATCCTAGGTCTTTGACACAGTGGGTAATAAATCAAGTGAAGGGAGAGTCACAGCGGAAGGGAGCAGGGGTTACTGCAGTTGTCCTGTGAGCCTATAGCTTTCCATAGAGATTATTAAATATTGATAGTTTCCTGTGCTGCTTTTTCAGAAGAAAACTAGTGTTTTTGAAATAAATTCTTTGCACGAAAGACTCACATTAAAAAAATCTTATCTTTTGGGACATTCATATGAACAGAATATGAGAAAAGTAATTTATGTCTCTTGGTTCTTAAAGGCTTCTGTTTTTATTGGAAATAGAGCTTATTTTTTTACTTCAAAGTATTAAATTAGCAGTATCATTTTTATATAAGGAATTTGAAATGGCTCAGGTTTATTAAACACTCTAAAACTCAGATGAGGAAATGTGTATATGTATCTATATCTATATACACATACATGTAATTTCCATTTTTCTTTGTTGCTTTATTTATGTTTATTGGAGTATATGGTGCGTTACAATGTTGTGTTAGTTTCTGCTGTGCAGCAAAGTGAATCAGCCCTACATATACATACATCCCCTCCTTTTTGGATTTCCTTCCCAATTAGGTCACCACAGAGCACTGAGTAGAGTTCCCTGTGCTATACAGTATGTTCTCATTAGTTATCTATTTTATACAGAGTATCGATAGTGTATATATGTCAATCCCAATCTCCCAATTCATCCCACTCCCCCCTTTCCCCCTTGGCATCCATATGTTTGTTCTCTATGTCTGTGTCTCTATTTCTGCTTTGTAAATAAGATCATCTATATCATTTTTCTAGACTCTACATATATGCATTAATAAACAATACTTGTTTTTCTATTTCTGACTTACTTCACTCTGTATGACAGTCTCTAGGTCCATCCACGTCTCTACAAATGACCTAGTTTCGTTCTTTTTATGGCTAATATTCCATTGTATAAATGCACCACGTCTTCTTTATCCATTCCTCTGTTGATAGACATTTAGGTTGTTTCCATGTCTTGGCTATTGTAAATAGTGCTGCAGTGAACATTGGGGTGCATGTGTCTTTTTGCATTATGATTTTCTCTGGGTATATGCCCAGTAGTGGCATTGCTGGGTCATATGGTAGTTCCATTTTTGGTTTTTTAAGGTTCTCCATAGTGGCTGTATCAATTTACATTCCCACCAACAGTGAAAGAGGGTTCCCTTTTCTCCACACCCTTTCCAGCATTTGTTGTTTGTAGGTTTTTTGATGATGGCCATTCTGACCAGTGTGAGGTGATACGTCCTTGTAGTTTTGAATTGCATTTCTCTAATAATTAGTGATGTTGAGCATCTTTTCATGTGCCTTTGGGCCATCTGTATCTCTTTTTTGGAGAAATGTCTATTTAGGTCTTCTGCTCATTTTTGGATTGGGTTGTTTTTTTGATACTGAGCTGCATGAGCTGCTTGTATATTTTGGAGATTAATCTTTTGTCAGTTGCTTCATTTGCAAATATTTTCTCCCATCCTGAGGGTTGTCTTTATGTTTTGTTTATGGTTTCCTTTGCTGTGCAAAAGCGTTTAAATTTCATTAGGTCCCATTTGTTAATTTTGTTTTTATTTTCATTTCCTCCAGGAGATGGGTCTAAAAAGACCTTGTTGCATAATCTCTGTTCTTTTTAAGTAGTTGTTAAGAGGGGGAAAACATAGCTTGCTTTTAAGATTGGTCCTGATTGATAAACTCCTCTGATATTTGCCTAGGTAACCCTGTTGCATGAAGATCTAGACTTTGTTTCTTTTATTAATTTGTTGGCTTCAATCACAAGATGTGGTGATGTCTCTGCATTAACCAATCCTATAAGCTATCATCAATACACTGCCTGAGATGTGTGAAGCCATTAGGCCAAAAAGGAAAGTTTTCACATTTAAAAAATAAGTAACAACAATCCTCCAGAAAAAGAATTCAGAATAACGATAGTGAAGATGATCCAGGACCTTGGAAAAGGAATAGAGGCAAAGGTCGAGAAGATGCAAGAAATGTTTAACAAAGACCTAGAAGAATTAGAGAAAAAACACCTAGAAAAATTAAAGAACAAACAAACAGAGATGAGCAATACGATAAATGAAATGAAAAATACACTAGATGGAATCAATTGGAGAATAACTGAGGCAGAAGAATGGATAAGTGACCTGGAAGACAGAATGGTGAAAATCACTGCTGCAGAACAGAATAAAGAAAAAAGAATGAAAAGAAATGAAGACTGCCTAAGAGCAACATTAAACATTAAACATTAAAGGAACAACATTAAACACACCAACAATCGCGTTATACGGGTCCCAAAAGGAGAAGAGAAAGAGAAAGGACCCGAGAAAATATTTGAAGAGATTATAGTTGAAAACTTCCCTCACATGGGAGAGGAAATAGCCACCCAAGTCCAGGGAGCGCAGAGAGTCCCAAGCAGGATAAACCCAAGGAGAAACACGCTGAGACACATAGTAATCAAATTGACAAAAATTAAAGACAAAGAAAAATTATTAAAAGCAAGGGAAAAATGACAAATAACATACAAGGGAACTCCCATAAGGTTAACAGATGATTTTTCAGCAGAAACTCTATAAGCCAGAAGGGAGTGGCACAATATATGTAAAGTGATGAAAGGGAAGGACCTACAACCAAGATTACTCTACCCGGCAAGGATCTCATTCAGATTTTCTGGAGAAATCAAAAGCTTCACAGACAAGCAAAAGCTAAGACAATTCAGCACCACCAAATCAGCTCTATGACAAATGCTAAAGGAACTTCTCTAAGTGGGGAACACAAGAGAAGAAAAGGACCTACAAAAACAAACCCAAAACAGGTAAGAAGATGGTAATAGCAACATACATATCGATAATCACTTTAAATGTGAGTGGATTAAATGCTCCAACCAAAAGACACAGGCTTGCTGAATGGATACAAAACAAGACCCATATATATGCTGTCTACAAGAGACCCACTTCAGACCGAGGGACACATACAGATTGAAAGTGAGGGGATGGAAAAAGATATTCCATGCAAATGGAAATCTAAAGAAAGCTGGAGTAGCAATACTCCTATCAGATAAAATAGACTTTAAAATAAAGAATGTTACAAGAGACAAGGAAGGACACTATATAACGATCAAGGGATCAAGCCAAGAAGAAAATATAACATTTATAAATATATATGCACCCAACATAGGAGCACCTAAATATGTAAGGTAAATGCTAACAGCTATAAAGAGGAAATCGACAGTAACACAATAATAGTGGGGGACTTTAACACCTCACTTACACCAATGGACAGAAAATCCAGACAGAAAATTAACAAAGAAATACAAGGTTTAAATGACATAATAGACCAGAGAGATTAAATTGATATTTATAAGACATTCCATCCAAAAACAGCAGATTACACTTTCTTCTCAAGTGCACATGGGAGATTCTCCAGGATAGGTCATATCTTGGGTTATAGATCAAGCCTTGGTAAATGTAAGAAAGTTGAAATCATATCAGGCATATTTTCCAACCACAATGCTATGAGATTAGATATAAATTACAGGGAAAAAATGTAAAAAACACAAACACATGGAGGCTAAACAATACGTTATTAAATAAGGGATCACTGAAGAAATAAAAAAATATCTAGAAACAAATGGCAATGAAAACATGATGATTCAAAAACTATGGGATACAGTAAAAGCAATTCTAAGAGGGAAGTTTATAGCAATACACTCGTACCTCAAGAAACAAGAAAAATCTCAAACAATCTAACCTTACAAGTAAAGGAACTAGAGAAAGAAGAATAAACAAAACCCAAAGTTAGTAGAAGGAAAGAAATCATAAAGATCAGAGCAGAAATAAATGAAATAAAAACAAAACAATAGCAAAGATCAATAAAACTAAAAGCTGGTTCTTTGAGAAGGTAAACAATGATAAACCTTTAGCCAGACTCATCAAGAAAAAAAGGGAGAAGACTCAAATGAACAGAATTAGAAATGAATAAGGAGAAGTAAAAACTGACACTACAGAAATACAAAGGATCATAAAAGACTACTACAAGCAACTCTGTGCCAATAAAATGGACAACCTGGAAGAAATGGACAACTTCTCAGAAAGGTATAACCTTCTATGACTAAACCAGGAAGAAATAGAAAATGTAAACCAATCACCAACTGATGAAATTGAAAGTGTAGTTAAAAATCTTCCAGCAAACAAAAGTCTAGGGCCAGATGGCTTCACAGGTGAATTCTATCAAACATTGAGAGAAGAGCTAACACCCATCCTTCTCAAACTCTTCCAAAAAATTGCAGAGGAAGGAACACTCCCAAACTCATTCTGTGAGGCCACCATCACCCTGATACCAAAATCACACAAAGATACTACAAAAAAAGAAAATTACAGACCAATATCACTGATGAATATAGATGCAAAAATCCTCAACAAACTACTAGCAAACGGAATCCAACAACACATTAAAAGGATCATACACCACGATCAAGTGGGATTTATCCTAGGAATGCAAGCGTTCTTCAATATACACGAATCAATCAATGTGATACACCATATTAACAAATTGAAGAAGGAAAACCATATGATCATCTCAATAGATGCAGAAAAAGCTTTTGACAAAATTCAACACCCATTTATGGTAAAAACTCCCCAGAAAGTGGGCGTAAAGGGAACCTACCTCAACATAATAAAGGCCATATATGATGAACCCACAACAAACATCATTCTCAGTGGTGAAAAACAAAGCATTTCCTGTAAGATCAGGAAGAAGACCTGGATGTCCCCTCTCATCACTATTATTCAACATAGTTTTGGAAGTTCTAGCCATGGCAATCAGAGAAGAAAAAGAAAAAAAACAAACACAAATTCGAAAAGAAGAAGTAAAATAGTCACTGTTTGCTGATGACATGATACTATACATACAAAATCCTAAAGATGTCACCAGAAAACTACTAGAGCTAATCAATGAATTTGGTTCAGTTGCAGGATACAAAATTAATGCACAGAAATCTCTTTCATTCCTATACACTAACAATGAAAGATTAGAAAGAGAAATTAAGGAAACAATCCCATTCACCACTGCAACAAAAAGAATAAAGTACTGGGCTTCCCTGGTGGCGCAGTTGTTGAGAGTCCACCTGCCGATGCAGGGGACACGGGTTCGTGCCCCAGTCTGGGAAGATCCCACATGCTGCGGAGCAGCTAGGCCCGTGAGCCATGGCCGCTGAGCCTGCATGTCTGGAGCCTGTGCTCCGCAACAGGAGAGGCCACAACAGTGAGAGACCCGCGTACCACAAAAAAATAAATAAATAAATAAAGTACCTAGGAATAAACATACAGGTAAAAGACCTGTACTCAGAAAATGGTAAGACACTGATGAAAGATGTCAAAGATAACACAAACAGGTGGAGGGATATACCATGTTCTTGGATTGGAAGAATCAATATTGTGAAAATGACTATAGTACCCAAAGCAATCTCCAGATTCAGTGCAGATTCAGTGCAATCCCTATCCAATTACCAATGGCATTTTTTACAGAACTTGAACAAAAAATCTTAAAATTTGTATGGAGACACAAAAGACCTCAAATAGCCCAAGCAATCTTGAGGGAAAAAAAAGGAGCTGGAGGAATCAGACTCCCTGACTTCAGACTATACTACAAAGCTACAGTAATCAAGACAATATGGTACTGGCATGAAACAAATACAGATCAGTGGAACAGGACAGAAAACCCAGAGATAAACCCATGCACCTATGGTCAACTAATCTGTGACAAAGAAG
This sequence comes from Tursiops truncatus, assembly GCF_011762595.2. Taxonomy (NCBI): domain Eukaryota; kingdom Metazoa; phylum Chordata; class Mammalia; order Artiodactyla; family Delphinidae; genus Tursiops; species Tursiops truncatus. The sequence goes on along the minus strand of NC_047034.1, from coordinate 8,233,854 downwards.
GCAAGGATATACAATGGAGAAAAGACAGTCTCTTCAATAAGTGGTGCTGGGAAAACTGGACAGCTACATGTAAAAGAACAAAATTAGAACACTCCCTAACACCATAAACAACAATAAACTCAAAATGGATTAAAGACCTAAGTATAAGACCAGACACTATAAAACGCTTAGAGGAAAACATAGGAAGAACCCTCTTTGACATAAATCACGGCGAGATCCTTTTTGACCCACCTCCTAGAGTTATGGAAATGAAAACAAAACTTAAAAGATTTTGCACAGCAAAGGAAACTATAAACAGGACCAAAAGACAACCCTCAGAATTGGAGAAAATATTTGCAAATGAATCAATGGACAAAGGATTAATCTCCAAAATATATAAACAGCTCATGCAGCTCAATATTAAAAAAAACCAAACAACCTAATCCAAAAATGGGCAGAAGACCTAAATAGATATTTCTCCAAAGAAGAGATACAGATGGCCAAGAGGCCCATGAAAAGATGCTCCACATCACTAATTATCAGAGAACTGCAAATCAGAACTGCAATGAGTTATTCCCTCATGCTGGTTAGAATGGGCATCATCAGAAAGTCTACAACAACAAATACTGGAGAGGGTGTGGAGAAAAGGGAACGCTCTTGCACTGTTGGTGGGAATGTAGATTGATTCAGCCACTATGGAGAACAGTATGGATGTTACTTAAAAAACTAAAAATAGAATTACCATATGACCCAGCAATCGCAATACTGGGCATGTAGCCAGAGAAAACCATAATTCAAAAAGACACATGTACCCCAATGTTCATTGCAGCACTATTTACAATAGCCAGGTCATGGAAACAACGGAAATGCCCATCAGCAGACAAATGGATAAAGAAGTTGTGGTACATATATACAGTGGAATATCCCTCAGCCATGAAAAGGAACGAAATTGGGTCATTTGTAGAGACGTGGATGGACTTAGAGACTTTCATACAGAGTGAAGCAAGTCAGAAAGAGAAAAACAAATATTGTATATTAACGCATATATGTGGAATCTAGAAAAGTGGTACGGATGAACCGGTTTGCAAGGTAGAAACAGAGACAGATGCAGAGAGCAAATGTATGGACACCAGGGGGTGAAATCGGGGGTGGGTGGTGGTGGTGTGATGAATTGGGAGATTGGGATTGACATATATACTAATATGTATAAAATAGGTAATTAATAAGAACGTGCTGTTTAAAAAAATAAAATTCAAACAAAAAGTAAAATGCAGTCAAAAAATAAAAAGATTTGTGAGGGAAGTACAGAGAACTATGGTTACGGCTCTCATAGTCCCCAACCATGCACCAGATTCTTTCCTGGGATAGAGATCCAAGGATACATAAACAAGGTACTTGCCCCTAAGGGAACTCAAAGTTTGGAGATGGAGGGGAGAGGGAAAAACCGGGAAACAGAAGTACCATGGAATATTCTCAAGTAATTCTCATTATTATGGTCCCTGTGTGTAGCCCGGTTTATCTAAGAGCTAGCTGTGTGATTCCCTAACTTCTGGGATCTTGTCTGCCAAAGCCATTTCCAGCAATATGTACAGCTCTGAATTTTGCTTTAAAATTATATATCTACATCGACATATCTATATATATCCATTGTTTTCCTTTGGGGCTATGTAAGACAGCAATTCTTTTCTCATCAATCATATTTTTTCAAAAAAAATTGTAAAGAAATCCTTGCCCTTTCATTTTCTCAGGTTAATTTTACAATATTTTGTCAATTAAAAATTACTGTGTCTGTTAGAATTTCATTAAATTTAGAAATCAATTTGAAGATGCCTGCATCTTAAGATTTATTCCTCAAATTCCTGGAAGTCATTTATGTGTCTCAACAAAGTTTTATAGTTCAGGAATTTTGAAGCTACTGGGAACAAACTGGAAAATTAACTGGAATTATGAAGTCTGTGAATTCAGAGGATCCACTTGCTATCTCAGCTGAATGTTAATTACGATAATAAAATTAGATTTTGGAAAGTAGTTTCATAGCAACCATCTTATTTTATCCTCTCGTTTATTGTAAATAATATAATGTAATTCCTAAAATCCCCAATTTTACACATTCCCTCTGCCCAACTTGCTCTTTTATCCCCATAAATGTATCTTTAAATTATGTATTTCCTTCAAAGTCAGCTAGAAGATTAGTCTTCTGCAGAGCATTTCTTTTTTCCCTCTCAGTTTTGTTGAGAAATGGTTGATATATAACATGGTATTAGTTTAAAGTGTGCAACGTAATAATTTGATAGATGTATATGTTGCAAAGTGATCACCACAATAAACTTAGTTATCCCAGGGCATTCCCTGATCTCCCCAACTCACTCAAAGAAGTACTCTTCTCTCCTAAATGCCTTTGTCTCTGTCTGTCATAGGAAATACATAATTTGCATTTAATTATGTGTTTGCGAGTCTCTGGGTCGCTATAGCACCCAGCTCAGGGCCTGTTAATAGTGGGGCACCCAAGTGGCCATATCGTTAATGGTTGCCTGGCTTCCTGGCCACATGGCCGTGAGGATGGAGAAGCTGCTGTGCAGGTCGATTTCCATGTGCACCCAGACCACCGAGGAGCAACATTCACCTATAGTTATGAAACCCACATTTTAAGCTTAGGATACCTGTCTCCATTACCAGCTTTATCTCATGTTTTGTGTCACAACCTTACTATATAAAAAATTATGACAGTAATGAGTCCTTCTCTGAGTGAATATTGGAAATGTCATAGATGCAAAATAATCCTTAATCAGATCTACCCTTCCTCTTCTTTCTGTTTTCCTTCTCTCTTTTCTTGCTATTGTTCCAGTTATTTTTATACTTTTATAGGAGTACTTTGTGAAACCCAGATCTGTTTATATATAGCTACATTTTTATCACCTTAAGATGATTAGAAGAGGTATGGGGCTCGAATGTGTTTCATTAAAAAGGCAGTAATACAATGTTTTGTATCGTTAAGTCCATGTAACACCTTAAACACACAACAGAGGATGCAAATACATCTGCGAGTGTACATATATATAAACTTACAAGGATATATATTTACACACACACACACACACACACACACACACACACATATATATATATATTCCCATAAAAGAGTCCTTCAAATGAACACTCAAAGACTTTGATGGAGTGGACAGATAGGTGTGATATAGCCCTGTTTGTATGTTACAATAAGCAGAGGATGCCCTGATTCTTTAGGGTTTTTATTGGTCAAAATAAACCATGTTGTATATTAAAGACAGGAAGAACCATGATCAAGCATTGAAATAGTTATAGTATTAGCATTTTCAGCTTCCATGCCACTTGCAAACAAAGGAGCATTTCTCTTCTCATTCTTAAAGAAATATAAAGGGAAATTCACTGTAGTTTGCTTTTGTAAGCATAATGAAATAAAAATAGTAAACACGGAGTCCTGACTGGTGGGGGAAATCCATGTCACTATTTTGTGTCCCAGTTTATTTTTTATTCTGCTGTAACCTTTGATCAACACCAGTTCCTTTCCTTTCTCTCCAAACAGAAAGAGGTCAACATAAACATGCCTGTCAAGGATCTGACAGATTTATTGTGCAAGTTAGATTTTGTTGGTGTTCTCCCCTTACATTTTGCATCAGGAGCTGGATTTTTTTTTTCTTTCTTGAAATATATATATTTTCATCTCCTGGAAGAATGCAAACATAAAACACATAGGTTATTCCAGGAATTTTGAAATATGGTATACTAGCTAAAAAAAAAAGTTATGAGAATATTCTTCATTGCTTGGAGGTCTATGATGATAATGAAAAAGTAATATGGGAACAGTGAGACACCTGAGAGCTTAATGGATATATTCAAAAATAAGACTTGCATATTCCTTATGTGAACTTTTTAATTTTTATTTTTTTCAAATGGAGCTCAGTCTATGCATCAAAAGTCACACGAAAATTGAGGCATTTTTACATACAGGTCAGGAGAAAATATCACCGTCTCTGCCCCACATCCTTTTTATTAAAAAAAAATTTATCACCTAGATAATTCAGGTTAATTATTTTTCTGACCTAAATCTTCTGGGAAATGACTTTAATTATCCAATTAACCTTGTATGTGTACAAAGTTTAAGTAAGGCACAGGCCCAGAAGACTGTGTCTTTTAAAGTGTAAATTCAGTTAACCTGTTTATTGACATCATGTGATTAAAAATACAAAGAAAAATGATTTTTCAATTTAACTGGAATGAACTTAGGCCCTTTGCTGAAATCAGAGACCAGGTACAACATCATCCAATGACTAGGAGGTCATGGGAGAGCTGATCAAGTATGTCCTGGTTGGGAACAGCCCTCCTACCCTAGGCTGACTTTGAGCCCAGTTGAGTGCTATTAGCAGTTTCCACACACTGCTTGGCTGAAAGCAACAACAGAAATAACTTCTCTCACAGTTTTGGAGCCTGAAATTCCAAAATCATGGTGTTAGCAGGGCCCTGTTGCCCTGAGGACTCGGTAAAAATCCTTCCTTGGTTCTTCCTAGCCTCTGGTGGTGGCCATCAATCCTTGGTGTTCCCTGCCTTGCAGCTGTGCCACTCCAGTCTCTGCCTCTGTCATCCTTAGGTGTTCTCCTATGTGTCCATTAGGCTGTCTTTTTTTTTTTTATTATTGAAGTATAGTTGATTTACAATGTTGTGTTAGTTTCAGGTGTACAGCAAAGTGATTCATATATATATATATATATTTATATATATATGTATATATACTTGTTTTACAGATTTTTCCCCTTATATGTTATTACAAAATAATGAGTATAGTTCCCTGTGCTATACAGTAGGTCCTTGTTGCTTATCTATTTTTTATGTAGTAGTGTGTGTCTGTTAATCCCAAACTCCTAATTTATTCCCCCCCCCCCCACTTTCCTCTTTGGTAACCGTAAGTTTTTTTGTTATTGTTCTTTTCTGTGGCTCTATTTCTGTTTTGTAAATAAGTTAATTTGTATCTTTTTCTTTTAAGATTCCACATACAAGCGACATCATATGATATTTGTCTTTCTCTGTCTGGCTTACTGCACTTAGTATGACAATCTCTAGGTCTGTCCACGTTGCTGCAAATGGCATTATTTTGTTACTTTTTATGGCTGAGTAATTTTCCATTGTGTATATATACCACATCTTCTTTATCCATTCCTCTGTCGATGGACATTTAGGTTGCTTCCATGTTGTGGCTATTGTAAATAGTGCTGCTATGAGCATTGGGGTACTTGTATCTTTTCAAATTATAGTTTTCTCCAGGTATATGCCCAGGAGTGGGATTGCAGGGATTGTGGTGTTTTATAAGAACACTTGGATTAAGGGATTACTCTAATCTAGTATGAACTCATCTTAACTAACTACACCAACACCCTTATTTCCAGGTAGGATCACATTCTGAGGTGCTGGGGGTTAGGGGACACAATTCAACCCATAACACGTGTCCAGTTGTATTATCAGGATGCTGGTCTGCCCTCCATGGCTGAACTCCAGAAAGGTCTCCACAATGACCTACCTAATGAACATTTTTATGTTTCAGTAATACCCAACCTCCGGATGGTATTGCCACTGCTGATTACTCCTGCCAACCTGAATTCTCCCCTCCCTTGGCTACTTGGCAATGTTACTGAACCAGACTTGGATCCGCTTGCCATGTGCAGTAAACCCAATCTACTGACACCAGGTTGTGGTGAAGGAAAGGACAGTGTTTATTGCAGGGAACCAAGCAAGGAGAACAGGCAGCTCATGCTCAAAAGAACTGAACTCCCCAAAGTTCCTTTTAGGGAAGGAGTTTTAAAGGCAGTGTGAGGGAGGGGGCTGCAGGGGGCGTGATCAGCTCGTGCACAATTCTCGGATTGGTTGGCATCAAGGTGAAGCTTCGAGCGTCATCATCCTTCTGGATTGAGCCAGTCTAGGGTCTATGCTTGTGGTCAGTGGTTTTCATCCGGAGGGTCTGCTTCCTGTAAAAACAACTTAGGAATGTGTGCCAGGCCTTTTTCTGTATTCAGGGAACTGAGAGTTCCGTGATGCTGCTGTGTGGTGGATTTATAGTCTAGATTGTTACCAGTTTCCCGGCCCAACAGCTCTCCTTTGTTTCTACGTCTTCCCATTTCTCAATTTTTAACTCTTGAGCCAGCCTTTTGAGACCCAAGGGAGGCCTGGGAGACTAAAGCAGAAGCCTTTCACTTCAAAGGACAGGGACACAGGGGCTTGCATACCATTTCAGTCCTTCCTTTTCTTCGATACTCCTCAGTCTGGAGGGGAGCAGCTTCAGGAAAAGACAGGAAGTAAAGTGTTGGATAGAGAGGTTGATCATAAACTCAGCAGAGGAACTCAGTTTTAGGAGGAGTCCCTGCTACGTAGAACTGGTAGTTATCTGAGTGATCGGAAATTTTTGGCTGCCATCTCCTACTACTCTAGTTGCTCCAAGGCTTGTCTGCTGAACCAAACCCATATCACTTCTGACTTCCCCATTTTGGTGTTCTGTGGTCTTGTCTGTGTTCTCCAAGGTCCTAACGTTTAATTTTTCTTTTCTAATAGGCTTTACCCAGGTGACATCATCCACCCGTATGCCTTCAACTACCACCTGTATGCCGATAATTACCTCGTTCATATGTCAGTCCAAGATCTTACCTCTCAACTGCCTCCTGATACTGTCCCTGTGGAACGAAGCCAGGTAACTTAAACTTTTCATATCTCAGACTGAGCATGCATCTCCCTCAGAGGCAGAAGTTTAGGTATCATCATTCTAGAATCCTACTTCTCTTTACACTACCCACAGTCACTTGATAATTAAGTCTCACCTATTCAACTTTTTACACAAGTCTTGTTGGAACCTTCCTAACCACTCCCCAGTTACTGCCTAAGTTCAAGCCCTAAGTTTTTTTTTTTCCTGGACTAGGGCAATGCCTTTCCTATAGGTCCTTCTGTTTGCAGACATATCCCACTTTAATCAATTCTCTGCATGATATCTAGGGTGATTTAAAAATAGGATTTCTGAACACATCTCTTTCTTGCTTAAAACCACCACCAGCATAGTTTAATGATGCATTTTCAACCTCTTAATTCAGTTTTGGAGCCCTTTCTATCACTCTTGCCATGTCTCCTGCATGGGTCCCATGCTGAGCTATGTGCTGTTCCCTGGATGAAGTATGCTGTTTCATGCTCTTATACCTATGCTCCTGAAATTTGCTCTGCTAGGAATAAACTCCCACTATGTCTCATCCTGCTGACCTCTGAGTCATTTAAAATCTTTTAAAGTACAGCTTAAGGAAATTTTTATAACTGAAAGAGAACCTAGACTACAATTGAACACTTGTTTGAAGATCTGGATTATTTGAATTCAATTTAATTTTGATTTTTATCAATCAACATAAAGATAAAAGGTCTCCCTCTGACCATTGCACAATTAATTGGAAAAATTAGTTGCACCAATAGAGTTCTTCTGTCCCACTATTATTGCTTAATTATTTTGAAACCAAAGCACATGTGGAGGTGGATTAAAGCAGTCCTAGGATTAAGCTGGATTGATGACTCTCTAGCTGGCATTTCCACTGAGTAGCTATTAAAGCTATTTGGGCTCAAAAATTATTACTTACTGTTAGACAGTTTCACTTCAAATGGAAAAGTAATGTACTGAATGGTAGGCAATGGGGTTGAGGTAGGCTGTCTTGGAATTGAACTGAAAATCACTTCATCAATCACGAATTTTTGGCTGTCATTAATGACTGAATTACCTGGGTGAACTCTAGTCCGATGAAAAAGAACCTAGTTATGTGGACTGTCTGACCTCTCTGTCATCAGTTGTACAACAGTCTGCTTGATTACTCTGTGACTGGCCTAAACTATCTGGAAAATGATCAATTTTCTGTCATGTCTAATCCTGTCTGTATTATAATGCAGGCTGTTGCTAAAACTGCATTGTACTCAATTCTCCATCACTGGTGAACAAGGTCACTGTAATTGGTAATAAATGAAGTCTTTTCTCATCATGTGAATGGGGGATTCAGATTTAAACAGTGCCTTAAAAATGAATCATTTAATTTAATCAGAGTGTCTGCAGTTAAGTGGTAGTACTTCCCTCAAGTAGGCCTTGAAAAACCTTGTCTTGTTATTTCAGAATTTCCATTGCTGACTTTTATCATGATTTTGAAGATATCAGATGTTTTGACACCTGCATCAATTTGACGCTTTCTTCTATTTTATTCTCATGTTACATTCTTGAGAGTGTTAATTAAAAAATAAATAAATAAAATTGCTCCAACTAGACAGTGGGTGATACAGTAAGAGTCACTTGTGATTTGCAAGCTACAGACTCTCTACAAATAGCCATTGGTCTACTGATAATGGATAGAGTGACTATAAATACTTACGATAAAAAAAAGGCTCAGGTTTTTGATTTCCTTAAGTACACACTTGCATACTTGTTTTAACAGTGGGAACCCAAACATTGGACACAGGCTAAGAAAAAGGCTAATGATATTTACGTGCTTTAGTTGCCAGATCACTAAACCTGATTTACTCTCATGGATAGTGAATGAAATGTTGGGATTAAGTGAAATTTAACTTCCATAATCCTGAAGTAAGGATTTCTTGCAGAGTATGTTAATAGCAGCAGTTCCTTTCAGAAACTCTTTTTGGTTGGCATTTATAATGATTAAGACATACAGGTATTGTATCTGCCATCATCAGTCTTCAGTTTACTATTCCAATCATCAATTGTACTATCAGTACACTTTAAAAGAGCTCTTACAGAGATAGATTTAAGAATGATTCCAATTACTCTAGTTAAAAAAAAAAGCTTAGAGAGTAAAGTATAATTTTCCTTTAAAACTTATATGGAGAAACCAGAAGTTCAGGAAGTTTATACCAAGTGATAGATATGGTCAAAATAAAGTTCACTTGAGTTATAAAAATTAAAGAGGCAGTTCTGAAAAATTCAGAATTCATGAATTCAGGAATACATGTGGAATGTAAATTAACAAAAGGAATAAAAGCCGTCACATGTAGTAAACTTTCTTAAAATTAGATTACCTTAATGATCCAGCACGTTTAGTCTTTGATGTATGCCCCCCAAAATGCATGCACACGTGCATCAAAAAAGATACGCATAGGAATGAACAGAACTTCATTTTTCATGTTAACCCTAAATGGACCATGACCTAAATTCCCTCCAAAATAAAATGGATCAATAAATTGTGATGGGTTCATACAATGGAATTCTCTACACAATGAAGGTAAGTAAGTTAAAGCTACAGCAACAACATGATGATCTCATGCATATACTTTGGAGCAAAAGAAGCCTGACAGCACAATACAGGATGCATACTTCCATTTATGTAAAGTCCCAATTACACTAAGTGTTGTAAGTCACCACAGGTCCTTTCAAGGAGGAGGTAGGAGGTATTAATTGGGAGAGAACACGAAGAAGGCTACCGGGGACATTCTTTCTTGATCTGGGTGGTTGTAACATAGATTTGTTCACTTTGTGATAATTCTGCAGTGATTTGTAAACTTTTCTCTATCCATATTATACTTCAGTAGAACAGTTTTTAAAATTAGATTTTTTAAAAAAGAGATCCTTGAAAACCATCACTCTAATATACAAAAAAAGCAGTAATTTTTAAAAATTTTATTTATTTATATTTGGCTGCGATGGGTCTTCATTGCTGCGTGCGGGCTTTCTCTAGTTGTGGTGAGCAGGGGCTACTCTTCGCTGCGGTGTGCAGGCCCCTCACTGCGGCGGCTCCTCTTGTTGCGGAGCACAGACTCCAGGCACGCGGGCTTCAGTAGTTGTGGCACGTGGGCTCAGTAGTTGTGGCTCGTGGGCTCTAGAGCACAGGCTCAGTAGTTTGGCACATGGGCTTAGTTGCTCCGTGGCATGTGGGATCCTCCCCAACCAGGGCTTGAACCCGTGCCCCTTGCCTTGGCAGGTGGAATCTTAACCACTGCGCCACCAGGGAATTCCCCAAAGCAGTATTTTTTACAAGTCAGGCAGTGCATCAGTTTTAGGTTGCTTCCTGATTTTTTAAAAATTATTAACTACACTTGCCATGCTGTACATTATATCCACATTACTTATTTATTTTATAACTGGAAGTTTGTACCTTTTGGACTCTTTCACCCATTTCCTGTTATTATTATATAATAAAGATGCTGAGAGAAAAACTATGAACGACAGAGAAATAGATAATGCAGAATGGTGTGGTGGAAACAACTAGTGATTTTCAGTCAAATGATTTGAGTTTTATTAGCTGCTATGATAGTGATCTTTAATTTTCATGTCCATCAGCTGATATATAATTAATTTTATATATATAAAATATGACAATGTATATAAAAACACTTTGAAATGCTAACCAAAAATATCGCTTTAAATCAATACTACTGATATTTGACATAGAAATTTCGATATGTGTCTCCAGGAAGCCTGGACAACTGACTGGAAAGGACCTGAAAGACACCTAATCAAATGACGTATTAAAATCCAGACAATCAATAGCATCATCTATTCTTTAATGTGCTAGTCATGTGATTTTTAAAAGAAGGAGTTCATTTGATGTGATTTGTTTCTGGTTGAGACTATAATATTTGGGAAATGGAAGCAGTCAGATGTTATCTTTGAATGTTGGAATGTGTTCCCATTTGGCCAGTCGAATTAATTTTAATTAATTAATTAATTAATTGAATTAATTAAATCAAATCAATTCTAATTAAATTAATTTAATTTTAATTAATTCAATTGGACACTGGTGTCCTAAGGTACTGCAGAATTGTAAATAACACAGACATCTTGCCCTTAAGTAGTCACAGCTTTAAGCAGTCAAACTTTTGAGAACCTACTTGGGGAACTGGAATGGGGGTGTGGCAGGTCAGAGATGGAGCTGGTCACTGGTAAGAAAAACAATTAGTAGCTGCTAATATTGTGGAAATCGGGGGTAAAGCTCAAAGCAGGAAGAGAGGCAAAATCAGGAACAAAAAAAAAATCTGGGTTTCTGAAAGTTTTCCTGAGGGACATAGAGGCAGAAATCAAACCCTCCCTAAACAAACAAAACATAAAACATTGCTATGATATTGGGAAGGTCCACCAAGCATTTGTGACCTCAGAGTCCAGGGTTCAATCTGGGAATCATAATGGTGTGAATGTCTTCAGTAAGTCCCATTAGCTGGCTAAGAAAGACCAAAGACACTGCTACTATTTTTTTGAGAAACTTATCTCTGGGTGACAAGACATCATGTGCAGTGTTTACTGAATAACAAAAATATCCTTTCCCTACCCCTACCTTGTACTTAGGGACTAATTTAAATTGTTTCATAGAACTTCCAAAATACTTAAAAAGAAAATGATTCAAAATTCTAAAGCTTTCACTTATAGCCTGATCAAGTCCATCGAGCATTATCTTTTAGATAAAATCTATAACCTGAACAGGTTACATCTGTATTTTTCTCTTCTCTGGCATATATTTTTAAACTTTAGAGCTCTTATTTAGTGATGACTGGCCATGATGATAGTGCTTTCTTAGCCAAATTAAGGGTGTTGCTTTCAATAAAAGTTTATTGAAATTACTATTTGCTAGGTACTTTTCTGGGTGCTTTATAACTGTGAATTTTTCAGTTTAGGCAACAGTAGGCTTTGTTGATTCACCTAGGAAATTCAGTCTTTAAATTGAACATTTGAAGTATGCAGAATCCTTAAAAATCCTTAAAAATTCATTTGTGTCTGTAATTGTTTGAAATCTGTACTGATGCAGCACAAAATATTTCTATTGAACATTTCCAAAAGAACTAGCTGCATTCTGTGATTGAATAGTTTTTGAAATTTTGGGAGGGAAAAATATGGGACCCTTTTCTTTCAGAGCAATATTAATTAATCAGTGTTTCATTTAACAAGTATTTCCTGAGTACCTGCCATGTCTGGTGCCTTATGTTATGCTCTGAGTATGCAAAGCTTAATAAGACATCTTATCTTGACTCACAAGTAGTTTGTGTGGCGATTTGCAGTTTGATATGCAAGATTCCTCAACCAAAACTAGGAAGTAATGATGTCTTGCATTCAGCCCATAAAAACATTAAAAAATTGCCAGTTGATTGTCACCTCTAAGGTGACAGCCATTGGGTATACAATCTTTGTTCCAGAGATGTGAAATTCAATAAGACTCTGTGTATATATGAATGTATGTCTGTATGAGTGACAGGGAGTAGGTGAGAAGTGAGAGAGTTGTTTTAAACTTTATTAATAACGAAGAAGTGGGGGGAGGAACCAAGATGGCGGAGTAGAAGGACGTGCTCTCACTCCCTCATGTGAGAACACCAGAATCACAACTAGCTGCTGGACAATCATCGACAGGAAGACACTGGAACTCATCAAAAAAGATACCCCACATCCAAAGACAAAGGAGAAGCCACAATGAGATGGTAGGAGGGGCTCAATCACAGTAAAATCAAATCCCATAACTGCTGGGTGGGTGACTCACAGACTGGAGACCACTTATACCACAGAAGTCCACCCACTGGAGTGAAGGTTCTGAGCCCCACGTCAGGCTTCCCAACCTGGGGGTCCGGCAATGGGAGGAGGAATTCCTAGAGAATCAGACTTTGAAGTCTAGTGGGAATTGATTGCAGGGCTTTTACAGGACTGGGGGAAACAGAGACTCCACTCTTGGAGGGCACCCACAAAGTAGTGTGCGCATCGGGACCCAGGGGAGGGAGCAGTGACCCCAGGGGAGACTGAACCAGACCTACCTGCTAGTGTTGGAGGGTCTCCTGCAGACGCAGGGGGTGGCTGTGACTCACCGTGGGGACAAGGACACTGGCAGCAGAAGTTCTAGGAAGTACTACTTGGCATGAGCCCTCCCAGAGTCTGTCATTAGCCCCACCAAAGAGCCCAGGTAGGCTCCAGTGTTGGGTTACCTCAGGGAAAACAACCAACAGGTAGGGGAACCCAGCCCCATCCATCAACAGTAAAGCGGATTAAAGTTTTACTGAGCTTTGCTCACCAGAGCAACAGTCAGCTCTACCCACCACCAGTCCCTCCCATCAGGAAACTTAAACAAGCCTCTTAGATAGCCTCATCCACCAGAGGGCAGACAACAGAAGCAAGAAGAACTACAATCCTGCAGCCTGTGGAACAAAAACTACATTCACAGAAAGAGAGGCAAGATGAAAAGGCAGAGGGCTATGTACCAGATGAAGAAACAAGATAAAACCCCAGAAAGACAACTAAATGAAGTGGAGATAGGCAACCTTCCAGAAAAAGAATTCAGAATAATGTTAGTGAAGATGATCCAGGACCTTGGAAAAAGAATGGAGGCAAAGATCGAGAAGATGCAAGAAATGTTTAACAAAGACCTAGAAGAATTAAAGAATAAACAGAGATGAACAATACAACAACTGAAATGAAAACTACACTAGAAGGAAGCAATAGCAGAATAACTGAGGCAGAAGAACGGATAAGTGACCTGGAAGACAGAATGGTGGAATTCACTGCTGCAGAACAGAATAAAGAAAAAAGAATGAAAAGAAATGAAGGCAGCCTAAGAGGCCTTTGGGACAACATTAAACACAACAACATTCACATTATAGGGGTCCCAGAAGGAGAAGAGAGAGAGAAAGTACCAGAGAAAATATTTGAAGAGATTATAGTCGAAAACTTTCCTAACATAGGAAAGGAAATAGCCACCCAAGTCCAGGAAGCGCAGTGAGTCCCATACAGGATAAACCCAAGGAGAAACATGCCGAGACACATAGTAATCAAATTGGCAAAAATGACCAATAACGTACAAGGGAAGTCCCATAAGGTTAACAGCTGCTTTCTCGGCAGAAATGCTACAAGCCAGAAGGGAGTGGCGTGATATACTTAAAGTGATGGAAGGGAAGAACTTACAACTAAGGTTACTCTACCCGGCAAGGATCTCATTCAGATTTGATGGAGAAATCAAAAGCTTTACAGACAAGAAAAAACTAAGAGAATTCAGCACCACCAAACCAGCTCTACAAGAAATGCTAAAGGAACTTCTCTAAGTGGGAAACACAACAGAAGAAAATGACCTACAAAAACAAACTCAAAACAATTAAGAAAATGGTCATAGGAACATACATATCGATAACTACCTTAAACGTGAATGGATTAAATGCTCCAACCAAAAGACATAGGCTTGCTGAATGGATACAAAAAGAAGACCCATATATATGCTGTCTACAAGAGACCCACATCAGACCGAGGGGCACAAACAGACTGAAAGTGAGGGGATGGAAAAAGATATTCCATGCAAATGGAAATCAAAAGAAAGCTGGAGTAGCAATACTCATATCAGATAAAATAGACTTTAAAATAAAGTATGTTACAAGAGACAAGGAAGGACATTACATAATGATCAAGGGATCAATCCAAGAAGAAGATATAACAATTATAAATATATATGCACCCAACATAAGACCACCTAATACATAAGGCAACTGCTAACAGCTATGAAAGAGGAAATCGACAGCACAATAACATTGGGGGACTTTAACACCTCACTTACACCAACGGACAGATCATCCAAAATGAAAATAAATAAGGACAGAGAAGCATTAAATGACACAATAGACCAGATAGTTTTAATTGATATTTATAGGACATTCCATCCAAAAACTGCAGATTACACTTTCTTCTCAAGTGTGCATGGAATATTCTCCAGGATAGATCACATCTTGGATCACAAATGAAGCCTCAGTAAATTAAAGAAAATTGAAATCATATAAAGCATCTTTTCTGACCCCAACACTATGAGATTAGAAATGAATTACATGGAAAAAAATGGAAAAACACAAACACATGGAGGCTAAACAATACATTATTAAATAACTAAGGGATCACTGTAGAAATCAAAGGGGAAATAAAAAGATACCTAGAGACAAATGAAAATGAAAACATGATGATCCAAAACCTATGGGATGTAGCAAAAGCAGTTCTAAGAGGGAAGTTATAGCTATACAAGCCTAGCTCAAGAAACAAGAAAAGTCTCAAGTAAACAATCTAACCTTACACCTAAAGGAGCTAGAGAAGAAAGAACAAACAAAACCCAAAGGTTGCAGAAGGAAAGAAATCATCAAGATCAGAAAAGAAATAACTGAAATAGAAACAAAGAAAACAATAGCACAGATCAATAAAACTAAAAGCTGGTTCTTTGAGAAGATAAACAAAATTGATAAATCATTAGCCAGATTCATAAAGAAAAAGAGGGAGAGGACTCAAATCAATAAAATTAGAAATGAAAAAGGAGAAGTTACAACAGACACCGCAGAAATACAAAGCATCCTAAGAGACTCGTACAAGCAACTCTATGCCAATAAAATGGACAACCTGGAAGAAATGGACAAATTCTGAGAAAGGTATAACCTTCCAAGACTGAGCCAGGAAGAAACAGAAAATATGAACAGACCAATCACAAGGAATGAAATTGAAACTGTGATTAAAAATCTTCCAACAGGGCTTCCCTGGTGGCACAGTGTTTGAGAGTCCGCCTGCCAATGCAGGGGACATGGGTTTGTGTCCCAGTCTGGGAATATCCCACATGCCGTGGAGTGGCTGGGCCTGTGAGCCATGGCCACTGAGCCTGCGCGTCCGGAGCCTGTGCTCCGCAATGCGAGGGGGCACAACAGTGAGAGGCCCGCATACTGCAAAAAAAAAAAAAAAAAAACAAAACTCTTCCAACAAACAAAAGTCCAGGACCAGATGACTTCACAGGTGAATTCTATCAAACATTTAGAGAAGAGCTAACACCCATCCTTCTCAAACTCTTCCAAAAAATTGCGGAGGAAGGAGCACCCCCAAACTCATTCTATGAGGCCACCATCACCCTGATACCAAAACCACACAAAGATACTACAAAAAAAGAAAATTGCAGACCAATATCACTCGTGAATAATAGGTGCAAAAATCCTCAACAAAATACTAACAACAGAATCCAACAACACATTAAAAGGATCATACACCATGATCAAGTGGGATTTGTCCCAGGGATGCAAGGATTCTTCAATATAGGCAAATCAATCAATGTGATACACCATATTAACAAATTGAAGGAGAAAAACCATATGATCATCTCAATAGATGCAGAGAAAGCTTTTGACAAAATCCAGCACCCATTTATAATAAAAACCGTGCAGAAAGTAGGCATAGAGGGAACTTTCCTCAACATAATAAAGGCCATATATGACAAGCCCACAGCCCACATCTTCCTCAATGGTGAAAAACGGAAACCATTTCCACTAAGATCAGGAAAAAGACAAGGTTGCCCACTCTCACCACTGTTACTGAACATAGTTTTCGAAGTTTTAGCCACAGCAATCAGAGAAGAAAAAGCAATAAAAGGAATCCAAATTAGAAAAGAAGTAAATCTGTCACTGTTTGCAGATGACATGAATACATAAAGAATCCTAAAGATACTACCAGAAAACTACTAGAGCTAATCAGTGAATTCGGTAAAGTAGCAGGATACAAAATTAATGCACAGAAATCACTGGCATTCCTATACACTAATGATGAAAAACCTGAAGGAGAAATTATGGAAACACTCCCATTTACCACTGCAACAAAAAGAATAAAATATCTAGGAATAAACCTACATAGGGAAACAAAAGACCTGTATGCAGAAAACCAGAAGACACTGATGAAAGAAATTAAAGATGATACCAACCAATTGAGAGATATACCGTGTTCTTAGACTGGAAGAATCAACATTGTGAAAATGACTATACTACCCAAAGCAATCTACAGATTCAATGCAATACTTATCAAATAACCAATGGCATTTTTTACGGAACTAGAACAAATCATCTTAAAATTTGTATGGAGACACAAAAGACCCCGAATAGCCAAAGCAGTCTTGAGGGAAAAAAAAAGGAGCTGGAGGAATCAGACTCCCTGACTTCAGACTATACTACAAAGCTACAGTAATCAAGACAACATGGTACTGGCACAAAAACAGAAACATAGATCAGTGGAACAAGATAGCAAGCCCAGAGATGAACCCATGCACCTATGGTCAACTTATCTATGACAAAGGAGGCAAAGATATACAACGAGAAAAGACAGTCTCTTCAGTAAGTGGTGCTGGGAAAACTGGACAGCCACATGTAAAAGAATGAAATTAGAAGACTCCCTAACACCATACACAAAAATAAACTCAAAATGGATTAAAGACCTAAATGTAACACTGTACAGTATAAAACTCTTAGAGGAAAACATAGGAAGAATACTCTTTGTGATAAATCACATCAAGTTCTTTTTTGATCCACCTCCTAGAGTAATGCAAATAAAACCAAAATAAACAAAAGGGACCTAATGAAACTTCAAAGCTTTTCCACAGCAAAGGAAACCATGAACAAGATGAAAAGACAACCCTCAGAATGGGAGAAAATATTTGCAAATGAATCAACAGACAAAGGGTTAATCTCCAAAATATATAAACATCTCATGCAGCTCAATATTAAAAAAACAAACATCCAAATCCAAAAATGGGCAGCAGGCCTAAATAGGCATTTCTCCAAAGAAGATATACAGATGGCCAAGAAGCACAGGAAAAGCTGCTCAGCATCACTAATTATTAGAGAAATGCAAATCAAAACTACAATGAGGTATCACCTCACACCCCTTAGAATGGGCGTCATCAGAAAATCTACAATCAATAAATGCTGGAGAGGGTGTGGAGAAAAGGGAACCCTCTTGCACTGTTGGTAGGAATGTAAATTGATACAGCCACTATGGAGAACAGTATGGAGGTTCCTTAAAACACTAAGAATAGAATTACCATATGACACAGAAATCCCACTACTGGGCATATACCCACAGAAAACCATATTTCAAAAAGACACATGCACCCCAATGTTCATTGCAGCACTATTTACAATAGTCAGGTCATGGAAGCAGCCTAAATGCCCATCGACAGGCGAATGGATAAAGAAGTTGTGGCACATATATACAATGGAATATTACTCAGCCATAAAAAAGAATGAAATTGAGTCATTTGTTGAGACGTGGATGGACCTAGAGACTGTCATACAGAGTGAAGTAAGTCAGAGAAAAACAAATATAGTATATTAACGCATGTATGTGGAACCTAGAAAAATGGTACAGATGAACCGGTTTGCAGGGCAGAAATTGAGACACAGATGTAGAAAACAAACGTATGGACACCCAGGGAGGAAAACTGCGGTGGGGTGGTGATGGTGGTGGTGGTGGTGGTGATGGTGGTGGTGGTGGTGGTGATGGTGATGTGCTGAATTGGGCGATTGGGATTGATATGTATACACTGATGTGTATAAAATTGATGACTAACAAGAACCTGCAGTATAAAACAAACAAAAAAACAACAACTAATACTAAAGTTTCTTTGGATTATTTGTATGGAAATACGTTAATATAAATGTTTCAGACATTACATGAAATTTCTAAAAATCTTATATATTCTGGTATAATGTTATAAGTCATATTTCTAGTTATTACTTTAAAATGTGTATCTCAGAAATAACTAAATTTCCTTGTCAATTGCATTAGAAATAACTAAATTTCCTTGTCAATTGCATTATTATGAACTTTCATCAAACCTTTAACCGTGGTCATTTTTTTTTTTTTTTTTGCGGTACATGGGCCTCTCACTGTTGTGGCCTCTCCTGTTGCGGAGCACAGGCTCCGGATGCACAGGCTCAGCGGCCATGGCTCACGGGCCCAGCCGCTACGCGGCACATGGGGTCTTCCCAGACCGGGGCACAAAGCCGTGTCCCCTGCATTGGCAGGCAGACTCTCAACTACTGCGCCAACAGGGAAGCCCTAACCGTGGTCATTTTTTAGTCTTTTGTCATTTACAGACAGTTCTGGGTGTACTCTGATGCTTTTGCCAAAATGTTCCTATAAAAGGGTTTCATCTTCAAGGAATTCATGGAAAAGACTGACGAGTACAGGTTTCTGGTAACTGACTATACTGCTTAACTGAATGAATAAGCATTTTCAGAACTCTAATGGAAAACTGATTAAAGTACTAACAAAAGATCAAGATGAAAAAAAATTAATTACATGGGACTGAGTGAACTGATGAGGATGATTATAATTTTTGTGCCTTTCTGTTTGTATTAAAAAAGAAAAATAATGAAGTTTCTCTCTCATAAAAAATAAAAGCAGCGCAGTTGTATCTTATGCAGAATATAGACTCACAGCAGTGATGTGCTAGAGCTGCCTTGTTCAAGCTCACGAAAGTTGGCTTGTACCAGCTGGTGGGAGATGACTGTGAAGTTTTCAGGAATTTTGTGATCTGGTGGTTAAGCAGAGCTATTATTAAAAATTAATTATACACTTTAAAAAGTTTTATTGAAGTATAGTTGATTTGCAATGTTGTGTTAATTCCTGCTGTACAGAAAAATGACTCAGTTTATATATATATATGTACATACATATATACATATATATATTCTTTTTCATTTTCTTTTCCATTATGGTTTATCAGAGGATATTGAATATAGTTCCGTGTGCTACACGGTAGGACCTTGTTGTTCTAAACAATAAATTTAGAACTAAATTATATTAAAAGCAAAAGTAAGCAATGTTAAAAATCTATCACCTCCTAATTATTTTCCTACATTTTATTATTCTCGTTGCTCTTAAGTTCATTTACCTGTAACATTGTATCTTATGGAGGAGAAACTATAAAATAGTGTTCTACTGTGCGTCTTTTCCCAACTCTGTGTTCGGTGACATCAGGTGGATAGCTTGAAATCGTCCTTGGGACGATCTACACTTCAAAAATAGGCAAACACTGCAAATCAGGTTTCCCCCTCCAAGCTTTGAGGCCCTGGTTAAACGTTCACCAGCACACCGGTGACTGCCGTGCAAGGCTCACCACTGTTTCAAAGGGTGGAATCACAACCTCATTAACATTCTTTCTCTCTTAGTCCAAATTTGTCATTTCTCACCTTGTAGGACTTGAATGAAGTAGATGGCAAATCTGAGAACTAATTAATCACTGTTCTCACAGTTGTATTTTGAGTTTAAGGGAGTTAGTGTGGGGCACAAATGAAACTACCCCTTCCCAAGTCAGGCCACAAACATGCAGACTTTACCTCGTGTGAAGTCAAGGGTGTGGAGAAAGCAAATGAACCCAGAATGAAAATGGGCATGAAAAGCTTATTTATTGTCCTGTCAATTGTGAAGCTCCTTGCAAAGACATGGATTAAATGAATATTCGTCACAGATAAATACTTATTCAATGATTGTCCTTGGGGCTTTGTCACTGAAAATAAGTAATCAGTAAGTGGGCATTTAGGGGCAAATATGTATCTGTAATAATTCACTGAATGTGAAGTATAGTAGGTCTAAACAGCAGTGTATGAAAACAAAATGTTGGGTGTATCATATATATTGTAAGACATTTTTAGATATATTACAGCTGTCATATATTCTTTATTTGACATATCCTAAACTCTTTGTAATTATTACTTCACACTTACAGGGTCCAGATGACTTTCTTATTGAGGAAACCAAGAAGAGAAGGCTAAGTGAGCTTAGAATCTTCACAGCAAACCTCATATAAAATATGAAAAAGGAATAAAATCATATTTTAGAAGAAAAGCAGCTTTGTGATGTTATAATCAGCTGAGAAAAATCTTTTACAGAGTCAGTATTTAGTTCTGCATAGAAAGACAATCTGTAAAACTTCTGTGTCTATGTATCCATACAGATCAGAGACTAACAAAGTTTTTCCATAGAAGGCCAGATGGTAAAT
The DNA here is from genome assembly GCF_011762595.2 of Tursiops truncatus. Taxonomy (NCBI): domain Eukaryota; kingdom Metazoa; phylum Chordata; class Mammalia; order Artiodactyla; family Delphinidae; genus Tursiops; species Tursiops truncatus. The sequence goes on along the minus strand of NC_047034.1, from coordinate 8,213,086 downwards.
GTTTTAGGCTTTACAGGATGTAGAGTTTCTGTCATAGTGGTTTACCTTTGCTGCTGTGGTAGTGCTGAGTCAACCAGAGACAAAGTGTAAATGACTGGGAGTGGTGCTTTCCCATAAACTCTTACGGGGACAGGTTTTGGCTCCTGGGGCTGTACTTTGTTAGGCCTTGATCTATGGCAATAGGGATTTGGTAATCACGCTCGCCAGCTGAAAGTTCTCCTCTAGGACCTGAATCACTTGATTAGGAGTTCTATTCTAATCACAGTAACTGGGGAGCTCTGAAATGTCACTGTTTTGCATTATGAAGGCTGATATGGCAGGGAAGTAAGACGGTACTTTCGCTGTAAAGCATAGACTGAGACTGTTATCTAGATGTCTTATACTCCAAAATATTTCCTCAGTTATCTGCATGCACTCTGAGAATACTGTAGACTATCTGGATAATCCCAACCTTTTAATGTACTTTTCATGTTTACAGCCACAGTATGAAATTTGCTAGCCATAAGACAACCGTAAAATCTCATGCATAGGACAGATGACTGCACTGATTTTAGGACCTTTGTTTTTAAACATGAGATTCTAAGAGTAACTAAGATAAAAGTTTGGAAACTGAAACCAGCATAATTAAACAATATAGGGACTGGACATACTTTGTGCTAAAAATAAGCAAATGTAATTTAGCTGCTGGTTCTTGGAAAATAACAATGTGAACCAACTGAAATAGCATACTTATTGAGTGTGATAGTTCATGTTACATGTCACCTTGACTGGGCCCTGAGGTGCCCCAACATTTGGTCCATTATTCTGGTGTTTCTGTGAGGGTGTTTTGGGGTGAGATGAACATTTCAATTGGTAAACTGATTAAAGCAGATTGCCCTCCATAAGGTGGGTGGGCCTCATCAAATCAGTTGAAGACTTGAACAAAAGGTTGCTTTTCCCCTGAGTGAGAGAGAATTGTTCCTGCCTGATGGCCTTCAAACTGGGACCTTGGCTTTTTTCCTGCCTTTGGATTTAACTGAAACATTGGCTCATCCTGAGTCTCCAGCTTGCTGGCCTTCAGACTGGAACTACACCGCTGGTTCTTCTGATTCTCAGGCCTTTGGACTCAGGCTGGAACTAGACCATCAGCTTTCTTGGGTCTCTAACCTGCTGGCACTTACCCTGCAGACCCTGGGACTTGTCAGCTTCCATAATCCTATGAGGTAATTCCTTATAATAAATCTCTTTCCACATATATTGTTTCTCTGGAGATCCTGACTAATTAAGATCAACAGTTTCCTCATCTAGACTTTTTTTCAAGAAGGTTGCCACACTGCACCTACCAATCCAAAACTACTATGTCATTCATTCTGCCCAACTCTAGCCAGTTTCCTTCTTTGTAAGACTCACCTTAATATCACGTATCCCAGGCCATGACACTCTAAGTACTATAAATATGGTCCTCTGACTGTCCCCTTCTGGACACTACTGTAAGTCCATCATGGTAATATTATTCTTTAATGTTGTAGATCTAATAATCTTAGCTTTGCTCAAAGCTGGTTTTCTGAGGATCCTAAAGGGTTGACAGTTGGAATTTACTGGACATTAATTTGAATTAATCATACATTCCTCATTCAACAAGTATTTACCATAGGGCAGGACTTGTACTCAGTGGCTGGGAGTGTTCTGGTCAACAAGACAAACACAGGCCTCACGTTCATGTCCTAACAGAACTTAGATCCTGTGACATTCCCTCCGCTCTGAAGATTCTAGTGGCATGAAACCAAATTTGTTTCTCACCTAGCCCTGACTTTCTTTGCACTGGTAGTTGACAGTTTCTCTTGAATATTCTTCTATAGGCACTTGTAAGTGAATAGCGATGTGCTCACACTTAATAGCGCCTGCTTGTCATACATCAAGGATGTGCTAAACCCGTTTGAGTTCAATTCTGTTAGGCCATTCTTCCTAATCTGTTTTTGAGCTTTCTGTCCCCCCACCTTTACTGCACACTTACAAAAGGCAACGGGGATTTGCTTCACTCGTACACAGACCTGGGGACTTGTGATTCTGAAGAGACCCACTGGCTTTCACTTAGGCCACAAGTAAGATACAAACTGCAACCCTCGAATTGAGCCAGATGCCGAAGTGAATCTTACCTTGGTTCCAGTACATCACGATTCACTGGCACTTAATTTCTGTGAATGTGATTAAGATAATAAAAGTCTCCCATTAAATCAATGGCATGCTCTTGTTGCTATTAGGGTAAAGCAAAAAAAAAAAAAAAAAAGATCAATCCTTTATGAAAAATAAGAATCTGATTTCATAGAGTTATGTCTTAGAGAAAAGAAAGCTGACATTTATAATGAGGGGAGTAGCTGTTTCCAGACAAATATCTTTCCCACTTTGTTCACCAAAAGATCCCCAGCAAGCAGGGTGGATCTTGTCACTCGTTTATAGAGAATGCAGAAGATTATGGAAAGCAGCAGGTGTCAGGGCGGAGAAAGCAACTACTCGGCATACCTGCTTAATTTATTAAGGAAATTTAAGTGCTTAAAATAGATGTAGCTGTGTTTGAAGTGAGACACAAATTGTTGAGAGCTAGCTTTTCAAAGCACCTACTGTTTTTACACACATGCCTCCAAATCCACAAGTATAGGACTGCCCAAGTGCAGCTAATTGTGCCTGTATCTGGTCCTACAGCAAGGCATGTGGCCAGCTACATACCTAGTCCATTCCTCGAGACAGCAATTATTTCAATATACAGTTTTTTGCTGGGAAGCTCTTTCTGCAACATAGTTTTTGGGAAACCTCTTGAGGTAAGACCAGTTCTTTTCAGCTAAAGTTTGGCCTTGCTTCTGGAACAGTCATGCACAGCAGCCTGGAGCATCAATGCTGAAAACCAGTGGAAGGCGGTCCCCTTTACAGACTTCACAGCTCAAACCTAACCAAGCACATCTGGCTTCATTCTGTCATAAAATGGGAGTAACTGACTAGAATAGCAAAAACGTTACATTTTATCACAAGACTGTGTTAATGCAGTTGCTTTTGTTTGCCATTATTCCTTAATAAGATAAACTAAAATCACCATAATGCATGTAAACAACTATCCTCTCTGGGATAAAACTGGATTAATGACATTTTGTGTTTATAGAAACAAACACCATTTAGAAGCCATTCCTCCCCAGAGATTTTTCTTAACCAGCAACCAGGTACTTACTTTAGACCTGAAAGGCAAACATAGCTAATAATACTGAAAGGTTATTAGTGCAGTAGGATACTTATCATCCTCGTGCAATGGAGAAAGCAGGTTCATGTAAAAGAATCATAAAGAGAGTTTGCGTATTTATATGGAACGTGGGACTGTTGGCTTTCTCTCTCTCAGAGCTTAGAGTTATTTTTAATTATGAATTCCCTTGCTGATGAGGATCTGACAAAGGAGAAAAGAAAGTAGTCATTTCTAAATTGAAAATCTGAAGTGTTCTCGGTTAACCACATTTTGAACAGCAAGATAGGAAACATCCAGATGGTGAGATGGCATTTTCAGCTTAATTAACTTTGACTTAAAAGTCGTAGATGTATAGATTCTCCGTTAATAGGAGCCACGCCTCCACCATGCATAGTTAATCTGCATTATACATCGGATTGGCTTATGTAGTATCCTTTAAGATGGACAGAGTGGAAACCGTCACATACTTCACTGTGTTTTTTGCTCACACTCATTTTTTAAGTAAAAATGACTTCTTTTAATTGAAAGTGAATTTAGAAATTAAGAAGTAATATTTAGCCCCAGGTACTAGTTTCCCATTGCTGCTCTAAGAAACTACCACAGATTTATCTTGTAGTTCTGGAAGGTAGAAGTCTGAAATGGAGTTCACTGGGCTAAAATCAGGGTGTTGGCAGGATTGCATTCCTTTTGGAGGCTATAGTAGAGAATTTATTTCCTTGCTTTCCTCAGTGTCTTAAGGCTGCCTGCATTCCTTGGCTTGTGGGCCCCTTTCTCCATCTTCAATGCTAGCAGTTTTATCACTCATAACCCTGCTTTGATTGTCGTATTTTCTTCCCTGATTCTGACACTCATACCCAGCTCTTATAGGGATCCTGATGATTACATTGTATCCACCTGGATAATTCAGGCTAATCTTAGCATCTCAAGATCTTTAGCTTAGTAAATTAGCTTAATAAGTCATTTTATCTATGCAGGTAATATATTCATATATTTCTGGGATTAGGACATGAACATCTTTGGGAAGCTACTGTTCTGACTACTATACCAGTCATTGCTTTATTTACTTAGTTCCTAGTTGCTCACTTTACTTACACTGTTTTATAGTGCTTTTGTCAGAATAACATTTGTCTTATGTAGGTTCTTAGTGGTTTTCTGGTTAATGTATCATTTCCAGCGGATAAACAGTATTGTGATTCAGTCACTTATCGGCCTCTTAATTTTTATTATTCATTCGTGAAACTGATATTTATTTACTGCCTTTTTGGTGCAAGATGCTGGGTAAAAGGAAATGAATCAGTGGTGACTCACATCAGATTCCTTAGGTGTAGACTGGTCCCATTTTCTTCCTTTGAAATTATTGAAAATTAATTCTAAGATACAGAATATACATTGACTAGGCATTACTCCTTCCTAGTTACTTTGCTTCGTGGAGTTACTGGTTAAAATGATAAAGGAGAGATAACCTAAGTAGATGTTAAAATTACATTTTTTTACAAAAGAAACTAATGGTTTATTAACAAACCTAAAACAAACCGCATTTAATATCTGCAGTATGTTACTTTTTCAGCACCATCATTAATTTAAAATTCATTTTTAAAAAACTGGGTTTTTCATGGCCAAGTCAAAGAAAATAATCCAATGGGAGGTAAACCTGAGATTTTCTAACACCAAAAACTTCCAATGAAATGGGAGAAAAAAGTAGCAGTGCTGCATGGAAAGAGGAAATGGGTATATTTTGTGTATAGCTAAATACGAGACAGACAGTTATTTTAACATCTTACAAGCTCTGGTTTTATGTTTCCCTCTTATAGAGATAATTTTTAATATGCTTTGATATGTTGTACAATGCAGTACTGTTTCCTGAAGGACTTAACGCATTTTGCAGTGTTCTGTATGCATTGAATTTAATAAAGAGGAATTTGTGAGAAATTTTGAATCTTAAAGGGACTGTTCAGTGGTTCTGTAGGAATTTGAGTTTCAATGAAATGTAAACTCATTGAAGCACCTTCTCTGATAAAACTGTGAAGCTCGGCACTTTCTCTTCCTTTCAGGCATGTAGCTTTGTCTTCCAGTTACTCCACTAAAAGCTTCCAGTTCAATGGATGAACTTCTTTTACTTCACTAAGAAAAGGTCAAATTCTTTTTCCTCCTCCAATCACCTCTCACCACTTACAAGCGCTGCGATGCAGGGTGAGTTATTGAAAATCGTATTTTATCTTGAGATGCTGCAGTTAGTGCTTTCAAGGCTTCTAATCAGAGTTGGCGCTTGGCTGTCCCTGCGGATTCTTTTACTGCTGAAATAATTTCCCCTTTATTCTAGGTGTTTAAAGCAGCCTCAGAAAGACCTTTCCTCTGACTCTTCCTGTGTACTTACATGTTCCTATCTGGGCATATATTTCAATGGACTGATTTGAGGATTGCTGTTATTTGGTGAAATGGTAAAAATGTGAAATAACTTACTAGAAAACAGCATAAGGGAATGTAGTCAAAGATATACTCAGCACTTAGTGGACTTAGAGGAAAAAAGCAGTTTGGATAATGTTTTTAAATAGTTTCTGCATGAAAGATTTTGCAGACAGTTAATGTGAATTCATTTTCTAATTTATAAAGTGCTACATGTATGGAAAGTATTATTAGCTAAGATATACACAACATTTTGTGTGTGTGTGTGTGTGTGTGTGCGTGAATAAATGCAATGGTTGCAAATGGTTTGCATTTCAAAATAGCTTCATTTAGGGATGAGACCAGGAGGAACAGTGAAATGGTGCTGAATGAGATGGTGTTTATGAGTCAAATTTTGATTTAAACTGTACCTTTTTTTTGTAATGTAGGCAATTGTGACATTGATGATGCTAATTTAGAAGTTTTCTTTAACTTAAAATACTTATTTCCAAAGAGTCCTTACTATTCAAAATAATTAGCATACAGTTAAGTATATTTTAGCCAACTGGTAGTGATGCTTTAACTTCAGCTGTGATCATTGAACAGCCTCATGTTTGCTGTAAGGAGATAATCGTATTTTTTAGCATAAAAGACCCACAACTCTTTATAAATGGGCTAAAGATTAGCATTAAGGATTTAACAGGCGATACATATAGAGAAAGATTTAAAGCAATAACGTTTAGCTAAATTCAACCCTAAAAATATAAAATTGTTCTTCTAAACAATTCATTTCTAAACCCATTAGATTCAATGAATCTAAACCCATTCACTTCTCCAGACTTTATCAGAAAGATCTTTCTATAACGCACTCTAAATGCTTATCGTGGAACTGTGGCTTTTCTGGGCCATGGGAGTATAACTCTGCCGGTGTTGGCTGGGATCCAGTTTCCGCAGTGTCAATCACAGGGCAGGTTGAGCCTCCATTTCTGTTGTCCTGCTCTCACTTTGTCTAGTCTTCTAAACACATTGCAGAAACAAAGCAGGAATGAATTTCTGAAAGTAAGTAAGACATGTCAAAAATGTTGATACATGGCCTCGTGTAGACATTCTTTGGGTGCCTGCCTGGGATCTGTCCTTAACTGTTAAGAATGGTCAGTAAATTTACCCACTGTCTTAACACTGGATTTATTATGACAAAAACTTCCAGTCATGATTTATGTAAGCTTCCCGGTGACAAGGTTCATATAAACGTATTGCTTATGTTATTCCAATGTAATCTCATGGCAGTGATGCTATGTTATGGAGAAATCCTGGAACACGAGACTTCAAAGAGATGCTAAAATCTACTCTTTTCTGTGGAAGTGTAATGAGCCCAGGCTTCTGCGGAGACTCAGTTATTCAGATGAAAACTAGGGTTAGGTAATCAATTGCCAGGATATTTAATTAATAATGTAGTTTTAGGAGGTATTTCATAGTATCAAAGAAGGAGTGGAATTAACATCTAAGGATTTCAATTTTAGTTTTGTTCTGCCATGAATAAGCTCATGTCCTCATGGGACTTGTTTGAAGCGTCATTTCTAAATCAAGGAATTGTTTTTAGTGATATCAAAATATTCTCCCAGCCTTTAGTGTATTTATAATTTTTGGATGATTCTGGTCTGTATTACCACATACTTGGCAGTAATTAATAATCAGCTGCCCTGCTTCTAGATTTTCCTCTAATGCATCCTACGTGCTGCCTTCAGAGCAAGCATTGCAGAAGATTGTATCTTTCTTTTTCCTTCTGAAGTCGTTAGCGATTCCTTGATGACGATAGAAGGAACTCACCACAGACTCATTCTTATCTGCCTTTTTAAACTTTTGTTACTGAGTTCTCTCATACATATTTTTTCTGCTTCAGTCTGTTTACTGAAAGGAAACCAAAGCAAACAAGCCACCAACCAACTGGCCAACTAAACAACACAAAAATAGCCTTTGTACTTTACCCCTTGGATCAGAATGACTTTTTTCTTTCTTCCTGCATAACTAATCTTATTTCTCCCTTAAGGCCTCACTTGGCATTTTGACCTACAAGAAAATTTTCCAAATCTTTCTAGAATGAAGCCAAGTACTTCTTTTTAAAAATTTATTTATTTATTTTTTTGGCTGCGTTGTGTCTTTGTTGCTGCGTGCGGGCTTTCTCTAGTTGCTGCGAGCGGGGGCTACTCATCATTGCGGTGTGCGGGCTTCTCACTGTGGTGGCTTCTCTTGTTGCAGAGCATGGACTCTAGAGCGCGGGCTTCAGTAGTTGTGGCGCACGGGCTTAGTTGCTCTGCAGCATGTGAGATATTCCCGGACCAGGGCTAGAACGCATGTCCCCTGCATTGGCAGGTGGATTCTTAACGACTGCACCACCAAAGCCAGTACTTCTTTGAGTGCATTACACTTTTGGTTTGTGCTGTTCTCTTGACATCTCTTATGAAGAGTCTTCTATTCATGGCTTAAATTTTAATCTGACACTTACATATTGATTGTTTACTTGCTCATATGCTTATTCCTTTTATTTCCAACTAGGATATAGGATTTTGAGGAAAGAATACATGTATTGCTTTGTACTGTGCTTGGTACATAGTGTGTATTAGTGAAAAAGCACTCAGTAAATATTTGTCAAAAGAACCTATAAGGGCTTCCCTGGTGGCGCAGTGGGTGAGAGTCTGCCTGCTGATGCAGGGGACACGGGTTCGTGCCCCGGTCCGGGAAGATCCCACATGCCACGGAGTGGCTGGGCCCGTGAGCCGTGGCCGCTGAGCCTGTGCTCCGCAACGAGAGAGGCTACAACAGTGAGAGGCCTGTGTACCACACACACACAAAAAAAGAACCTATAATTTGGAAAAATTTTGTTTCCATAGAAGTAAAACACATTTTTTTCTGATGCAAAAAATAAAGTAGGATGAAACAACTAAAATTTTGTTTTTTTCTAGCAAGGTGCTATGAAGTAAAATTATGTGGCTAAGAAAATGCTGGTAGGATTTAGGTATCAGACCCTAAGATTAATAATTAAATACTATTCCATCATCAGCTTCTTATTATTTGAGATGCTGTCCATCAGATTCTTACTTACTATATAACAGTATAACTATATAGCTTGGTGAAATCCAACTAAATCTGGGACCTCTGGCCTTTGCTTTAAGGCCATTCAGCCCAGTGTCATATACAATAGAAACACAGACATTTATACAAAGAACTGAAAAATAATGTTTGCTTATCCCAAAGCTCTCTTGAAGATACTGAGAAGTGTCTTCAAGGTACATAGCAATAAGATACCTACAAATCTTCCTAAAATTGTATCCTAAAATATGCTTCTTAACAAAACTTCCTAAAATTTCTCTTTAGATATCTGGATATTCTTATTCTCCAAGAGTTATTTGGTGTTTTTATTCTCTCTCTCATCTTTTTCCAATACTCCATTTTTATGCATTATTTTATTCAGGACCACAGATTCCTTGGAGCAGATCAACACAAAGAGTTCTGCTGAGCAGCCTGGGGAGGGAGGCTGTGAATACTTCTACTTTAATATTTTCACCTTTGTTATATATTCTTCATCAGCCCTGTGTTAGAGGTTCTCTTTCCTCGGGTTAGGGTCTCAGGCAAGTGAAGGTTAGACAGAACACAGAACTAGACCTGTTGACTGGAACATTTACCATGGCCTTTCCGGGTGCTCTCTTTACATGCACTAGTTCAGGCTTCCTCAGAGCGTGGGGGCTGGGTTCCAAGAACAAGCACTCCAAGAAAACAAAGCAGAGGTGTGCGCCATTTTTATGGTCAAATCACGAAAACTGCAGGTGTCACTTCCACAGTACTCTGTTGGTTGAGGCAGTCATAAAGGTATGCCCAGCTTCAAGGGGAAGGGATCCTTACCATTAAGTAGAAGAATGTCAAGGTACATTGCATGAAAAGCATGGAGGTTGGGAGATACTGTTGCAGTCGTCTTGGAAAGTACAGTCTTCCTGAATCTTCCAGAATCACAGATGGGAGATATTGTTGCAGCCATCTTTGGAAAATACAATCTTCCAGAATCACAGAATAGCCGAGTAGGGATTTGAACCAAGTTTTATCTAACTCCAATTCCTATCATTTTAATCACTATTCTAAAATTCATTCTTCAATGTAAGTAAAAATTCTGTCACAATGCAGAATTGTATTCATTACATTTTAGATATCAGTAAATAATTCAAAAGGAAATGCATTTGCAGAAATGTTGGATTATGCAAGAAAAATTTGTCAAAAAGCCATTTTAAATGTACTGTTTTCCAAATAATAATGGGGAAGACTTTATTTTCTTTCAAAACCACATCTTTCTAAAGTGAGTGTAGGGTTTTGGCTTACATTGAGTTACTCTGATATTTTTAAATGAGATGTCAAATATAATTTAATGCTTGCAACTTGAAGCAAGCCTGACTACATTTAGAGTTTGACAGCATGCAGCGTTCCTATTAAGCTATCTATCCATGGGGATCAAATATTATGTTTAATGGAGAAGCCTATTAAGTGATACCTGTGGATCTATGTATATATGGATTATTGATTAATAATGATGAGTGTTTACTGAGTGCTTTCTGTGTGCCATGTTCCTTTCATAGTTTATCATTTTCTTTTTTTAGCATACGTTTTTTTATACAGCAGGTTTTTTATTATCTATTTTATACATATTAGTGTATATATGTCAATCCCAGTCTCCCAATTCATCCCAACCCCCTTCCCCTGGCCCCCCACTTTCCCCTCTTGGTGTCCATACATTTGTTCTCTACGTCTGTGTCTCTATTTCTGCCCTGCACAGTGGTTCATCTGTACCATTTTTCTAGATGTCACATATATGCATTAATCTACGATATTTGTTTTTCTCTTTCTGACTTACTTTACTCTGTATGACAGTATCTAGGTCCATCCACATCTCTACAAATGACCCACTTTCGTTCCTTTTTATGGCTGAGTAATATTCCATTGTGTATATGTACCACATATTTATCCATTCGTCTGTTGATGGGCATTTAGGTTGCTTCCATGACCTGGCAGTTTATCATTTTAAATGCCTTCAATAAATGTGTGGGGAAGATGCTATCACTTCATTTTGATGGATGGAGAAGCTTAGAAGTGTTTCTTGATACTTTGTCTAAGGTCACACAGCTGGTCCAGAGCAGCATTTTTAAGCTCTATTTTATCCTGTTTCCATCACGTATGAAGTGTAACCATCTCATTCAGCCTTTGAGTATCTAAACTCCACTGTACCCAAGGTGACCTTTTGATAGGATCCACCCTGGTCGGTTGTGCCTTGAGGAGCAAGGTGGTGCCACGTTGGTAAATGTATGATATTCATGAACATCTCCATGAGGTCACTGCAGTTTAGGAGCTGCATGGGAAGTGCAATTTCTTTTGTTACTCGTAAAGATCTGTGGGTTATCATTCTCCACATTTTATAGATGAAGAGTGGCTTCAGAGCTAAAATGGAATATAGTTTGTCACTTAGATTTCACTACAGGGAATCATGCCTTTAAGTACTTCACTTTTTGTCCATTAGTGCTTCTTCCTGTAATACAAGCACATAGACACACACACACACACACACACACACACACACACACACACACACACACACACACACACACACACACACACACACACACACACACACACAGTGAAAGGTGAGAATTAGGTGGATGAAATGATGGGACTAATTGTTTCCTTTAACAATGCTTTTCAGACTTACAAAATTTATGTTCATGGAAGATTGAAATACATGTAGCTAATGCTTTAGTCTGGGTTAATATGATTACTAACCTCTTACACGTATAGTGCAGCATCTGATGAATCATGAGCATTAATATAAGGGTGAACTGAACCATTCCTTCCTTAATTTAAAATTTCTGAGAATAAATATAGACCCAGTTATGTAGGTGATGTTCAGGGTGAGGAAGTTGCCTGTAGAATAGGACTCCTGAAATATCAAAAAGGAGTAGGATTTTCTCTTCTTCTCTGTAGTTTAATGGAACGCTTCCTCCACATCTACTTTTAGTTAACAAACCCCTTTCTTCTCCTGTGGGTACTCTTCATTGATTCTAAAATCTGTTTCCAGTGGTCTAACCATAGAAGTCTTTCCTTGGACCACCAATGATTTAATTGATGTTTGGGCATAGTTTTCAGAACATTTTGACTATTAACATTTAGGTTAAATTCACAGATGGTCCTGACAGCCCACCACTCCTTGCTTGCAGATGATACTCTGATTTTAACAGTTTGGAGTTTTTAACTCAAGATATCATCCTGTGGTGCCCCCTGGAATGGTGCATGCAGTTTTGGTGTAAGGACATACCAAGAGGATCAGAACTTGAGTTTGGACATAAAAGTATTAAAAAGTGTGATGAACAGAGGGATATGGTTGAAGTCTAGAAGTGAACAGGTAAATCGAATCCATGTAAGGTTTCTATATCAGGTAGTTAACACAGATACAGAGTGAAAATGGAAATTGGTTAACGTTTTTAAAGTAAAATCAAGAATATTCATAAGAAGTTGTTAAGAGGAAGCCAGTTGCATTCAGGGCATATTTCTAACTTTTGGAGGGTGACATCATGGTGGATAACCATTGTGTTCCATCTCAAATCATCTCTTAGTGACAGAGGTGGAAATCTGGGTGAGTTGCCCCAGCATGACTTTGCTTATGTACTTAGCTGCCTTGTCTTCTCCTTTGTTCTCTATGTGGGAATATTTATAGACTATCTATAGTCTATTTATTATCTTTGATTCCTTTCTCTTAGCAGTTCTGATAGAGAAATGCATGAGATTTTATTCTTGACACAAAGACCAGTATTATTATTTTTTTAAATCTCATGAAAATGATTATAGGCAAGCTCTATTATTAAATTTAAATCAATCTAGCATATTTAATCTATGTCTGTCTATACCCAATTCTATAGCTATATCTGTAATTTATTAACCATATTGCTTTGAGACCTATTTCTTTGGCTTGTCAAGTAAGTTTTCGACTTTACCCAAAGCCTTATATTCTGATCTGATTTTTCTGCATTCTTCCTTCTACTGACTCTGGCTCATTGAATGCCTAGGGTGTACGTGAGTGTCAAGAGACTGCAGTTTGGGGACATTTGACATAAGAAGCTGCTGAATGTGCCAGTAGGGAGCTAATGATGCAGCAGAAGGGCCGTGAGTGATGAAGCAAGACCTGCCAGTTACTGTGTTTCCCTTTGTCTGTTGACCTTGAGGAAGTTCAGAGTGCTGAATAGGTCGTTGAGCGCTTACCCACTCAGTTCCAAGCGCCCACCATCCGTGACCTCATGTGCCTAAGGCACGTGTGGCAAGTTCTTCGCATTAGTTTGGCACTTAAGGAAGATCAAGCTGTCATCTTGAGAAGAGCAAAGATATTAGAGCCGTGGAACAGATTTCCGACCCTAATCCACAGAAACCATGCTAGTCTGAACTCAGAGGAAGACCAGTTTTATAGACAAAACAAATAATACAAATGGAACGAAACAAATACTGAATAAAAATAAGTGCCATTGATTTAGTCAATACCTTCCTGGTAAGTGTCAGGGAGGAGAGTCACATGTTGCCAATTGGGGATGAAAGCTGGGACACAGCAGAAAATTATGCACGAATCTTAGGACAGGATATTACATTTGTTTCACTTGCTCCTTATGTCTGAGACATAAATGAATGCTCCTTAATATGTCTTTCTTCCTCCAAGCAAGTGTGCCCTGACCCAGTTACAGAATATTTGTGGCAATTTTAGATGAAGGGTGGAGGGGAGAGGGTTATGAGTCTGAGATAATAATAGAAAATTTCATTTACTTTGTAGACCTCCATGCTTGTTTGAAGTCTTCTGGAATAGTAGTGATAGAGTTTTGCTTAGCCCAGGTCTTTATTTTAGCTTGAAAAATAACATTTGTTAAAATAACAAGTTCACTGGGCTGATCTTGGGTGAAGGCTTTTATTTGAGAATAAGGATTAATCCAATCATACTTAATTTGTAAAGTGCTCCAAAATAAACTACAGTTGCAGATTGCATCTATTGTTTAATTTAATACAAGTATACAGATTTCATTTTATGTGAGACTTTATGTGAGACGCCTTGAGAAGTGCTTCGAAGGATGAAATACCTCCAATACAAAAGTAAAGAAACAAAAAACCCAGAATCATTTAACCTTCTGTTAAAACTATAACCTTTGTCTCCCATTTTTTTTGCAATTAAAATTGTCTGAAGGGCTTCCGTGGTGGCACAGTGGTTGAGCGTCCACCTGCCGATGCAGGGGACATGGGTTCGTGACCCGGTCCGGGAACATTGCACATGCGGCGGAGCGGCTGGGCCCGTGAGCCGTGGCCGCTGAGCCTGCGCGTCCGGAGCCTGTGCTCCGCAACGGGAGAGGCCGCAACAGTGAGAGGCCCGCGTACCGAAAAATAAAAATGTCTGAAGACATTAGTATCCATCTCTAATCTCCAAATAGCTAGATGTACATAAGATCTTAACATGACAAATAGAATATAGCCTTCACATTTTCTTGGGCTTGGAAGGAATTAAACCATGCATATACGCTCCCTAAAAAAATTCACACCTCAGCCTGAGAAAGCCTCAGAATTGTGCTGAAAAGTGAAAACTGGCACTCAGATTGGCAGGGGAGGGGGGAAGGAAATTTGCTGAAGTTACTTGTTTTTTATGGAGGCAGGTTAGTGTGGGATAGTGCGTTTCAAATTGTAACATGCTTTACATGGGAAATACGTGATTCACAGGGGATTTTGCTCAAATGCAGATTTTAATTCAGTGGATCTGAGATGAGACCGGAATCTGTTTCTAATAAGCTCCCGGGTGAGGCCAAGGCAGCTGGTCTGAAGATCATACTCTGAGTAAAAAGGAGCTACAGAGGAAGCCACCTATGCAAACGCTAGGGTTAAATCCTACTTCCGTTTACTAGCTGATCTTAATCTCTCTGAGCTCCACCTTGCTACCCTGCCCAGTCGAACCCATGTAACAGGAACATTGTAAACACAATAATGTTGATAAAGCATGTTTTTGCATTTAGCACTCTACGCCATGTCAATAACTATAAACATAGACTATCTGGAATTAAATAAAAGCTCATAGAGCATTATTATAATTTTTATTCTTTTTTGGTGGGATGTAACCATTTTTTGATGATAATTTTTGAATTGTTGCAGATACAGGAAGAAATAGAAATAAGTACTGAGTACGTTGGACGGGAACAACGGAGAGAGTCCCAATACTCATACAGATCTATCTAGAGCTGTTCTCAGAGGCTGGTCCTGCCCAGCAGCATGGCCTCGGCTGGGAACTTGTAAGAAATGCACATTCTCAGACCCCATCCCAGACTTACTGAATCCGGGACTGCCTGGCCTCCCAGGATCCAACAAGCCCTCCAGGTGATTCTGATGCACGTTAAGGAGGGAGGCCCACTGAGGAACCCATCGGGGAGGGTTGTAGATTCAATAAACCACTCCTGGCTTCTGCTCTGCCCAGTGACCCCATTCCATTCTCCGAGTCCAGCTCCTCACATGAATAAATGGTTCCGCTTAGAAGGTATTATATATGTGTTACTAATGAAATAGCAAGATGTTAAATAATCAGGAGCCCAAGAAAGAGGTACTGATGGGGATGGATACAAAGGCAGAGACTAATAAAAAAAAATAAGAATAGGAAAATTTGATGGAGTCTGGGGGGTCAAGAAAAACTGATCTGAATAGAGTCAGATTAGTGCCAAGCAACCAAAACGTTTAAAATAAAAAAAAAAACAAACAGGCACAATATATCCTATGCCTTTGGATTTCTCTGTTTTATATTCAGCAATGAACTAGAAATTGTAACTATGGCAAAGGAAGCTTTAAGGAAAGCACCACAGTTTTCAACCTATGTTAAGAGTGTGGAGAGTGATACAATGTAAAACATCCAGAAATTCAGGAGCCTTCTGTGAACCAGGAGAAAAAAAGAAGAGGCTTCAAACTTTGTAGATGAGTACAGTCACCAGAAGGTTTAACTATGGGTGCGCCTGTAAATTCGAATCTGCAATGTCTGCATTTTAATCCCTCTCAAGGTTCTTGAAATCTGAGGTTGTCGCACATGGCTTTCACTAAGGCATCTACTTGTATCTGTCTGTCTCCACCCACAAGGCATGACACTGAACATTTCTTAAAATAGAAAAAGAGGGCTTCCCTGGTGGCGCAGTGGTTGAGAGTCCGCCTGCCGATGCAGGGGACACGGGTTCGTGCCCCGGTCCGGGAAGATCCCACATGCCGCAGAGCGGCTGGGCCCGTGAGCCGTGGCCGCTGAGCCTGCGCGTCTGGAGCCTGTGCTCCGCAGCGGGAGAGGCCACAACAGTGAGAGGCCCGCGTATGGCCAAAAAAAAAAAAAAAAAAAAAAAAGAAAAAGAAAACCGGCTTTATGGAAGTTGAGGTAACGTCTCTCGGTTTCCGAACAAGATGTTTTGCATTTCAAGAAGATCTAAGAAATCAGACTATCACTGTGTACAGGCAGTGATTTGAGATAAGCTATGTAACCAAACCTTTTAAAGTTCTCATATTTGGTTTGTATCAGGTCAGGGGAGAGGAGAGGAAGAGGGAGGGAGTGAGAGAGGAGGAAGAAGAGGGGGAGAAAGGGAGAGCAGTATGTATACTGTTTTATATTCATTCATTGATTTAGAAAGTAGTACTGTGTGTATCTTAGTTCAGTGAGCATTATAAAAAACCAGAGCCCTGTTTGCTTGTGGCCCTGTGTGAGCAGGCAGAGTGAGTGACCTGTTCAAGCCACGGAGATGCACCTCAAACCTGCTCTCTGCAGGCGGGGTGCACCTCAGCACTGCAGGCCTGTTTCTAAGAGGCACTAACTGACAATGCTCTTGATGCCAGCAAGAAGCCAGGACTGTATGCCTGCTGCCCTCAGCTGCATTTCCCCCATAGTGTGTTCGTGTCATTTTCCTTAGTGATGTGTTCCCTTGGTGATAGGTTTCCCTTTTCCTAAAGGGAAAAAGGGAAGGATGAAGGAGCAGAAGCCCAACTGTGGAATCTTTCTGTCCCTAAACTCCTCCCTGAATCTTGCTCTAAGGATGAGGGGTATTTTTCTGGCTTCGTGAAAGGGAGTCCTTTCTTCCTTGGCCAACATGAATGAGAATATCACACTTATCATGAATGAGGCATCTTCTTGGCCTAGGGTGTCTAAAATCTTGTTGTTTCTATACTGTAGAAAACAAGTCCACTTTTACTTGCATACTTATTACTTTATGACTTTCATCTCACTGGATCAATTATGTTAATTTTATACGCCATCAGTGAGGTCAGCAATGGGTGTCTTCATTTTCATCTTTATAACTGTTTCCAGTATTGGCACTCAATATTAGTTGAATAAACAAATCAATGAATAAGTATTTAGCGTTTCTTAAAATGACATTGTAGTGTCAGTGGATAATGGGTCTGTTTTTAAATAGTAATTGGGGTGAACTTTGAGAAATTGAAAATCACATTATTTGGAGTTGGAATGAATATTATAATAAATACTTGTTGAAGGAATGTGATTAAACTGGATTCTGTCGTTTTACCAATGAGGAGACAAAGAGGTTAATTGATTTTCTAATTGTTTTATATCTAGTTAGTCACAGAACTGGTACTAGAATACCTTTTTGGAATATTTTTATTATAGAAAATTGCAAACCTTTATGAAAGTAGAGGAGATAGTATAATAAATGTCTTATTTCCATGAGTACCTGCAGGCCTATTCTATTCATTTATTCAGTATTGTTTTTATCAATGCCTGTCTTTACCCTCTGCTGTTCCCAGATTATTTTTATGCAAATCCCAGAAATCATATCATTTCATTTGTAAACATTTTAGTATTTAGCTTGAAGTGTTAGAGACAAAATATCCACAGTACCATTAATTCATTAAATAATAATTCCTTATTATCATTAAAAAGTTTTTCTATTTTATATTGGAGCATAGTTGATTATCAATGTTCTGTTAGTTTCAGGTGTACAGCAAAGTGATTCAGTTATACATATACATGTATCTATTCTTTTTCAAATTCTTTTCCCATTTAGGTTATTACAGAATACTGAGCAGAGTTCCCTGTGCTATACAATAGGTCCTTGTTGGTTATCTCTTTTAATTATAGTAGTGTATATATGTCAATGCCAAGCTCCCAATTTATCCCTCCCTCTCACCTTTCCCCTTTGGTAACCATAAGTTTGTTTTCTAAGTCTGTGAGTTTGTTTCTGTTCGTAAATTAGTTCATTTGTATCATTTCTTTTGTTTTTTAGATTTCACATATAAGTGATATCATATGATATTTGTCTTTCTCTGTCTGACCAGATTATTATTTAATATCCAGTCAGTGTTCACATTTACTTGTTTGTCTGGTACATTTTTTTACACTTCATTTGTTAGGACTGGAATTCAAATAAAGTCCATACATTGTGATAAGTTTTCTCTCTTCAGGCTATTTTAATATACATGTTCTCTCTCCCTGACCCCCTGCTCGCCTTCCCCCTAAATCTCCTTTTGTTTTTTCAGTTGTTGTTCATGAATCTAGGTCATTTTTCCTGTTTTCCCAAGTTTGAATTTTGCTGGTTGCCTAGAATACAATTTTCTAACATAAAATTTGTCATTTAGACCTATTTAAAAAAAAGAAAACTTGGGGTGAAAGATACAGATATATTGAAAAATGTTTCCATAATGTATACTCTTAAAATTTGAAAAGTTGTGCCATCATATTTATTTCTATTTGAAAAAGAAAAAACTCAAAAATAATATCTCAAGAAAGTTTTACCATGGCATTCCTTAAATGACCTTATTAATTTTCTAAAGTGTTTCTCTTTGATACTTGGATTAAAACCAACTTTTAATTAATACAGAAAAATACAAATCAGAACTGTGACAGGAACTTTCATAATGCTTAAGTGTTTTTGTTTTGTTTTTACTGATTAGAGCAAATCCAAAGCAGTTATATTAATTTTTTATAATTATTCAGTTTATTAGCCATTCAGAATATGAACCAAATGGACATGAAAATCCCTAGTCTTCTAAGAACATATAATAAAACTCTCAGTAATGCTAGTTGGTGATTATTTCTGGGTACAGGAGTGTCATCATTTGCCCTTTCTGGTTTATATAATGCACAGGGCTTCAGGTTTTATCTCTGTAGGCGTCTGAGAATGCTGCTAGAGATTTGTAATGGTAAACTGGAGTCAACTCATGAATTTTCACTTTATTGCATAAAAACAAAGGGACTAAAATATATATTAAAGAAGTGTGGAATATGAATTTCCAATCACAGGTAGAATTAGCTAATCCATCTAAATTGGAATAATATCTTAACAATTGGTGCTACATTGAAAATTTCTCTAAAAAAAAAGTCATCTCCCTCATTAGAGATGTCTGTTCTCCTTTTGCTCCTTTGCTGACCTGACTTTCCTCTGGGCACTTTAATTTCTGCAGTTGTGAAAACACTGGCATCTTAAACAGAGCTGCCAGGGAGCCGTGGAAGATGCCCACGTGATTTCTTTTCATTTGAAACACTTAGGAGGGGAGGCTGGGTGAAGGGTATATGAGGACTCTCTTAACTATACAATATTTTCAGTTTTTCCTTAAATTTAAAACTATTCCAAAATAAAAATATTTTAAAAACTTGAGTTTTATTAATTTCACTATATATTACTGAAATTTCGTTAAGTAGGAAACACATATTCATCCATGCTTTCTTCAGCCTACCCCAATTTAATATTTAAAAAATAAAATCAGAAAGGAGGAATAATATAAAGGCTTATATTTGGCATTTTAATGGAACAAAAATGGTTATTTTGTCTATTTCAAGGTTAACACCATTTACTGAATGTTTTCTTCTCAAAAGAGATGTCTGTTTAATGGCCACCTTATATTTTCAGAAAAATATCATTATAGAATGAGAAATATCAATTATTACAAGATGAGTTATTTTATTTATGAAAAGGATAAAAATTAATGAATTCTATGATTCCAATAATTATTATTTCATGACATTGGAACTAACCAGAGCACTTGGGGATGAATTCTTAGTAGCCAAGCGTTCTGGATGGTTGAGAAGTTACACTTTAAGTGTGGAAGTTTTAACTATTACTGTAACAGTTTTGAATATTATATTCCTCTCTGAAATTATTGTTTAATGCTTTCCTGAGGACTTTGCATCCTGAGTCTTAGTCTGTCTTAAATTTCTCAATTCCATTTTTCATAAGACTTCCAGAGACATCTTACTAAATGTAAAAAAATTTTTGAACTTCCTTCAGTGACTTTCTTCAGCCTTCAGGATAAAGTCCCAAGTCCATCTTGTGACAGATGACGCTCTTATGCCCGGTCCTTGTGGACCCCTCCATCTGTTCCTTTCACCAACTTTCTCTGCCCTGGGTTCTTGTCATACAGACCCAGATTCCACTCACTTTTTCTGTCACACGAAGTGTGAACAGTGCCTGAATACCTTCTTCTACTACTGGTCTTGGTTGAAGCTTAATCATCTTTTATTTATTTATATATTTATTTTTGCGGTACGCGGGCCTCTCACTGCTGTGGCCTCTCCCGTTGAGGAGCACAGGCTCCGGATGCGCAGGCTCAGCGGCCATGGCTCACGGGCCCAGCCGCTCCGCGGCACGTGGGATCCTCCCGGACCGGAGGACGAACCTGCGTCCCCTGCATCGGCAGGCGGGCTCTCAACCACTGTGCCACCAGGGAAGCCCCTTAATCATCTTTTAAATAGAAAAGATTTAAACAGACAATCCTCCTCTTCTCCCTTCCTTCAGGCTACCACAGACGCTGATGACCTCTGTCACATTGCCTGTGATGCTGTATTGTAATTGACTACTTGTTTGTCATCATATAAGATGGAAAATATTATGGACACAGATCATTTGTCATTTGTCATTGTTTTTCCAGCATTTATCATGGCATCCTGCATATAAGAACCAGTCAATAAATGGTGGTGGCTGTTGAACAATTATGACATTATAATTATTGGAGTTTACTGAAAAATATAAGGTTATATCATATTACATCAAATGCTGTGCTTCTTAAACTGTTGAGTTTTCATGGTATAGTTGTTCTGGGCATTCCTTCTCTCTTTGGTTGTCATTGGCCGATGCTTGATCCTCCAGTGTGATCTGTCCATGGTAGCTGTAACTTTTTCTGATTTGATAATTTTCATATATTGTTTTTGTTTTCATCTCAAGTGAGAATGTGAGATTATTCTATTTGTGGCTAGAACTGTTTGCTTCTAAGTACATTAATTCTATTCAAGAGCTGATTCATTAAATGCTATGACTGATTTTATAGTACTGTTGGTTTGATATGGGTTCCTTAAATTCTTGATTACTTCAATCTAATAAACCATTGTTTTTGTATTATTCAATAATAGCTTCTATTTTTCTGAAACAAGCAAACTGCTATCATGTGCTATAAACAGGAGCTTGCTGAAATAAGTTTAACCAGGTCTATTTCAATGTTAAAAGCAAAACAAAGCCAACAAAAACTTTTAACTTAAAATTCACAAGGGTAAGTAAAAAAATATTTATCACCAACCTCTAATTCCGTTTATGGAAAGATGGATACATCATGTTATGTTATCTCAAATGATTAGGAAACTTTTTACAGTAGGAGTTGGGCTGGTGCTTATTTTTCAAGTTGATAACAACCAATTTTCTAAGTGAAACCATGTGAGGATTGACTCTTTTCCTTCTAGCTTATAGATGAGAAAATCGGTATACAGAAAACTAAAGAGTTATACTGACCCCTCAATTTTGGCCATTTTTAGTGGTAATACTACCTCTTTTCATTAACTCTGTTTCAAAGGCAGTGATCATTTAACTCCCCTCTCTCCCATAACCTGTTTTTTTAATTAAAATATCATGTTATGTGCTTTGTCACACAGTAGATTTAGGTGTCTCTTTCCTTGGGCGTCTTGTATCCTTGCTGAGACTATAGGACTTAAATTCA
The DNA here is from genome assembly GCF_011762595.2 of Tursiops truncatus. Taxonomy (NCBI): domain Eukaryota; kingdom Metazoa; phylum Chordata; class Mammalia; order Artiodactyla; family Delphinidae; genus Tursiops; species Tursiops truncatus. The sequence continues at coordinate 8,191,500 of NC_047034.1, read as the reverse complement.
TCTTCTCAAACAGTTAAATGTTCTCAGCAACGTGCCCAGGATTGACAAACTGAAATGCAAGTTGGGCATTTCGATGTGAGCAGAAGTGTGGAGAGAGCGCCCTATAAACTTGTTCTACTCAACCTTGAAGACAGGTTACGTGTTAATTCCCTGCTTCCAGTAAAGTACATCAAGTGTATACGCAGTGTTCCTGAGAGCTTCTTAATGAACTGAAAAGCAAACAATTTGAGGTGGGAAGAAATATATTTCATCAGCCTCCTGCACAACGATGATTTCCCTCAGCTTGTCCTACATACTTGATTCTGATTAGAAGAAGGCAAAGGAGCTATTTTAACCTTTCTTGATAAAGAAATTGCACTTGTCATTAATAGAATCTCAGATCCCACATCATTGGGATCGTTTACGTTGATTGTTAACACGCAGGCTAGCAAGGCACCACGAGACAGTTAAGTCGAGGAATGTGTTTTAGAGGCCATTTCTGGATAGAGAATTCACCGTTTTTAAATGACCCAAATGACAAAGGTGACGGGATTGATGTGATGACCTGGCTAGGAGGCTTTCAAAACTTGTGATTAAAGTAAACTCCTCAAATTGTTCTACTCCTTTTCGACATTTCTTATAGTTGGGTTAATAAACCTCACGATGGTGGCTGAATGTTTAAAGAAAGAAGAAACGATGTCTTTGGGGAAAAACAGACTCAATGCAGAGATTTCTGAATTAAGATTCTTGTGCTACAAAAACACAGATAAAGGGCAGCAAGACCAAAATGTAAGGATAGACCCCAGGCCCCCCTTGTGTTGCTGTTCCCACTGCAGGTCTGAGTAGAAGAGGGCCACCTTGAGGCTTGTTGATATACTGCAGACTGCCTATTAACAAGCTAGCTTCCCAGCTTCTGAAGTCAGATGGCCTCTACTGGGAACAGTGAGACTTTTGAGAAATGATCTACATAACTGTGACCAAAACCGTGCTCTGCCTAACTAGTAATAAATCGAGATGATTTCATAGTTAGCATGATGCTGTATGTTTCATAGAGCAAGTTCAACATGTAATCTCAAGCGTTGTTCACAAGGACTTTGGAGGCACCATCATCATTTACTGACGAGGTTCACAGAGATTGTTACGTACTTGCTGAATAACTAGAACATGAAACTGGATTTTCTGATTTCAAATCCAGAGCGATTCTATCATTTTGCTGCCTGGATTTTTACCTGAATGTTATGGTGGAAGTCATCTGGACAGAGAACATCTTTCAGTGATCAGGCATTGATATGTACTACTATATCTGTTACTGGTTCTTGCAACTAACTTGTTACAGAGTGTGGCTTTTTCTCTTCACGCACCCTGCATTTCAAACTTTGCATCGTAAAGCATGATACACAGATAGAATATGACTCTTTGGCTCTACCTAACATATTTTAATGTGATGTACTGTTGTCTTCTATAATGCTACTGTCTAATTTCATGTTAGGATTGTTTTGTGTGTGAGATCAAGTAATTCACTAACCTTTGGGATATTCTGGTTATGAAAATGTTGGTTTCTGGTTATAGAATTTGGGGATGTTTAAGACCCTGCTAAAGAAACGCTCTTGGGGCTTCCCTGGTGGCGCAGTGCTTGAGAGTCCGCCTGCCGATGCAGGGGACACGGGTTCGTGCCCCGGTCGGAGAAGATCCCACATTGCCGTGGAGCGGCTGGTCCCGTGAGCCATGGCCGCTGAGCCTGCGCGTCCGAAGCCTGTGCTCAGCAATGGGAGAGGCCACAACAGTGAGAGGCCCGCGTAAAAAAAAAAAAAAAAAGAAAGAAACGCTCTTAATGGTCATATATTTTTATCTGAAGAAGCCAAAATATTTTTTCATTGGAATATTATTATTATAGTCAACGTTTGTTTATTGAAATGCACACATATACCTACACCCCGATTTTCAGGATGGCTGCAAGGAATTCTACATTATTTTAAAATGACCTATAATATGTATAGGGAACATTTTAATAACCCCCCCCCCCCTTACACATAGCCTCTGTTTCATTCTCAGGAGTTTATTCAATTTATAATTTGTACCTCAATCATGAGGCAGAATATTTAATATTATCAAGGTATATATTGTCCCTAAAGTAATAAAGTCTATAATATCAATATGATGTCAGTAGCATTTCCAGATAGGTTTTTTTGAAACTGAGAAAAAGTAAATTTCAATTGGAAATTTATTTGTAAAAATAGCAGGAACATTCTGAAAAAGAAGAGTAATACAGGAAGAGAATGGTTTTTTATCAAATATTGCATTATGTTTTAAAGCTACAAGGACATTTGGTGCTAGCAGGGGTAGTAGAACAGTGTAGTGGTGTCCAGGAACAGGCCCCTATGAATATTTGTGTATATGAAGGTGACATTTCAATTCAGTCGAGAGAAGGTGGTTCACTCAATAACGAGTATTGGGAGAACAATGGTTCATGTGGAAAAATAAAGATGGATCTCAACCCTTGCAACAAGTGAGACTTTCCCTTTTCACTAGTCCTATCTTATCCCATTTCACATTTGTACTCTGTTCAAGTTTTATTTTTATAATAAAAGTAGCTTATTTTTTCAAAAAACTAATGACTTCATAATCTGACTCCCTAGTGTTGTGTTAGTACCAATTTACTCTGTTGTTACCATAAAAATGAGTGATTTGTTATTCTCATGTTTCGTATTTTAAATGTGGACTTTTAAGTTGATAGCAACAACAAGATACCTTGCTTAGAAAATGAATTGTCAAGCAGATACTTTTAATAGTTTTAGTTGCCCAATTTCCTATGGTGCTTCTTGCTGACAGCTTTTGATTTTACTTTAAGTCTTTGATTTTATAAAACTCAGCTTTCTCTTAGGATGCAGTGCCTGTGACTTTCCTTATAGGCAATGATGATTTCTGTTCACCATTTAATCTATGAGTTCCTGTTTTTTTTTTAATAAATGTTAGATTTTATTTATTTATTTATTTATTTATTTATTTATTTTTGTGGTACGCGGGCCTTTCACTGTTGTGGCCTCTCCCGTTGCGGAGCACAGGCTCCGGACGCGCAGGCTCAGCGGCCATGGCTCCCGGGCCCAGCCGCTCCGCGGCATGTGGGATCTTCCCGGACCGGGGCACGAACCCGTGTCCCCTGCATCGGCAGGCGGACTCTCAACCACTGCGCCACCAGGGAAGCCCTGAGTTCCTGTTTTGAGCTGAGCTTCTTACAGCCGTGTCTCAGTTGTCAGCATGGCACAGCTTCGACCTCAATAAAATCCAGATGCCTGTGGCAGCACCTTGGAAACACGATGTCTTCATCTAATAATAATTTGAGATCAACTTGCATCCTTGAGATTGTTATATGATCTCAGAACACAAGAATCCCAAATGGTGGGCAACATTTCCAAGCAATGAAATATTTTTTGCCTCTCTCTTTTGGTGATATATTTAAAGGGGTGCTTTATAATACCTCTAATTTATCCTATAGATAAATAGATATCGTTTTCTGTGGGGTGGGATATATACATATATATGAGTGTATGTGTATGTCTGTGTGTGTTTATTGCCTAAAATAGTGTTTTACATTATAAAGGATGGTTAATAAATATTCATTATAAGAATATTTGAAATACAAAGTAGACTAGTAGCTTATAGTAGGATTCAGACAACCACCCAATTTTCCCTAAGCTGGGAATTTACATTGTTTTATTTAACTCTTAACTCTCATATTTACTCCTTCCTGATAATTCTTTCTTCTTTCTTTCACCTAACCTGCCACCTCAATGTACCTTTTCAGTTACATGAAAGATATACAAGAAGACATACATGCTGAAATCTTAACCTGTTTTTGTAAGGCTTCTGGGTGGTGTGAACTTTTGATGGAGAATAGTTAATAAAAGGAGAACATTTCAGACTGGATTGAGGATAAGGTCAGGCCTACTGCTTCAAACAGATGTCAGCTCCACATGGACTTACCTACTAGAGAAAAGAAAATGTACTTCCTAAATCCATACCATATATATTTTTTACATATATATGTGTATGTATATATATTTAAGAATTAAGACGTTTTTAAAGATCAGTTTAAGGTTCACAGCAAAATTGAGGGAAAGGTGCAAAGATTTCCCCTGGCCCCTCATGCACTGCCTCCGCCAGTATTAACATATCCCTGAAGTTTACATTTGTTACAATTGATGAACCTACATGGACACATCATAATCATCCATGGTCCATCGTTCACCTTAAGGTTCCATCTTGGTGTTCAGCATTCTATGGCTTTTTACAAATATATAATGATATGTATCTACCATTATGGTATCATTTTATAGAGTATTTTTACTGCCATAAAAATCCTCTGTGCTTTGTCTGTTCATTCCCCTGCTCCTCCAACCCATGACAACCACTGATCTTTTTACTGTCTCCATAGTTCTGCCTTTTCCAGAATGTCACATAGTTGAAATTACATAATCTATAATCTTTTCAGAGTGGCTTTGTCACTTAGTAGTAAGCGTTTAAGTTTCCTCCGTGTCTTTTCATGGCTTGATAGCTGATTTCCTTTTTAGTGCTGAATAATACAGGCATACCCTGGAGATATTGTGGGTTTGGTTCTGGACCACTGAAAGAAAGCAAATAACACAATAAGCGAGTCACATGCTTCTTTTGATTTCCCAGTGCATAAAAAGTTATGTTTACATGATACTGTAGTCTATGAAGTGTACAATAGCATTGTGTCTAAAAATCAATGTATATACCTTAATTAAAAATACTTTATTGCGAAGAAATGCTAGCTACCATCTGAGCCTTCAGCAAGTCATAATCTCTTTGCTGGAGGAGGGTCTTGCCTCGATGTTGATGGCTGCTGACTGGTCAGGGTGGTGTTTGCTGAATGTTGGGGTGGCCGTGCCAGTATCTCAATATAAGACAACAGCGAAGGGCTACACTGGTGGTGGTGCAGTGGTTAAGAATCCACCTGCCAATGCAGGGGACGTGGGTTCAAGCCCTGCTCCAGGAAGATCCCACGTGCCACGGAGCAACTAAGCCCGTGTGCCACAACTACTGAGCCTGAGCTCTAGAGCCCGTGAGCCACAACTACGGAGCCCACGCGCCACAACTACTGAGCCCATGCACCTAGAGCCCTTGCTCCGCAACAAGAGGAGCCACTGCAGTGAGAAGCCCGCACACCACAAGGAAGAGTAGCCCCCGCTCGCCGCAACCAGAGAAAGCCCACGTGCAGCAACGAAGACCCAATGCAGCCCCCCCCAAAAAAAGACAGCAGTGAAGTTTACTGCATTCATTGATTTATTCTTCCTTTCACAAACAGTTTCTTTGAAGCATACTATCTTCAAAGAAGGAGTTTGATAGCCTTATAAGGCTATAAGTTTGATAGCCTTATACTCACAGTAGAACTTCTTTCAAAATTGGAGTAAATCTTCTCAAACCTGCCCTGATACCTAACCAAACTTGGGTCCACTCACCCAATGCACAGCAAAGCCCATCTACTGACACCACTTTCTTTGCTCGTCCATAAGAAGTAGATAAAATTGTTATTTCTTCTCTGAGACTTAAAACATTTTATCATTTTCATTTTATGATTATTATTCTTGTATGATAAAAACATTTTATCATTTATCTTTAAAAACTATCTTAATTTCTAATAATGCTTTTTGCTTTAAAATTAATTTTTGGTATTAAAATGAAGATGTCATGCCCTTTCATAAGAAGTAACTCCTTCATTAAAGTTTTATCATGAGATTGCAGCAATTCAATCACATCTTCAGGCTCCATGTCTGATTCTATTTCTGTTGCTGTTTCCATCACATCTGCATTTACTTCCTCCACTGAAATTTTGAGCCCTTCAAAGCCATCCAGGAGGGTTGGAATCAACCTTTTCCAAACTCCTGTCGATGTTGATATTTTGACCTCTTCCCATGAATTATGGATGTTCTTGATGGAATCTAGAATAGTGAATCCTTTCCAGAACATTTTCAGTTTACCTTTGCCTGGATATGGCAGAGGAATCACTATTATGTGGCGGCTGAAGTTTTACAGAATGTATTTCTTAAATAATAAGACTTGCAAGTCATAATTGCTCCTTGACCCACGGGCTGCAGCATGGATGTTGTGTTAGCAGGCATGAAAACAACATTAATCTCATTGTACATCTCCATCAGAGCTCTGTACACTGTCAGTGAACAGTAATATTTCAAAAGGAATCTTTTTTTCTGAACAGAAGTTCTCAATAGTGGGCTTAAAATATTCAGTAAACCATGTTGTAAATAGGTGTGTTGTCATCCAGGTTTTGTTGTTCCATTTCTAGAACACAGGCTGATTAGATGTAGGATAATTCTTAAGGGCCCTAGGATTTTCAAAATTGTAAATGAGCATTGGCTTCAACTTAAAGTCACCAGTCACATTAGCCCCTAACAAGAGAGTCAGCCTGTCCTTTGCAGCTGTGAACCCAGCCATTGACTTCTCCTCTCCAGCTATGAAAGTCCTTGACGGCATCTTCTTCCAATATAAAGCTGTTTCATCTGCGTGGAAAATCTGTTGTCTAGTGTAGCCACCTTCATTAAGAATCTTAGCTAGATCTTCTGGATAACTTGCTACAGCTTCTACACCAGCACTTGCTGATTGACCTTGCACTTGTATATTATGGAAATGACTTCGTTCCTGAAACCTCATGAACAAGCCTTTGTCAGCTCCAGACTTCTGCAGCTTCCTTACCACTCTCAGCCTTCATAGAACTGAAGAGAGTTAGGGCCTTGCTCTGGATTGGGCTTTGGCTTAAAGGAATGTTGTGGCTGGTTTGATCTTCTCTTCAGACCACTAAAATTTTCTCCGTATCAGCACTATGGCTGATACAGAGAAAATTAGGTTAGTTAGACCAAGTAAGTCTTGGATGAAGAATATGCAATTTCTAGGTTGAGGAGAAGGACTTCAAACCTTGGTAGCTTAGAAGCAAAGCAGACTGAAGGATTTGATCTTCTTTTCTGCCCTTTTAACTTAAATCTCAAACCTGGATATGACTACGTCAATGTGAGAAAACATCAGTTAGTCATATGACAAGCAGGAGAAATCAAAAGACATGGGCCCATGTGCTGATGGGACCACCTGTGCAGATGTGTTTCTTGGATCAGCGTGGGTTGCTTGAATAAAGTACCATAGACTGGGTGGCTTCCAAGGAACAGAAATTTATTTCTGACAGTTCTGGAGGCTGGGAGTCTGAGATCAGAGTGCCTACATGTTTGGGTTTTGGTGAGAGCCCTCTTCTAGGTCGCAGATGCCGACTTCTCCTTGTATCCTCAAGTGGTGGAAAGGGTGAACTAGCTTTCCTCTTATAAAAGCACTCGCCCCATTCACGAGGGCTCTACCCTCATGACCTAATCACCTTCCAAAGTCCTCACGTCCAAATACCATCACACTGGGGGGTTAAGATTTAAACATATGAATCTGGGGGGAATAAAACGTTCAGCCATTGTAGGGATGATGGAGGGGCAGGTGGTTCTCAAGGCAGTTGCATCCAGGATCCAGGACACATAGTTGTGTGGGAGAGACAAAGCAAGCATCTGCAGAGAGCAAGTCCAAACCAGCTGTGATGTGACTAATAATTCCACACGGTGACTCAAAGGATGTCTTCTTTTTTGCGGTACGCGGACCTCTCACTGTTGTTTTCTCTCCCGTTGCGGAGCACAGGCTCCGGACGCGCAGCCTCAGCGGCCATGGCTCACGGGCCCAGCCGCTCCGCGGCATGTGGGATCTTCCCGGACCGGGGCACGAACCCGTGTCCCCTGCATCGGCAGGCGGACTCCCAACCACTGTGCCACCAGGGAAGCCCCAAAGGATGTTTTAAAACCTGTTGAATCACAGCAATACCTTTTCTCCTCAGGGACAGAGGGTTGGCACAGTGGACAGAGAATATGGGTGGAGAAGAGTCATGAGCTTGCCTTTGAACTGTGGTCCTCATTCATTTTTTCTATCCCAACACACAAGAGCAGTATTATACTAGACCATCAGTAAAAATAGATCTCAGTGACAGTGAAGGAAAGAAATCATTCTCCGTCAGGGAAGGGAATCAGACTATGAGGGAAGGAGGGATATGAGGTTGGAAGAAGTCCCTTTCTGTGCAGGGGATTCTGATGCACCATGCCTCCTTCTGATTCATTAGGAATCTTGCCTTAAAATTTTATCCACAGGAAAACACAATGTAGGGAGGTTGGTGAACATGAGAGAAAGAAAATCTCTATACGTACATTCTGGTTTATGCTAGATACTGAAACTAAGAGGACTATATGAAAAAAATAAGTGATAATGCAAGATAGAGGTAAAACATAACTAAAATGGAAAGATAAGTAGCCCTGACTATATTTGGCCTAAAAAAATGCACTGATCTTGCTAACAGTAATGAACTGTGGAAGGTGAGTTGGCATTCGTCAGTAATCAGTGGATGGATCACTGAACAAGTCAGTGTGATTTCCGTCATGTGTGACAGATCGATCAAGAAGACTTTAAAGGAAATTTGACGATTCTGTGAAGTCTGAGTAAAGATTTTTAGATATATTGTGTGGCACCGTTGAATTATTTAAAATATTCTCAATATTTTTTATTTAAATTATTATTTTTAACCTATAGTTTATCTATTCTTGTTTTATTTCTTAAATTGAAGTATAGTTGGTTTACAATATTGTGTGTCAGATATTCAGCGAAGTGATTCAGTTATACATATATACATATATATATACTTTTTCAGATTCTTTTCCATTATAAGTTACTACAAGATATTGAATATAGTTCCCTGTGCAATACAGTAGGTACTTGTTTATCTATTTAATATATAGTAGTATGCATCTGTTGATCCCAAACTCCTAATTTATCCCCCCTCTTTCCCCTTTGGTAACTATAAATTTGTTTTCAATATTTGCCTGTTTTGATCATCAAAATATTTTACAAAGACATTTTCCCCTTTTAAAATGAGGAAAGTGCCAATAAAAATCACACACACATATATGACTATAATTCAGTGGTTTATACAAGTTCTCATTCCACAATAAAGTGGTAATATGCAGATATTATAGAACTGCCCCTGGGAAGTGTTAGTAATACAGGGAGATTTCCTGTGCTCATTTGGATTTTACCCAGTGGTATAAAATTGAACCATTGCTAAATATCAGACAATTCGTGGAATGATTTCATCTTACTATAATATTCCTCACCAGAGCATTTCACCCAATTCTTGCCTGAGGTTATTATTTCAGTGACTTTTGAGAAGGGAAATGAAGCGCATTCCTTTCTGTGTGTTTATGGGCCAGAAAAGACAGGTCTCTGGGCAAAACAGGATGATCTTAAAAACTAGAGCTTTACATGTAGAAAAGTGCCAGTATTCTGAAAGGGACACAACTTACCTTGGAGATTGCTCTTCATGTCTAAATCATGTAAACCTCTACATGGTAACTGATTAGTAATTACAATATAGAAAACTTTCATTCATGTAGCGTTTTATTTTGCTTTTTCATCAATTCACAGCACAGTCTGGTATTCAGCAGTTTTATATCCTTAAGATATAATGATGAATGATGTTTACAGAAATATCTTAAAGGGTACCATAAAAATCATTCAGTTCTCTGTGTCATCAAAGAGGCATAAAACTATATTCAAAATAATTGTGTGAAATATGTTTATTATGTTGATTTTTTTATTTTGAAAAATATTATTATAAGGTACTCAACTGGCATTTTCTACTACTCAGTCATATCATATAATACAATTTACTGTGCTGACTCGATTTACTGTATTTATATAGCATTATAAGTTACTTTATAGTCCAAAATTGTTTTGTTCTTGTATATTGCTAACAGAACAAAATGCAAGGCTTTCCACTTTGAAGAAAGAAAATAGAGGCTAGTAAGACCAGCACAGACCTTATAATAAAATGAAAAAGTATTTATAAAGTACTAAGAGTTATATTGAATAATTCTAAAAGTGTTTATATATGTAACTAAAAGGAATTTAAATATATCCTATGGTGATTTTTTTGTGTCCTATTGGGTATCTCTATATAGACCTCCTTTAATCATTTCAGGAACAAGATACGGTTTAAATGTAATCGTATACCATCGACATTGAAGATTAGCAACAAACCTAGAAAAAGTAAATCTTGTTTAAACATTCTTGTAAGGGGACTGTTAAATAGGTCCCTCACCCAGTCCCCACTCCACATACTGAAATCTAATTAGCAGTAATCAGGTGTGGTCTATTTGGCATTATCTGGAGGATAAAAAAATGCTTCATAAAAATAACTGAAGGACTAGTACAGAATGCATGAATTCACAATGTAGGATGAAAACTCTAGGCAATTTCTCATACAGTTAAACATAGTTATACACAAGTACATACCAATTATATTCAGTGAAGCTTTGGCATTCTCTCAGTCAGTTTAGGCTAAGTTATGCTTTGGAAACAGGCAACCCTAAACTCTCAGTTGCTCAAATCACCAGAGTTTATTTAGTTCTCGTCTTTTGTGTAACAGTGTTTGGCCTTTTCTCTGCTCTGTGTCATCTTTACTTCAGAATCAGCCTGACTGAATGATTTTGTTAGAATATTGCTGAGCTCAAGGCAGAGGGAGAAAATGGCAAACCATGAGCTTTAAGGTTTAAGGTTCGGCTCAGAAGTAACATACGTTTCTTTTTCATGTATTTCGTATTTCACATCTGGGTTCAGCAGCACGGAGGTGAATAATTCCTGCCCTAGGGAGGGATTCCATGGTGAGGTGAGCATGCAGGAGAGGAGCAGCGAATTTTTGGAGCAATAATACATTCTCGTGTAGACTTAAACTTCTAGTTTCTTCTCATTAAGGAGCTGATAGAAATCCTTGGAACACGTATGGTTAAATACGGTGCAAATAAGATTAATAAGTGATTTCGTTTTGTGATTCCCATGCTTTTACTGACTAGCTTGTCTTTAATGAATTTCTAAAATCAGTTTTTCTTATTATTGCAGAAAACTCTCATACCCTGTACCTGTGGCTACTCCAAGTTTATTTTATTCATCAAATGCTTAATAAGCGCTCTTATATATTCATGATGATGGTAGAATTCTTACCCCCTAGAAGCTCAGCATTTAGTTGAGGATATAAATAATTATGTTGAATATTTTGAGGATAATAAAATGAAAATATAGGTTTATTACTCTGATTAACATTATTTTAAAAACTATGAAACGTATAGATTTTCTCATTTAATACAGCTGTGCTACCAGGTAGAGGTCATTAGTTTTTTCATAGTCACATGCTTAGGGTAGTTAAGTGACATGCCTGAGTCACATAGCTATGTTCAACTCAAACCAGGTCATCTGTTCTAGAGGCTAAACTCTTTCATAGCACTGTACTGTTATCTCCTATTTTTGCTTCTCTGAAAAGATCTTACTTTGAGTCTGTGTGATCCTGAAGTTATTGTCTACTTTGTGTCCTGCATCTGGCGTGTTGGCAATGTTGAGGGTTGTTTTCTCTCACATTTGATAGTATGAGTGTCTTCTGCTTCAAGGTCAAAGCTGAATGTATGTCTCATTGGGCAAGACATGGAAGATACATCATCTTCTGTACATCTTTATTCAGCTTCCCCAGTAGTAAAGTTTAAGACTGTTTCACCATTTATCTACTTCAGAGTGGATCTATTTATGTTCACTATGCTTACTCTAAAACTAAAATGACTTTAAAACTTTATGATGTGGTAAATAGATTTAGATACCCTCACTTAAATCACTAAGCCTCAAACTGCATGGAAAATAAATTTATCCAAAATAGTTCTGTTGTTGAATAGAGTGCAGTCTACTTATTAATTAATAAATCATTGTAAATAAAGACATTGTACACTTTTTTGATAATCTTTGTCAAGCTCCCATGCTCTGAAAAGACTGATCAAAATTGTGAAAACTTCAAAACCAACTTTGTGAATTCTGAAGATTTGAGGACCATAATAATTGTCTTAATTTATTTTTTAAAAGATGGAGGAATTTGTTTCTTTGTAACTCAGAAGTAACTACAAGGATTCAGATTTTGCCTGAATATAAGGAATATTATTATTATTTTTTTTTACGTTAGAGCTTTTCTCCAAAAACTTGAATGCTTTCAGAGGTGGAGAGTTTTTAAACTCATTGTAGAATACAGGTAGAAACTAGATGTTTACTTTGCAGAGATGTGATGGAGGGGCTGTGGTATCAGCTGGAACCCAACAGGTATTGGCAGTCTTTGCTCACAATCTCAGTTTTTAACTCTTGAAGTAGGATTCATGTATCTTTTGCCCTTGACATCCTAATGTAAATTTATTTCCCCAATTCAAATTAGTAATGGACACTTAAGTGAAGATTTCTTGGTGTTACAAAGGAGAAAATGTGTCACTGACCACACAGCAAAGAACTTTATGAAATCTGCATCAGATGTTTTGTTCTTCCAGAAACCTCCCTCAGCCTTTATCTGCCAGGGTATCTCCTGCTCTCTACCATCCAGTCTTGCCCACTCAGGCTTCTAAATTTTCCTAGATATGGTTCCTTTTCTCAATCCACTGCCGATTGATAAGTCTCTTCAAATTTCTATCTCCTCCTTTTTAAAATCAGAGCAATTGTCTCTTTCTTATTTCTGTAATACGTATCCCTGTTCTCTTCACTTTGCTATGCTAATAAAGCACCCTCTGGCTAGCAATCTCTCCTCGAATGCAGTGGAGATTATCAAGAACAAATATAGTTTTGCTGTGATATACATACATACATGCAAATATGTAACCTTGAGATCAGAAAGTCTCAAAAATTAAAAAAAAAGTGGTGAAGATGCCATTGGGATCGAGGAAGAAAATTGCAGGTACAAAAAAGGTATGATTTCTGAAGTCAATAACTTAAATTTTTGCACTTAGATACTATTTTTGGTGATTGAAATTAATCATGCATAGAAGGAAACCAGAAGACTTGACACTAACCTTCTTATGTTGTTGCAAATATAACATGATACTTAAAAAAATAAAATCGTTAAGATGTATTTTACTCTTTATTTATGTGCAGTGTATCCAGAGTTTTTGGAAATCACAAGTGGAATGGAGAGGGGAAAGACTGCATTTTTTTTTTCTTATTTCTATTTAACACAGGCCGTCATGACTGACTACAGTCCATCCTTTGTGGTATCTTAGTAGCTGTCAAAGCTACTGCTTTTTCCTCTTCTTCTCTTCTTCCAAAGTCATTACTGAAGGACAACCTGAAAGGCCACAGAAAAATGAATCTGTAGATTATTGATGCTCCAAGAATTCTGACCTGCAGAGCAGAGTTTGTGAGACACCTTTGGGAAGGGAAAAAGAAAAAAAAAACTTCCAGGAATTAAGAGAAAATGAGGTGTTTAGAGAAGGGTATGTGAGTTGGGTTCTAAGGGAAAAAGTAAATATGAAAGCTTCTGCCTTCCCTCTTGGCTCTTTGAAGTTCTTTCAAGGATACATTAAAAATTCCTGGATTTACCTTATGATATTGAGTGAAATAGAAGCAGAGTTTTATAAACATAATTTTCTTTGAAATGCAGTGTCACTTAAATTCAAAACATCTCATCTTTATATGAATTACTGAATGTACACTGCAGTTTCTTTCTTTCTTTTTTTTTTTTTTTTTTTTTTTTTCGGTACGCGGGCCTCTCACTGTTGTGGCCTCTCCCATTGCGGAGCACAGGCTCTGGACGCGCAGGCTCAGTGGCCACGGCTCACAGGCCCAGCCGCTCCGCGGCATGTGGGACCTTCCGGACCAGGGCACGAACCCGTGTCCCCTGCATCGGCAGGTGGACTCTCAACCACTGTGCCACCAGGGAAACTGCACCGCAGTTTCTTTTAAATCTTGGACTTCTACCAGTCTGATGATAGTTCTTCCTCAAGGTTCGTGAGGTAATGTACAAAAAAAGTACAATAACATAGTTTTATTCAAGTAAAAAAGTATTCTGAAATTGGCAGAGTGATAGAAACAAGAAATAATAACTTGGCTCCCTTCTTTCTTTCATATTTTGTGAAATTAGAATACTCAGAACTGTCATGGGATGATCTATCCCTTGACAACTATCCTACAACTTTAATGTAATAGATATATAATCACAATTGTTAAATTTTTTAGTTTTTACCCAATTATAGCTTTTTTTCTGTCTTAAATATAGATTCATTTTCCATGTAAGAACTTACCTTCTCAGCCATTAAAACATTTTGAGAACATATGGTTTCATTAAACTCTCTTTATTGAGAATCTGTCCAGAGTAATCAATATTTTAAAATAACTTGTTACATTATCTCAGGACATTTCCATTTTCTTTCCCTTATGAGCTGCTAAGCTGTTTGAAATAAAAATTAAGCAGTATTCTAACATTTTAGTGTTTTTCTTAACAGGGACGAGCTATGAAATAAATTATTAATTTCGGATGTATGAACAATTTCAATAAACTTCAAAAAACTAGATGAGGTTGATGGTAAATAATGGTCTTAAGCAATCTTAATTTTGGAAAATTTAAGGAAATAAGGTGGACTCTTTTGTTCTTTAGTAATGTCTATTACTGCAGCATTGTTTTCCATAAGTTAAGGAATCCCAGGACAGATTCGTGGAACATTTTAAAAATTAGAGAAGAGATTGTTTTTGCAATAGAGCACCTGTCATGTTACTATTTTATGGTATTTTTATATAATATGTTCACTAATTATAGTGTTCTATATATGCAATGAAAATATGAAGAGTTAAATGCAGATTTCATGGTTAATTTCCTCACCAAAACATTAGTGTTCAGAACCTACAGAGATTGAAATGTTTTGGATAAAGTTATTTTCCATGCAGTTAGGGTTTAGTATTTAAATGAGGATCTCTAAAACGACCATGTATTAAGATTTATTAATACCTCATAAGATTTTAATTTATTTTGCATGTCGGGGTATACTGAACATAGTTGATATTGAGTCTGAAAGATGTTATGAACGTCCCACTTCAATTTGCTTCTTTGGGAGCTTTCCGATGTAGCTGTAGATTCGATTGGGCTTCATGCATTGACAAGGTCTTGATGCCAGCTCTGGCTTTAAATCTTTCCAAGTGATTCTTTAACGTAAAAATTAATGAAGTATTGTTTTATTGATTGACGATGCTAGGTAAAATTATTGAACATCATCAGATGTGAACCAGTTTTATCTAAATTATAAAGATATTCCTTTGTAGACTAAAAGAGTGCCTGAGCCATGGTATGTGTTCAAATCAAGATTTATTGAATGAGTGAGTGGATGAATTCATACATGACATAAACCTATTCTGTAGAAATACTTCAGCCATTTTTCTTTGCCATTTTCAGGTCATGTGTAGATAGCCATTTCATTGTGGTGATTGCTGCAATTCTCTTATACATGTGTTTTGCCTTTTAGTCAAAGTATGAGTTGCTTTGTTATGTTCCTATTTATATACTGCAGTTCAGGGTGTGCAACCACTGTAGAATTTTATAGTTTATTTTGCCTTTCATTTATTCACTCAGGAAGCATGTATTAATTATTTTCTATGTGCCTGATCCTTTGCTAGGAGGAGAAGCTACAAACAAAAAACCTACTCTCAAGAAATGAGAGAAATAGAAATGTTCACATTTAATTATAAATCACCAAGGGTGTTCAGGAGATTTTGCCTGGGACATAGCCTGGGAGAAGGAAGTAAAACGTCCTGTAGGGCACTGGATAGCTTCTGTTCTTCAAGTTTTATTATATTTCTATTTCTTCTAACCAGTTACAAACTTTAATGAAATTTTAATTTTTTTAATATAAATACATTCCAAAGAGGGCCCTCCCCAGCCCTTCCCTCTTTCCCTTATAGGTTGACATTCCTTTCAGTCTTAGAATGAATCCAGATTCTGGTGTGCGTCCGAGTTGGCCAGTGTGAGAAGCCGGGAGCCGCAGGTGTGTAGATGGGATGGGGGGAGGGGCTGCTTCTTACGATTACCTGTTAATTTGCTTTTGCCTAAGCGAGTTGCAGGGCACTTAACAACACTGAGATTTCTCAGCACAGTCTCACCGTGTGCATTGCTCCCTGCTGGAAACGTAGTGCTTAGTATTTATCCTTTTATAATGTATCTCTTCTTCTTCATCTGCTTGTGAGCTTCATCAAGGCAAAGATCTTGTGCTTGAAACATAATAAAATCTCAAGAAATGCTAAAAATTGCTTATTACATTAGTGAATACATGGATGAACACATGAATGGTGTTTCTTATCCAGGCCCTGGAAAATTTTAGACTAGAACCTAGGCTTCTAATTCTCAATCCACTTTTATTCTCACCCTCTGTGTCTCATTTACCTACCAACTATTCCATGTGAAATTCTTGCTTATTTATATATCTCCTAATGAATGAAGCTAGGTATTTTTAAATGCTTAAAAAGCATTTATGTTTTTTTTTCCCCTCTGTTAACTGTTTATTCATGTCTTTTATACATTCTTTTAATTCTTCTGTTGGATTGTTTTTTTTTGGCTTCTTCTCACCTTATGGCTTACTTTATATATTAGGTAACTTCACCCTTTGCCATAAACAGTTTCCCATTTCATGGTTAGTATTTTGGTTTTTCTCATGCTGTTTTGCCAAATGGACGTTTTCATTCACTTTTTAAAAAAATGTATTTATTGTATTTATTTATTTTTGGCTGCGTTGGGTCTTCATTGCTGCGTGCGGGCTTTCTCTAGTTGCAGCGAGCGGGGGCTACTCTTCGTTGCAGTGCATGGGCTTCTCATTGCCCTGTCTTCTCTTTATTGTGGAGCACTGGCTGTAGGCGCGTGGGCTTCAGTAGTTGTGGCATGTGGGCTCAGTAGTTGTGGCTCACGGGCTCTAGAGCGCAGGCTCAGTAATTGTGGTGCACAGGCTTAGTTGCTCTGTGGCATGTGGGATCTTCCAGTAGCAGGGATCAAACCCGTGTCCCCTGCATTGGCAGGCAGATTCTTAACCACTGCACCAGCAGGGAAGTCCCTCATTCATTTTTAGGGAATTGACTTTATCAATCTTTCCTTTGTGGCTTCTGGACTTTGAGGCATGGCTATGTCAAATGTGGACTCCTCAAAAGACAAGTATTAACAAAAATATGTTAATCAAGTAAAGTTAAGCTAATTAGTTCAGCTAATTAACGCAATAGGGGAGAACACCAACTTGACAGAGTAAAATAGTATCTTGACAGAGAGGAAATTAGGGCAAGGATTTATAGAGTTTCAGGGCCTCAAAGGATGGATGTAAGGTAAGTCTTAGAAGAGTTGGCTGAGGCTGTGCAAAATATATAAAAAAATTGCTTTGGGCTGCTGAGAATAATGAAATGAGGATCTTGAAGACAGCCTTGGTAAACAAGCTGTTAATCTTGAGAAGTTAATTCTTAGTCTTATCTTTTAGGAGCTGTTATTTCCTGGAGAAAGCAGCTAAGATATTTTTACCTGGTCCTCGTATTGTTTAGTACAAAAACAGTAAATTGTATCCATTCTGTATCGTTCAACACAAGCGTAGGGTGTGATGTTAGATTTACTTCTCAATTATAAATAAAGTTTACCTTTTTCTGTCATTTTACCTTTTATTACTTGTATAACTTAGTCTTACACTTACATTAATGTTAATGTCCTTTATTCTGATGGACTGTATGGATTCTGATCCAGCTTTGTTTCACAAAATGGCTACTTGGTTATCTCAGTACTATTTATTAACTAATTGAATGTTCCTCCGGTGATTTGAGAGGTTATCTTTATTATATACACGTCTTCATCCATATTTGGTTCTCTTTCTGCACTTTTCCTTCTGTTTCATTGATGTGTCTGCCTTTGTATTGCTGTCACATTATATGAATTATGGTGTCTGGGGATGTTTGGAAGTTTGGTAGTGGTCATTCTCCCTCATTTTGCTTCCTTTTAAGAGATATTCCTGGCTATTCCTATTTGCTTATTTTTCCACAGGAACTTTAGAATCATTTTTTTTTCTAAACTGATATTTTCTAAGAAATTTTAGAATAGAATTAGAATATTTTCTAATAAAATATTAGCTTATATTGCTGTGGGAAATACAGAAATTCAGTTAGTTTAGAAATGAATTTAAAACAACTTGACTAATTTTTCTCAAAGTAGAGTATACTCCTCTAGACCATGGATACCCTTCAGAGTGTTTTGATATATTTTTGCAATTCTTGCATCATTCTTCAGAACTTTTATTTTAGCTTGACTGTCGTTTCAACTTGACATTATAAATGAGAGCTTGCTCTCTAGCTGTATCTATATATTCAAATTTATGATTGATTTCATTATTTAAAGCTATTAAATTCTATATCACTTATTTACCCTACCATGTTACTGAATTCTCTCATTGCTTATGTAGTTTTTAGGTTTATGCTTTTGACTTTCAAGATGTACAGTTATTTCATCAGCAAATAGTGTTAGTTTTACATATTCTTTTCAATTTAGATAGCTTTATTTTCTTGCCTAATTGAACTAACTAGTATCAATACCTTCAATGCAATGATAAATAACAACGGTGATTGTGAGCACTGCCTTGTTCTTGACTTCTGTGGGAATGCCTCTAGGCTCTGCCCATTAAGCATAACCCTGCCTTTAAGCAGAATATCAGTGTTTTATAATGTTAAGAATCTTTCTATTTCGGTTTCAATGCCTAGTAATTTTACTAGGTTATGTCTTCAAGTAGAAAGTTTTAGGTCCATTTCCTCTGCTATTAGGATTGCTGGATTCAAGCGTTCTTTCATGGGACTGTTTTTGAATTATAAATTATATATTTTTTCTTCTCTTTATTTTTGGTTTTCTTTGCAAATATATTTATATATTGAATCTGCTTTGAATATTTTTTATATATCTGTGTCTTTATTTTTTCTACTTCTTTCAATTATTTATTTTTCATTTGCGTGTTTCACAATTATAACCATTTTGTGCTTCCTGCAGTATTCATTCTTCTTTATGCAAACTCCAATTATTATGTTTATTACTGTGAATTTCTGTGTGCTTTGTCCAAGTCCTTTCCTATCAGTTCATATCTCTCCTCCTGTTTTATTTATTATATCCATGCTGAGTTCCTGCACGCTAGTTTTGTGGTCTCCTTTTATTGGCAGTTGGTATTTTTTTTAATGGTGGAATGTATATTCACAAATTTTATCTGTTCTCTAATACACTTCTTTTCTCTTCCATGTTTTTCCACTGTAGATGAGTTAGCTACTATTTTCTATAGTTTTCTTATAGTGTCTTTGCATTGAATTTGTACCATGGTATTGTTATCGATTTCCCTTTCATAGCTTTTTTTTTTTTTTTTTGCGGTACGCGGGCCTCTCACTGTTGTGGCCTCTCCCGTTGTGGAGCACAGGCTCTGGACGCACAGGCTCAGCGGCCATGGCTCACGGGCCCAGCTGCTCCGCGGCATGTGGGATCCTCCTGGACTGGGGCACGAACCCGTGTCCTCTGCATCGGCAGGCGGACTCTCAACCACTGCGCCACCAGGGAAGCCCCCTTTCATAGCTTTTGAAAGAGGTTCCTTTGGGGATGGGGGGGTAGCTTTCTAGTCTCTACAACCCAAACCTTCCTCCTTCCCCCAATCATGTGACACAGGGACAGAGTGATTCCTGCATATAGGATTCTACTCTGTGTGTGCGTGTGCGTGTGCGTGTGTGTGTGTGTGTGTGTGTAGGTAAAGCTCTACCTCTTCTGCTTCTCTGGTAGACCAGCTATAGGAAGGTGTCTATGACTTAACTTTTCTTCTTCCTTCTTTAAAGACTGTAGCCCTGTTTATGTATGACTGATTCACTTTGTTATGGGGCAGAAACTAGCACACCATTGTAAAGCAATTATACCCCAATAAAGATGTTAAAAAAAAAAAAAAAAGACTGTAGCCCTTACTTCCCAAGGTAAACTCATCTTCAAAAAGTGTATTTTTGCTGTCACATTTTGAAATCTTCCACCTGTGATCCCCTCAACACTCCCCTGAATCTCTTTCCTCATGGATTCTGACCATTCTGAGATGTGTTATGCAATCCTTCCTATATTTTGAAGTCTGAGGTTTAAATGCCAGAAACTGGTGTTTGTGAAACTTTAACAGTTCACCTTGTAGCTTTATACAATTTTCAGAAGAAGCAAAAGTTTTGAATTATGACATGTTTAGGTCAGGAATCTGAATGGCCTTTTACTTAATTCTAAAAGAGAAGGAGCTATAAAATTGGGTACTCATTACTAAAAGATGCTATCAATATAGGATGGGTTAGGAGATATTACTTGTAACTCGGTTACAAGTTGCTTTTCAAATTTTTATATTTTATGCTCTCAATATTTGTATAGATTGCATAAAATGGCACTTATGACACTTTTCCTCCTATCTCTCTATACATGCCCTTTCGCCAAGTCCTTTGACTCTCTTCCCATCAAGAAATGGAATCTATTTATCCACCCTCATCAATCCTGGCTGATCTTGTAACTTGGTTTGGCCAATAGATTAGAGCAGAAGTGATATTATGTGTAGGAGTTCTAAGCCCAGGTCTCTCCTCATTCTTGTGGAGCTCTGTCAGCCCCGTGTGCAGACACCAGGCTAGCCTCTTTGAAAGTGAGAGAGCATGAGAGAGAGGCCCAGCCTAACTTCAGAACTAATTCCTAGATAAGTGTTTGAAGCTATTTAGGCTGCTCAGCTGCAATTGCACTGTACGGACGACTCCAAGTGAGACCAACAGAACCTCTGTCCAGTTGAGCCTCACCCAAACTACTGATCCACTGAATTATGAACAAATAAAATGGTGGTGATTTTAAGTCTATACATTTTGGGGGGTTTGCTATAGAGCAATAGAAAATTGATGTGATAGTTCAGTATATTTAATAAATATTTCACTATATGCTATCATCAGACATAATATGAAAAAAGCTCATGCATTATTACTATTTTTAAATAGTAGAGTACACTGCATTATAGAATAAGGTTTCAGTGATGTGCTGAAAATAAGCTCTTTGATACTATATAAAATGAGACTTGTTAATGTATTCAGAATTGCTTTATCTTAAATCAGAGATTCAGCATTCTAAATTATTGCTCTCACTCCAGTCATTTGGTTGGAACTCTGTGGCAATACATGTAAATGTGTCAAAAATTTAATAATTTATCTAATTTTATAAATGACTAAAAAATATTCTAAGATTATGGAATAAATTTTATATTTACCTGTTGGAATATATAGTATATCACTTTTTAACTTGTCTCTAGAAGGTTTTCTGTCATTCCACACAGCAAGGTCTTAAATTGATATCTAGGCAGAATTTCTTTGAAGATGTATAGAATCCATGGTGAATAAATATCAAAGAAAATTTTGAGTTTCAGGGCAAAGATCAGCAAGTTCTGAAAACGGAAGCCAACCTCCTCTCTAAAGTCTCTCCTCCACTGATGAATTTGTTTTTAAATTAGGTTGTTTCTTTTTTTTTTGTTGAGATAGATTCATTTTTAAAATGTCAGTTGTTTCAGGTATAATGTACATAAGATAAACTGCATTCATTTTTAGTGTAGATTTTGATGACTTTTGACAGAGGTGTTTTGATGACTTTTTGACACCATGTAATCATTTCTTCAGTCAAGATCTAGAACATTTCAGTTACCTTAAAAGGTCTACTGTGGGGCTTCCCTGGTAGCACGGTGGTTGAGAGTCCGCCTGCTGATGCAGGGGACACGGGTACGTGCCCCGGTCCGGGAAGATCCCACATGCCGCGGAGCGGCTGGGCGCGTGAGCCATGGCCCCTGAGCCTGCGCGTCCGGAGCCTGTGCTCCCAACGGGGGAGGCCACAACAGTGAGAGGCTCGCGTACCGCAAAAAAAAAAAAAAAAAAAAAAAAAAAAGGTCTACTGTGTCCCTTCCCAGTTAATCTCCATCCCTAATCCTTGGCCTTAACCAACGACTAATCTATATTGTATCACAGTTGATTATACTATTGCCTTTCTTAGGATTCCATAGAAATGGAATCATACACTAGTGTTTACTCTGTGTCTGACTTCTTTCACTTAGTGTCGTATTTTAGAGATTCGCTCCTGTTGTTGTGTGTATCAGTAGTCTGTTCCTTTTTATTGCTGAGCGATAGTCTATTTTATGGCTATACCACAGGTTATGTTTCCATTCACCAGTCGATGGGTGTTTGAATTGCTTCCGATTTTTGACCACTATCAGTTAAAATTTGTGTGAACATTTGTGTTCAAGGCTGTATGGAGATAGTTTTTCATTTCTTTGGAGTAAAAACCTAGGAATTGGAATGGCTAGTGGAAGAGTAAGCACATATTTAACTTTATAAGACAGTACCCAGCTTTTTTCAAAGTGATTTTGCTGTTTTACATTGTTGTCATCAAGGTATGAAAGTTCTAGTTGCTCTCCATCCTCACTAACACTTGATATTTTCAGCCTTTTAAATTTTAGCCTAGTGAGTATGTAGTGTTACTCATTGTGGTTTAGCTTGCAGTTCTCTGATGACTAATAGTTTTGGACATCTTTTTATATTGTGTTGGTTACTTTATCTTATTTTCAAGGTGTCTGCTGAAATATTTTGCTCTTTTTTACTTGGTTGCCTTCCTCTTTCTGATTTATAAGAATTTTTAAAAATTAAATTTAAAAAATTTCTGGATGCAAATCTTTTGATATCTATAGAATATTTTCTCCTTGTCAGTGGCTTATCTTTTATTTTTCTCAGCAGTATATAAAGAAGAGCTGAAGTTTTAAATTTTGATAAAGTCCAACATCGATGTTTTTCTTTTATGGTTTATACTTTTTGTGTCACATCTAAAATATCTTTGGTTCCCCTAAGGTTGCAGAAATTTTCTCTTAGGTTCTAGTTTTTTATAATCTTAACTTTTCATTTAGATCTGTGATCCATTTTAAGACAGTTTTTGTGTATCGTGTGTAGTATTGTGTGTGGTCAAGATGCATTTATTTTTTTCCATCTGGTTATGCAGTTGCTCAAGCACCATTTATCTGAAAGCTCTCTTTCTGCATTGAATTACCTTGTCCACTTTGTTGCAATTGAATATATGTGTATAGATCTATCTCTGCACTCACTATGGGCACAGGGTATTTTTTAAAGTAATTATCATCTTTATTTTACTTGTATTCTGATTACCTCTTAACACATAACTATAGTTTAATCACAGCGCAGGACTGACTAGCTAGGGGAATGAGAACTGGAAAGGAGGTATTGTAAAGACTGAAAGATGGCAGTGGGACAGCCCCAGCCAGGAGTGAAGATGTGGAACAACATGCATGCATTGAACACTGGCCAGTGGGAGAAGGATATTACATGAGAAAGGTTCTCAACAAATATGTATTTTAATTAAATAATGAATTGATAGATGAATAAGTGGGGAAGTGGAGTAGCAAATACATTTTCCCTCCTTATAAATTACTACTGTTTATTCCTAATTTTTTAAAGACTTGCAATGGATTTCATTCTAAGACCCATTTCGAATAGTGTCAATAACTAGAATAAATTTACATGCCATCTGGTAAAAGTTTCTCACTTTACATGTTAAGAAAACATTCCACTTACCAGGGAGAAAGATAATGTTTGAGACACATAGTAAATGGTCCAAGTAGAATCTTGATTCAGATCTTTGGACTTTTTGTGCAGAGTTTGGGTTCCTTCAACTATTCTAAAAGTTTTGTTTCAGACACCACAAATGGTGCTTTTAAATAAATAATTGAATCCACCTTGGTAGGCCAAAAAAAGATTTAAAAATCTCTAAAGGAAACTTTTTAGAAAAAAATGTCCAGGAAGTGAATGTTTTACTAATTGTTCAATCTAATGCTTTCCTCCATCCAAGATCAGTTTGGGTCTAAATAATGTTTCAAGACTTTGTAATACTGTATCAGGATATAATGCCTAATTGTCTAGTGCTCAAATCAAACAAGAGATCCATGCATAATCCCTTCTGTATTTTTTTTTTAACAGGGCTACTCTTGCAGAAATCAAACATCTGTGGTAGTGATAAGAAGGTAAGAAGTTGTGAAAAGTTTGTTTCTTTCTGTCTTGTGACTGAGTACAGACTGTTATATTTACTGAAAAAGAGACTCCTCTCAAAAATGTGGAATTAAGACTGCTTTCTGCAAGCTAAATTACATAATTAACACATAATGGGTCAGAATAAAGATATTCAACATTAGCTTTAGGGAGCAGAATGGCTTTCAGTCAAAGCTAGACTTGAGACTAAACTAATGTGAAGGCAGTAATCTGTTTAAAGAATGAAGGTGTCATTCAGGAGAAGGGTTAGTCAGTAGTGGAAAGATAGGCAAGAAAAGTTAGGGATGCAGATGCATGCAAAGAAGTCCCAGTGGTGCTGAGAGAAGAGAATGTTCTCTTTTTAACCTTTTATTTTTTTGGTGAGAACATGTAAGTCCTACTTTCTTAGCAAAATTGTTTTACAATACAGTGTTATCAACTACAATCACCATATTATTACAATTAGATCCTCAAACCTTATTCACCTAATAACTGAAAGTTTGTACCCTTTTACCAACTTCTCCCTCCCCCCACCCCCAGCTCCTGGGAACCACTTTCTGCTCTGTTTTTATGACATCAATTTTTTTTTTTTTGAGATTCCACATTTAAGCTATACCATGTGGTATTTGTCTTTCTCTACCTGGCTTATTTCACTTAGCATAAATGTTCTCCAAGTTCATCCATGTTGCGAATGACAGGATTTTCTTTTTTAAGGGGGACTAATATTCCATTGTATACATGTACCACATTTTCTTTATCCATTCATCCTTTGATGGACACTTCAGTTGTTTCCATACCTTGGCTATTGTAATAATGCTGCAGTGAACATGGGAGTGCAGATGTCTCTTTGAGATAATGACTTCATTTCCTTTGGGTATATACCTAGAGATAAAATTGCTGGATCATATGGTAGTTCTATTTTTAATTTCTGGGGGAACCTCTGTACTCTTTTCCATAGTGACTGTACCAGTTTACATTCCCACCACCAGTACATAAGGGTTCCCTTTAGTCCATATCCTCACCAGTATTTGGCGTCTCTTGACTTTTTGATAGTAGACCTTCCAGTATCTCATTGTGGTTTTGATTTGCATTTCCCTGATGATTAGTCATGTTGAATACCTTTCCATGTACGTGTTGGTCATGTATATATCTTTTTTGGAAAAATGTCTATTTAGGTACTTTGCCCCTTTTAAATTAGATGATGATGATTTGCTATTGGGTTATATAAGTTTCTTGTATATTTTGGATGTTAACTCCTCATCAGATATGTATTAATATTTACAAATATTTTCTCCCATTCCATGGGTTGACCTTTCATTTTGTTGATTTCCTTTGCTGTATGGAAGCTTTTTAGTTTGACGCAATCCCATTTTTAAACTTTTGCTTTTGTTCCCTTTGCTTTTGGTGTCAAATCCTTTGCAAACGTTAAGGAGTTTCCACTTATGTTTTCTTATAGAAGTTTTAGGAATTCAGGTCTTATGTTCAAGTCTTTAATTCATTTTTAGTTGATTTTTGTGTATGATATAGGATAATGGTCCAGTTTTACTCTTTTGCATGTGGCTATTTCCCCCAATACCATTTATTGAAGAGGTTATCCTTTTCTCATTGTATATTCTTGACTTCTTTATCAAAAGTTAATCGACCATTTATGTGTGGTTTTATTTCTGGGCTCTCTGTTCCATTGATCTGTTTGTCTGTTTTATGCCAATACCACACCATATTGATCACAATAGTTTTGTAATATAGTTTGAAGTCCAGAAGTGTGGTCCTCCAGCTTTGTCCTTCTTTCCCAAGATTGCTTCTGCTATTTAGGGTCTTTTATTATTCCATACAGATTTTAGGATTGTTTGTTCAATTTCAGTGAGAAAAAATGCT
Source organism: Tursiops truncatus (assembly GCF_011762595.2). Classification (NCBI taxonomy): domain Eukaryota; kingdom Metazoa; phylum Chordata; class Mammalia; order Artiodactyla; family Delphinidae; genus Tursiops; species Tursiops truncatus. Next base: position 8,165,661 of record NC_047034.1, on the reverse strand, counting down.
GTTGGAATTTTGATAGGGATTACATTGAATATGTGGATCACTCTGGGTAATAAGGATATTTTAACAATATTAATTCTTCCAATCCATGAATATAGAATATCTCTCCATTTATCTGTGCCTTTTTCAATTTCTTTCATTAATGTCTTGTAGTTTTCAGTGTATAAATCTTTCATCTCCTTTGTTAAATTTATTCCTAAGTATTTTGAAAAATTCTATTTTACATGAGATTTCTTTCTTAATTTCTCTTTTTGATTGTTTATTGTTGGCATATAGAAATGCTATTGATTATTTATATTGATTTTGTATCTTATTTTACTGAATTCTTTGATTAGTTCAACAGTTTTTTTTTTGATGAAGTCTTTAGAGTTTACTGTATATAATATCATATCATCTGCAAATAGAGACAGTTTTACTTCTTTTTCCCCAATTTGGATTCCACTTATTTATTTATTTCTATTGCCTAATTGCTCTGTCTAGGACTTCCAGTAGTATGTTGACTAAAAGTAGTGAGAATGGGCATCCTTGTCTTTTTCCTTGTCTTAGAGGAGAACTTGCAGTGTTTAGCCCTTGAGGATGATGTTAGTTGTGGGCTTGTCGTATATGGCCAATATTATGTTGAGGTATTATTATGTTTCTTCTATACCCAGTTTGTTGAGAATTTCTATCATGAAAAGATATTGAATTTGTCAAATACTTTTTCTGCATCTATTGAGTGATCAGATGATTCTTATCCTTCATTTTTTAATGTTGTGTATCACATTGATTGATTTGTGGATATTGAACTATCCTTGTGTTCCTGGAAAAATATTGCTTTGTCATGTATGTATTGTTCTATATTGTTGGATTTGGTTTGCTAATATTTTGTTGATGAAATTTGCCTCTATGTTCGTCAGAGATATTGGCCTATAATTTTCTCTCTTTTTTTTTGTAGTGGCCTTGTCTGGCATTGGTATTAAGGTAATACTGGTCTCTTAAAATGAACTTGGAAGTATTCCCTCCTTCTCTATTTTTTAGAAAAGTATGAGAAAGATCAGTGTTAATTCTTTAAATATTTGGTGGAATTAACCAGTGGAGCCATCTGGTCCCAGACTTTTTTGTATTGAAAGGTTTTGGTTAGTGATTCAATCTCCTTACTTGATATTGGCCTGTTCATATTTTCTACTTCTTCCTGATTCATATTGGTTGGTTGCATGTTTCTAGAAATTGATTGGCTTTTCTAGGTTATACAGTTTGTTGGCATGTAACTGTTTATAGTAGTTGCTTTGATTTTATGTATTTCTGCAGTATCAGTTGTAATGTCTCTTGTTTAATTTCAAATTTTACTTATTTGAATCCTTTCTTGTTTTCTTAGTCTTGCAGAAGGTTTGTCAATTTTATTTATATTTTAAGAAAACCACTTCTTAGTTTTGTTGATCTTTTCTATTGTTTTTCTGGTCTCTATTTCATTTCACAGATCCACTCTGAACTTTGTTATTTATTTTCATCTGCTAACTTTGGACTTAGTTTGTTCTTTTTCTAGTTCCTCGATGTATAAAGTTAGTTTTTGCTTTAATATGAGATCTTTCTTGTTTCTTAATGTAGATGTTTATAGCTATAAACTTCCGTCATAGAACTGCTTTTTTTCTATCTTTGCTGTGTACTTATATCAGACAAAATAGACTTTAAACCAAAGACTGTAACAAAAGACCAAAAAGTAATTATATAATGATGAAGGGGTATATAACAATTGTATATACAACATACAAAGGATATAACAATTGTAAATACTTATGCACCCAAAATATGAGGATCTAAATATATAAAGCAAATAGTGACAGTTCTGAGGGGAGACATAGTCAGTGACACAGTAATAGCAGGGGATTTCAGTACTCCATTTTCAGCAATAGGTAGATTATCTAGATAGAAAATCAGTATGGAAATATTGAACTTAAACTACACATTCAAACTGATAGACCTAACAGACATACATAGAACATTCCATCCAACAACAGAATATGCATTTTTCTCAATTGCACATGGAATATTCTCTGGAATAGATCACATGTTAGGCCACAAAACAAGTCAATGATTTTAAGAAGATCGAAATCATGCCAAGTATCCTTTCTTAACACAATTGTATGAAAGTAGAAATCAGTTACAAGAAGAAAACTAGAAAATTCACAAATATGTGGGGATTAAACAAAATGCTCCTGAACAACCAATAGGTCAATAAACAAATCAAAAGAAAACATTTAAAAAATTCTTGTGAGAAATAAAAATGAAAATACAACATGCCAAAACTTATGGAAGAATGTTCTGATCTGCAGGCATGGTGTGTCTTATTTGGGTGTCAAATATAATCCTACTTTAAGGAGGAATGCTTTAGGTTGCCTGATGTCATTAAACATTTGAATTTTATGTCCCACTTCCTGTGCTCTAATTTGTGGCCATCAAGTCATCTTCAATTTATATTTTGACTTCCCAGAAGCACACTCATGTTGATAGCATAATGGCCAGAAGATACTAGTTTCTGGTTCTATTAGTCATTAGTATTATGAAAGTTACTGAATAAAATGCCATTTTGATTTCATATCTCAAACTCCATCATATCTGGGTACAGACTCTGCATCCATGAATCTGATAAGCAGCTGAAGAGGTGAACATCTGTGAGTCTCCAAGGGAGACATGGTAGAAAGAAACGTTTTCTTGTGAGACATAAATCATGGCATCATGTCAGATGTTACTGAGGCAACCAATGGGGGTTTCATCTGTGGAGGGACTCTGGGATCAGGAATATTTGAAATTCAGGTTTAAATTTTTCTTATCTGTGTTATAATTCACTTACATGACCTTCTGATTTTCAATATGGAATCTTATATGAGGATGCATTGAAAAGAAAGGAACATATTTTATACACCTTTGTGGCAAAATTAAACTCAGCTGCAGAAGAGCAATAAATTAGTTATGAATACAAGAAGGAGCCAAGAGAGCAGCCTGGAGCTCTGCAATAGCCCCAGATCATTAGATGTGTATTTGCCAAGTAACAAAGGAAAAGGGTGAGTGTCCTTTTATCGTCAATAAGATTATCCAATGAAAAGATGTATTGGATATATTGTTTTCATTATTTCTATTTGTGCAGCAATTGTCTTCCAGGGACTAAGTTGAATAGAGAGTCCCATAGAATTATTTTTTTAAATCTCAGGTAACATTTATATATATATATACTTTTTTTAAATTGCAGTTTCTTCTAAGAAAACCATGCTTAAATGGTTAAAATAGAATCACAGATGACCTTTTTTCCTCACGGGTGTCATTTGATGTGTGGAAAACATATTAGACTGACATTGGTGATAGTCCTTTGTTACCACCTGGCTCAAATTGGTATGTTTTAAACTTAGAGTTTGGAACAAGAAAGACATAGCTATGAAAAATGATATCATTTTCACTAGGATAATCTCCAGTGGCTTTTGATAATGACAGAGTCTGACAAAGTATTTCCATCTGAACACTCTTTTAGTGAGGTAATGCAGTATAGAATCTCACTATCATATTCCCACTAAGCAAGATTTAAGGTTCTGGTGAGTGTTTCCCTTGGACTGTATTAAAAGTTACATATTTGTAGTCAAATGAGGTACATTCTTCTTTACTCAGTTCAAAAAAAAGAGTGTATACCTCTTTCTGTTTGCTTACTGCAGGTGAAATCTGGAGTTCCACTATCCCCTTAGTAGTGTATAGAGAGGACTATGTCATAGATTGTGAGAAGGCGTTTGGTAAATTAATGGAAGCATAAGCTTTAGCACTACTTCTGTGAAAATTAAATATGGAATTCAGTAGAGTGTGTCTAAACTAAACAGAGCACTAAATTAAATTAATATTCCTTCATTTTGGTTTAAGAAAATAAAGGAGTTACTGATAGAGCGTAGAATGTGGATTATTCATAAGACTGGGGGAAATTATTAGTTTTAGATAGAAGACATTCATATTTGAAAGAATGCTTGGATATTTAACATAAGCCGTAATTTGTGAGCTTAAACATATAGCAGGAGAAACAAAATGTTTATGTTATGGTTGAAAGGTTGGAAATTGTAAGTTTATTACTTACTTGGAGGAGGAAAAGTCTACAAAGAAGTGAAATTAGAGAGCAGAGATTCTATATGGAAAACAGATCAATGACTGGAGAAGAGATTTAAGGGGAAAACTACTGCACCTCACAAAAAGCTCTTAAATACTAAAGGAGAAGAGGCTACTGAGGGATTTAACTGTGTGGGACTGCCCTTCACGCCATCAACATGTAGAAAACTGAAGACAATATATGAAACATCTGTTTGATAATATAGAACAACAGGCAGTACATAATTTTCATGTGTGAGAGAAGAGAAATAAACATGGCGAACCCTCTACACCATGGCTTTCTGACCAAAGGTAGTGTCTGGAATGTAGTACAGGGAGGAGTAGCCACCCAGACTGACAGTGTTGCTGAATTGAGGAGACACAGATCGTAGCTCAGGGAGGTCTTAGCAGGTGGGATTTGTGGGGCAGAGCAATAGAGAATTGGGATTTACATAGAGAGAGAGCTCCAAAACTCAGTGAAGTGGACCCGTCAAGTCTGCATGTAGGAAGAAAATCCCACGAGATCAAGCAAAGAACAATTGTGCAAAAGCCGTAACTCACAGGTGCCTGGGAGACACCTGCATGCATACTAGTCAGAATCAACACGTGACAGAGAACCCATCGAGGTCTCACACCTTCATAGAGGGGCTAAACTTGCGCTAGAGTAAAGGTTACTCTAGAACCACACTAACAAAGCTTAAAAAACAAGCCTGGAAAGGATTAAGCTGATTTGCAAGAAACTTAGTGTCAAGAACTCTGAAGGGTCTGTATGAGATTTCACCATACTCGTATGTTCACATGTCAGCCTGCCATAGTTTCATGGAAGCTGGCAAGAGACACAAGTCTACTGGATTTGAGACAAAAGACAGTTTGTTATTTGCAGCAGTAACGGTAACCAGAGTGCATGTATTTTTGTGTTGGTTTCCTGAAACTCAGTTCCCACAGGCAATGGGAAGACTTGTGTGTAACAGTGGGGTGTCTTACAGGAGAGGAATCCAGATCTTAAGGGATCTGAATCTTTTATAATGGAAAGGAAGCATGCCTATATCCCTTGCTTCTGAGGGAGACATTATCTTTATTATAGTGGACAGTGAAGATACCTGATATTTGTTCCAAAAGGAGACAATATCTCTGTCTTCCAAGGTTTGTTGTTATTAAAATATCCTTGAAAAGATAATACAAAACCAGGGGCAGTTCATGACTTGTTCATAAGACCTGCAGAAACCCATGGAGAATTGTGTCCCAACAGCATCTACCATCGTTTCTACGCCATTTTGTCTTCTGGTAAATTTTCCCATGAGTAAGCCACTGTCTTGGCCACTTTGATGAATGTAACTGGCAGTGTCTGGGACTGCCAGTTACATTGATGAATGTAACTGGCAGTGTCTGGGACAAAATCCATTCTGTTCATCTCATGGAGCATTTGATTAAGGCCAATATCAATAGGACTTCAAACAGCAGGATGAGGCCAACCTGAAGTTTTGACCTCAATCATGCCTCCAACTAAACAAATCCCCATAACCCATAAAGTCAACTTTAGGAAGCAACCTTTATATTGAACAACCTATAGCTCAAAGAAAATATCAAGTGGTACATCAGAAAATATTTGGAATTGAATGATAATGAAACACAACATAAAGCCGTGGAATGCAGATAAGTCAGTGTCTGGACAGAGACTTATAGTTTTAAATGCTTATGTTGGAAGATAATTAAGATCTAAAATCAGTGATTTAACCATTCACCATAAAAAGTTGGAAAAAGAGGGCTTCCCTGGTGGCGCAGTGGTTGAGAGTCCGCCTGCCGATGCAGGGGACGCGGGTTCGTGCACCGGTCTGGGAAGATCCCACATGCCGAGGAGCGGCTGGGCCCGTGAGCCATGGCTGCTGAGCCTGCGCGTCCGGAGCCTGTGCTCCATAGCGGGAGAGGCCACGGCAGTGAGAGGCCCGCGTACCGCAAAAAAAATAAAAAATAAATAAAAAAATAAAAAAAAAATAAAAAAAGTTGGAAAAAGAACAAATTTAACCCAAAATATGTTGAAGAAAGGAAAAAAAATAAAAAGGGAAATCAACAAAAAAGAACACAAACAATAGAGAAGAAGCAACAAACTAAAACCTGGTTCTTGAAAAGATAATTAAAGTTGATAGTCCTGTAGCCAAACTGGTAAGGAAAAAAGAGAGATGACACAAATCATAAACGTCAGGAATGAAAGAAGTGATTTTCTGTAGATTACAGAGAAATTAAGTGGAAAATAAGAGAACGTTATCAATATGTTGCAACATTGCATATAAAATAGATGCATAAATATATGCAATAAAATAGACAACTCAGGTGGAATAGACAAACTCTTGAAGCAAATGCCCAAGTTGTCACAGGAAGAAACAGAAAATCTTAATAGGTCTATGTATTAGTTTTCTAGGGCTGCCATAACAAAGTACCACAGATTGAGTGGCTTAAACAACAGAAATTTATTTTCTCACAGTTCTGGAAGCTGGCGGTATGAGATCAAGGTGTAGGCAGTGTTGATTTCTTCTGAAGACTTTGTTCTTGGCTTGTCCCACTCTCTCTTTACATGGTCTCTCCTCTCTGTATCTGTCCTAATCTCCTTTTTATATAAGGACACCAGTAATATTAAATGAGGTCTATTGATGTCATTTTAACTTAATGACCTTTTTAAAGGCTCCATCTCCAAATGCCAATACATTCTGAGGAACTGGTGGTTACAGCTTTAACATATGAATTTTGGGGAAATACACTTTAGCCCATAACCTCCTATATATTAAAGAAATCAAATTGGTAACACACGCCTCCACAAAAAAGTCTAGGTCCAGATGGCTTCACTCATGATTTTTATTACACATTAAAGAAAGAAATAGTACCAATCCTACACAAGCATTTGCAGAAAAACAGAAAGGAGAATGTCTCCTATCTTGTTTTATAAGGCTATCATAATTCTAAGACAAGGCACAAAGACATTACAAGAAAAGAATAGTTACAAATATCCTTTTAAAATGACAAATTGAATCCAGCAATATGTAAGAATGAAAATACCTTATGACTAAGTGGCATTTATTCCAGTAAAGCAAGGTTGGTTATACATTTGAAAATCAATGTAACTCACCTATTAATGGAATGAAGAGAAAAAGCATATAATCACATCAGTCTTTCCGGAAAATTTAAAAAAAAAAATATCCACCAATTCATGATTTTAAAAATTCTTACAGACTCAGAATAGGAGGAAACTTCTTCATACTGATAGAGAAAATCTTCAAATATCTTAAGCTAGGGACTTCCCTATTGGCACAGTGGTTAAGAATTCGCCTGCCAATGCAGGGGACACAGGTTCGATCCCTGGCCCAGGAAGATCCCACATGCCACAGAGCAACTAAGCCCGTGTGCCACAACTACTGAGCCCACGCACCACAACTACTGAAGCCCGTGTGCCCTAGAGCCTGCATTCTGTAACTACTGAGCCCACGTGGTGCAACTACTGAAGCCTGTGAGGTCTAGGGCCCGTGTGCCACAACTGCTGAGCCTGTGTGCTGCAACTACGGAAGCCCCGATGCCTAGAGCCTGTACTCCACAAGAAGAGAAGCCACCTCAATGAGAAGCCCATGCACTGCAATGAAGAGTAGCCCCCACTCGCTGCAACTAGAGAAAGCCCATGCACAGCAACAAAGACCCAAAGCAGCCACATATAAATAAAATTTTAAAACTTTGACTGGTCCCCACTACTGGGCATATACCCTGAGAAAACCATAATTCAAAAAGAGTCATGTACCACAATGTTCATTGCAGCTCTATTTACAATAGCCCGGAGATGGAAACAACCTAAGTGTCCATCATCAGATGAATGGATAAAGAAGATGTGGCACATATATACAAGGGAATATTACTCAGCCATAAAAAGAAACGAAATTGAGCTATTTGTAATGAGGTGGATAGACCCAGAGTCTGTCATACAGAGTGAAGTAAGTCAGAAAGAGAGAGTCAAATACCGTATGCTAACACATATATATGGAATTTAAGAAAAAAAAAATGTCACGAAGAACCTAGGGGTAAGACAGGAATAAAGACACAGACCTACTAGAGAATGGACTTGAGGATATGGGGAGGGGGAAGGGTGAGCTGTGACAAAGCGAGAGAGAGGCATAGACATATATACACTACCAAATGTAAGGTAGATAGCTAGTAGGAAGCAGCCGCATAGCACAGGGAGATCAACTTGGTGCTTTGTGACCACCTAGAGGGGTGGGATAGGGAGGGTGGGAAGGAGGGAGACGCAAGAGGGAAGAGATATGGGAACATATGTATATGTATAACTGATTCACTTTGTTATAAAGCAGAAACTAACACACCATTGTAAAGCAATTATACTCTAATAAAGATGTAAATAAAAAAGTTTCCTTTAAAAAAATATCTTAAGCTAACATCATACTTACAGGTGAAAATTTGAACCCTTTTGCTTCTTCAAAATCAAAGTATGTTCACACTCACCACTTCTGTTCAACATTACACAGGAGGTTCTGGCCAGTGTAGTAAGGCAACAGAGATATAAAGGCACACAGATTTTAAATGAGGAGGTATAATTGTATTTGTAGACAACATGATCACATCTGTAGAAAAATCTACATGATCTGTAAGAAGCCTATTATAACAAATAGTGAACTTCACAAGGTTGAAGGATATAAGGACAACATGAAGAAATCAATTCTATTTCTATTTACTAGCAGCAAACAACCAAGAATTGAGATTAAAAAATCATTTATGAGAGAGTCAAACATATGAAATACACAAGAGTAAATATAACAAAATACATAGGTGGCATTTACACTGAAAACTATAAAATGTTACCAAGAGAAACTAACAAAGACCTAAAAATGACGAAGACTGATACAGTGTTCATGAATTGTAAGACTCAATGTTGCTGAAATGTAAATTCCACCAAAACTTACAGAGTCAATACAATCTTTGTAGACTTTAATTTTGTTGAAACTGATAAGTGAATTCTAAAATTCATATGGAAATTAAAAAGACCTTTATATAGTTGCTAAAATAATTTTGAATAAAGTTGGAAGATTTATATTGCATGATTTCAAGACTTACTATAAAGCTACAATAATAAAGACAATGTAATTTTGGAACAATTTTATATGTGTGTGTGTGTGTGTGTGTGTGTATCTATATATAGCCAAATAAACCAGGAGAGAGTCCAGAAATAGACTCATACATGTAAAGTCAACTGAGATATTACAGAGCTCTTAAGGTAATTTAATGGAAATATGATTGTCTTTACTACAAATGGTACTTGAATAACTGGATATCTTAAAAATAAATAAACCTTGAATTTACTACTTACAATACACAAAATTGAACCATAGACCTTAGCATAAAAGCTAAACTTATACAACTCTTGAGAAGAAAAAAAATGGAGACTTTTTTCCATGAATTTGGGATAGGCAAAAATAATTTAGATACAAAACCAAAATCAAAACCATAAAGAAAATAATCGACAAATTGAATTTCATCAAAGTAAGCAAAATCTGCTCTTTGAATGATACCAAAAGAGTAGATACATGTATAACTGAATCACTCTGCTGTATACCTGAAACTAACACATTGTTAATCAGCTGTACCCCAATATAAAATAAAATTTTTAAAAAAAATGTTAAGAGAAAAAGAACAGCGATGGTTCCTGGCCCAGAACAGCAACAACAAAGAAAAGTGAAAAGGCAAAAGCCACAGACTGAAAGAAGATCCTTGTAACTGATTGTATTTATCTTAGGATTTGTATCCAAAATATATTAAGAACTTTTTAAACTCAATAATAAGACAGCTAAGAACAAAGTAAGTAAAAGATTTGAGCAGTTTCCCAAAGATGACATAAAAATGTCCCCAAAGCATATGCAAACTGCTAAACATGACAATTTTCGAGAAGATTCTAATTAAAATCACAATGAGCTATTACTCCATAGTTACAAGGATATTTGGTGAGAATGTGGAACAACTGGAACTCTCCTATGTTATAGGTGGAAATAAAAAATAACCCAATCACTTTGCAATTCTAAATTCCAAAAGGAATGAAATTAATGTCTACACAGATACATATATCTGAATATTCATAGCAATTTTATACATAATTTTTAAAACTGGACCAACCTAAACGTTTATCAACAAGTGAATACCTAAACATATTTTGGTGTATCCATATAATGGAATACTACTCGTCATGGTGTATCCATATAATGGAATACTACTCGTCAATAAAAAAAAATGAACTACTGAAACACATAATGACACGGGAGAGTCTAAAAACCATTATGCTAGTCAAGGAAGCCAAATCAAAAGACTACATTCTGTGTAATACATGTTAAACTCTAAAAGAGGGAAATCTATGATGATAGAATGCAGATCAGTATTTGCTTGGAGTCAAGGCTGGGGATAGGAGAGTTATGGCAAAGGAGCCCTAGGGACTTTTGGGGTGATGGAATTGTTCTTTGTTGTGATGGTAGATATATATACACACACACACACATATATATATAATTATATATATAAACTTCATGTACACTTTATATATACTTACATATATAAACTTTGCATATATGTATAAAGTATATATATATATTCACTTTTCAGAAACATTGAATTGCATACTTCGAATTGATGCCTTTTAATTGTATATAAATTATACCTCTATATAGTTGACTTTAAAAAACTATGTAAAGAGTAAAGAGATATTTGGGGTTAAAACAGTTGGCTTTCCTTGAACTATTAAAAACTGTTTAAGTAGAATTGAACTTTTTCACTCATTTGAATGTAGAGTTAGCCAAGATTTTATTTAGTTAAGGAAATACTTGAGTAGGTCATGTGACACCCTCAGTGAGAAAATTAAATCCCATTAAGTGCTTCCCCAAGCTCTCTCTTCCCTCTGACAATATTTGGGATGGCGGTGTCTTCATTAGCACAGATTTCTGAGTGACAGGGTAAGCAGAGTATTAATGCAGGATAGATATGTAATAAAACTCCGTGGTTTTAAGCTACTGAGATTTTGGGGGTTATGTTTGTTTGTTTGTTTTTTGTTTTTGTAGGTTAAAAATAACCTACCTGGACTGACACAAATATTTTTCCTTTTATAAATGTGCCTGGCTTAATTATAGTCTTACTGTGTGTATGAGCCCATAATTTCCTTAGGGAGTACAGTCTATTTATACAGCTTTGACCATGATTTCTATTCTTAGATGTGCCTGTTGGCTTCTGTCTGTGCTAATACTACACCCTGTAACTCTTAGATTCATTGAGGTAGATAAGAAAATGTTGTGAGAGCAAACTGCGAAGTGAGACAGAGGTGTCGTCATAGCAACCAAGCCCTTCTGATCGCCAGCTGATGTAAAGTCATAGAAACCAATTAAATTCTCAGTGCCAAATATATGTGAGTTCTTATAACGGAAACTTTTATAATATATTATAAATGGATATATTCAAACAATATTTCGGCTACTTAGAAATTTTTCTGAAATGTTATTTTTGAAAAGTTAGGTTTTTGAGATATAATTTACATACAGTAAAATCCACTCTTTTTAGGTTTATAGTCTTGACAAAACTGTTTAGAATTTTGACAAAAGATACAGTCATACAGCCACTTCTGCAATCAAGATCTAGATTATTTCTGTCACCTCCCAAATTTTCCTTGTTTCCCTTTGTTATCAATCTCCTCCGTCTACCCCTAGCCCCTTGCAGCCTAAGTTTTGATTTCTGTCCCTGTAGCATTGCCTTTTCAAGCATGTCCTATAAATAGAATCATATAGCATGTAGCCTTTTGTGTTTGAATCCTTTCACTTACCATGATGCTTTTGAGTTGTATGCCTGTTGAATGTATTATTAGTGCCTTTCTTTTTATTCCAGAATAATGTTCTGTTGTATGTATATGCCACTGTTTATCCATTCTGTAATTGATGAACAGAATTTTTAAAATTATCTGTTTAACATTTTAAGGGACATTCATTTTTAAAATTATTCATAGATTCATTAGGACGATCGTCTGATGATGTCAGACCTAGAAAAAGGAAAAAACAGTAAGAATTACAGACTTCATGTTAAGCGGCCGGAAAACACAGCAGTTGAGAGCATGGTCCCCCAAGGCAGGCTCCTTCAGTTCAAATCCCAGTTCTGCTACTTACTCATTACTTAACCTTTTTAAGTTGATTAACCACCCTTTCCCTCAATTTTTTCAAGCTTAAAATAGACATAAAAATGCTCTCTACATCATATTGGTGCTTTGATGAATTGAATGACTTAACACTCGTAGAGAAATTAGAACAGTGCCTACTATCAGCTATTATTTTTGTTCTCTTACATTCCCGCAAATATACATTTCAAACCAGCACCACTCTGCTCAAGCTTGCTTCCTAAGCACTGTGCACAGTTGCTTGGAGCTACTGTTCATCAGCTGGTCAGCCCATCAGTAAAGAATAGCCTTGGTCACTGCAAATTTGTTTGCCTTTAGAATGCTGCTGCTGAAGTTCTATCTGAATGGATGTGGAGTTAATTTATACCCTTTAAAAGATCACTCTTTTATGTATTCTAAACTAGAGACTGATTAATTTATTGAATATTCCATACACACAAAAAATAGCAGTTTCAGATCTGATGACATGTAAATCTGTTTTCTATAAAAAGCAAGTTTGTGGTAAGGTTGTACACTGGAGAGCACTGTTATTTCCTTTATAAAGCCTAGGGACAAACTGCCAGGAATAACAGATTTTACTTTTATTAACTTTTGCTCAGTCTTTGATTCTGGGGGGAGGAATTGTTATGGACTAAGTTTAATTGGCCCAACATAAACTCTTGACAATCGATGTCCTTGTGGAAGCTGAATTGTAATAGCTACCTGAGAGTCAGGCTGTACCTCTGTCTACTAATCAGTTAGTGATTTCCAGTGACACAAAATAGGGATATTTTCTCTCTTTCCCTTAAAAACATTTTCCTTACTAAGTCAATACCATTTTTTAATTAATCAGACATTGTTATAGTGAACGGAAAGAGATGAATTCTCTGATGCCTGACAACACTGAGGAAGAACCTTGGAATTATGACTGAGGCACAAATAAAGAAAATCTGGGGACATTTATTCATTGCACAAAGCTTTATTCATTGCACAAAGCTGCTTCTTGTAGAACAGAGACAAAAATGTTCTTATTCTAGCTCAGAGGACTTCCCTAAAAAATTTACTTTACTACTGGTAATGAATAAATTTCTGGTGAAAGTTTACCTCCAAGATATGTGATCATTCTAACAGATTCGCTATCTTCTTTTAGTCAAAGACAGTGATATGAAATAGAGATGATTGCATATTATTATAGAGGAGGCATCCAGGTTTTCTTTAAGATTACAGTGACATGTAGCGAAACCTGTAATTGCCTTTTAGAAATTGTCTTGTTGGCCCACCTCAGCGATGCCACTGTCATTAAAAGGGGACACAGTGCTTTTGGTGTTATAGCAATAAAACCTTTTCTTATCTTCTAATTCCCAGCATGAACTGGTCATTTCCTCTTTCAAAACTCTCCACTGGGCTGAAATTTTGGATGTTACAGCCAGAACCAACTTTCTCTTATGTTTCTGAAAAGAAATGTATAAACGCTTTCTAAAATATTCTCTATTTCAGACCTGAGTGAGGAACTCTCCTCAGAACCAGCACATGGCCCATTCCGTGTCACATTGTCTATTTTTGATTTTCTCAATTTGTTGGTCCTTTTTGTTTGAAAGAAAGGATCAGGCAACCTGAGTCCAGAAAAGGCCTCACGATTGAGTTGGGGTATCCGTGGTTGTAAGTGGGGAGACTTCTCTTAACCCTATTGAAGTGAGAAATGGGCCGAACATTGAGGAAAATGGGCAGTCTCAAGAGGCTCAGTTACAGCTTTTAAAATATGACCCTTATGTATGTAAGTTGATGAAAACGTTAAAAAACGAACAGAATTTTACACTTGAAATAGTCAAGAATTCCTGCTTCTCCTTACTGTCCTGGTATGTAATTACCTTGTGAGGCTTAATTATTCAGGCCCAATGATTAATATGTACCAAACGTTCTTAGATTGAAACATAAAACTAAATTCTCCTAGAACTGTTTTCATATTGCAACATTGTCAATACTCTGTTTTCTACATTATCTTTTTGGTTGAAGTATAGTTGATGTATGATATTACGTAAGTTACAGGTGTACAGTATAATGATTCAGAATTTTTCAAGGTTCTACTCCATTTGTAGTTAATATAAAACATTGGCTATATTCCTTGTGTTGTACAGTATATCCTTGTAGCCTAGTTTTGAATATAAATTCATAGAATTTGTTCATTAAGTTTCTAAAAAATGGCTTGTGTTTTAACTATTCACACAGTTGAGCCTGTGGCACTTTTCTCTGCCTCTTGGTGGTTCTGAGGCTCCTGTATCTTCTCTAGGGCTGGACTTTTAAGAAGAGACTATATAACGGGGTCAAGTCCCTGGAAAATAAGGTGAACAAGTTGTGTACCCAGGTTCACAGTGCACTGAATTGTTTGTAGCCTTTCTGTCATAGCCACTTGTGTAATCCACAAACTTCACTTACTCCATCTTACTCACAAGTCAAAGAAGTAACCATGGAACGTGATTATAAGACCTGTAAAATCTGTTCAATAAAATAATAATCAATATAAAATATCTGGTTGATATAATAAATAAAACCATTGCATAGCTAGTGCCTCATGTGTATGTCTGCCTTCCTGAAGACAGCTCTGGAAAGGGTGTTGGCAATGAGTTCTGAATTCCCATTAGTACCCTCCTCCAAGACTTTTACTAAATTTTATTCAACTTCCTAAAATTCCATTTAGAATAGAAGTACCTGGGTTCTAGAGATATGAAAGCCTTTCATTTACGGGACCAGTTCTATTTTCGTCACTATAACCATTCTTAATAAGAATGTTCCATAGGAAAAATAATAATAATTCTATTATAATAATGACAGTAATGCTGCTAACTAGCGTGAGTTCCCCAGCATCTCTCTCCAACTTCACGATTGTGTCAAGACTGCACAGGAACTGCTCTGTCTACACAGAAACCCCTCTTTTTTTTTTTTTTTTAAAAAAGCTGAGATTAAAGTTTCCTCTGGACTATGAGTCATTTGCAACTGATTTCACTAAAGTACAGACCCAGTGTGCCCCGGATGACTGAAACTGTTTCAAATGAGAGTGTACTGGTTTCCTAGGGATGCCTGAAAAATTACCACAAACTGTTTGCTTAAAACAATAGACATTTATTCTCTCATGGTGCAGGAAGCTTGGAGTCTGAAATCAAGATATTGGCGTGACTGGTTCCTTCTGGAGGAGAAACCATTCTTTGCCTCTTGCTTAGCTTCTGGGGGCTCCTGGCAATCCTTGGTGTTCCTTGGATTGTAGCTGCATTGCTGCAATCTCTTCCTTTATCATTACATGGCCTTTGTCTGTGACTATGTCATCTGTGTCTCTGTGTCCAAATCTCCGACTCCTTTCTCTTATAAAGATACCAGTCATTGGATTTGGGGCTCGCCTTGATCCAGTATGACCTCAACTTAACTTGAGTTACATTTGCAAAGATCTTATTTCCAAATAAGATTACATTCACAAGGATAGGGGTAAGGAATTGTACCTATCTTTTGGGGGTATATAATGCAATACATTATAGATAATGTATAGATAAAAATATGGCAAAGAATTGAATGGAGGTGCAAGACAAACTACTGCAGTAATTCCTTGTTAATGGGGCAGACATAAACATTTTGGTTCATTTAATTGGCTAAAATTTAAATATTTTATAAGCAATTTATAGTTATATTATCAGTTATATTTTGTTGATATCATTATGGTTAGTAAAAATTTTTTTAGACACAGATGGCTCAAACTTGAAGAAAAGAAAACATATCACTTTGTTGTACAGCAGAAACTAATACAACACTGTAAAGCAATTATACTCCAATAAAGATGGTTAAAAAAAAGAACAAAAGTAAAATTATCATTTTTAATAAGATTCAAACTTTAGGAGCAAAATTAATTTGGGTGTGAGGAATTACAAGTTTTACAATTACAGTTAAAATCTTGTTTTTTTTCCTCAAGTAAATACAATCTTTTTCTTAAAGACAGCTTCAGAAAAATGCTATTACTCTGAAATAGTCAAGATTTTCAGTTTGCTCTATGATACTAGTTTCAGTAGAATAATTTATTAGGATAGTTATTGCCAATCTGATCTAGGTCAGACTTTTTTAGGGTCCCGATATACAACTTACCTTTATCACATAATAATTGCTGTATTTTCTCAATCTAGGAATTGCTTTCACAGAGAGCTAGACCCAGTATTTACTTATTATTTGCTATAAAGGTTAAAAATAACTAAAGAAGATAGTTTAGTATTTTAGGGAACACAATCACATCTTAAACTAATTTATGGAAAGTAATGATACATTAGGTCACCTTATTCAGATACCTTTTTTTTTCCCCCCCCTCAAAGAGACTTTCTTGGAAGATTTAGTAGGAAGTAGCACTGTATAAAGCTGGCTATTCTATGAATGCTTCACAGAGATTTATTTTTATGGCAGTTAGACATTGGGTTGCTCTTTTCAAACTTTTTCAAGCTTTTTCACTATTTAATTTGTAAATAGTGATCTCTATGTTATAAACTTGTGCAAACAATGTTTTGTTTTTTTCTAAGAGGCTTGATATCCCTCTCTGCAGATACTCCCTTAATTTAACATTGAAGAAAGTTCTAATATCCTAATTTCAAGTATTTGTTCTTTTTGGTTTCCTTAATTCTCAAGCAGCAGTGTTACTTCTGTTTCTGAATTCTTGAATTTAACTGGTAAATAAATTCCCTTCATAACAAGTTGTGTAAGGTTGATCATGTTCTGATTTTAGCTCACCTGCTCTGCTTCGTTTCTCACCTCTACCCTGTATGTAACTTATATCTGGTGATTCTGAAATATTTTCCCTTGTTGGTAGGGGACATTGGCTTTTAAATATTATTGTTGCTTGTCTGAAACTTGTCTCTTGTAGCAGCTGCCACATCACTGCTCTCATCCTTCCAAAATCATCTGTCCAGCTAACTTCTCATGTTCTCTTATCTGTGTCAGCACTTCAGCCAGGACTTTCTAACTGTTTCCTCCTTCTGCCTGGTCTGGATTAAATGTATGTGTTCCCATAATTATAGTGGTCATATAAATTGTCATCCCTAACAGGACCCTTTGAGAGTCCAATGGGGTGCTGATTAGATGAGGCACTAGGGAGACAGACATACATTTTCCTAGGTAGCCTGAGAGTTGTGGTCATGCTATAGCATATTTATTCTGGGGCAGTAGTAGTATTTTTTCCATGCTATTGCTAGCTTCCTGTGAGTAGTGATTATGTCTTTTAATTCTGGGACTCAGTTCCCGGCATTTCATAAATGCTTGTTGAAATGAAATAAAAATAAATGAAAAATAAAAAAAAAAGTAAATGAAATGAGTGAATGTATAAATATGAAAAGAAGGGGCTGGAATAGATAAAATCCAAGGCTCTTTTACATTGTAAAGGAATTTAACAGTCATGGTGACTATTGAATTACCCTTCAGCTCTCCTGTGGCAGGGAGTAAAATTGCCTGAGCTGCTCCCGGCTTTTGCCCTTCGCGATTCACCTTCACCTTTGCACTGTGGTTCTCAAGCTGCTCCCAGCCAGCGATGAGCACAGTGGGGATGCTAATGCAGGCTCATTCCGGCAAGACGGTTTTTCATATTTATTCATTCACTCTGTTAACAAGCAACTTTGGCTGAAGGACTCCCCACAGACCTTGCAGATCTTTCTTAGCCCAGCACTGCAATCAGATTCTTTTCACCACTTCCCCCTCCCCCTCCCTTTTCCTTCACAGGCTGAGCTACCTCCATTTTTTCTTTCTTCCACTGGCATCTCCCCCCGATAAATTTGTTGCCTATTATTGTAGGTTGAATAATGCCCCCTGAAGATGTCTATGTCCTAATTCCCCACACCTGTGAATGTGTTACTTTACATGGCACAAGGGACTTTACAGATGTGATTACATTAAGAACTGGGGAATGGAAGATGATCCTGGATTATCAGGGTGGACCCAGTGTAGTCATTAGGTTCCTTAGAAGAGGAAGGCAGAAGGGTTGGAGAGAGAGAAAAGGCGATGTGACAGCAAAATCAGGAGAGAAGGAGAGTTGAGAATGGAAGCAGAGGCTGGGATGAGGCAGCCAGGAGCCCAGGAGTTTGGGAGCCTCTAGAAACTGAAAAGGCAAGAAATGGATTCTCCCACAGAGTCTCCAGAAGAAACACAACCTTTCTGATTTCAGCCAGTAGGATCTGCTCCCGAGTTCTGACCTTGAGAATTGTAACATAATACATTGTGTTGTTTTAAGCCCTGAAATTTGTGGCTGTTATAGCAGCCCTAGGAAACTGACATCCACACACCCACACATCTAGTTCTATTTTGTTTTTTTTTTGGCCACACTGCGTGGCATGCAGGAGCTTGCAGGATCTTAGTTCCCCGATCAGGGATTGAACCCGTGCCCCCTGCCATGGAAACATGGAGTCTTAAC
Organism: Tursiops truncatus; assembly: GCF_011762595.2. NCBI lineage: Eukaryota > Metazoa > Chordata > Mammalia > Artiodactyla > Delphinidae > Tursiops > Tursiops truncatus. Next base: position 8,146,987 of record NC_047034.1, on the reverse strand, counting down.
CACTGGACCACCAAGGGAGTCCCTATTTTGACATCTTCTTGGGGATCTAAACTTATCACAACTGTGATTGTTCAATGTTTCATTATCTGATGAAAAAATATATATAAATAATGACTTAAGGGATTATTCATGAAGTTATTTGATTGTGTTGTCACTTTTGAAAGTCTTTAATTTTTAAAGAAATAAAAGTTCCGTGATGGCATGAAGTTCCAGAAAAAGATACTCTCAAACTTCAAATGGCAGCCTAAATCATTTAGAAATATTATACATCGTATCTGTGCTTAAGGAAAGATATTTCACAGACATATACATTGATAAAATATTGAGAAATCATCCTAAATAATGGATGATGCCAGTTAGAGGGAGAAACTGTAGTCTAAATCTTTGTGCTGGGATATATTGCAGAGTTTTGTCTCTGTTGATTAGACTGAAAAGCCTAAGCAAGTTCTATGAAGGCTTTTATTGTCCAGGAATGTGGACGGACAGTCAGACCTTGCCTGTCAGCCATTTAGCCTCTGTGCCCCTGCGTACACAGTACAGCATTGAACCCACCGGGCAACGATGTTTTGTTCAAGTTCATGCTCTGGCTCCATCTGAGAACTTATGCAATGTTGAAAACATTGTATTCTTCACAACACTCTTCGTTATTAGCCAAGTCCGTGGTAATTAAGCCTGTTGGTTACTTTATGGGCCAAGAGGCTTAAAAACTCTAAGGTTTTCTTAGAAACTTAAAAATCAGATTTTCTGTTAAATCCAAAGAAAAGGCTGTAAAACATGTTGTCTTCATAGCTTTCTTCTTTATGTGAACTTATCATATCTGACCTTGCTATCTGCTCTGCTTAGGTTGCCTGTCTTCTGTTGAATTCTGTGGAGTGTCCTTACTCTGGTAATCTGAATTGAATTCACTAAGCATTAATGGCTCATATTGTCTGGGAAATTTGAATTCAAATGGATGGGGATTAATAAGATTAGCCTTTCTCTAAAAGAAAGAAACAAATTCCAGGAAAGCTAGCATAAGCTCTTATGGTTAGGTCTTTTGTGTGGTTTTTAGCTCAGTTTCTCATAAAACATAATGCTAACATGGCAAGGTTTAATTTTTCAAATAGCATTTTGACATACCTGTCATTTTTAATTAACTGACCACAGTTTAAATGTGATGTGGCATCTACATGTTCTGTATCACAAGAGCAATTAGGAGAATGGTACGATGGACAGATAGATTAATTTAGATCTATCCTGATATACTATGTATCAATCAACTCACCAATTTATTTGCTGATTCAGTATTCACATTTTTAATACAACTTCTTTGAGTATTTATGTGTTCAGAACATATATACCAGGCACAGAGAAAAAGAATTACAACCCAGTAGCTGCCTCCAGCAATTTCACATCCAAGTAAGAGTTGGACAGGCAAGTAAATAAAGTGTGACAACGTGTTATAGAAAGCACTATGGTAGCATTATGGGTAGGTGGAAACACGAAGAAGAGTGCTGAAATCTGGACTGGCGGGTGGGTTTGAAAAACCTTCCTGGAGGGGGTGGTGCCTCAGCAGAGAAGAAGGTGAGAGTGAGTGACCAGGGGGAGAAAGGGGAAGGATGAGTTTGTCTGCACAGTGGGAACGGAATATGTAAGGTGAGAAAAATCATGCTGCCTTTGGGGAAGTGGTTGGCATTGCTATTGCTCTAAGTCAGGATGCTTCTGAGGGGGTGGTAAGAGGTGAGAATGAAGCGTTAGACTTAATGCACTCAGGGCCATACGAAGCTCCTTTCTTTACATTCTTGCCTAAAAAATCTCTCTCTCAATGCCTATTATTACCTCCAAATTTCTTTCTCTTCTCCTAATTTTATTTGCTTTTTCTTCCTTTTCTTTTCTTATGGAAGACAATATAGTTCAGATTCCATTCTTTCTGCGTGGCTTCCCCTTGGGGTATATCTTTTGAACCTCTTTTTTCTCTGTTTGAGTCTTGGATTGTGATTTCTGATTTGTTTCATTCTCCATTGTGCAATGTTGGCACTACCCACTTCTATATTTTCTCAGATCTGAAAGTTCAGCTTGGATGATTGCTATGAAAGAGAGTGTAGAAAGTAGAGGGAAGCCGGAGAGGCTGGGTGTGCCATGTTTAAGTTTTCTGAAAAGCATGATATGAGATTTAAATTTTAGAAGGATCACCCTGGCAGTACTGTTTGGTAGAGTCAACTGATTGAGCTAGAATAGAGGAAAGGAATTAGGGAGCCGGAACAGAAATTGTATCAAGAAATAATAATGATAGCAGTGGGAAAAGTGAGGAAAGGATGGATTTTAAGGTACAACTAGTAAAATTGCTCACAAATTAAATTTGTGCCATTTTCTAGCTTGGGTGTCTTAGTGGGTGCTGGTATGATTACTTTAGTTAGAAAACATGGATAGAAGAGCAGGTATAGGAAGAAGGATGGTGCCTTCCTTTTTATTGACAATTTGAATTTGAATTGCTGGAGATATCTAGAATGGAATTGAGTATATGGTTCTAGAACTCATGAAGTCAGTTCTAGACTTGTAATACGGATTGGAGTGTCATCAGTCAAGAGATAATAGTGAAAACTGTCAAAGAATACACAGAGTTAATAAAAACTAACATGTAACAAATACTATGTACCAGGCACTGTTCTAACTGCTTTTACACATGTTAAGTCATGAAATTATCACAGCTCTGTAAGGCAGGTTATATTTTATCATCCCTATTTTACTGATGGGGAAACTTAGACACAGAGAGGTTAATTAGCTTGTTCAAATTACAGCTAGATGTGGAAGAGCTGACATTCCACTTAGCCTGTTTTCCATTCTCTTGATCATCACACTACCCTGTCAGGAGAAACGGAGCAAAAGAGAAGCATTTGAATATCAGATCTCTGAAGAAACACCAGTGTTTGTAAATTGATGGTGATTGAAGAAACCACAGAGGAGCCTGAGAAAGGGAAAGAAGGATAAATTGCTTTAGAAAAACAAATGGAGGAGAGTGCTACAAGGAAGGAGTGGTCAGTGGTACCAAATATTGGGGGAGAGCAAGTAGGTTGAAGCTGAAAAATGTCTGCTAAAATTAGCATTTAATTCTACGGTCTCTGCCTGTATTGCTCACAGACTTCTAATAATGCTGAAAAATAATTCTGCCAATATGCAGAGAACAGTGACTCTCCAAATAAATGTACTTTTATTATTGTGGGCGAGGTGTTAGACTATTACCAATACTCAGTTTCTTCTCCTTGTGGGCACTAAGTCAAGTTGTACTTCTCTGCTGTCTTTGAAGGTAGGTGAAGCCATATGACTTGCTTTGGACAATGAAATATAAGTGGAAGTGATTTCTGTCACTTCTACATTTAAGCACCTATGCACATTTCACTGGTTCCCCTTTCTGCCTTGGTGAGCCAGGAGCTGCTGTTACCTTGGGCACTGAGTAGCCCCCAACCGCGTCATCCTGTGCGGGACATGTGATGTGAGGTGTGTGTGTATTAAGTCATGATGGTTCAGCCCATCCTGATGCACCAGTGGGTTAGTAGCATCTTCACTTTCTTGGGCTTTTTGTTCGCTTGTTTTAATTCTCATGGTCATAATAGATCGGTGTAGGAGAATACAGTACAGCAGAGAAAGAGAGTATATGTTATTCTTATGCTCTTGGGAATTAAATACAAAAATATTTGACTAATAAAAATATCCAAGAAATTAATTAAACACAATTTAATAATAAAGTAGACAGAGAAGAGTCAAGGGTTCTTTTTACTCTGAGTTTATAAGATCAGGTATATGGACAATCAGGTCTATGGAGTATTCACACATACAGAATAAACCATGGTAGCAAACATTTTTAGAAAGCTTAAAAAATTTGTAGTGAGTTTATAATGAATAAGGTTAAAAATCCATGTGGTTAGAATTTGACCATCTGTTGATTGATAGGTAAAAACTTTTTACTGTTTAATTCCTACAGTTATATGAAATTCTACTAAATAAATGCAGCCTTAAAAATACTTGTTTCCTTCTGAGGATTTATTTAGAACTTTTAAACTTACAAAGCACTTTTCATATACATTATTCCAATTAATCAACTGACATTTGAAATCTGTTTTTTTAAGACGTGAGAAAACTGAGGATAGAAATTCACATTTTTAAAAAAGAGATTTATAATAAATTGTATTATTTTAAATTAATACTAAAATATTTTTGCTCTGAAAAAATTATGTGCTGCCTATAGTGAAACAAACTCACTGTAGCATTACAACAAAATGAGTATTGTCATCATGGGGAAAAGGCCACATAACATCCTGTCATATTTGTAATGGCATAGTTGGTATTTGTAGTTGAGAAGCTTAGGCAGGAAGGGCTTTAAAATGTACATATCATGTAGTCCTGTTTTTTAGACAATTACCTACTCTGTATCTCTTTTCTCCCAACTTAGCATTCTAGAATTTACTTTTAATTAAGCATCTAATAATGAAGTCTGAGGAGCATGAATGTTAATCAGTTGCTTTGTTGAGTCTTTTTTTTCCCCTCTCTGTATAATGTGATCTTGATTTTCCTGGATTCACATTTCTTTTGAAATCTATTGACATTTCTTCTCCTGTGAAAAACAGAGAGAGAGTTGGCAGCTGTGACACTTCTGGTGATGGAAGTGGTCCAGGTGAGAGGTTGTGTGGCAGATCTTGAAAGAGAAATATGGAGGAAAAAAATCAGTGCAACAATGAAATTTCTTTAAAGAGAACCTTTTTATTCATTAAAGGTAAAATTAAAGTTAAGGTTTGAGCAACCACAAGGATGGGACACAATATCGTGGGTCTGTAGATAAAGAGATGATAAAGCACGTATCCGCACAGGACCCTCATGTTCCCTGGGGCCAGGATGGTGGGGAGAAGTGGAGGCTGCAGGGTAACAGGAAGAGAGAACAAATGCAAATGAGGATACATATGGGTTTATAATGGAGGGCACTGGGGTCCTTCAGGTGCTGAGATTATTTCCACAAATTTGTCCTCTGTGAGACACATGCCAGGGAAGTGAAGAGTCCAGTGATTACTGCCCTATTACAGGGGGGGAACTCCTTGCACTTAGAAACCAAGTCTTACACCTCTGTATATTTCTTATTCTTGGTACCTAAAGGGAGAAAATAAATGTTAGGTGATGTGACCATTGTAACGTATCTACTTCAATCAAATGGCAACAGTGATGCCAAAGAAATGGAGGAAAAAGGAAAGTTTTAGTAAAATTTATTGTTTTCTAGGTTGGTCATATTTAGCAAAAGGAAAACAAAAATAACAGGATACCTAATTGGGATTTTAAATAAACTTAAATAATTTTCTAGTATAGATATTTCACAGATATTGTCTCCTTATTTTATCTGGCAAACCTAGTGATATCATACCTCTCAACACCTCCTTGCCCTATGCCTGTTTATTTGAGTTTACTGTTTTCTTGAAACATTTCTCAATTAAAAATGATTAATGGATTATAGCCACAACTTTTAAGTTTGATTCTCATCAACACAAATTCCATCGCAATTTTATTACATCTTTTCTCTCTGTAATAATATCAGCTATAGTATTAGCTTGAGGGCTATACCTATAGAAAATGATAAAATCTACACTTCTGAGGACAATGTAATTGACATCTTATTGCAGTTTTTTATGAAGTCAGACTGTGAGTTCACTGAGTACAAATAGCAACAAGTACCTACTCTCATTACTTTTATCATTGATCTTGAAAGTTGAGACTGGTAGGACCACATTTTCCTGGACTAGAGTATACACAGGATTTTCTGAATAGCACTTAGAAATATGCATTAATTGTAGGTTTTATTATTTCTCTAGGTTTTTCCTGTGGGGTGAATTGGTTTATGGAGCTTTAGACTACAGAATATGTGGCTTATAGAGCTTTGTTTCTATTTTTGGAATTTTAGTTCTAGAATTCACTCTGAATGAATATTAATGATGAAGGAAATAAAAACCTGATTGTCTTAATACATGTCTAACTCAGACCTTTCTTATTATTCAGCCTTTTACATTTTGACATATTCTAAAAGTGGTTATTTTCCTTAACATGAGCACAGACCATGTAAACAAAGTATATGTGTGATGCGGTCTTTAATTTCAGGCTTTTTACACGTAATGACAAAGTATCTCACGTGTGCTTATTCTTTAATTAAAGTTTTATTATTTATTTTTAAAACTCTGTTTTAATATTGTTTCCATTACAAGATAAAAGCCTGTGGTTTGGAGCTTCCCTGGTGGTCCAGTGGTAAAGAATCCACCTTACAATGCAGGGGACGCGGTCCCACCTGGTGGGGGAACTAAGATCCCACCTGTTTCGGGGCAACTAAGCCCACATGCCTCAACCACTGAGCTCACGCGCCTCAACTAGAGAGCCTGTGTGCTGCAAAGTACAGAGCCCATGTGCCCTGGAGCCTGTGCGCCACAACTAGAGAAGAGAAAAAAACCCGCACGCCACAACTAGAGAGAAACCTGCGTGTCGCAGTGAAGATCCCGCGTGCTGCAACTAGACCCGCCGCAGCCAAAAAGAATAAAAAAAAAAGGCCGTGGTTTGGGATGCTATCTAGATGCTAGCATTTCCCAATTATATTCATTAAGAAAATTGGGCTGTAAGTAACAGTAACCAAAATAAACAGTGGTTTACATGATTAAGAAAATAACACTAATTATCCAACAGAACTGAAGTGTAGAGTCAGTGGTTTCAGTGTTAGGTCAACAGCTCTGATATCCTAATGCTCCACCATCATTAAGATATCAGTCTTTTGTTCTCAGGTTTGTTGCTTCATGGTTGCAAGTTGGCTGCTACAGTTTTACCATCATATCTTCCTATTGTCAAGTTCAGAGGCCTGCAGCTATGGGGTCAGAGTAGCTAGACAGCTCTCTTTTCTGTTTTAATCAGGGAGCAAAGTATTTCCCAAATGTTCTCCAGCAGATTTCCCTTCCTCTCCGTAGAATAGATTCATGTGAGTGGGATTCACTTTCCCATTTTGGGGAAGCCCACCCCTCCAGTTTAATAGGCTCCGTTAGGCTGCATGTCCTGTGTCCTGTTACTGAGGTTTAACTCTTACCTTCCTAATCACAGACTTTGGGAAAATGAGATTGTTATGGAAAATTTGGATTCTAAGTGTTAATAGATGTTTCTTCAGTCCCCGTATCCTGTGTTTGCCTTGTTTTAATTTTGAGTGAAGTGGAGAATGGTGATACTGTTATCGGCTGAACTTGATTTAGCCTATATCATCTATATTATGCTACTAAATCAGGCCAAATCATATGGTTTCAATGAGCTTATGATATAATCTAATGATATAAAATAGGTTAATAATGAAGACCAATGCCAAGACCTAATGATCTTTAAAATTTCAAGTAAAATTTGCACTTTATTTCTGCCATGTTAAATGTGGCTTAATTTTTCTGCTGTGATTTTCAAATGTGTGTTAACTTTTTAAATTTGACTTTATATTCTAGTGTTAGGGTGATGTTGACAAGAGTATAAATAAAAAAAAGGTGTCTTAATAAAACTAGGTATAGAGGAAGAAATTATTTCTGAGAAATGTCTAGTAAGAACCCTTCTTGCTGGACCTTGGAAAAATAATAGCATTGCTATTATACTTATTGAGTGATAGGTCAATGGCCCATTAATATTATGTACCAGCCTTAAATTAGCCCAGTGAAATTCATAGGTGGCAGTAGGGCAGATGATGTCCAGTGGGTACCGGGATAGGAGAACTGGATGGTTACTTCTATAGGACCTGGTGAATAGCAAGTAAAAATTTGGACCCGCAAGACAAAGTTAGAACAGGCATGTAAACACAAATTCTAGACAACATTTTAGGATCTCAGAGACCGTTATATAACAGAAGATAGACCAGCAGCCAAAGTATACGGGCAGATGAGGAAATGGAGTGATGTCATCTGTTTTCAGAACATCAGTATGATTCTGATGCAAAGACTGTGGGTGGATGAGGAAGTTGAGAGCTACCACTTAGTTCTCTGAGTAGGCACTCAGATGCCTCAGGTTGTAAGGGAAAGGTTTTGTTCTACAAGTATAAACTGAGATGAAATCTTAGAAAACTCAAAAGGAAAAGAAATCATGTCATCAAAGAAAAACAGTGGGTGGGGCTTCCTTTTCTTCCCAACTCTTTGCTTCCATCTCCTAATTCTTTTCTGGTTTAAGTAGAAGAAACAAAATGGAGAGGTAAATAAAATTCTGGAGCGTCGTTTTCCTCGTTTTGAGAAGACTGAGAAAACACTTTTTCATAGGATGTTTGACAAAGATATAATTCTACTGATCTCCTGATCAAGTAACTCAAAATCACAAAATTAAGTAGCACAGATATCCTCTAACGAAATGGAATATTCAATAAGAAGCATTAAACATATAGAAATATATAACATGGAACTATAAATTAGATTTTCCGATTAAGGAAATATTATCTCTATTTACAAGAATTGGATGGCTGTTCTAGGCCTGATAATTTGTTATGGACTTGGTGAAATAAACGAAGATCTGATGGCTTCTGTTCAGTGGAAGCTTACAATTTAGGAGGGGAGATAACATTCAATTCACAAGTCTGCACTAACCTGTTAAGTCAGAAAGACAAGTCCCAAATCCCTGAAACTCAGTTTCTTCATGTGTAGGCCTTGCTCTGAAAGGTTACTTTCAGATTGTAAATTACATTGTTCTTGAAGACAAGGAAATATGTTATCAAATATATTCATCTCTCAGAAAGCATCTTGGACTTATCTATGATGATCAATAACAATGAACAGAAAGGCAAAAGTGACATTATCTGAAAATTTCTGTTGCTAGAGCGAAGAGTGCAGGCTAGAATCATGGCTGCAGATTTGAAGAAGGTAGATTTTTATCTGCTCATCCATTGACAGGCACTTAGAGTGTTCCCATATCTTGACTATTACGAATAACGCTGCAGTGAGCATGGCTGGGTGTATATCTCTTTGATATCCTGTTTTCATTTCCTTTGGGTATATACCCAGAGGTGGAATTGTTGGATCATATGCTAGAAGGAACTTTCATGGCTGCACCAATTTACATTCCCACTAACAAGGTATAAGAGTTCCTTTTCTCAACATCCTCACCAATATTTATCTCTTCTTGGTGAAAGGCATTCTCACGTGTGTTATACGTAGACAGTGGAATTTTACTCAGCTGTGAGAAAGAAGAAAATCTTGCCATATGCAACAACATGGGTGGAACTTGAGGACATATGCTTAGTACATAAATCAGACAGTGAAAGATAAATACTGTATGGCATCACTTATACGTGGAATTAAAAACAACTAAGCTTGTAAAAACAGAAAGTAAAATGGTAGTTACCAGGGGCTGGAGGATGGAGGGATAGAAGAGAGATTGTTTAAGGGTCCAAACTTGCAATGAGTAATAAATAAGTCCTAGAGATCTAATGTGCTGTATAGTAAGTATAGACAACACTGTTGTATTATTATAATCATCAAACTTGCCAAGAGACTAGATCTTAATTATTCAAACCACAAAAAAGAAATTATAATTATGTGATGTGACAGAGGTGCTAGCTAGTGCTACAATCATATCACAATATAGACACGTATTAAATCAACATGCTGCATACCTTAAATTTACATGATGTTATATGTCAAATATATTTCAATAAAAAAGGTAAATTTTGATAGTGATAGAAAAATGTTAGTAAGGACTAAAGTCCTCAAAAATGAAATTTTGATAAACAAATCACAAGCTAATTAGATGAGAAAGAAAAGGAAGAGACATTTGATGAAAGTGATTTAGCTGAATAAATAATTTCTTTGAGGAATGCTGACAGTAGTATGGGCATAATTTAAATGGAGAGGGAGCGTATAGACGGATGGCCTTGTGCTCTAATATATATGCTGAGAATGACGTCATTAAGATAAGGACTCCATGGGAAGAAACTTGCATAATGTTAAAAACAATAAAACAAAATTTTTAAAAATTTCCACCAAGCAAAGGGAAGAATAAAGACGAATGAGGCCTGTGTCTCGAGGTCAATCACATAATACGAGCAATTGATGATGAGAAGCATCACTATTCAACTCTTGTGTTGCCCAGTTCTCTCTGTTGTGGAGAATGATTGCCAAATTTTTGTTTTTGTTTTTGTTTTGGCGGTACGCGGGCCTCTCACCGCCGTGGCCTTTCCCGCTGCGGAGCACAGGCTCCGCACGCGCAGGCCCAGTGGCCACGGCTCACGGGCCCAGCCGCTCCGCGGCATGTGGGATCTTCCCGGACCGGGGCACGAACCCGTGTCCCCTGCATCGGCAGGCGGACCCTCAACCACTGCGCCACCAGGGAAGCCCGACAGTTTTTTTATATATTTCCTCTTTCAGTTCCACCTTCCTGGGGCCACTTCTTTGCAACACAGAGGCATCTTGGAGGCTCCTGCTGCCCGTCCCCCATGGGAATCTTGCTATTCTAACCAGAGACCACTGCACCACTAGGGAAGCCCTGATTGTCAAATTTTTACGGCCAGGAGTACCATTGGTAAGATGATTACAAAGCCCAAAATAGTTGAGAAGAAGCAGAGGACTCATTGGTGCTTTGTGTGGGTTCATTTCTTCTAACGGTCCCGTTTTATCCCCAAATACACAGAAAATGCATGAAATTGGTGAACTGCTATCATTTATTTTGGTGGAATAGAGGTAAACAAAAGGAGTTCCGGATTAGAGATGGACCAAAACTTTTATTGGATCAAATATATGTGTAAACGTTCCATAGAGATTGGGTGAAATATAGAATTACTAAAGATCATTTGTGAGTTTTCAAAAAAGAAGTCTAGATTTCCTATTTAAAATGGCAGTTTTAAGTAGTCCAAATTATACATTTCCTTTGCTTTAAAATTCTTAGTCAAATAGCTAGAGGAATATGTTAAGAGACCTGATATCCCATGTGGATAACATGCTGTACCCTAATGTAGCATGTTATCCACATGTGAGAGACTTTGAAATTCTTTATCATGTGGTGCCAGAAAGTTCAGATTGGGAGAAAGATCGAACATAAATAATTTATTGATACAATGTGTGAAAGAAAAGTTCTCCTAGAAAAACACCCTAGAATAAACCTAACAGTTCTCCCTGGGTGAGAGAGCGGATATGAGGGAAGATTGGGGAGCAGATAATTGGGCAGTTTCCCCTCCTACCAAGATCTTTGGATACGTAACAGTTGACAGAGCCCACAGGTGCCGAAGCAACCTTGGCTCGGTAAAGCAGGGACACTCAAACTGGCTCAAAAGGTAAACTTCTGTATTATGGCCACCTACAGCTTTAGCTCTTTTCCCAGACCAGCGCATCTGCAAATAGGTTAAACTGCAATAATCTGTACTTTCCCTTATCCTTTCATTTGGGCCTGCAGTGTTGGATCAGAGACCACATAGTCCCAGAAAGTACACATTTCCTTGTTTTTTTTGGTATGAGACAAAACCACAAGACCCTTAGTTCGTAAGATGAGCAGTGAAGAAAAAAATGCTAAATGTACAAAAATACTGAACCTCTCAACCTTTGGGGACATTTTAAGAAATAAATTTGCTCTTTACGAGAGTGAAGAGGAAGTAGTAACAGGTTTGATTGTGGACTGTGGGGAGTATTTTTTCCTCTTTCCTATGATAAACAATTAAATTCTGCATAATTCACAAGTGGATTGGAAAGCAGGAGTGGCCAAAACTAAAACTGTTTTTTCCCTTTACTTGGTACCAGCTAGTGTTCATGTGGTCTTTAATGAAACTAAGCTCTTGTACTGGAAACATAGTTTTCAAGAGATAAGTGCTGTAGAGATGGCACGTTGCCTAAACTTTTGGTTTGCTGGGTCAGCGCTGTCACCCTTAAGGTCACGTTGAACTATTCAGTTACAGAATAGTTACTGAATAGTTGCTGAAATTTCCTTAAAGGAACCACACGCATTCCAGTGAAAGGCAGCCCAGGATGCAGCACTGAAAACCCCCAGTTCTACCTCCACAGCCCCACCAAGAGCAGATAGAAAGAAAATATTGAGGAGCATACGTTTGGGGCTTTGTTTAAATTTCATTTCTCCTGTTCCTGTATCATCATTGCCTGTTAGGTTTATGGGCAGCAGGGAACTTGTTTGGTTCACAGGTCTTTATTTGGGAGGAACCAAACTCCAGGATACAGTTAAGTCTCTACATACGAACGAGTTCCATTCTGAGAGCACATGCACATGTGTAAGTCCAATTTGTTTGTAAGTCCAACAAATTTAGCCTACGTACCCAACTAACACAATAGGCTATATAGTACTGTACTGTAATAGGTTTATAAAACTTTTCACACAAATAATACATAAAAAACAACCTCCCCCAAAAACAAGAAAACATTTTTAATCTTACAGTGCACTACCTTGAAAAGCACAGTAGTACCAGCTACATCACCGCTGCTTTTACTCTTGCTTCCAGATCTTCTGGGCTTGAAATAAAGATACCATACCACTGTACTCTATACAGTGCTGTACAGTAAAGTACAACCACTTGTAGAGGATGCACACATGTGACAATGTATGTCAGACATGTGAACTAACTTATGTGATGTAACAGTTCTCAACTTGAAGATTCTTATCTAGGGGGACTTACTATACAAGGCAGAAAGCTCATCTATGTCTGGTCCTGATTTGGAGAATGAGGTCTAGGACCACAAGCTAGAACCTGATGCTGGGGCTCTTGGGAGCAGATAAACACATTTTGCAAGTGTTATCAAATGACACTTGGGTCCGCTTTCATGTGTGCAGTAAAGCCAATCTACTGACAGTGGGTTGTGGTGAAGGGAAGTCCACATTTATTGCAGGCACCAAGCAAGGAGTCCAGGTAGCTAGTGCTCAGAAAGCCTGAACTCCCTGAAGGCCTTCAGGGAAAGGTTTGTAAAGACAGGGTGAGGGAGAGGGAGTGTGGGGTGTGTGATCAGCTCGTGGACATTCTTCTGATTGGTTGGTGGTGAGGTCATCAGGAGTCAGCATCATCAACCTTTTCCTTCCAACTGGTCTGTGGTCTCCATGCTTGTGGACAGCATACACTTAACTTCTCCCACCTGGTGGGGGTTTCAGTATCTGCAAAACAGCTCAAAGGACATGGCTCAGAATATTATCTATGGCCCTTGAGGAGGAACTAAAGGTCCTTGACTTTGTTTGATGGCTAAAGTATTATTATTTTGTCTTGCTTGACTTTTTTTCTGCGTTTTTCTCCCTCCTCTGATTAAATTTATTCTTTGATTAAAGTTTTTCTACAGACACAAGGCAGGCAGAGGACATGGGTTGGGGAGGGTCTGTTCTGGGAGGGCCTCATAGCGTCCTGCTCAGTTACACAAGTAGGGGGAATGCAATTTGTGGCCAAGGAGCAGACTATTGCAGATTAAAGATAACTGGACATCCTGTGGTATTACTCTCATTAAAATACAACGTCTGTGTCCCCTCTGCTTGATCTGGGCTGGGCTGGGCTGGTGTTACCAGTAATCTATGGTGGAAGTGATACTCTTTGGGTTCCAGGCCAGGCTTTGAGAGGACTGGAAGTTTCTACTTTCTTCCTCTTGGGGCCCTGAGCAGCCATGTAAGAAATCTGACTCTTCTGCTGGAGGGACCATGTGGAGAGGCCCTGAGACCACATGGAGAGGAAGAGCCTAGCTGAGTCCCACCTTCTGGCTATCTTTGCCCAAACAATACTGCAGTCCTGGAAGGATGCACATGAAGATGGGAGTGGAATGAGGCTACCATGGAATGAATATGCGTGTCCTCCCCAAATTCATGTGTTGGAGCTGTAATCTTCAATGTGATGATATTAGGACATGGGACCTTTGAGAGGTTATTAGACCATGAGGGTGGAGCCCTCATGAAAGGGATGAGTGTCTTATAAGAAGGGATATGGGGCTGATGATGTAAGGACGCAGTAAAAAGGAAGTCTGCACACCAGGAAGAGGGCCTTCACCAGACAGAACCTGCTGGCATGATGATCGTTGTCTTCCCAGCTTCCAGAACTCTGAGAAATAACATTTTTATTTAAACCATCCAGTCCATGGTATTTCACTGCAGCAGCCCAAACTGACTAAGACAAAGGCTCTACAAGATTTCTCACTTTAACTCCACCATATCCATGGCCCTGTTGGAGCACAAACATAATGGTTAAACCTATGTGTTCAGAAAATAAACTGGAGGAACATCGGTGGTATTCCTATTCTGATTTTTCTGAGGCAAGGTTTTCCTTGAAATCCCTTAGGTTTTCTTAACCTCACACTCGAATGGAAGTGTCGGGGGCAAGGGAGGACTAGATTTGCATGTTTCAGACCCTTGTGTGCTCTTCATTTTGTATGACAGCTGCCTATAGGATGCATACAATTTGGTGTGCTTCTCTGTGCCTTAAGTGGGGAGGTCTGAGTTTGTGTCTCTGGTTGAGAATTCTAATTCTGGGCTCTGGGCTGAAACCTGTTGCTGATACATACATGAGCCACACCCTCACTTTCAGTTTTCATTGGTAACAAAACTGATGTTTTGATCTTTAAATGCTTTTTCTATGTGTGTCTCTCAATTGGTTGCAAACTCTTGATGAGAGAAACAGTGTTACTTATTGGTTCCTTGAAACCCAAGTATCTAGATGCTTTTGTTAGGGCCCACCTCGTAACTCTTCAAGTGTAGATAAACAAAAACACTCCATGAGAAACATGGGGTTGAGAAAAAGATGTAGGTGTTTCATTTCATCTCAGTCATGTTCCCTGAGCAATGCAGATGCAATTTTAGCCTATTGGTAGAAGTATGTTATCTAGAAAATGATTTTTGTGCCAGTCAGTTCACTGTAGACCTATTGTTGCTAAACTCTTCAGTGATAAACTCAAGAGATGATTGGTTAAACCAAAACTGGTTTGAAAGAAAGTGACTTGGATAATGACAAGATAAAACCTTTGGCCGTTGAAAATATATTTGAAGAAGTTAGAGATGCTTAGCTTTGAGAAGGGTAGATTCATGGGAATTGGAGAATTTTCTTTCTTCTGATCCTGCGCATTCATCACACGGAAGAAAAATGGGCCTTGTGTGAGCAGCTCCTGACTATTCTGCAAGTTTCAAGGAAGCAGATCTGGCTCCAGTTTATTGTTTTCCATCACATGAGAAGGGTATCCTTGGGAGATGGTGAAAAACCTCCAGAGGTTTTTAAGCGGTGATTGAGCAAATGTTCGTAAGTGATATTTTAGAGGACACTCACGTACCAGATAGCAGCTAGGCTATCTCTAAAATTTCTTCCAACCTTGACTTCTTAATCTCTTAATTCTGTGATTTAGATTATGCGATACAGTCTAGAGTGCTGTGGAAAGGTGGGCATAGTACATAAAAGATCATGGGCATTGCTAACTGAAGTCACCCAAAACATCCCAGACAGAGGTCTCATAGTTCAGTATGATCTTCGGCATATCCACCCCCATCTAAACCTCAGCTCTGCAGAGCACAAAGATGATTTTATCATTCTGCCAGTGTTAATCCGACTCAGGAAGACGTACACACTCTAATGAAGTTTACTTGAGGCTACTGTATGAAACCAGAATGCCGATTTATTCATTTACAGTGAGAAATAAACCTGCTAATGGAATATATATTCAGTTCCCCTGGCTAACACATCTCTTTGTATGAACATTATATTGGAAGCCAAATTAAAATCAGACTGTTGTTTGATGAGCATGGGATCAGAACAACCTGGGATAACTCTAGGAATTTGATGTTTGATGATGTCAAGCCATCAGAACTTGAGGCATCCTTCTCTGCAGTAGGGGTGTACGCTGCCACCTGATATAGCAGGTCTTCTTGCATTATTATCCTTTCCTTTGGTTTGCATTTACTGGAACTGTCTGTGCTTCTCATTCAGCTATGATTTTTCCTAGGCTTCCTGGAGTGAGCCGTTAACTTTTCTTAGTGGTTAAGAATACAGGCCGTGTGAGTTCTAATTTAGGTTATAACGCCACTGAGGTTTCTTGGGCAACTTGCTTAACCTCTCCACGGATGTTGCCACATCTATAAAAAGAATAATAATAGTGCCTACCTCTCAGTATTATTATAATGATTTAGTGAGTGAATATGTCTAAACAAGCTTCGAATAATGCCTGGCAGACATTAAGAACTCAAATATTAGTTATTATTTTTGCTAAAATAGCCACAGTTAAGTGACTTCGTTCTGTGAGACACTGGTTTTATTTAGGTTTATTTTGATAAAAATATTTCGTTTTTTTGGTTGACATTTTGATTTCATTTCACAGGATAAAGTTACTGGCTTTATGTAAGTGTTCTTGGAGAGTATTTCACTATTTCCCTGCCCACCCACACCTATACCAACACGAAGTATGCAGGTAGAAAAAAGAAAAAAAATGTAACTCTAGGCTATGATTAGTCAAGGGAAAGTTCAAGATCAAATAAGTGTTGGGGGTGGGATCATGATGGCCAAGTAGGAAGATCCTGAGCTCACCTACTCCCATGAACACAGCAAAACTATGATTGCACAGAGAATAACTCTCTCTGAGAATGACCTGAAGACTAGCAGAATGGCTCTTATACAACTAAGGATATAAAGAAAACACCACATTGAAACTGGTAGGAGGAGCAGAGACACAGTCTAGTCAGGACCCACACACCTCGTGCAGAGACACACAAGCAGGAGAGGATATCACATATGTGGAAGGTCTTCCCTAAGGACAGATGGATTTGAGCCCCACATCAGGCACCCCAGGCCTGGGGACCTGCTCTGGAAAGATGATCCCCCGTAATGTCTGCCTTTTTAAACAAGGGGGGCTTCAGGAGCGCAGGAGGGCAGTAGGAAACTGAAACTCTGCTCTGAAAGGGCGCTTGCACTAACTCGCTTGCTCTGTGTCCCAGTGTAGAGGCGATAGCTTGAAAAGCTATATGTGAAGGAGATTCATTGTCTAGGGCGAATACCAAAGGGGCAGGGGTCTGTTGGAACTTTAAGACACTGAAGCACTAGTGGGCACCATTTAAAAAAATTTCCTTCCACCCAGCTCTCCAGGAGCAGGCAGATGCCATTTCTAATATTTGTCATCTCCTTGCTAGCACGGTTCGCCCTGCCCTGGCATTTGCTGCGGACCTGCCCAACCCAACACACTTGCCTTGGCTGGCCCTCCTCCAAAGTGGCTCCTGTCCCACCACACTCAATGGGTGGCCTCAGTTTGGACTGGCACCTCCACAAAATGTCTTCTGCACTAGACCCCACATGTCCACCAGGGTGCCTGCAGTAGTTATAGCTGCGCCTCACAGACAGCTGGACCAGAGGCCAGCCCCATCCGCCAGTAGACCCACAGCAACCACAGCACCACCACAAGAGGAGGGCACATGCAGTCCACACAGGGGTTACCTCTGGAGCTCCTGGCTCTGGTAACAAGGGGGAGATTGCTCTTCTGAGCCCCACAGAAGATCTACAAAAGGCCACTCCTTTAAGGCCAGGAGATGTAGCTGAACTACCAAAGACATAGAAACAAACACAGAGAATTAGGAAAATGAGAAGACAAAGGGATAAGTTCCAAACAAAAGAACAAGATGAAACCTCAGTAAAAGTCCTAAAAAAGCAGAGATAAGTCATCTATCCCATAAAGAGTTCAAAGTAAAGGCCCTAAAGATGCTCACTGAACTTGGTAGAAAAATGGATGGACACAGTGAGATCTTGAACAAGGAGGTAGAAAACATTAAAGAGAACCAATCAGCACTGAAGAATACAATAATTGAAACAAAAGTACACCAGGTAGAATCAACAGCAGCTTAGATGATGCAGAAAAATGGATCTGCAATCTGGAAGACAGGGTAGTGGGGAAATCACCCAATCAGAACAGCAAGAAGAAAAAAGACTTTTAAAAAATGAGGTTAGTTTAAGGAACCTCTGGGACAACATCAATCATACTAATATTTGCATGACAAGAGTCCCAGAATGAAAAAAGAGAGAAAAGTGGCACAAAAACAGACCCATGTATCAATGGAACAGAATAAGAGCCCACACTTACATATTGCAGAAATAATGGCAGAAAACTTCCTTAATCTGGTGAAGGAAACAGACATCCAAATCCAGGAAGCATGGAGAGTCTCAAACAAGATGGACACATTATAATTAAAATGTCAAAATTTAAAGACAGAATCTTAAAGGCAGCAAGAGGAAAACAACTAGTTTTATATCAGCTGATTTTTTAGCAGAAAGTTTACAGGCCAGAAGGGAGTGGCACATAAATTCAAAGTGCTGAAAGGAAGAACTTCCAACCAAGAATACTCTACCTAGTAAGGTTATCATTCAAAATCGAAGGAGGGATAAATTTTCCCAGACAAGCAAAAGCTAAAGGAATTAATAGCTACTAAAATGGCCTTACAAGAAATGTTAAACAGACTTTAAAATATCTACACTAACCAAACCTTTATACAGATTCTGTGCAATCCCTATCAAAATACCCACAGCATTTTAAACAGAACTGGAACAAATAATCCCCAGATTTGTATTGAACAACAAAAGGCCTAAGTAGCCAAAGCAATCTTAAGAAGGATGAACAAAGCAAACTATATCACACTTTCTGATTTCAAACTGTATTACAAAGCTATAGTAATGAAAATTGTTTGGTACTGTCACAAAAACAGACCGATGTATCAATGGAACAGAATAAGAGCCCACACTTATATATCAGTTAATTTAGGACAAAGGAGCAGTGGGGAAAAGAAAGTCTCTTCAATAAATGGTATTGGGAAAACTCTGGACAGCTATATGCAAAACAAAAATGAAACTGGACTACTTTCTTACACCATATACAAAAATAAATTCATAATGGATAGGTTAAAGCGTTAAATGTCAGACCTGAAACTGTAAAACTTCTAGAAGAAAACATAGGCAGTATGCTCTTTGACCTCAGTCTTGGCAGTATTTTTCTGGATCTGTCCCCTCATGCAAGGGCAACAAGGGCAAAAATAAACAAATGGGACTACATCAAACTAAAAAGCTTCTGCACAGCAAAGGAAACCATCAACAAAACGAAAAGGGGAGAAGATATTTGCCAATGATATTATCTGATAAGGGGTTAATATCCAAAATATATAAAGAACTCACACAACTCAATATCTAAAAGACAAATGATCTGATTTAAAAATGGGCAGGGAACAGAATAGTCATTTATCTAAGGAAGGCATATAGATGTTCAACAGACACACGAAAAGATGCATCACTCGTTACCAGGGAAATGCAAATCAAAACCACAATGAGGTGTCACCTCACACCTGTCAGAATGGCTATTAGAAAAAAGACCAAAAAAAAATGTTGGTGAGGCTGTGGAGAAAAGGGGACCCTTGTGCACTGTCGGTGGGAGTGTAAATTGGTGCAGCCACTGTGGAGAACAGTGTGGAGGCTCTTCAAAAAGTGAAAAATAGTACTACTCTCCAGTACAGCAATTCCACTTCCGGGTACTTATCCAAAGAAAATGAAAGCACTAATTCAGAAAGATACATGAACTCCTATGTTCATTGCATTGTTATCTACAATAGCCAAGATATGGAGGCAACCCAAGCGTCCACTGATGGAGGAATAGATAAGAAGATGTGGTGCGTGTATGTACGTATATAATGGAATATTACTCAAACATAAGAAAGATTTAAATCTTGCCATTTGTGACAACACGGATGGACCTAAAGACTATTATGCTGAGTGAAATAAGTCATACAGAGAAAGACAAATACTGTATGATTTCACTTATATGTGAAATCTTTAAAAATCCAAAAAGCGGGCTTCCCTGGTGGCGCAGTGGTTGAGAGTCCGCCTGCTGATGCAGGGGACACGGGTTCGTACCCCGGTCCAGGAAGATCCCACATGCTGCGGAGCGGCTGGGCCCGTGAGCCATGGCCGCTGAGCCTGCGCGTCCGGAGCCTGTGCTCCGCAACGGGAGAGGCCACAACAGTGAGAGGCCTACGTACTGAAAAAAAAAAAAAAAAAAAAAAAAAAAAAAAAAAAAAAAAATCCAAAAAGCAACAACGAAAGAACAAGTGAACAAAAATAAACAGATTCATAGATATAGAGAACAAATTAATAGTCACCATGGTGAGGGGGCGGTCAGGTTGGGTGAAAAAGGTGAAGGAAATGAACAGGTACGAACTTCCAGTTATGTAATAAATGTCACAGTGATGTATAGCAAAGGGAATATAGTCAGTAATATTGTAATAACTTTGTATGGTGGCAGGTGGTTACTAGACTTACAGTCCTGATCAGTTTGTAATGTAAGTAAACGTTGAGTCACTATGTTATACACCTGAAACTAATATAATATTGTAGGTTAACTATATTTCAAAAAATACTAAATGAGTGTTAAATATATGGTAAAATTGGAAAGCGCCAAACAAATCGTATAAAGTTCATTGAACATTTTTTAGATATTTTGAATATAAGAAAGGGTTATATTTTATGACGCTGCGTTTTTCTCTGAACACTAATGCTATACCTGGAAATAATTTACTTTGAAAGTGAGCTCCTTTTGGTAATCATTTCTCATTTAGCTCAACTGAGTAAAAAAAAATCAAGTTAAACAAAATCCAATGGAGAGTTTCTGTCACCAGATTACTTAATGTTATACCTGATAGGTGAGGTACTTCCCTTGCCCACTTGTTTACCTTTTAAACCTTATGAGTATTGTGCTTCCATCCAATGATGATATGGCTAGTTATCTACTGTTATATGTATAATAAGTTGCCATAAGCTGGGTGGCTTAAAACAACAGAAATTTCTTCTCTCACAGTTCAGGAGGCCGAAATTCTGAAACCAAGGTGTCAGCCAAGTTGGTTCTTCTGGAGACTCTGTGGGAGAAACCACCCCATTTGTCTCTACTAGCTTCTGTTGACTCCTGGAAATCCTTGGCATTCCTTGGCAGGTAGCTGTGTCACTCGTGATTCTCAAAATTTATCTAGCCGCTGCCTTTATCCCATTCTATATTCATTTCCACATTTTTGGTACTTGTTACAGCAGCATTCTACTTCCTGGTATCAAAATCTGTAGTAGTTTCCCAGGCTATCATCACAAATTACTACAGACTAGATGCCTTAAATAACAAAAATCCATTCTCTCACAAGAGAGATGTAGTCTGAAGGGGGGTGGTCAAGTTGAGGGGCTAGCAGGGTTGGATTCTTCTGGAGGCTCTGAGAAAGGAACGGTCGCGTGCCTCTGAGTTTACGGTGGTTGCTGGCAATCCTTGGTGTTACTTGGATTGTAGGTGAATCATCCTCATCTCTGTCTCCATCTTCAGATCACCTTCTTCTCTGCGTCTCTCCGTGTGTTTCTCTGTATCTTTTCCTTTCAAAGGGACACCAGCCATGGGACTCAGGCCCACCTTACCTCCACGATGAGTTCAATCTCAAGATCCCTAATTAATTATGACTGCGAAAAACCTATTTCCCAGTAAGGACATGTATTTATATTTTTGCTGGAAAGTAAAATCATATTTCATTAGGTTCCAGGGGTTCCAGGAGGTTTCACATGTACCTGAATTTTGGGGAGTCACTATTCAACTCACTGCAGCTTCCACTGTACAGGCAGGAATGGAGGAAAGATGAGTGCCCACGGGAGTAGGCGTGTTGGTAGGACGTTTTATTGTGATGATTTCTATATTTTGTGTGTGTGTGTGTGTATGTGTGTGTGTGTGTGTATGTGTGAAGCAGGTTCATCAGCTAAGTCTGAGAAGCATGTAATTTCAATGTGGTTAACATACACCTTGAAAGGACTGGTATGGAGAGTGACAAAATGTATTAGAATTGAGGTTAGTGGTCATGAATTTACCCAGGCCTCCATCTGCTACTACGACCTCTAACTTCAGATTCCATGGAATGGCCTTCAGGTGATCCCAGTGCAAGTTACATCTTCAGATTTTCTGTTGGAATGTCAGTCCATAATGGAGCCACACACTTACTGGTGTTCCATAAAATCTCCTATCAAAATTCATATGTCTGTGCCCTTGGTCTTTTATTTTCAATTGGAAATTTTCTTTCCTTCCTTCTGTCTTTACTGACAGTCTATCCAAGAAGATCCTTCATGTGTAGTTATCTCAGAAAAGCTGTTTTAAAATTATTTGCTCCATTTTTGTATTTCCACAGGATTCCTTTATAGTCAGTTGATTTCATTCTTACCTCTGTTAGAGTTAGGTGTAGTCTACATGTCTGTCATGCCAGCCAGACGTAAGATCTAGTCAGTGAAGGAATTGGTCATATAGAGTTTTGGATCTCTCTTGAGTCTAGTACGTTGCATTGCACAGAGTAGACACTTGATAAACATTTTTAGAATTGAGTTGGTGACAGCTTGCTGTCATATTTATGTTTTACAGTTCATATGGGAAGATAAACCTACTGACAAAGACTTGTTATGGTTGGTTGCTTTTGTAGTGAAAAAGATATATTAAAAGCAAACTATATCTTCTCTTTTGCCAATAATTTCTTGGTCATATGGCTGGCCAGGTTTAATGGTGCAAACCAAGAGCCTTGAAACAGGGTGAAACAAGCTAGCTTCTATAAGAATTTCATTTGTGGCTTAGGACTATTGTAATAATCTTGCCAAGAGATTTAACTTGTTGCTAGCAATATGGTCTCCAAAGATTGGCATTGTTTATTATTAGCAGTACATTACTTATTGTGTTTTTTTTTCTAAATAATATCTTAATGAAAAGCTTCATTTTCTTTTAACTTAAGGCTGTATCCATACACTTTAAATCATTTACTGAATGTCCCCTTTGTACTCAGTGCTTTGCTGGGTACAAAGCAAACACAAAACATACACTGAGGGGAGTCCAGGAGTGAGGGCAGTCATGGGTCCTGCCCCTAAGTTCATGGTCTTAAATACAGAGGATGACAAAGAATGATACCAGGGAGTTTATGTATGTTCCAAAGATAGAAAGAGATTTTTTTCATGATGAACATAACACTCAAAAACATTTTAATCATCTTAATTCATTAAGATGTGCCCTACATGTTATTGTTCTTAAAAGGCAGGTATGGTTTCTGTTTGCAGTGACCTAACCATCACTGTTGTTACTATGTATGCCATCTCCAGATGGTTTTAGTTTCTAGAAAACTAAGTATATTGATAAAGACACTTACATTTGCTTAAAAGTGAAAAATATATATTTTTCATTTGGAATTTACTGAAAAAAAAAAGAAAATGCTCAATTAAAAAAACTTACAGAGAACTAAGAAAAATGCTAAGAAAAACAATCATTCATATTATAGGCCAACTTAATCTATGTAAGAATTTAAAATCAATTGAAAAACTATTTAGAAACCTAAATTTTATCCCATAAATGAATGTGAAAAGTTTTAAAATAGACTGTTTTTTGGGAAGTAGATACATTTAGATATTAATATCTAATGGCTAACAAATAAGGATATAAAATTGTATTAAAAGCATTCTTTTGAGACTTGAATTATTATGGAAAACAAAATAGTAAGTTTAAGTAATGTTTAATAATATTGGTAGTATTTCCTTGAAAATAATAAAAAGTAATTTCTAGCTTATAATTTATTCATTCACAAATGTCTGCTCAGGGCCAGGAAAGGTCCTGGTTTCAAGAATTTAATGATGAAGGGCCCTAGAAATTCCCTACTTCTTGAGAGCCTGCATTCTAGTGTCAGGAGATGGTGTAATTACAGATTGCATAAATGCTTTCAATAAAATAAATATGATTATGTGGTGAATGTAATGAGGAGGCCTAATCTGATAAGATGGTCATTTAGCAGTAAGCTAAGACCTGAAGGCTGAGAAAGAGCTCCCTCTGCTTCACATGTTATGGTTTATTATGTTAGATCCAGAAACGCTCATGCAAAAATGTATTTATGTTTTTATTAGAAAGTTGAAATCACATTTCATTATATACCTAGCTTTCCTTGGTATGAACACAATTTTTTCCAAATGAATCTTATGCTTAATAAGGTGAAAAAATACGCATTTTAAGGTGATGAGTAATTTACATTAAAAAATGAATCTTGTAAAGTTCAATTGCCTATAATCTCACTAAGCCATTCTAAAGTGTACTTTTATTGAGTTTCAATGTGTTACAGCATGACTGCATAAAGAAGTACATTCTCAATGGGGAAAAAAGCAAGCTTTTAAAAAATACACCAAAAAGATGCTTTATTTAAATGTAATGACAATACAAAGAAGGTTAAAGCTTGAATTTGGAAAAGAATATCCATTGGGAATATTAGATTTTCCCATAATGATGATTTTTTTTCATATTGTGCATTTTTTTTACATCTTTATTGGAGTATAATTGCTTTACAATGGTGTGTTAGTTTCTGCTTTATAACAAAGTGAATCAGTTATACATACACATATGTTCCCATATCTCTTCCCTCTTGCGTTTCCCTCCGTCCCACCCTCCCTATCCCACCCCGCCAGGCGGTCACAAAGCACCGAGCTGACCTCCCTGTGCTATGCGGCTGCTTCCCACTAGCTGTCTACCTTACGTTTGGTAGTGTATATATGTCCATGCCTCTCTCTCGCTTTGTCACAGCTTACCCTTCCCCCTCCCCATATCCTCAAGTCCATTCTCTAGTAGGTCTGTGTCTTTATTCCTGTCTTACCCCTAGGTTCTTCATGACATTTTTCCCCCTTAAATTCTATATATATGTGTTAGCATATGGTATTTATCTTTCTCTTTCTGACTTACCTCACTCTGTATGACAGACTCTAGGTCTATCCACCTCATTACAAATAGCACAATTTCGTTTCTTTTTATGGCTGAGTAATATTCCATTGTATATATGTGCCACATCTTCTTTATCCATTCATCTGATGATGGACACTTAGGTTGCTTCCACCTCCGGGCTATTGTAAATAGAGCTGCAATGAACATTGTGGTACATGACTGTTTTTGAATTATGGTTTTCTCAGGGTATATGCCCAGTAGTGGGATTGCTGGGTCATATGGTAGTTCTATTTGTAGTTTTTTAAGGAACCTCCATACTGTTCTCCACAGTGGCAGTATCAATTTACATTCCCACCAACAGTGCAAGAGGGTTCCCTTTTCTCCACATCCTCTCCAGCATTTATTGTTTCTAGATTTTTTGATGAAGGCCATTCTGACTGATGTGAGATGATATCTCATTGTAGTTTTGATTTGCATTTCTCTAATGATTAATGACGTTGAGCATTCTTTCATGTGTTTGTTGGCAGTCTGCATATCTTCTTTGGAGAAATGTCTACTTAGGTCTTCTGCCCATTTTTGGATTGGGTTGTTTGTTTTTTTGTTATTGAGATGCATGAGCTGCTTATAAATTTTGGAGATTAATCCTTTGTCAGTTGCTTCATTTGCAAATAATTTCTCCCATCCTGAGGGTTGTCTTTTGTCTTGTTTATGGTTTCCTTTGCTGTGCAAAAGCTTTGAAGTTTCATTAGGTCCCATTTGTATATTTTCTTTTTATTTCCATTTCTCTAGGAGGTGGGTCAAAAAGGATCTTGCTGTGATTTATGTCATAGAGTGTTCTGCCTATGTTTTCCTCTAAGAGTTTGATAGTTTCTGGCCTTACATTTAGGTCTTTAATCCATTTTGAGCTTATTTTTGTGTATGGTGTTAGGGAGTGATCTAATCTCATACTTTCACATGTACCTATCCAGTTTTCCCAGCACCACTTATTGAAGAGGCTGTCCTTTCTCCACTGTACATTCCTGCCTCCTTTATCAAAGATAAGGTGACCATATGTGCGTGGGTTTATCTCTGGGCTTTCTATCCTGTTCCATTGATCTATCTTTCTGTTTTTGTGCCAGTACCATACTCTCTTGATAACTGTAGCTTTGTAGTATAGTCTGAAGTCAGGGAGCCTGATTCCTCCAGCTCCGTTTTTCATTCTCAAGATTGCTTTGGCTATTTGGGGTCTTTTGTGTTTCCATACAAATTGTGAAATTTTTTGTTCTAGTTCTGTGAAAAATGCTAGTGGTAGTTTGATAGGGGTTGCATTGAATTGATAGATTGCTTTGGGTAGTAGAGTAATTTTCACAATGTTGTTTCTTCCAATCCAAGAACATGGTATATCTCTCCATTTATTTGTATCATCTTTAATTTCTTTCATCAGTGTCATAATTTTCTGCATACAGGTCTTTTGTCTCCTTAGGTAGGTTTATTCCTAGATATTTCATTCTTTTTGTTGCAGTGGTAAATGGGAGTGTTTTCTTGATTTCACTTTCATATTTTTCATCATTAGTGTATAGGAATGCCAGAGATTTCTGTGCATAAATTTTGTACCCTGCAACTTTACCAACTTCATTGATTAGCTCTAGTAGTTTTCTGGTAGCATCCTTAGGATTCTCTATTTATAGTATCATGTCATCTGCAAACAGTGACAGCTTTACTTCTTCTTTTCCGATTTGGATTCCTTTTATTTCCTTTTCTTCTCTGATTGCTGTGGCTAAAACTTCCAAAACTATTTTGAATAAGAGTGGTGAGAGTGGGCAACTTTGTTTTGTTCCTGATCTCAGTGGAAATGCTTTCAGTTTTTCACCATTGAGGACGATGTGGGCTGTGGGTTTGTCATATATTGCCTTTATTATGTTGAGGAAAGTTCCCTCTATGCCTACTTTCTGCAGGGTTTTTATCATAAATGGGTGTTGAATTTTGTCAAAAGCTTTCTCTGCATCTATTGAGATTATCATATGGTTTTTTCTCCTTCAGTTTGTTAATATGGTGTATCACACTGATTGATTTGCATATATTGAAGAATCCTTACATTCCTGGGATAAACCCCACTTGATCATGGTGTATGATCCTTTTAATGTGCTGTTGGATTCTGTTTGCTAGTATTTTGTTGAGGATTTTTGCATCTATGTTCATCAGTGATATTGGCCTGTAGTTTTCTTTTTGACATCCTTGTCTGGTTTTGGTATCAAGGTGATGGTGGCCTCGTAGAATGAGTTTGGGAGTGTTCCTCCCTCTGCTATATTTTGGAAGAGTCTGAGGATAAATGCTTGATAGAATTTGCCTGTGAAGCCATCTGGTCCTGGGCTTTTGTTTGTTGGAAGATTTTTAATCACAGTTTCAATTTCATTCCTTGTGATTGGTCTGTTCATATTTTCTATTTCTTCCTGGTTCATTCTTGGAGGGTTATACCTTTCTGAGAATTTGTCCATTCCTTCCAGGTTGTCCATTTTATTGGCATATAGTTGCTTGTAGTAATCTCTCATGATCTTTTGTATTTCTGTAGTGTCAGTTGTTACTTTTCCTTTTTCATTTCTAATTCTATTGGTTTGAGTCTTCTCCCTTTTTTTCTTGATGAGTCTGGCTAATGCTTTATCAATTTTGTTTATCTTCTCAAAGAACCAGCTTTTAGTTTTATTGATCTTTGCTATCGTTTCCTTCATTTCTTTTTCATTTATTTCTGATCTGATTTTTATGATTTCATTTCTTCTGCTAACTTTGGGGCTTTTTGTTCTTCTTTCTCTAATTGCTTTAGGTGCAAGGTTAGGTTGTTTATTCGAGATGTTTCCTGTTTCTTAAGGTAGGATTGTATTGCTATAAATTTCCCTCTTAGAACTGCTTTTGCTGCATCCCATAGATTTTGGGTCGTCGTGTCTCCATTGTCATTTGTTTCTAGGTATTTTTTGATTTCCTCTTTGATTTCTTCAGTGATCACTTCGTTATTAAGTAGTGTATTGTTTAGCCTCCATGTGTTTGTATTTTTTACAGATCTTTTCCTGTAATTGATATCTAGTCTCATAGCGTTGTGGTGGAAAAGATACTTGATACAATTTCAATTTTCTTAAATTTACCAAGGCTTGATTTGTGACCCAAGATATGATCTATCCTGGAGAATGTTCCATGAGCACTAGAGAAAAATGTGTATTCTGTTGTTTTTGGATGCAATGTCCTATAAATATCAAGTAAGTCCATCTTGGTTAATGTATCATTTAAAGCTTGTGTTTCCTTATTTATTTTCATTTTGGATGATCTGTCCATTGGTGAAAGTGTGGTGTTAAAGTCCCCTAGTATGAATGTGTTACTGTTGATTTCCCCTTTTATGGCTGTTAGTATATGCCTTATGTATTGAGGTGCTCCTATGTTGGGTGCATAAATATTTACAATTGTTATATCTTCTTCTTAGATCGATCCCTTGATCATTATGTAGTGTCCTTCTTTGTCTCTTCTAATAGTCTTTATTGCAAAGTCTATTTTGTCTGATATGAGAATTGCTACTCCAGCTTTCTTTTGGTTTCCATTTGCATGAAATATCTTTTTCCATCCCCTTACTTTCAGTCTCTATGTTTCTCTAGGTCTGAAGTGGGTCTCTTGTAGACAGCAAATATATGGGTCTTGTTTTTGTGTCCATTCAGCCAATCTGTGTCTTTTGGTGGGAGCATTTAGTCCATTTACATTTAAGGTAATTATCGATATGTGTGTTCCTATTCCCATTTTCTTAATTGTTTTGGGTTCGTTATTGTAGGTCTTTTCCTTCTCTTGTGTTTCTTGCCTAGAGAAGATCCTTTAGCAGTTGTTGTAAAGCTGGTTTGGTGGTTCTGAACTCTCCCAGCTTTTGCTTGTCTGTAAAGGTTTTAATTTCTCCATCAACTCTGAATGAGATCCTTGCTGGGTAGAGTAATCTTGGTTGCAGGTTTTTCTCCTTCATCACTTTAAATATGTCCTGCCAGTCCCTTCTGGCTTGCAGAGTTTCTGCTGAAAGATCAGCTGTTAACCTTATGGGGATTCCCTTGTGTGTTATTTGTTGTTTTTCCCTTGCTGCTTTTAATATGTTTTCTTTGTATTTAATTTTTGACAGTTTGATTACTATGTGTCTTGGCATATTTCTCCTTGGATTTAGTCTCTATGGGACTCTCTGTGCTTCCTGGACTTAATTAACTATTTCCTTTCCCATATTAGGAAAGTTTTCAACTATAATCTCTTCATATATTTTCTCAGTCCCTTTCTTTTTCTCTTCTTTTTCTGGAACCCCTATAATTCGAATGTTGGTGCGTTTAATGTTGTACCAGAGGTCTCTGAGACTGTCCTCAGTTCTTTTCATTCTTTTTTCTTTATTCTGCTCTGCAGTAGTTATTTCCACTATTTTATCTTCCAGGTCACTTATCTGTTCTTCTGCCTCAGTTATTCTGCTATTGATCCCATTTAGAGTATTTTTAATTTCATTTATTGTGTTGTTCATCATTGTTTGTTTTATCTTTAGTTTTTCTAGGTCCTTGTTAAATGTTTCTTGCATTTTCTCTATTCTATCTCCAAGATTTCGGATCAACCTTACTATCATTATTCTGAATTCTTTTTCAGGTAGACTGCCTATTTCCTCTTCATTTGTTATGTCTGGTGTGTTTTTATCTTGCTCCTTCATCTGCTGTGTGTTTTTCTGTCTTCTCATTTTGCTTATCTTACTGTGTTTGGGGTCTCCTTTTTGCAGGCTGCAGGTTCGTAGTTCCCGTTGTTTTTGGTGTCTGTCCCCAGTGGCTAAGATTTGTTCAGTGGGTTGTGTAGGCTTCCTGGTGGAGGGGACTAGTGCCTGTGTTTTGGTGGATGAGGCTGGATCTTGTCTTTGTGGTGGGCAGGTCTACGTCTGGTAGTGTGTTTTGGGGTGTCTGTGGACTTATTATGATTTCAGGCAGTCTCTCTGCTAATGTGTGGGGTTGTGTTACTGTTTTGCTAGTTGTTTGGCATAGGGTGTCCAGCACTGTAGCTTGCTGGTCATTGTGTGAAGCTGGGTGCTGGTGTTGAGATGGAGATCTCTGGGAAATTTTCGCCATTTGATATTATGTGGAGCTGGGAGGTCTCTTGTGGACCAGTGTCCTGCATTTGGCTCTCCCACCTCAGAGGCACAGCACTGACTCCTGGCTGCAGCACCAAGAGCCTTTCATCCACACGGCTCAGAATAAAAGGGAGAAAAAGTAGAAAGAAAGAATTAGTAGAAGTATAAAGAAAGAAAGAAGGAAAGAAAGAAAGGAGGTAGGGAGGGAGGGGGGAGGGAGGGAGGAAGGAATGAAGGAGGGAAGGAAGAAAAAAGGAAATAAGATAAAGTAAAATAAAATAAAATAAGATAAAATATGATAAAGTTATTAAAATAAAAAATAATTATTAAGAAAAAAAATTTGAAAAATAAAACAGACGGATAGAACCGTAGGACAAATGGTGGAAGCAAAGCTATACAGACAAAATATCACACAGAAACATACACATACACACTCACAAAAAGAGGAAAAGGGGAAAAAAATAATATATCTTGGTCCCAAAGTCCACCTACTCAATTTGGGATGATTCGTTGTCTATTCAGGTATTCCACAGATGCAGGTACATCAAGTTGATTGTGGAGTTTTAATCTGCTGCTCCTGAGGTTGCTGGGAGAGATTTCCCTTTCTCTTCTTTGTTGGCACAGCTCCCGGGGCTCAGCTTTGTATTTGGCTCCGCCTCTGCGTGTAGGTCGTCGGAGGGCGTCTGTTCTTTGCTCAGACAGGACGGGGTGAAAGGAGCCGCTGATTCCGTGGCTCTGGCTCACTCAGGCTGGGGGAGAGGGAGGGGCACGGAGTGCGGGGCGGGCCTGCGGCGGCAGAGGCCTGTGTGACGTTGCACCAGCTTGAGGCGCGCCTTGCGTTCTACCAGGGAAGTTGTCACTGGACCACGGGGCCCTGTCAGTGGCGGGCTGCACAGGCTCCCGGAAGGGGGGGTGTGGATAGTGACCTGTGCTCGCACACAGCCTTCTTGGTTGCGGCAGCAGCAGTCTTAGCAGCTCATGCCCGTCTCTGGGGTGCGCGCTTTTAGCCGCGGCTGGCGGCCGTCTCTGGAGCTCCTTTAAGCAGCGCTCTTAATCCTCTCTCCTCACGCCCCAGGAAGCAAAGAGGGAAGAAAAAGTCTCTTGCCTCTTCGGCAGCTCCAGACTTTTTCCGGGACTCCCTCCCGGCTAGCTGGCTAGCCGTGGCGCACCAACCCCCTGCAGGCTGTGTTCATGCCGCCAACCCCAGTCCTCTCTGTGGGCTCCGAACCCCGAGCCTCAGCTCCCAGCCCCGCCCATCCCGGTGTTTGAGCAGACAAGCCTCTGAGTCTGGTGAGTGCCGGTCGGCCCTGATCCTCTGTGCGGTGGTCTCCCTGCTTTGCCGTCCTCACCCCTGTTGCTGTGCTCTCCTCCGCGGCTCCGAAGTTTTCCTCCTCCGCCACCTGCAGTGTCTGCCCGCGAAGGGGCTTCCTAGTGTGTGGAAATCTTTCCTCCTTCACAGCTCCCTCCCACTGGTGCAGGTTCCGTTCGTATCCTTTTGTCTCTGTTTATTCTTTTTTCTTTTGTCCTACCTAGGTACGTGGGGGGTTTCTTGCCTTTTGGGAGGTCTGAGGTCTTCTGCCAGCATTTAGTAGGTGTTCTGTAGGAGTTGTTCCACGTGTAGATGTATTTCTGGTGTATCTGTGGGGAGGATGGTGGTCTCTGCATCTTACTCTTCTGCCATATTCCCGGAACTGTGCACTTCTGAATATAGCATTGGGCCAACATTATGCATCATGATTTCTAGTTTCTACTGTGTTATTGTCTCTATATCACAATAGAGTTATTTTTAAAAATGAGAAAACAATTATGGTGTCTCTGATGGGGTTTCTGAGAAAATATCTTCTCAGTATTTCTCATTGAGAAATTTCATAATATAACTTCTGCACAAGATGGTTAAATTAAGCCTGGGTAATGATAATACCACTAGACAGGTAGACTGTTTATATCACCATACATCAGATTGATGTTTATTGCACTGATGTCTCCTTCAAGGGGTATTTAAAAAATTTGAAAATTATTAGGGAAATAGAGTAATGGTTTTTGAGCACATAGTTGTTTAGTTGCTTTTATTTTAGCACATATATAATGAGTGTCTGCTGTGTTCAGGGTACCTTTGTACAGTGTTTCAAGTCAGTGTATTATTTGTTATATCATTTAATCCCCAGAACAAATGTGTAAGGTAGGTAAATACACTTCATACTCATTTCGCTAAACCACTAGATTCTGCTAATCTCCCCAAGCTTGTATTTGTGTATTATCCTTTTTTAATACAAGGATTTAAAAGAGAAACAGCACTCTATGAATTCTCTTAATTTCTTACGTTGCTTCTGAAGACATGCCTCTGAATTCTTCCTCCTTAATGTGATTTGGACGCATTTTTTAACCTCTCAAGTAAATATTCTCATCTTTAAAATTCTCATCTGTCTGTATGAATTTTATTAAAGTTTATTACAAAGAATACATAAAACAATGTGTATAGCACAATAATTACAATGTTGATCATAAAGAATAAGTAAAATAATATATGCAAAAAAATGATTACAACAGCCAACACATAATAGTTTGTAATTTCCATTTTCTGATGATGACACAGATGGTATAGAAAGCCACGTCATGTGATGGCATTGTAAACTCTTCCCACCTATTCGGTCTCTCTGCACACCATTTGAAATGCCTTTGAGATTTGCCTCTTCCTCTCTGTTACCACAGCTGAGTGCAAAGTGCTATGGAAAGTTTAGGAATGATGACGATGAAGAGCATTCTTTTTGCTTAAGTACCCAGATGCTTTTAACAGACTCACCTGTACCCTACCACCTGACTCCTAGACTGTATATTTGGAGAACTATTCAAAGCCGTCTGAAATCAGTGTAAGCAATTGTGACTCAAACACTTGTTTTTCTGAGAGTGGTCTTTGAAAATGAAATGAATAACCATGAGATTAGCTTATAAAATGAAGCACCTCTTGCCTCCATGGCATATCTTCAATTGAACTCCAAATAAATTACAAATATGTAAGATTCACAAACATTTTCAAAAGGTTAGAAAAGTAAAATAGTTATAATCAAGAACACTTATTAAGGCAATACCACTTAATCTGAATCCATAAATCGGGTTTAAAAAAATACACTTAAAATAGCATTTACAAGATAGAGGAGTTTTTCTTGAGAAGAGAACAGAATATATCTGGCTGTTGACAGATGGGAAAAAATTATTTGCAAATAAAGTATGCCTGCACAATGGATTGTGGGTATTTGGTGATTTAAGAAGTACTGAAAGGCCAATCCATGTATCTTGTGCTGGGCTACCTGTATTAGGCCACCTGTATAGATGGCCACTAGCCACAGGTGACTCTGAAGCAGTTGGAATATTCTAATGCACACTGATATGTGCTATGCGTGTGAAAAACACTGGATTTTGAAGAATTAGTTTTATAAAAATAATACAAAATATCTATAGTGTTTTATATGACTGCATGATGAAATAACAATTCAAATATATTGAGTTAAATTACATATTATTGAAATTAATATCACCTATTTATTTTTTCTTCTAATTGTAGACACTAGGACATTTTAAATCACATCTGTGGCTGGCATGATGTTTCTATTGGACAGGGCTGGTTTAGAATCTCGTAATTGTATTTGCCACTAACAAGCTCTTTGTCATGGTCTCAGCATCCTAAGTGTTCAGGTCTAATTGATTTGTAAGGTCCTTTCACTTCCTGAATGTTCCATGGTTGAATTGTAAGTCTGGTTTCACACCCTTAGGGAAGTACAGTCCTTACATAACCCATGTTTTACTCAACTTGTCTGTTTTCTTGTCCTGGAGTAGTTTGCCTATATGGAGAACATTTTGGTAAAGATATTTTCCAAACTGATACATTTTAAGAGAATATTTCTCTTGTGTCTAAAACCACTTGCATAGATTAATAAAAAGCTATTAGTATTATTTCTGTGCTTTGGAACTGTTGTACCATGCCAAATGTAAACGCTCTAGCTTAATCATCATTCACAGCAGAGGATTAATGTCAGGTACTGCTTGTAATGACCGTCAAATATTACCAAAAACTATTTTATTAAACCTGTCTTTTGTATTTGATATTTGAGTCATTAATAAGAAATATTAGTTTCTTTGAAGGCCATAGTAAAATTAACCTGTGATTTAATTGTCTTAGGAGGTTTTCTTTTAATTCCCAATAGATTTTAGTTAATAAAGATCTGTGATTAAGACATTCATTGAATGTTTAGTAGTTGTGTAATGGGGAAAAAATCCATCTACAGATTATATTACCCTCTGGCTCTGAAATTCAAAGACACCTAATAGATTTCTTAAGTGGATAATAATAAAAAGAATAGTGCATGGACTAAACGCATGCCTATTGCATAATGTGAATTCCACTGCTTACTCAATATCATTACTCAAGGGAAAAAATTCGAGAAGATAAATTGAAGCAATTAGATGAGGTGAAGTATTTGGAAGAAAAATGTTGCCATTAAGTTCCCTTCTAATCCTACTTTTTTACTTATTTTCTATTCTTTCACTTTTCAGTAAAAAATGAATGAATGTGATCCCTCAAACATCTATTGATCATCCGGGATGTCAGCACATGTACACTGGAATCACATGTATCAAACATGGTCTAATTTGGGGCTTAAAAATGCTATGGTGGGGGGCTTCCCTGGTGGTGCAGTGGTTGAGAGTCCGCCTGCCGATGCAGGGGACACGGGTTCGTGCCCTGGTCCAGGAAGATCCCACATGCCGCGGAGCGGCTGGGCCCGTGAGCCATGGCCGCTGAGCCTGCGCGTCCAGAGCCTGTGCTCCGCAACGGGAGAGGCCACAACAGTGAGAGGCCCGCGTACCGCAAAAAAAAAAAAAAAATGCTACGGTGTATGCATGCTCTCATCTTAGGAAAATACGTCTCTCTATTAAGTTGTGAGGTGTTAGATTAGATTCTCTAAGAGGAAGCAGACTGAGACAGAGTTCAATGTGCAGGATGTGCGTTAGGGAGTGTCTTGGGGACACATCCCTGGGGAAGAGAGGGAAGAACGCTGAGTGTCACAGAGCAGGGAGCTGAGCTGCAGTGCAGTCCAGATAGGCTTCTCAGCTGACTCCTTGGGATCAAGGCTGAAGTGGTCAGACCACTTCATCGAATACTTCCTGAATGTGGGCTGCCGTGGAAGGGCTGTGACCCTGGGTGAGGTGGCGGTCTGTTGCCAAGGATGTCCCCGAAGGTGCTGTACTCTCAGTGGTTGGAACAACCAGTCCTTCTTTAGAGGTTTTGGGTAATGTACAGCGTGTCCGCCACAGAAAACATTTATATAATTTACAGCAAGGACTGTGGCACCTCGTTCTTCATGATATTTATCTACTCCATTTAATAAACGTATATTGAGAACTCGTATGTGCGAGGCACTAGGCTTAGATTTCGGGATACAGAGAACGTGGACGGGATCCCTGAACTTATGATTCTGGCAGCTCAGTCGTACGAGTCCTTCTCCCCCAGCACCTCCCTGACCCCACCAGGACTTCCACCTGATTGAGCCTGTATCTCGTTGTGACACGTAGTATCTTTCTCATCCTCTTTTCTTCCTTCCCATTACATGCCCTGTGATCCATCCTTATAATCGCTCCCTCAATTCCTCAGCTTCCTTTACTCTCTTGTACTGACAGAACCCCAGCTCTGGCTAAATTAATCGTCCCAGAGCCTCACCTGAACAGTTAGACATGATTGGAGAAATACACACACACACCTATGCTGACTTTTGTCACCTTGAATCCATGACTGTGAACCTCAAGTGAGCCCTCAGTGCTACCTGGCAATCCTATTATACTGTATTCCCCTAATGACTTCACATTGCTACTCTCCAGATGACTAATTCCATGTGCTGAGACATGTTTAAATACTAGCTTTCCAGTGGTGGGAGTGGGATGGCAACCTTGATTTGTAACATTTGCTGATTTCTGTGATGCAATTAGCATGATTCCAAGTTCCCAGTAGGACATCACTGAAAGTGGAGTTGGGAAGAGATGTGGACACTCAGCTCTTTGGGGCTCCAAGGAGCCAGTGCCACCACGCTGAGTATATTCTCCTCAAGCCTGCAACAGTCTCTCCTTTCTTCACTTCCAGATGATGACCTGCCTTCCTTCTTCACTGAGACATTAGAAGCAATTTGAAGAAAACATCCATATACTCACACTACCGAATCTACCAACTTACCTCCTCCTGCATCTGCCCCCCACTCCCAGCTTCCCTCCTGCTGCCAGGAGGGAACTGTCCTTCCTTGTGGCCAAAGCTAAACCCTCCGTCTGTGGTTCAATTTCCATCCAGTCTCTTCTAGCCAGTGACTTTGATCCTGCAATATTCCCTCCACGTCCCTGCATCATTATTGCTTTCCTCTTCACAGGATCATTCTCATCAGCATACGTACATGATGTAATCCACCACTGAAAAATAATACTCCTTACCCAACACTCCCTACAGCTAACTTACCGTTTCTCTCTCTCTCTCACAGAGCAAAACGTAAGAGTTAGCTTACTTATCTCTAGTTTTTCTACTTGCAGTTTGTTTTGAAACTACTACAATCAGAGGTCTGCTGTCAACTTCTTTTTTTTAATTTTTATTTTATATTAGATTATAGTTGATTTACCATGTGTACAGCAAAGTGATTCAGTTATACATATATCTATTCTT
This sequence comes from Tursiops truncatus, assembly GCF_011762595.2. NCBI lineage: Eukaryota > Metazoa > Chordata > Mammalia > Artiodactyla > Delphinidae > Tursiops > Tursiops truncatus. The sequence continues at coordinate 8,110,560 of NC_047034.1, read as the reverse complement.
TTTCAAATTCTTTCCCCATTTAGGTTACTAGAGAATATTGAGCAGAGTTCCCTGTGCTATACAGTAAGTCCTTGTTGGTTATTTATTTTAAGTATAGTAGTGTGTATATGGCAATCCCAAACTCCTAATGTATCCCTCCCTCCCACCTTTCCCCTTTGGTAACCATAATTTTGTTTTCTATGTCTGTGAGTCTGTTTCTGTTTTGTAAATAAGTTCAATTGTATCTTTCTTTTCTTTTTCTTTTTTGAAGATTCCACATATCAAGCTTTCACTTCTTGAAATGACTCTTTACCAGTTCGCCAGTGTCCTCCATATTGCCAAAGCTGGTGGTCGATTCTCAGTTCTCTTGCAACGCAGTCTTTCCACATTGACCTTTGAACAGCTGGTCACCTCTCACTTCTTAACTAGATTGATCCCTGCAGGAGCCTTCTAACTGTCTGCTCCCTGCTGCCTTCCATGGTCTTCTGTACTCTCTCCTCCAGACAGCAGCCTGAGTGGTATCTTTAAAACATGTCATGCCATATTTTTCCCTTACTCAGTGTTCTAAGAACATAAATGTTGGTATGGTATCGTAAACCCATGGCCTTTGATGGAGTCTCCATTAGAAGGGCGAGGCAGGGCAGGGTAAACAGCTCAGGATTTGCTAGTTTGAGTCATTTGGCGTGCTCTAAGCTGTAGGAGTGGTCCTTCATTGTCTGGTCCTTGGACTGAAGACTGGTGTCTGGACCCATCCACACATAGAGGGTAACAGAGGCCACGGGAAGGGATGAATTGCCCAGGAGAGTGTAAAATGAGGAAAAAAAGAACACAGGAAAGTACCTTGGGGAACACTGACATTTAAGGAATGGTTTAAGGAAGAGAAGTGCATAAAGGAGTCTTAGGAAAAGCTAGAAAAGTAGTAAAAAGGAGAAAATGTGAACTTACAGAAGTTAAGGAAGGGAAGGGTTTTCAGAAACAAAATGAACGGCCACAGTATATTAATATTGCAGAGGTCCATGTGATAAGACCCAAAATAGATTCCTGTAGTTTGAGCAACAGACTTGGGTTCTTGGTGGGTACAGTGTGAGTACAGTGGTGGGAAATGAGACCACAGTTCAACGAACTAGAGATTGTCACACTGAGTGAAGGAGGTCAGACAGAGAAAGACAGATACCATATGATGTCGCTTATATGTAGAATCTAAAAAAATGGTACAAATGAACTTATTTACAAAACAGAAATAGAGTCACGGATGTAGAAAACAAACTTACGGTTACCAAGGGGGAAAGAAGAGGGGAGGGATAAATTGGGAGATTGGGATTGACACGTACATACTACTCCATGTAAAATAGATAACTAATAAGGACCTACTACTATATGGCACAGGGAACTCTACTCAGTACTCTGTAATGACCTGTATGAGAAAATAATCTAAAAAAGTGTGGATGTATGTATACGTATAACTGATTCACTTTTGAATCACCTGAAACTAACACAACATTGTAAATCAACGATACGCCAATAAAAATTAATTAAAAATAAAAGAAACCATGAAGAAAGTAATTCTTTTAAGTTTAGCCATGATGGCTAAAGAGAAAGAGGGCAAATATTTTAAGGGAGATGTGACTTTAAGGGAGAGCTTATTTATTTTAAGATTGAGAGACAAATACATTTAAATGCTGATGGCATGGAGATGGTAGAAAGTGAGAGGCTGAAAATATTAAAAACAAAAATAATGAATGAAGGCTTGAAGAGTCAGTAGGAAATGAGACAGAGAGCAAGGGTGGAGGAATAAACCTCAGTGTTCCTGATATTCAGGGTCCAAGCCATGCACCTTACATCATGCTGGGTTTCATTTGAGTAAGCTTGGAGAGGCAGCCATCAATGCTATTGGGAAGTCAGTCTCAGCCATTTTGGAAACTCACTCTCTCGCAGTTCCCAGAGTCCCAGATGCTGTTCTGAAAAGAGGAATCCCCCAAAACCCCACCTCTTGAGAAGGGAGGAAGCCTGGCCCTTCAGTCTCCTTTCACGTCAGCCTCCTTTTCACACTTATCCTAGATTATTTGCCTGAACCAGAAATTAGCCATTTCCTCAGAGTTCCTCAAAAGCTCCGATTTTAGTCTCCAAAGTACATGTAATATTTGTGCTTATTCTTTGGTCCCCAGAATCCATGCAGGACTTAGGTTGATTCCACACTGCAATCATTCATTCCCTCCTTTTCTTGGGACATAAAGGCTAATTGTCAAGACCTGAAATTCCAAAATGTCATAAGATGGCTTCACTCACCTGGCAACCTTTTTTTTTTGTTTGTTTGTAAGCACAAAAGCATATTGTCTTCTCCAAGTACAGTTTAAAAGGTAAATCAAAGGCCACCAAGGAGAGACAGGCTTATGTCTCTTATTGAAAGTAGCACAATAAAAATATAAGTTAATAGTGGGAAGCAGCCACATAGCACAGGGAGATCAGCTTGGTGCTTCGTGACCACCTAGAGGGGTGGGATAGGGAGAATGGGAGGGAGACACAGGAGGGAGTGGATATGGGGATATATGTATACGTATAGCTGATTCACTTTGTTATACAGCAGAAACTAACAACTTTGTAGAGCAATTATACTCCAATAAAGATGTTAAAAAAAAAGATGTAGTACATATATACAATGGAATATTACTCAGCCATAAAAAAGGAACGAAATTGGGTCATTTGTAGAGATGTGGATGGATCTAGAGACTGTCATACAGAGTGAAGTAAGTCAGAAAGAGAAAAACAAATATCGTATATTAACGCACATATGTGGAATCTAGAAAAATGGTACAGATGAAGTAGTTTGCAAGGCAGAAATAGAGACACAGATGTAGAGAACAAACGTATGGACACCAAGGTGGGAAAGCGACAGGGGGGTTGGTGGTGGTGGGATGAAATAGATAACTAATAAGAACCTGCTGTATAAAAAATAAAATTCAAAAATTAAATAAAACATAAGCTGAGTCTTGGGTACATGTGATTGGGGAAGAAAGTGAGGAACTTTGCTATATTATATAATTTCCTCTGTAACTAAAGATGTCACAATTATCTGGTCAGAGCAAGTGGGCATAGTAAGAGAGGGGCATGGAGAAATTATTTTTTAAATAATTTCTATTAAGAAAAATATCAGGAAAAGGTGCCTATGGGAAAATGTAAGATTTCCTGGTCCATATTCATTTTCAGGAGGAGTTTATGAATCTGTGGAGGCACCTAACTGCCTGCTTTTGTTATTTTTTCCAACAGCACTTTCAGTGATGGTCAGGGTTTTGTCAGGAGTATGTGTGGCAGATAGAAGATGGAAATTGAAGATGTTGGCATAGATAGGACTGGTGCAAATGATAACAAGTATAGGCTAAATGTGGAAGAGAATGAAGATGGAAGGGATCTGACAGATATACGGAGACCATGAAGGAATCCAGGATCTGATGAAAGAGGAATGGCTGAAGAAAAGAGGGGCAAGAGATGACCTTGATAAGGTCATCTGGCAAGATGGCACGAGCCTCAAAGCAACAGAGAGTTTAGCTGAGAGTGGAGAGAAAGGGACCCGGAAGCAGCACCTTAAATACAACAGCTTTCGTAGATGAGCAGCTTCCCTCTGAGAAGGCTGAAAGGGAAGGCCAGCCTTCAGCTGGGCCCTGAAGAGAGACAGGTGAGGAGATGGGAGGTGAGCACTGGTGACTTTGAACTGGGGGGCTCACAGGACACTAAAGAAAGGCTTGGGGAAGGGGGAAGCTATGAGAATTTGAGCCAGATGAGAAAACATGCGGAAGAATGTGGAAGGGGTTAGATAACAGCAGAGGTGACCAAGAACAGCATTTGACATGGGGGATCCCAAAAAATGAATCTTCACTGCTCCTCTGGTCCTTAAGAGAATGCAGGGAAGAGTTAGTGTAGGGAAACGAGGGAAGACTTTGCTGTCCTGTAGGTCAGCTGCTATCCGATGAGATTGAGATTTTGAGGAATTCCAGCTCAGGTGAGCAGGTAGGCCATGGGATTATTTGCTTGTCCATTTTCTCTGTGTGGGGTAGAAATAGGTATGGTCTTTGGGAATATAGGTCTATCTGGGCAGAATTATCCTGGTTTATCTGTTAGGGCACTGGTCCCAAGAAAGGCTGTGTTTGTGTTGGGTCCTTGGAACAGCAGGGTTGCTTCTCAGAAAGTTTCTTTTCCAGGTATTTTGATTCTACTATAAATACTATTGAATTCTATAAGGATAGAAATGGACCTTTCTAACCTTTGCTCTGTTAATTTTAGGGGCCTTGAAATTGGCAGTTGCTTTATGATATGGTGTCAAATGGTGGAAAGTTCTACCTGTGACCCTGCCTCCTCTACTGACTCCCTTTAAACGTTTAATTATACATTACAGGATAATTTCTTTATTCTTTCTTTAAATCCAAATTCACCATGCAGGGACAATTGTGTGTAGACTTCCTGGACATTCACGTTTTAATGACATTATTTTTCCGAGGTAGACTGTGATGGTTGAGAATACTGAGGAGTGTGGGGATGGGATGGGGAATAATATAGGTGCAGAAAACAGAAGGCAGAATATTAAAGCTAAATCAACTAGATGACGGAGAGTCTATACGTAGTGTGTGCAAGACTTTTTTCTAAATGTTCTACAAATATTAACATATTAAATCATCATAACAATCACATGAGGTGGATACTATTATTATCATTCCCATGTTACAGATGAGGAAAATGAAGCATAGAGCAATTAAGGAACGTATCCAAGGCTGCACAGCTGAGTGGGCTGGAGTCTATCTTGGGCTAATTGAGAAGCAGCTGAGCATAATGGTTAACTAATGCCAGTCCTGACATTTTCGCTCATCCTGTTGGTTAATGAGTCTTGGGTTTCTAAGCAATTTATAAGGGATGATGCAGGGGACTATTTAAAAGAACCAATAGCATTTGCATAATTTAGAAGAGAATTGAGAGTGATAAAACTGTCAGTGCCCTCTCCAATGGTGATTATGCAAGGCAGAGAAACTCAATTACATCCAATCAAGTCTCCAACTGTAGTGTGGAGTTTTCATTAGTAGTGGCAAAGGCAGGCATGTACACATTAGATTTTTTTTGTATACGAAATTAATGACACATTAAAATAAAGAAAACTTAGGCAGCGTATTTTAAAGCCTGTATTCTAATTACTTTCCTCATTATGTTTCAACATGGTATATTCCTAGATCAGGTACCAAGTGATGGGAGTCTGTGACCTTGTACTATCCCAAAAGGCTTGGGAAGATCCCACCTGGAATTAATATATTTCCCAGATCCTTTATAAAGTATTCTAAACAGTGGAATTTAATCTAAGCAGACAATTACATTTAGTCTCATATATATAAACAGATTTAATGATTAAATTCATGTGATTTGTTATATGATACAGATGCAATTTCATATCAATAAGGAAGGGAGAAATCATTCATAAATGGTACTAGGACAGTTGGTTAGCCTAAATTAATACAGGTAGGATTTCTATTTAATTCCACACACCAAAGTCTATTTTACATCTAAACACAGTTTTCCAAATGGCATCATACAGTTTAGCATGTAAAAAAAATGAAGTTTGAACTGGTCCCCAGGATTCAACCCAAGGACACAGGTTATCCTATCATATTTCTAATTCAGTACCATACAGCGTGTGGTTCAGACTCTGATGCTCTAAGCTTCCTGGAGAAAACATCACACAGATGTAAGCTGAAAAGGTGGTAGTACCCAGAGCTGTAACACCTAGGGTCCCAGCCAGCTCTCCGTAGGTAGGTGAGCGCTGAGGAAAGGGCCCGGATGAATCATCAGAGGCAGTCATCCCAGGACGGGCAACAGCAATCCAGCGCCAGGCCCATCGGGTCAGATGCACTGCTCATTTTCCATCCCTCTCTGTTTATCACCAGCGGTCTGGAATGGCAGTGAATGACCACTGTTGTGACACCAGAGATACAACAGTGACACTCAACATAATGTAACACAGATACTTGGGCCTGAATGGAAATTGATGGCTCAAGGCTCTACATCTGAGTGTGAGAAATTCTGGGAGAATCAGCAGGCTACTTAGGAGGGGGGGGGGCGGTTCATGGATTGTTGTTAAGAAGTCCCATAAAGGTTCTGGATGTCTTCCCAATTTGGTCATTGTAGGAAGTGTGCTTTTATTTTATTTTGACTAACAGGATTGTGTAATGACTAAGAACAAAGCGTTTGGAGATGGACTTGGAATTAAAGTCAAGCTCCCCCCCCCCCCGACCCCGCCTTGCTTAGCCATGTGTCCCTAAGTTTCCTAAACTTTTGCCAGTATTTGGAAATGTGGCTCAGCCATTCTCCTCTTACAAATAAGAATCAATTCAAAAATTCAGTCTTTTCCTCTTTTCTTTTGCTGTTCTTTGAGGGAAACAGAATTCTGATGTGTTCTTATGGAGGATGGAGGACTCCAGAATCCTGCTGATGACAGCATAAGAAACTGGCCATCTCTGTACCACCTGAGGGCTCATGTTTAGTGGGCTTCTCTAACCTGGACGCCCCTCTCGCCCCACCCAGTCTCATTGGGATGATGTTGCTTTGCTCCAAGCAGGCATAGGCATGGCATCTTCCAAGGACTGCAGAAGTCCAGATCTGCCCTTGTTTCTTCTTTCTTGTCCTTGACTGTCTCCACCAGGCTAGTCCCTGGTCTCTCCCCTGTCCCCACCAGAAACATGTTAATCCTTCCCATAATCTGGATTCTTGCCCTGGGCCTTGACACCATAGATCCATTCTTCCCCTCAGGCCTCCGCCTTTCCTTGTATCATCAAGATTAATTATTGCACAGGGTGATTGATATATCAATTTCCCTTCCAGGGCAAACATCATCATGAGTTAGCCCAATGGCTAAATCATTAAACTTGGGTACATTTTGGTATAAAAACTTGTTAAGAGTGGGTTTTTTAGTCTCATCCATGATTGCCTTGTTCTACTCAAATAATAACTTTCATTTGCTTACTAGCTGTCAAATATGTGATGAGTTTATACACATGATACGTATCCTGATTCCTCATGAACAACCTTCATAGTAACTCCCAATGTTCCCATTTTAAAAGTGGAGGAGTTTAGGCTACAAATTTCAGTATTGTGCCTAAGATTACACATATATTAAGTATCAGAGTGAGAATTCAAACCAAACTTTTGCTTCAAAATCTATGTTTTTTCTACTTAATAAATTACATTTTTACTTATTACTTTTCTTACTTTTAACTGCAATACATGTTTTCTTTTTATATCAAGCATTTATAAAAGCTTTACTCAAAGTAGGAGTAAATGATTATTATTTTTTAATCATAGAAAATAAACCGAAATTATAGCTGGGTTTACTTGACCAAACTACATTGATTATTTTAACTGACCTTATCAATTAAATGGAAAAAATCAATAGTAAACAATCAAATCTGGTTGTGAGAAAACTTCATTTTATTTAGATTAATTAATCAAATCTGAAGTCAAAGAAATCCACTCATAAAAGGAACTCCAGTTTAAGAGATTGTTTGAAATTTGATCAGCATTAAAAAATCTGAAAAGTTTTCACATAATGACCATATGTCAAAATCATATTTGTCCCATGTATATTAAAAGCGTTTTCTTCTGCAGTTACTTACAACTTATTCTAAATATTTGTGTTTGAGTTTTTCACTAGAAGTGTATCCTGAATAAATTTGTAAATTGAATTATTTCAAATATATTTGATGTTCTATATTAATTTTTGCATTAATTTCCAGTATAGTCCTAATAAGAAATCTAAAAGATTTTGACCTTTAAGACTGCTGAGTACAGCAAAATGAGTGCCATTGTATTTTAAATAATGTTCAAGGGAATGGAACAAAGTTACATTTGTCACAGTTGAAAATACTCCAGTGTAATCTTTTGATTTATTGACCAAAAGCTCCCTGGAGATTTTGTAAATCAAAGTGATACTCAGAGTGTTCAAGTTTGCTGTTGGATTTCTGATTCAGACAAAGTTTTGTAATGTCACAATTTGGCCACTTTTATTTTGACCTACCATCACAGAAGATACTTTGATTTGGTATATGGCTTTTTATATGTGTCCACTCTAGTAAGTGGACAGTTTACATGGTCTGTGAAGCAACGGCAAATTCCAGCGTGAAAGGAAGAAAAGAAGATATTTAAAAATTGTATCCCACTACTCTGACAACAGAATTTTGATCATGAAATGTCTAATTTTTAATTATTTTATTTTTTCATTTTATTTTATTTTATTTTTACACAACAGGTTTCTCTTAGTTATCTATTTTATACATACTGGTGTATATATGTCAATCCCAGTCTCCCAATTCATCCCCCCACCCCCCGGCCACTTTCCCCCCTTGGTGTCCATACGTTCTCTACATCTGTGTCTCTATTTCTGCCTTGCAAACTGGTTCAACTCTACCATTTTTCTAGATTCCATATATATGCATTAATATACGATATTTGTTTTTCTCTTTCTGACTTACTTCACTCTGTATGACAGTCTCTAGGTCCATCCACGTCTCTACAAATGACCCAATTTCATTCCCTTTTGTGGCTGAGTAATATTCCATTGTATATAGGCACCACAACTTCTTTATCCATTCGTCTGTCAGTGGGCATTTAGGTTGCTTCCATGACCTGGCTATTGTAAATAGTGCTGCAATGAACACTGGGATGCATGTGTCTTTTTACATTATGGTTTTCTCTGGGTATATGTCAAGTAGTGGGATTACTAGTTCATAGGATAATTCTATTTTTAGTTTTTCAAGCAACCTCCATACTGTACTCAGTAGTGGCTATGTCAATTTACATTCCTACCAACAGTGCAAGAGGGTTCCCTTTTCTCCACACTCTCTCCAGGATTTGTCGTTTGTAGATTTTCTGATGATGGCCATTCTAACTGGTGTGAGGTGATACCTCATCGTATTGTATGATTTGCATTTCTCTAATAATTAGAGATGTTTCATGTGCCCCTTGGCCATCTCTCTCTCTCTCTGTGTCTGTCTATCTGTCTGTCTATCTACCTACCTACTTATCGATCTAAATTGTGGTTTCCAGTCTATCTGGATACTCAGGCCCACTCAGCAGTCTTCATAATTTCGTTCTCCTGTTGGCCATGCAGAACTTTATTTTTCCAACTTTCATCATTTTTCTCATGGTCCCTATCCCAACTCTTCTCTCTAGCAGTGTGTGTTCTTGTACTTCATCAAGGGTCTCCAGTCCCCTTAATGTATTTCAGCCTCCAAATATATCCACATGTACTCCCATCTTTACCTCCTCTATTTAGTTTTTATGAAAAAAGGGCTCTTCTACTTCAGAATAAAATCTCTTTATTTACATTCTAGTTCATATGCCCATCTGCATCATCAGAGACTTTTGTTCCAGGAATTATCTAGTCTTTCTTACATTTTCAGACTTTCTCTACCTGTTGAATTTTCTTCCTGAGTGGCTGGAGTAGCTACCATCCACATACAGCCCTCCTCAAAGCTGACCACTTGAATTGTCAACCTATTGCTCTCCTACCCTTGCGATCAAGTACTTGAAGAGAGAGTCTGTCTGATCATCTGCATTTTCAGTGTCCATTTCAAGTACTGTAATTTGGCTTCTCCTTTTATTACTGCATTAAAATGGCTCTTGCAGTGTCAATAGTGACTTGCTTATAGCCACTTCTTGGTACTTATCTTACTTGACCTCCTCATGGCGTTTTGCTTAAGGGTTGCATCCTTATTAAAATGGATTTCATTTTACAAACCACTTGTAATCCTTTGGTTAATGCTCCAGCTCTACAGCCAGTGAGGAACCTGGTAGAAAGACTCAGTTCTTTTCCCTCCATTACCACCAAAATTCACTGGCATCCTAAGTACTGCTGATTCTACTCTGATATAATCCCTTTCCTATACATCTCCTGTTCATCACCAATATTACTACCCTAGGTAAAAATATTGCCAAATTTTTTTATTAGCTTACTAAAATATTTTTCTAACTAATCTTCTACTTGAAAAATAGAAAGGATCTGACTTCTAGTTGAATGATTCTCCAAATGCCTACTGATTTTTTTGAAAATGCTGACCTAGTCGTATTTACCTCTATTTAAATCACTCATGTTGCTTAAGCAATGGTTCCAAACTATTGGTCCGATGACCTTGTTTGTGGTAGATACTGTGGACTTCTCCAAAGCAATATTATCCTATACTTTATTATATCTGAACCCTGATTTTATTCATTTATTTTATTCACATTGTGTGTGTTTACGTATTTCGTGGAAGCCCATGCCCCTTCTCAGAAAAAGAGATGAATACTGATTAGCAGTTATGGTAAATCCATTGCCCTTGACAGTGACTGGTTTAAAGTGGCTATATAAGGGAAGTTTGGGTAATGAAACATGAGGAAGTATCTATTGGCAGGGGCATCTCTGCAAGAGTTTTCCTTGCCCTCAGAAAGAGATACAGAGAAGAAAAAAGGATTTCATTCATTGGGTATTGTTGTATGAAGATATGAAGCTGAAGGCTACTGAACCCATCTCAGAACTGAGAGGTGGAGTAGCTGATACACTGCAATGTGCAAAGCAGAAAAACAGAAATAATCTGAATCTTTGTTGACATCATTGGGCTACTAAATTACTCAACAATGGAGCTATCCTATCTTGAGACTACTTACTGTATAAGATGCTACATCTTTTAAAGTTACTTCTTAAGTTTTCTGTTGCCTGAAGCCTGATACACTTTATATCAGAGACCTGGAAGCTTGTTAAAGGGCTTCCCTGGTGGCGCAGTGGTTGAGAGTCCGCCTGCCGATGTAGGGGACGCTGGTTCATGCCCCGGTCCGGGAAGATCCCACATGCCGCGGAGCGGCTGGGCCCGTGAGCCATGGCCGCTGAGCCTGCGTGTCCGGAGCCTGTGTTCCGCAATGGGAGAGGCCACAACAGTGAGAGGCCCGCATACCGCAAAAACAACAACAAAAACAAAACCCTGTTTACCCAAGGTGATTCTGGTTTAGGAAGTTTGGCGATAAGGCTCAGCAATCTATATATGTAACAATTTTGATGAGCAGCCAGGTTTGGGAACCACTCCTGGAAGAACTTCTTTTTACATTGTTTTGTATGGTTAATACCTTCTAAGATATGACCCTTGCCTACCGCCCTCCCCTTTCTCACCTCATTATTCACCACTCTGTAAAACAATACGCCTTCAAGTTACGTTAAGCTACTTGACATTCACCCTTTTTCTCATCCTCTAGCCTTTCCTGGAATGTGATTTTCCTCTTCTCGCACTTGGCAAACTTTTACTCATTTTTAAAGTCTCAGTATGAGCTTTTTTCCCTTGTGATTTCTTTCCTATTACACCAATGTGCAATTGATAACTCTGTGTTTGTGTCACTATTTTACCCAGCAACAATGTGTTGATTATTTCATGTATGGCACTGTAGCCTAATTATGTTTACACGCTGTATTTGCCATTAGGTTCAGAGTTTCCTTGGGAGTAGAGGTGATGTTCTATTTAATCTAGTTTTCTTTTAATCCTAGTAAGTTAACTGCATAGAGAGGTACTCATTAAAAATCTGTGGGGTAGAATTAAATTGAAGAAGAAACCAGAGCTCCTTCTATATGTCAAGGAGTATGTCAGGAATTGGTGGTGAAACGGTACCTAAGCAGATCCTTGGCAACCAGGAAACAGCTAGAAGACAGATTCCCCTTTGATTAGCCTATGCTCATGAAAAACTGAAGATGAAAAATATGTTTAGATGAGACAAGATAAAAAGCTTACTCTGATGATATATAAATATACTCACTCTAGTAAAAGTGTACTTAGTTATTACATTTCATTTTTAACTGAAATTAGAAGAACATGCTGCTGTATCACCCATTTATGGTAGTATAGTGGACAGAGTAACTTGACCAACTTTTTTTCTCCCAAACACCTGAAGTTATAGAAAAACTATAAAAAATATATTGTTAAATGCATCAATGAGCTACCATGAGTGGAAGAAACTGGCAGGATGTAAGCAAATATTAATCAATTAGGAAACCTAGGGTGGTAAGCAGACCACAGAAGCCACTTTTAGCCTTGAAGGCATTTAACAAATCTGGTGAAGTCGAACTTCACTCTTCATGATTTTCAGGGCTTTCAGGACCAGAGAGAAGGTGCCCACTCAAGGACAAAACTCTAATAAGAGCCGGTCTGTGATAGGCAGAAATAATGACCCCACTCAAAGATAGTCATGTCCTAAGTTCTGGAAACTGTGAATAGGTTATGTTATATAGCAGAGGGGAGCTATGGTTGCTAATTCGCTGATCTTAAAATAATTATTATTAAAATTATCCTGGGTCATCCAGGTGGGCTCAATGTAATCAAAATGTCCTTAAAAGTAGAAGAGGGAGGCAGAAGGGTCAGTGACAGAGCAATGCAATGTAAGGAAGACTTGAGCAGCCATTGCTGGCTTTCAGATGGAGGGAAAGGTTCAGGAGTTCAAGAATCTAGGCGGCTGGAAAGGACAGAGAAACAAATTTTCCTATAGAGTCTCCACAAAGGAACTTGGCATTGGTGACACCTTGATTCTAGCTAGATGAGATCCATTTCAAACTTCATTTTCAACTATAGAACTGTTAGATAATAAACTTATATTGTTTTAAGCCACTAGATTTCTTACAGTTGCCACAGGAAACTAATACATCCTCCTTGATACCAACCCTTTAGAGCTTGAATATAAAGCATCTCTTCAGAGTAAGAGTGAGCTGGAATTATGCCAGCCACTTAATGGTAGCAATTGATGAATGAAAATAATAATCTCTGCATTTATTTGGTAGCCAGATCCCTACCCTCAGTAATGAATTCCTGATATCGGGTACCTGGCCCTAAAACCTTTAAGCCAAAAAGTTAATGTTAATTGGATGTGCTCTTGCATGGTAGAACCCAATACATATCCCATCTGAGAGAAGCCACCTTTAAACTAAGCCTTGAAGAATCTCCGCAATAAAGTCCCAAGAAATATGTGCTCACTAACAAATAATATAAAATAAGCGCACAGAAACGCAGGTTACTATGCATAGGTGTGAACAGATAGAGCAGGCAGAAGAGTTAGACCCAGAAAGTATCATGATACAGGAAATATAAGATACAGAATGCAAAATCAGTAGGTTAAAATATTAAAAGACATAGAGCAGATTGAATTCTGAGGAATGAGCTACATGATATCAAATTAGTACACAGATCTGAAGGAAAAAGAACAGCTTAAGAGAGAATTGGTGAACTGAAAGAAATATTAAAAGAATGTATCCATTATTCAGCACGGAGGTCATGAAATGAAAATATTAAATGCTAAGATGAATGGAGGAGAGAATAAGAAAGTTTATGTATGCAGCGTGGTAGGTAGTACAAAAAACTGTTGACAGCTTCTTATATTCAAGACAGTGCACTAATGTTTGTAGTAGGTGTAAAGACATGCCAGACTTGGTCTCAGCTCTCAGACAGCTTTTGCAGGACTATAGTGCAAATTGCTGTAACATCTGGGAGCACTATTCCTTATAAATAGACTTGGAATTGGGGTAGCAATGTCTTTAACCAATTTAATACAAGGGATACATTTATGTTGGGTTCAAAATATAATTTACCAGTATTACTCAGCCATAAAAAAGAATGAAATATTGTCATTTGTAGCAGCTGGATGAACCTAGAGATTATCATGCAAAGTGAAGTAAGTCAGAGAAAGACAAATATTATATGATATCACTTAGATGTGTAATCTAAAAAATAATACAAATGAATTTATTTATAAAACAAAAACAGACTCACAGACATAGAAAACAAATGTATGGTTACCAAAGGGGAAAGAGATGGGGGTGGAGGGATAACAGATACACACTACTATATATGAAATATATACACAGAGATACACTACTATATATAAAATATAAGCAACAAGGATTTACTGTATAGCACAGGGAACTATATTTAATATCTTGCAATAACCTGTAGTGGAAAATAATCTGAAAAAAATATAACTGAATCACCTTGCTGTACACCTGAAACTAACATAATATTGTAAATCAACTATACTTCAATTAAAAATATATATAATTTATCAATACGTAATTTGAGTTTATGCCACGTAATTTTCTCATCTATCAGTTTTTAACATATTTTTGGCCACTTTGCTGTTATTTCTATCCTCTCAAAGATAGTGGGAAATACAGAGGGAAGAAGTGCAACTCTGTTAGCTTAATTGCATTGGAGATTGACTTTATTGACCAAAGTGAGTATTTCGAGTTATATATCTGTGCTATTTCATTTTTTTCCTGTTAAAAGAAAGTTGCTCATTATTAAAAATTTTATACTCATTATCACCTTTGATATATTCTTGTGCTATTTATAGCAGTTGAAAAGAAAAAATGTATAAATATAGAACCTCTAACTAGTTCAAGATTATTATGATTTATACAGTTTGGTTATTCATAGTAATTTGCAGGCATGAGGATGAATTGTCATAGAGGATGATAAAAGTATACATTCAGGGTGTACATTCAGTAAGCTAAATATAATTTTTGTGAATGTTGTTTTCTATCAGTCAGAATCTCTCTGCATGATATTATCTTGCATGTTGAATTCAGACCAGATATTTAAATTTGTCTCTCACTTAATTAAATATCATCGTAAAGTACTTCCAAGAGGACACAGAGAGGAACAGCGGTTCATGATGGTTTCCTCCAACTTACAATGTATTGCAAAGGGCACTCTTACACAAGATTGCACACTCCCTGATCACCCTTCCTCTAAGAATCTAGAAGGAATCAGCAGCTTTGCCTGTGCCCCCATAGCTTCTAGTGAGCAACCCTTGTATACCTTTTGTGAAGCATTGCAGTTACTCGCTTATTTGTCTCTGCAGCTAAACTGTGGGCTATACTCAGTGTTACCTATCTGTGAACTCCCCATGGTTTAGTCACTTAACAGGTACAGCAACCGACATATTTCCTAATATTTAAATCCACGTTCTTTAAAAAATATTATCCTGAGAATTAAAATTTAATAAAGCTTTAATTTGGGGAAAATGTGTAAGTACCAGACAAAAGCAGTTTTCTAAGTAAAAAAAAAGAAAAAGAGAGTTAGTTCAAAGTTACTTTCGAAGAGAGGGAAAATGTCTCAAAATTTCTTTCAGTGGTCTTGGATGTTCAGTAGCTGATTTGTGTGGAGGTTGAAGCAACCTTGAAGCTCACACACTATTGTTTTTGCGATAGAGAGGGGATGTGGGCAAATCCAGGACGTTGAGAGCAAAGAGAGGAAAATGCCTTTGGATGACTTGAGTGCTGTAGTTTATGAATATTCCTCTTTATCTGTGCAATACTTCTTGTATTGAAGTTTACTTTGGTATTATTAATATAGTCATACTTTATTTCTCATGATTAGTACTTACATGGTTTATCTTTTCCATCCTTTTCATCCATGTCCTTATATTTAATTGTCTCACAAATAGCATGTTTATTGTAAATAACAGTCAAATAATCTCCATATTTTATTTGTAATGACTAGTCTGTTTATATTTAATATGATTAATGATAGGTTTGGGTCTAAGTCCACCTTCTTTTTATTTGCTCTCTGCTCCTGTCATCTATTCTCAGTTTCGTGCTTCCTATTCTCCCTTTCTTGTATATATATGTATTTCACTTTATCCCTCCATTGGCTCTTTTGCTGTTTCTCTTTGTTTTGTATTCTGTGGTTGCACAAGAGATCAAGTACTTATCACAGTCTTCTTTGAATTAATAGTCTACTTCACAATCACCAAAATAACTATGCAGCACTACTGTTGCTATTCTTTGAGCTATTGTTGGCATGGAATTTATTCCTGCATCTAGTGTACATACCACAATATATTATTATATTTGTTTTACATAGTTAATAGTCCTCTAAATAAATGTTTAAAATAATATTTTATGTTTACCCATTTATTATCCCTTTCTGGTTCTCCTTATTCCTTTTTTCTATCTTGGATCATTTTCCTTTGGCAGAAGAATGCTCTTTAGAGTTCTAACAGTGCAGCTTTGTGGAAGGAAGTTACGAAGCTTTTATTTGTCTGGAAGTTTCTGTAATTGCTCTCATATGTCAAGGATATTTTCATTGGGTGTGGAATTCAAGACGAATAATTTTTCTTTCAGCCTTTTTAAGTTGTAAATCTCTTGTTTTTTAGCTTTTATTCTCATCACCCTGAACATAATATGACTGTCCTCTTCTCCACCCCCCAACCCCAGCTTCCCTATGATATGCACGTGGGTTTGTTCTTATTGTTTTTTATTTTGTCCTGTAAAGTGTTCTCTGAGCTTCTTGGACATATGGGTTGATGAATTTCTTTATTTTAGGAAAAGTGGAAGAATCATGGCCATGGAATTTTTAAAAAAATTTCTTCCCCATTCCCTTTCTTACCTCCGTATCTGGGGCTTCAATGTTAACATATGTCTTATTGCATGGGTCTCTGAGTTTCTCTTTTGTTTTCTCCCTGTGCTTCCATTTGAATAATTTCTATTAGCCTATATTTGGGTTCACTACTCTTTTCTTCCACTGTGTCTAGTCTGCTTTAAGCCCATATAATGATTTTCTTATTTCAAAGATGCTTTTTTTTTCAGTTCTATAATTCTCTTTTGGTTATTTTTTAGATTTCCTAGTTTTAGAAGTTGTAGAATTCTTATCTTCCTAATCCATTTTGAAAAATATTTACTCTAAATTATATATATACATACCCATACACACACACATATATATAATTTCTTGTTAAATTTGAGTCTGGGTCATTGTTGGATCTGTTTCTGTTAATCATTTTTTCTCTAGATTATGGGTCATGTTTTCCTATTCATTTGTTGGTCTCATAATTTTTTTTTTTTTATACAGCACGTTCTTATTAGTCATCCATTTTATACACATCAATGTATACATGTCAATCCCAATCTCCCAATTCATCCCACCATCGTCCCCACCCCCCCCACCACCACTTTCCTCCCTTGGTGTTCATATGTTTGTTCTCTACATCTGTGTCTCAATTACTGCCCTGCAAACTGGTTCATCTGTACCATTTTTCTAGGTTCCACATATATGCGATATTTCTTTTTCTCTTTCTGCCTTGCTTCAGTCTGTATGACAGTCTCTAGATTCATCAACGTCTCTACAAATGACCCAATTTCATTCCTTTTTATGGCTGAGTAATATTCCATTGTATATATGTACCACATCTTCTTTATCCATTCGTCTGTTGATGGGCATTTAGGTTGCTTCCATGACCTGGCTATTGTAAATAGTGCTGCAATGAACATTGGGGTGCGTGTGTCTTTTTGAATTCTGGTTTTCTCTGGGTATATGCCCAGTAGTGGGATTGCTGGGTCATATGGTAATTCTATTTTTAGTCTTTTAAGGAACCTCCATACTGTTCTCCATAGTGCCTGTATCAATTTACATTCCTACCAACAGTGCAAGAGGGTTCCCTTTTCTCCACACCCTCTCCAGCATTTGTTGTTTGTAGATTTTCTGATGATGCCCATTCTAACTGCTTTGAGGTGATAACTCATTGGAATTTTGATTTGCATTTCTCTAATAATTAGTGATGTTGAGCAGCTTTTCACATGCTTCTAGCCCATCTGTATGTTCTCTTTGGAGAAATGTCTATTTAGATCTTCTGCCCATTTTTTGATTGGGTTGCTTGTTTTTTTTAATATTGAGCTGCATTAGCTGTTTATATATTTTGGAGATTAATCCTTTGTCCGTTGATTCGTTTGCAAATATTTTTTCCCATTCTGAGTGTTGTCTTTTCGTCTTGTGTATAGTTTCCTTTGCTTTGCAAAAGCTTTAAGTTTCATTAGGTCCCATTTGTTTATTTTTGTTTTTATTTCCATTACTCTAGGAGGTGGATCAAAAAAGATCTTGCTGTGATTTATGTCAAAGAATGTTCTTCCTATGTTTTCCTCTAAGAGTTTGATAGTGTCTGGCCTTACATTTAGGTCTTTAATCCATTTTGAGTTTATTTTTGTGTATGGTGTTAGGGAGTGTTCTAATTTCATTCTTTTACATGTAGCTGCCCAGTTTTCCCAGCACCACTTATTGAAGAGACTTTTTTCTCCACTGTATATACTTGCCTCCTTTGTCATAGATTAGTTGACAACAGGTACGTGGGTTTATCTCTGGGCTTTCTATCCTGTTCCATGATCTATATATCTGTTTTTGTGCCAGTGCTGTATTGTCTTGATTACTGTAGCTTTGTAGTATAGTCTGAAGTCAGGGAGTGTGATGCCTCCAGCTCCGTTTTTTTCCCTCAAGACTGCTTTGGCTATTTGGGGTCTTTTGTGTCTCCATACAAATTTTAAGATTTTTTGTTCTAGTTCTGTAAAAAATGCCATTGGTAATTTGATAGGGATTGCATTGAATCTGTAGATTGCTTTGGGTAGTATAGTCATTTTCACAATATTGATTCTTCCAATCCAAGAACAGGGTATATCTCTCCATCTGTTGGTATCATCTTTAGTTTCTTTCAACAGTGTCTTATAGTTTTCTGCATACAGTTCTTTTGTCTCCCTAGGTAGGTTTATTCCTAGGTATTTTATTCTTATTGTTGCAATGGTAAATGGGAGTGTTTCCTTAATTTCTCTTTCAGATTTTTCATCATTAGTGTATAGGAATGCAAGAGATTTCTGTGCATTAATTTTGTATCCTGCAACTTTACCAGATTCATTGATTAGCTCTAGTAGTTTTCTGATGGCATCTTTAGGATTCTCTATGTATAGTATCATATCATCTGCCAACAGTGACAGTTTTACTTCTTCTTTTCCAGTTTGTATTCCTTTTATTTCTTTTTCTTCTCTGATTGCCGTGGCTAGGACTTCCAAAACTATGTTGAATAATAGTGGCGAGAGTGGACATCCTCGTCTTGTTCCTGGCCTTAGAGGAAATACTTTCAGTTTTTCACCATTGAGAATGATGTTTGCTGTGGGTTTGTTGTTTATGGCCTTTATTATGTTGAGGTAGGTTCCCTTTATGCCCACTTTCTGGAGAGTTTTTATCATAAATGGGTGTTGAATTTTGTCAAAAGCTTTTTATACATCTATTGAGATGATCGTATGGTTTTTCTTCTTCAGTTTGTTAATATGGTGTATCACACTGACTGATTTGCATATATTGAAGAATCCTTGCATCCCTGGGATAAATCCCACTTGATCATGGTGTATGATCCTTTTAATGTGTTGTTGGATTCTGTTTGCTAGTATTTTGTTGAGGATTTTTTCACCTATATTCATCAGTGATATTGGTCTGCAGTTTTCTTTTTTTGTAGTATCTTTGTGTGGTTTTCGTATCAGGGTGATGGTGGCCTCATAGAATGAGTTTGGGAGTGTTCCTTCCTCTGCAATTTTTTGGAAGAGTTTGAGAAGGATGGATGTTAGCTCTTCTCTAAATGTTTGATAGAATTCACCTGTGAAGCCATCTGGTTCTGGACTTTTGTTTGTTGGAAGATTCTTAATCACAGTTTCAATTTCATTCCTTGTGATTGGTCTGTTCATATATTCTGTTTCTTCCTGGTTCAGTCTTGGAAGGTTATACCTTTCTAAGAATTTGTCCATTTCTTCCAGGTTGTCCATTTTATCGACATAGAGTTGCTTGTAGTAGTCTCTTAGGATGCTTTGTATTTCTGCGGTGTCTGTTGTAACTACTCCTTTTGCATTTCTAATTTTATTGATTTGAGTCCTCTCTCTCTTTTTCTTGATGAGTCTGGCTAATGCTTTATCAATTTTGTTTATCTTCTCAAAGAACCAGCTTTTAGTTTTATTGATCTTTGCTATTGTTTTCTTTGTTTCTATTTCATTTATTTCTGCTCTGATCTTTACGATTTCTTACCTTCTGCTAACTTTGGGTTTTGTTTGTTCTTCTTTCTCTAGTTTCTTTAGGTTTAAGGTTAGATTGTTTATTTGAGATTTTTCTTGTTTCTTCAGGTAGGCTTGTATAGCTGTAAACTTCCCTCTCAGAACTGCTTTTGCTGCATCCCATAGGTTTTGGATCATCGTGTTTTCATTATCATTTGTCTCTAGGTATTTTTTGATTTCCTCTTTGACTTCTTCAGTGATTTCTTGGTTATTTAGTAGCGTGTTGTTTAGCCTCCATATGTTTGTGTTTTTTACGTTTATTTCCCTGTAATTAATTTCTAATCTCATAGCACTGTGGTCAGAAAAGATGCTTGATATGATTTATATTTTCTTAAATTTACTGAGGCTTGATTTGTGACTGAAGGTGTGATCTATCCTGGAGAATGTTCCATGTGAAGTTGAGAACAAAGTGTAATCTGCTGTTTTTGGATGGAATATCCTATAAATGTCAATTAAATCTATTTGGTCTATTGTATAATTTAAAGCTTGTCTTTCCTTATTAATTTTCTGTTTCGATGATCTGCCCAATAATGGTTCCCCACTCTTTTTGTGTTACTGTTGATTTCCTCTTTTATAACTGTTAACAGTTGCCTTATGTATTGAGGTGCTCCTATGTTGGGTGCATTTATATCTATAGTTGTTATTTCTTATTCTTGAATTGATCCCTTGATCATTATGTAATGTCCTTTCTTGTTTCTTGTAACGTTCTTTATTTTAAAGTCTATTTTATCTGATATGAGTATTGCTATTCCAGCTTACTTTTGATTTCCATATGCATGGAATATCTTTTTCCATCCCCTCACTTTCAGTCTGAATGTGTCCCTAGGTCTGAAGTGGGTCTCTTTTAGACAGCATGTATATGGGTCTTGTTTTTGTATCCATTCGGCAAGCCTGTGTCTTTTGGTGGGAGCATTTAATCCATTCCTGCTGAAGGTAATTATTGATATGTATGTTCCTATTACCATTTTCTTAATTGTTCTGGGTTTGGTTTTGTAGCTCCTCTTCTTCTCTTGTGTTTCCCATTTAGAGAAGTTCCTTTAGCATTTGTTGTAGAGCTGGTTTAGTGGTGTTGAATTCTCTTAGCTTTTGCTTGTCTGTTAAGCTTTTGATTTCTCCATCGAATCTGAATTAGATCCTTGCCAGGTAGAGTAATCTTTGGTGTAGGTTCTTCCCTTTGAGTACTTTAAGTATATCATGCCACCCCCTTCTGGCTTGTTGAGTTTCTGCTGAGAAATCCTCTGTTAACCTTATGGGAGTTCCCTTGTATGTTATTTGTCTTTTTTCCCTTGCTGCTTTCAATAATTTTTCTTTGTCTTTAATTTTTGCCAATTTGATTACTATGTGTCTTGTATTTCTCGTTGGGTTTATCTTGTATGGGACTCTCTGCACTTCCTGGACTTGGGTGGCTATTTCCTTTCCCATGTTAGGGAAGTTTTCGACTATAATCTCTTCAAATATTTTCTCAGGTCCTTTCTCTTTCTCTTCTCCTTCTGGGACCCTGTTAATGTGAATGTTGTTGCATTTAATGTTGTCCCAGAGGTCTCTTAGGCTGTCTTCATTTCTTTTCATTCTTTTTCCTTTATTCTGTTCCACAGCAGTGAATTCCACCATTCTGTCTTCCCGGTCATTTATCCCTTCTTCTGCCTCAGTTATTCTGCTATTGATTCCTTCTAGTGTGTTTTTCATTTCACTTATTGTATTGTTCATCTCTGTTTGTTCTTTAATTCTTCTAGATCTTTGTTAAACATTTCTTGCATCATCTCGATCTTTGCCTCCATTCTTTTTCCGAGGTCCTGGATCATCTTCACTGTCATTATTCTGAATTCTTTTTCTGGAAGGTTGTCTATCTCCACTTCATTTAGTTGTTTTTCTGGGGTTTTATCTTGTTCCTTCATCTGGTACATAGCCCTCTGCCTTTTCATCTTGTCTATCTTTCTGTGAATGTGGTTTTCCACAGGCTGCAGGGTTGTAGTTCTTCTTGCTTCTGCTGTCTGCCCTCTGGTGGATGAGGCTATCTAAGAGCCATATATTTTTATTGTGTGTTATTTATCGTATATGAAAGAACGGTAGAGACTGAAGCAGATAATATTTTCTTTCAGAAAGTTCGTGCACTTTCCTTTGCCAAGTGTCCAGAGTGAGGGGTTCATCTTTATGATCTACTGAAGTTTTGGACCAAGTCCAGATTGGGTTAGTGACCATCATTTTACCTCTGCTTTCAAGTGTCTTGTGAGAGCAGACTGCTTCCACCTGTACTACTAGATGATCAGATCTCCTTCTGTCCAGCCTTCTTCTACAAATGTTCTTTGGGGTAATATCAGTGGACAGGAAGGACAACTCTGTATTGGAGATACCTTCAGATTCCTATCCATCATACCAGCAGATTCATCACTATTACAATTATCTTAGTTCTTTTATCAGCAAAATTTTTCTGATTGAAGAAAGCTAACTCTTGCTCAGTGGCCTTCAGAATTAGCTAATATTTCATGCTTATAAGTGGCTACTTTTAAGGGAGAGTTTATCCATCTCTGGAATTTTTGTACCCACTGTTCTTCAGTGGCTTTAAAGAAATATATAGTATTTCATTTTATCTAGGCTTTTCTCAGAATTAAGGCAGAAGTGATTTTTTCTTTTTTTTTGGTGAACATCCTAGCTAAAAGCAGAACTCTCAATGTAGTATTTTTGAAATTAATCTAAATTGGAAAAACACTGACATTTCTATTAATTAATTAGTCCAATAAACTTTAATGATCACTGTCTCTATACCAAGTATTTTTCTTGATTTGGGGAACTTATCAATAAAATATGTAATTGTTGATATCCTCAAATACCCATGATCCATACATTCTAGTGGACCAAAATGTTGATTATTTGAAATAGTTACTTAATAGCATATTTACATAGTTTTTCCCTGAGGAAAAACTATTTTCCTATAACTTTGACAATGGATCTGTAATATTCTGTAATTTGATGTTATTTTTTAATGCTGATTTAACCAGAAATTGTATTATTCTTGCATGAACTAGGTTAGTTGTGATCAAAATTCCTAAGCCATGAATTATCTTATTCAAATAATATATGTTACTCAGAAATTCAATATATAAAATAGAGATAAAGGTTGAACTGTCCTGGTTATAGTGGATCTGGGGGATCTGAAACCTCACTTGCTTATCTTCCTTTTTCTGCCCTCCAATACTTTCTGCCTTGAGGATGCCTCTGAAATAGCTGCAAGGTTTTTCTCTGTTCCCAAGATATATAAAGAGCATAATTTGAAAACCATTAAATAGATCATCCATGCAGGTAAGGGATTTTTCTATTTCCTTTTTATGACCATTTTCTTCAAATTTCTGAGACAAATTAAATTCTTAGA
Organism: Tursiops truncatus; assembly: GCF_011762595.2. Lineage (NCBI taxonomy): Eukaryota > Metazoa > Chordata > Mammalia > Artiodactyla > Delphinidae > Tursiops > Tursiops truncatus. The sequence continues at coordinate 8,087,320 of NC_047034.1, read as the reverse complement.
TGAAGTTAATGGTTGGTTTGAAATTAACTGCTGATACATATGTTTGAATACACAGAGTTATTTAATAGTTCTTTGGGGTTTTCTTCAAGCTCACCTTCATTGAATTATAGAATCTCAGGGGTTGGAAATAGCCTTAGAGATAATTTAGCATAACCTCCCACTAAGTGAGAGTCTCCCTTCTACAACATCCCTGACAGATGGTCACTTAGCTTCTGCTTGAGCATTTCCCGCTGTCGGAGTTCATTACTTTCTGAAACTGTTTCATCTTGACTAGCTCTATTTATTAGAAATTTCTTTCTTTACTGATCTCAAACATGCATCATGGTGATTTCCAATAGTTGATAAAAATTATTCACCCAATTTCCTCATCTCCTCCCTACTTGACCTGATTTTTATATCTTTCTTCTTCATATACTTATATTCCTCCGCGTGCATTCTACTATCACAGCATTTATTTTTTTACTCTCAGTGGGGAATTGTGGAGAATGCATTGACTTCAACAAATGTACACGAGGAATCAATGTGCAGGTAGACTACTGTAAAGGCCATCCCATAAGAATGTTTCTTAGACACTCGTGATCCAAAACATCTGATACCTGGAATCCATGAGAGGTTCCTAGCTGAGATCCTTTGAGTAGGATTCCTTTCAGACTAATCTTATGATTTTTCTTTTCCCCTCTGTCCTCCTCCTCCTCCTTTTCTTCTTCCTTGTGTGTGTGTAAGGGGAAGGAGTCTATTACATACAATAGTTAAATAATAAGTTATTAACTGAATGCTTAGTATTAGCATAGGTTATCAGCTACCCATGTTAATCTTTCTTATTCATATTTTTAATGGGGGGGGAAGTAGCAAAGGACATGAAAAATATCTTGTCTAACTTTCATTTGTAATTGTGCTTGCTATATTTTAAACAGTTTAAGAAAAAGTGAAGCTTTCTGAATCCTCAGAAAAAAATTTTTTGCTTACGTTGTAATTTAAAGATTAGTGAAGACATACAGGTGGCCAAAAGGCACATGAAAAGATGCTCAGCATTGCTAATTATTAGAGAAATGCAAATCAAAACTACAATGAGGTATCACCTCACACTGGTTGGAATGGCCATCATCAAAAAGTCTACAAATAATAAATGCTGGAGAGGGTGTTGAGGAAAGGGAACCCTCCTACGCTGTTGGTGGTAATGTAAATTGGTACAGCCACTATGGAGAACAGTATGGAGGTTCCTTAAAAAACTAAAAATACAGATACCCTATGATCCCACTCCTGCACATATATCTGGAGAAAACCATAACCTGAAAAGATTACACCCCAGTGTTCATAGCAGCACTATTTACAATAGCCAAGACATGGAAGCAACCTAAATGTCCATCTACAGCTGAATGGATAAAGAGGTATAGTTATACAAAGGAATATTACTCAGCTGAAAAAATTGAAATAATGCCATTTGCAGCAACATGGAGAGACCTAGAGATTACCACACTAAGTGAAGTTAGCCCAAGAAAGACAACTATCATATGATATGACTTATGTGTGATATAAATCTTTAAAAAATGATACAAATGAACTTATATACAAAACAGAAAGAGACCCACAGACACAGAAAACGAACTTATGGTTACCAAATGGGAAGGGGTGGGGAGGGATAAATTAGGAGTTGGGGATTAATATAATACACACCTATATATGAAATAGTAAGGACCTACTATATAGCACAGGGAACTATACTCAGTATTTTGTAATAAGCTATAAGGAAAAATCTGAAAAAAATAGATATATATGTATGTATAACTGAATCACTTTGCTGTACACCTGAAACTAACACATTATAAATCAACTATACTTCAATATAAATACATAAGTAGAGTTTGAAAAAAGATTAATAGAACATCTAAAGTTTAGATAGCTATCCTTGCTAATGGTAGCTAAAGTTAGAAGATGCCATACAAAATCCAGAGACATCTGACCATTTTTTATTATGATTTCTTCATGTGAAACGCCCTCCTCATTTACTTCTAACTGTTCCACGTCTAACTATGCCTGTGAATCTGTGTGAGCCCTAATATTTCCTTAATACTTTTCCTGAATATTATAATTTCCAATGAGCTCAGCTTCTCAAAGTCCCATATTTGTAGTTTAAAAACATTTATTGAATAATTAATGGTTTGCCAAGCTTTGTATCAGGTACTACAAATAAAATGATGAAAATGCAGTGTTCACACAGCTGAAATTTAGAGGGGAGGAAGGAGGCAATCAAAAATTACAAAATAGCGTGGAAATGCTATGACAGAAATAAGCGTGGGGCTGTTTTTGTGAAGAGTCAAAGGGCACTCAGTTTTCTCGGCGTGTGTTTCTGGCAGATATGGAGTGATCTAGTGTCATGGTGCCAGGGAAGAAGTCTTGTGTCCTGAAGTGCTATGCAAGTTCTCATTATATTGTAACCATTAATTTATAAGTCTATTTTAATACATTATTGCTAGCAGTATATTAGTGGTAGTAGTAATTAGAAACTCCCCCCCCCATATGAGTTCAACTGGTAGGTTATCTTTATATCTCTGGAGGCCTTCAAGCTATGTTTGCAAACATATTAAGCACTGGATATAACATTAAAAAGAAAACCTTCAAAGTCCCTTCCAAAAATAAGCAACTATACTTTTTTTTTTTTTTTTTTTTTTTTTGTGTGTATTTTTTTGCGGTACGCGGGCCTCTCACTGTTGTGGCCTCTCCCGTTGCGGAGCAACAGGCTCCGGACGCGCAGGCTCAGCGGCCATGGCTCACGGGCCCAGCCGCTCCGCGGCATGTGGGATCTTCCCGGACCGGGGCACGAACCTGTGTCCCCTGCATCAGCAGGCGGACTCTCAACCACTGCGCCACCAGGGAAGCCCGCAACTATACTTCTTTGATTACATATTAAACTTTTTAGCTTCTGATTCGTACTATTCTCCAAGATTTTTGTTAGACTGAACAATTGTTATTTGACCCAGCTTTGCTAAAATTGTTGTTTTGTTTTTAAATGTTTTCTGCTTAATTTTATGACCATGCCAGTTTTTCCTTTTCTTGTTGATGTTTATGCTTCTCAAATATTTGTTGTCAGTGATCACAATTTCAGATGCCTTTCACCCAAGCCATACATATTTAAGGACTTAATCTAATTTATGAATTACTCATTCTTCCCAAGTCTGTTGTGCTGTGCCCTCTCAAATTCCTTCAGGTCTTTTCCAACTTCCTGGTTTTGAGATGCCTAGTTGAATATATTGCATCTCATTTACATTTACTGTGTATTTTGCATATTGCTTCCTGTCTTGTAGTTGCTTAATTTGCTTCTATTTTGTCGTAGCTTCCAAGTCAATATGCACAGATGAACAGGCATTTCTAAGACAGATGGTGCCAAATAACTATTATACTTTACTCATATTGAATCCCAGGTTAAAATGACAAAACTAAGTAATAGCCAATATAAGAAATTTAAAAACAAATTCATAGCTACTAGCTAACTCATGCATAATCAAATCATTATACAGAAATGTTTTATATTATATTCACTGGAGTTCTCAACACGATTTCACTGAAATCACACTATATCTCCACAAATATTTGTTGTGCTCATTTAACCATATAAAAAGTACAAGTTAAGCTGAAACATCTTTTATTTCCTATAGTATAACCTCTACCCAGCAACGCCCCTTCAAACAACAGATTTAAAATTTAAAATGTGTTTGCCGACATTTAAAATTCCCCAAAGCTCAGTTTAATTACCAAATGCTCCTGCAGCCTCTGCAGCAGCAGCACCCTGAGCTGCACAGACCTTATTTTGTACAGAATTGGCATGTTTTTGAACTTTGTGAACTCTATGTAGACTTCTTATACACAGGATTCTGGCTAATTCATGAAAAGTTCATTTTGCAATAATTAAATGTTAGTCTAGGACTATAGTCAACAAACTGTGGAAAGTGTTGGAAATTATCAAGCAAATTTGACCAGTATAAGTGAGTAGCATAATTAATTTATATGACTTTCTTTAAAGGGAATTTAATTCATAATGAAACTTGCTCAGTCACTCAGTCTCATAGTAATTAACATCTCCTAATTCTCATAATCGTAAACATTTATTACTTTCTAAGAATTTAGTAATGAACTCATCACTGAGGGTATGGTGATGGTTAGTTCTATAGTCATGCAATTCATATCTGTGTACAGCACGATACACATGTTAGGTGCTAGAACAGAGGTTTTCACAGGTTGCTCATGAGCACTGAGGAGGGGACACAGTATTTCCTGATGAAGAGCAGGACAGATCAGGGAACACTTAAGCGAGAAGTCAAGGTTGGAACTGACACTGAGAAATGCTTGTAGGACTAGAAGACTAGAGAAGGAAGGTGAAAAGGGAAGAGGGAGGGAGAAAAAGGCAAGACCAAAAGGCATGTGTCCAGTGGTCTGAGAAAGGTTGCTGTAGTCATCAATTGTAGCTAATTTGCTGTCATTAGAGTTGAGGGTTTATATTGGCAAGTGCTCAGAGCTGAGTCTAGAAAATGGGCAGGAGTCAGTCAAGACACGACTTTTAATTTTATGCTAAGAGGATTAAAATTTTTATTTGATATACATCAGAGTCAGTGACACATTTTTAAAGTATAACAGTCTCTTGAGTAAGTGTTTAGGTCATCCCGGTGAGCTACCTAGTTTCTTTCCTTCCTTTTGTCAGCCCTGCTTCCCATCCTATTTACTTGCTCTCCTTTTCCTCCTCTCCTGTCTTCCTTTTCACCTACTGTCCTGACCTATTCCCTTCTTTACTTTCTCTCTTTCCTCCTCCCTATCCTCCTAATTTTCTCCTGTCTCAATGGATTAATTTATATTGCTTTGATATTTTTCTATAAAATCCAACATTTTGAAATATTTTAAACATTAACATCATGCCAATGTAGCTTTTGAATTTGTTTGACAGTTTCAAGTATTTTTGAACCTATAAAGTTTAAAATAAAAACTAGTTATTTATCCACTGTAAGATACAAATTCTGTAACCAAAAGAGAATGGAAAGCAAGTCATTCATCTAAACCAATCATTTGAAAATATGGAAATAAGAATGGAATATTATTTTATTCAAGAGTTATTTCCCCCCTGACTTTATGCAAATGGCTTTAAAAAAACTTCAAATAGAAATAGAATACATGCTGTTTTCTTATTTTTTAGCATGCTTTTTTTTTTTTTTTCTTTGCGGTACGCGGGCCTCTCACTGTTGTGGCCTCTCCCGTTGCGGAACACAGGCCCTGGACACGCAGGCTCAGCGGCCATGGCTCACGGGCCCAGCTGCTCCGCGGCATGTGGGATCCTCGCGGACTGGGGCACGAACCCGCGTCCCCTTCATCGGCAGGCGGACTCTCAACCACTGCGCCACCAGGGAAGTCCTAGCATGCTTTCTTGATGAATGCTTATTTTGTTGCTAAACATTTTCTTTCTGATGGTTCTTTAAGATTCAAACCTTTACATGTACTAACCTTTACATTTAATGGTTCACTAAATATTTTATAGACTATGAAGAAATGTACTTGAGGGCTTCCCTGGTGGCGCAGTGGTTGGGAGTCCGCCTGCCGATGCAGGGGACGCGGGTTCGTGCCCCGGTACAGGAAGATCCCACGTGCCGCGGAGCGGCTGGCCCCGTGAGCCGTGGCCGCTGAGCCTGCGCATCCGGAGACTGTGCTCCGCAACGGGAGAGGCCACAGCAGTGAGAGACCCGCGTACCGCAAAAAAAAAAAAAAAAAAAAAGAAATGTACTTGAAATGAATGACTTTTCTGTGTTGTACAAAGTTTCCACAGGTACTTATATGCTTTTTTAAAAAATTAATTCAATTTATTTTTTCTTGGCTGCATTGCGTCTTCACCACTGCACACGGTCTTTCTCCAGCTGCAGCGAGTGGGGGCCACTCCTCGTTGCGGTGCACGGGCTTCTCATTGTGGTGACTTCTCTTGTGGAGCACGGGCTCTAGGTGTGCAGGCTTCAGTAGTTGTGGCACGCAGGCTCAGTAGTCGTGGCGCACGGGCTTAGTTGCTCCGTGGCATGTGGGATATTCCTGGACCAGGGCTGGAACCTGTGCCTCCTGCATTGGCAGGCGGATTCTTAACCACTGCACCACCAGTGAAGTCCTGTTATATGCTTTTTTTTTTTTTTTTTAATGCGCTATGCGGGCTTCTCACTGTTGTGGCCTCTCCCGTTGCGGAGCACAGGCTCCGGACACGCAGGCTCAGCGGCCACAGCTCACGGGCCCAGCCGCTCCGTGGCATGCAGGATCCTCCCGGACCGGGGCACGAACCCGTGTCCCCTGCATCGGCAGGCGGACTCTCAACCACTGCGCCACCAGGGAAGCCCTGTTAAATGCTTTTTGAATAAGTTATTCCACTAAATGGTTTACGAGAAATGTTAAGAGTCCGTTAGAATTAAATCAAATAGGCGTAAAGACTATCCCAAGTACTGAGTGAGGATCTAATGGGAAGTGTGGAATGGAAATCTTCAAGGTTGGCGAAGGTGAATGTTAAAGCAGGGAAACTAAGATGTTACTTTTGAAAGATTATGTGAATTTCAATTATTTGTTATGAATTTAACTATTTAATTCTGCCCTCTTATTCAACTTGATGTCAGATTTTATACAGATAGATGTCATATGCTTTTATTATTGAGCAACCACTTAATTTGTTTGTTACCTCTCCTCCAATTATTATTTCTGAGATGTAGAGCAGGTTCCTTGGAAATTTGAACCCAGATATTTTATTTCCAAAGCCTCTAACGAAGTTGCCTGTTAATGTGACAACAGTGCCTATTAGAAATGGGATAATGTCTAAATATTGATTGTGATGTCTGTCACAGCTTTTGGAGTACTTCTGTTTAATTCAGTTTAAAGAAATAAGGAGTTAGGAACTGGCAGATGAAAAGAGTGCATTTAATTTTGAAACATAATTCAGTATATTTACATGTAATATTAAAAATGAGAACTTAAGAAAATTATAGTCATATTATTAATGGTGTTGAATTGTAAAACCATTGCTGTTATACCCATAATGTATGTGCATCTGAGCATTCTATACTTTCCAATGGGATATTTTTTAGTGATTTCAGCAAGCTGACAAAATAGGAGTTTTCCACTGTTATCCCTCCTAGAACATTAATTTTTGACAACCACTTGTGTAGAAAAGTACTTTTGTGGGTGTCCAGGAGTCCAGTGGAGAAGTTATAGCATGCTATTGGAGAAAAAAAACACAAGAAAAGACAGTTGAAGAGGGTAAGAATAATTTCACTTTACATGCATCACCCCTCTGCCAAGGCAGCACAGCTCAATGATGAGGGAAACCCCCTCAGACCCCAATTCCTCCCACGGAGGAAAGTGAGTGCATTGTGAGTGAGCACCTGGCCTCTCCAGGTGTGCAGGACACAGCCCAAGATGCCCACTTCTTTCTCACCTCACCAAGAAAATTGAGGTGATGGGCACGGCTGAGAGATTGGGAGAGGCTGGGAGCACAGCAGTCAGGACTCAGAACTCATCAGAGGACTGTGGACGTGTCACGGACTCCATCAAGAAGACCATCAATGAGCTTTTTGGGATACCTCTCCCATGGAGCCCCCAGCTGGCCCAGGGGCAATCCTAATGCTCCACGTGCCTCACCCCCTCCTGCCTCGTGGCTGACCCCCATGCACCCCGACAGATGGTCGGAGCAAGCCTTTGCAGGTGGAGTGTGAGAACACACAGAAAGCCTGGCCAGCGCTCAGAACTGGGAGCATATACACAAGCTTGAGCATTTCAGGGAACTGCTCCAGGGGACCCACATGGAAGGCTCTCAACACTTGGCCTGGCTTTGCAGGATTTAGAGGAGGCATACACTCTTAAAAATTCCCCCCTGCAAGAGGAAACAAGAGGTGTAGCGCAGGCACATCCGTAGAAGAGGTCTGAGAGAGCCTCAGAATCATTAGCTGAGCTGACTGGTGAAGTTAATTTTCTCCTAAAGCCAGTCAGTAAAGACTAGAGGAGGTGACTGCTTCTCCAAATATGAAGACAGCAATGCAAGGTTTGAGGAACACTGCAAATCAAGGAAACATGATATCCCCAAAGGAACACAATGATTTTCAGTAACCACTCCCAAAGAAACGGACGTCTATGAATTGCCTGACAAAGATCTCAAAATAATTGTTTTAAGGAAGCTGGAGAGCTATGAGAGAACATAGACACCTCAACAAAATGAGAAAAACAATATATGAACAAAATGAGAGGTTCAACAAGGAGATGGAAAACCAGAAATTCTGGAGCTGAAGAATACAGTGAATGTATGTGACAGCATAAAAACTAATAAAAGTGTAAAGCTAACTGGTAAAGGTAAGTATACTGTCACATTCAGAACTCTAATACTGTAGTTGTGGTATGTAAATCCCTCTTAACTGTAGTATAAAGATTAAAAGAATAAAGTATTACAAATAACTATAATAACTTGTTAATAAATACACCATATAAAAAGTTACAAATTTTTATATCAAAATATAAAATAAGGGAGGAGGTAAAAGGGTAGAGTTTTTGAATGTGACCAAAGTTAAGTTGTTACCAACTTAAAATTAACTTATAAGATGTATTTTATAAACCTCATGGTAACCACAAAGCACAAACCTATAGTGGGTACATAAAAGAGAAAGGGAAAGAAAACAGAATACCATTAAAGAAAATCATCAACTCAAAAGCAAGACAGAAAGAGAAGAAGAAAGCGAGAAAGAAATATAAAACAGCCAGAAAACAATGAAAAAAATGTCAGTAGTAAGTCCTTACCTATCAATAATTACTGTACATGTAAAAGGATCAAACTCTCAATCAATATTTATAGAGCAGCTAAATACATAAACAAATAAACAAAAAACAAGACCCAACTATATGCTGCCTATAGGAGACTCACTTCAGCTTCAAGACACACATAAGCTGAAAGTAAATGGAGGGAAAAAGATTATTTCATGCAAGAAACAAACAAAAGATCATGGGTAGCTCTGTATATATTGGACAAAATAGATTTTAACAAAGTCTATAACAAAAGATAAAGAAGGGTGTTATATAGTGAGAAAGGGGTCAACTCATCAAGAGGATGTAACAATTTTAAATATATGTGTACCCAACATCAGAGCGCGTAATTATAGAAATAAATTTTACTAGGTATGAAGAGAGAAACAAACTATTTTTTTCTGACTATAATGACATAAAACTAGAAATCAATAACAAGAAGAATCATGGAAAATTCACAGATATGTGGAAATTAAACAGTACACTCCTGAATAACCAGTGGGTCAAAGAAGAAATCAAAAAGGGACTCTAAAATGTCTTGAAACAAAGGAAAATAGAAACACAACATACCAAAACTCATGGGGTACAGAAAAGCAGTTCTAAGAGGGAAATTTATAGCAATAAATGCCTACATTAAGCAAAGAGAAAGATCTTAAACAACTTAACTTTATAACTCAAGGAAGTAGAAAAGGAACAAACCTAGCCCCAAGTTAGCTGAAGGAAAGAAAAAAACTCAGAGCAGAAATAAATGAAATAGAGATCAGAAAAATAATACAAAAGATTAATGAAACGAAGTTTTTTTTTTTTTTTTTTTTTTTTTTTTGGGGTACGCGGGCCTCTCACTGTTGTGGCCTCTCCCGTTGCGGAGCACAGGCTCCGGATGCGCAGGCTCAGCGGCCATAGCTCACGGGCCCAGCTGCTCCACGGCGTGTGGGATCTTCCCGGACCGGAGCACGGTCCCCTGCATCGGCAGGCGGACTCTCAACCACTGCACCACCTGGGAAGCCCCTAGAGTTGTTTTTTTAAAAAAATAAAATTGACAAATCCTTGACTAGCCAAGAAAAAAAGAGAGGGTACTCAATAAATATAAATGAAAGAGGAGGCATTACACGGATAGCACAGAAATACAGTGTATCATGAGACTACTAGGAACAATTATACGCCAACAAATTCAATAACCTAGAAGAAATGGTTAAATTATTAGAAACATATAATCTACCAAGACTGAATCATAAAGAAATAGAAAACTGAACAGACCAATAGTGAGTGAGGAGATTGAATCATTAATCAATTATCTCCCAAGAAAGAAAAGTCCAAGACCAGATGGTTTCACTGGAGAATACTTCCAAACATTTAAAGAAAAATTAATACCACACCTTCTTAAATTCTTTCAAAACATTGAAGTGGTGGGATCACTTCCAAATTCATTTTAGAAGGCCAGCATTACCCTGATATTAATGCCAGATAAGGAGACTACAATAAAAGAAAATTATAGGCCAGTAGCCCTTTGAACATGGATACAAAAATCCACAACAAATTACTGGCAAACCAAATTCAATATCACATTAAAAGGATCATATACCATGATCAAGTGGGATTTATCCTTGGGATACAAGGATGATTCAACGTATGCAAGTCAATAAATGTGAGCATCACCTTAATAGAATGAAATAAAAATGATTTGATCATCTCAGTAGCCACTGAAAAAGCATTTGACAAAATCCAACATCCTTTTATGATAAAAACTCAAAACACATTAAGTATAGGAGAAATGTACCTCAACATAATGAAGGCTGTACACGACAAACCTATAGTTTACATCATACTCAATTATAAAAAATGGAAGATTCTTTCTCTAAGATGAGGAACGAGACATGGCTGCCTACTCTTGTCACTTATATTGAACTTAGTACTGGGAGTCCTAGCCAGAGCAATTTGGCAAGGAAAAGAAAGAAAAGTCAGTCAAACAAAAAGGGAGAAATAAAATTGTCTCTGCTTGCATATGACATAATCTAACATACAGAAAATCCTAAAGACTCCATTGAAAGCTATTGGGATAAATGAATTTCGTAAAGTTGCATGATATAAATCAACATACAGGATCTGTTGTGTTCCTATACATTAACAACAAACTGTCCAATAAATAAATTAAAACAATCCCATTTATAACAGCATCAAAAAATACTCTAATTAGGAATAAATTTAATCAAGATGTGATTGATCTATACAAGGAAAGCTTTGAAACATTGATGAAAAAATTGTAGGAGACAGAAACGAATGGGAAGATATCTCATGTTTATGGACCAGAAGAATTAATATTGTTAAAATGTCCATCTACAGATTTATGCAACCTCTACCAAAATTTCAGTAAAACTGGAAAAAAGAGGGGCAGAGGGAGATTACACACACAAAGAGAAGGCAGTGTGAAGATGGAGTCAGAGATTGGAGTGACGGCTACAGCCAAGGAATGTGCCTTGTGTGCCGCTGACTGCATTTAACATAGCATCAAAAGAGGTGAAGTTAGAAAGAATTGGCCAATTTGCAAGCAAGAATGAAAATAAAAAGAGAATATTCAGAAATGGGTCTTGACAAAGGCAACTGCTTTCTAAATCCAAACAGTAAGAGAGTATGAGAAACACTTTAGAAAACTTGGAGCCACCACTGCTTATTGAAGATCAACGTTTTGTCCAAGACCAAGTTAAGAATCTAGATTCCACACTTACTGTAAATTATCCTCAATGGATTATTGTGCCTCAAGGCAAAGTTCAAGTTAAGACAATGGGGCCAAATAAAGGTTCTTAATTAGATAAAATGACTTCAGGGCAGAAGCACAACATATTGGTTCTTCTACTCAAGCCTGAAAGTTCAAAGCTCCTGGCCATTAATTTACAAGAGAGACGAGAAGGCAAGAAAGCAAAGCAATATAGCCGTTTTGGTACCTCTGTCAAAAAGCCAGAATTCTGAGTAGGGTTATAGGCACATGAAAAAGATTGGTATTAGTTATATATGAAGCCTGTTAAATGTTTGAAAGAGATGTACTTCCAGAAAGAACTGGGAGTCTGTGACTAAGATTTCAAGTGATGCTTGGACCAGCCCCCCCAAGTATTTCTTACACATCCTTGAAAACATTCCAAATTACTTTACATGAAATTCTGTCACAGATGCTTAGTTGGGGTATATAATAAAGTGGAGTTCAAGTTTGGCTGTTACTCAGTGAGTCTGAGAATTTTCAAAAGAAAGTTATGAAATTAGGTAATAAAATAAGAAGAGATGTAAAATATATGGATGTTGTTAAGATATAAGAACTAGACTAGAAATATGTAGTGTTGCCTTTATGCCCCATCATATAGTTCCGGATTCTTGGCCAAGAAATCTTATCTTTCTGTGTCACATTGCTCTTTAATGGCAAAACTGTAGTGATAATACATCAGGTAACCATTTCAGAATTTTGTTTTGAGAATATAATGGAAGGGAACGTTCTTTGAAAATGTTACAGAGTGGTGTAAAGAAGAACTTGAGTCACACAGGAAATCAGAGGTCTGATATTAATATAGTTAATATAGTTAATATAGTTATCTATATTAAGCCAATAGGTAATGCAGCCTCCACCATCACCTAATTGCCAGGATTTGTTTAGAATAGCCACTTTGTTTTGAGCCTGTAAGATATGTGCACCTGATTATTTTACAATTTAGATACTGAACATTTAAACAAGAAAACGTGTCTTTTTCTCAAAAGACAGCTTCCAGATGGAATGGTTTTTAACACCTAAGGTTGATAGAACAAGTGACCATTGTCTTTCCAGATTATATTAAATCTTAATTGTGGCAGGTCACCTAAGTAATTAAGAATAAAAGTAAAATTTTAAAAGTTGGAGGTTCTGCTTTGAAGATAAAAATCTAAGGAGAGCTCAATAGAAAATGTTTTCCTTTAAAGCGAATTTACATTCTGGGCACAGCAAATTGTAATTTTTTTAAACTACAGACTAAGTGAAGCATGAGATGTGAAAGTGTGTATTTCCCCTAGTGCCTCATGAATGCATTCTAGAGCTCTCTCAAAGGTCAAAACCACTCTAAGCAGTGCCGTGTCGATTAAAACTGTCTACGGATTGGAGTGCATTGTGGCTGCTGTTCAGTGACTCTGAGTAATGTCGAAGGCCTGAAAGGGTCCGTCACCTTCAGTAGTCTGAACTGGGGGCCAATTTTTTAATTTATTATTTATTAATTTAGTCTGAACTGGGGGCCAATTTTTTAATTTATTATTCAAAATAGAAGGTATGCTGTCCTGACCAATTTAAGATGGCGACCACAATTTATTTCCTGCCCACGCCACATGCATAGATGAGCTGGCCTGGAGGTGCTGCGCAGTTTCATCAGAGCCCTCAATCTGGGATCCCGAATAATGTATCAGCTGCAGTGTGAACACTGGTGGTAACTGTGAGGGAGAAAAGTACCTAGTTGTCAAAGCAGGGGCACTGCCGCCATCTTTCTGCCCTCCTCTCGGCCCGTAGCAATGCACACAGCCATGTCTGAGACATACAGCGCAAGAAGCTTAAGCCTCCTGCCGGCAGGGGGAAACCAATGGAACCTAATATGTTCAACACATTTGACTGTTAACAGTGCAGATATATTACGCACATTCCAAATGACTACTTCTGTAAATAGAATATTTTTTACTTAAGCATAATGATGTTTTCCCCAAGTCCCAAATTTACTCAGCATTTAGCAGATTTTTCAGTTACTAAGTTAAGAAAAAACCCAGCATTCCAACAATCTAGGGACTAAAATATAGTTTTGTTCATAAGTAATTTTTGTGCTGCTACTGTTTATTCTCTGGCTGTGTTATAGTTCACGGGGGATACTGATGGGTAATTAGAAAATGCTACCAGTGTTAAAGGGGGCTGTCTCATCTCTGCCAGAAACTGGTGCCACTAAAAGTGCTCGCCTAGCAACACTCGCGTTCTCTTGGCAGAGCCTGGAATCCCTTCAGCACTGGCTGGCAGGCAGTGCCACTTTGGGGGAGCTTGAAATCATCATTAGAGAGCTGCTGTGTGAAAGATGAAAGTACAAAAGGGACTTAGGATGTGAGAGTGCGAAAGTAAGTTTGAGTTTTATGAAAGCCCAACATCTGAAAACCAGATACAATTTTTATACATTTTTGCTATATAAAATGCTCATTTTATATAATCACTATAGATTGAACTTTGTATCAACAGAAAATGACTCCTTTAAATTTAATATTTAAAGAATTTAATCGTTTTAACCTGGAATCCTACTTTAGCTATTATATTTATATCCTGCTTTCTTTGTATTTATATGTTTTGGACACATTTTTGATCTTCCTATAAATTTTTATCATTGATTTTTCTTGTTGATAGCATATATTTTTAACCTTACTTGAGAACCTTGGTCTTTTAGAAAGGAATTTTAAGCAATTTATGCTCATTTAAATGAGAGTGATTCAGCAAGATGGCTGAATAAGATTCTCCGCACACACCCCCCCCCCGCCCCCGCCCCCGCCCCCGCCCCCGCCACACCTCTTTTCAAGAAAAATAATTTGGCAACCATCCATGGAGAAAAGCCCTTTTGTGCGAGCTTTGGGATTCTGGCAGGAGACTGTGAAACTGTTATTGACCCTCCTGCGTTGGACCCCAGCAAGTGTCCTTCCGCCTAGTGTCGCTGGAGCCAATAGAACAAGACCAAGTTGGGTTCAGAAGCAAAGGAGGGTTTGACTCTTTGATCAGAGAGTGGAGAGGGGCTAGCTCAGGCTCTAGAGCACAGGCTCTCCTGACAGGCAGGGGTCGGGGCTACTAGGTAGGGTCTTATCACAGGGAGGGGCAGGGTTCTTCCGGGGCTGTAGGGGGAAGGGGCGCAGCTGTGCTGCTCAGGCTCCAGACCACAGTGCCAGTGCAGCGTCTGCGCACAGCCCGCTGCCAACACCATCTTGGATGGAGTGTCGTGCGCGGCATCTGCCCACGGCCCTGAGCTGAGGTGCCGGTGTAGCCATTTAGCGCCAGGAACTCCAGGCTGAAGGGACGGGTCTGAGGCCTCTGCATGCGAACCCTGTGAGCCAGTGAAACTAGACTAAGCACAAAGGAAAAGAAAAAAAAAAAAAAGGTTAGACTTTATTACCCAGATTCTATTTTTATTTCCTGGGAATTGTTAATGGACTTTGCTGGTGACAAATTCCTCCTCTACCATTTGTCCTGCTCCTAATTCTTGAGGGGCGCTGAAGGCGCAGGTCCATCTTCTGTGACTGCTTCCTGCTGAGTGTGGGTGTCATTATAACCCTGGTGGAGGAGTGGAACTTCTGCCAGTGGCCTTTAGCTGTGTTTAGATGTGTTTGCCTCGGCCCTGACTGTTTGTCTCCTTGAGTGACTACCATTTGTCTATCCTTTTGGAGACAAAGGACACCAGGCAATTTAAGATATGCGGCCTAAATATTAACAAGAGAACAGTGGTCACATCTCAACTTTTTACCAAGAATGCAGGTATCTCGGTCTTTGGTCTGTAGGCAAGTGTGCGCTGATGTCAAGGCTCACTGCTGTGGTTTGCATGTGTAGTCAGGGGGATCCATTGCCCCAGGTTGTCTTTCCAGAGGTTGGGGCTCTGGGGCCTCTTTAGTGTGTTGTTCCCGAGGAGTGACCTCTGTGACTCCAGGGCAGAGTAAGTGGTAAGGTCATTGAGAGAGGCCCGTTCCACTTAGGACTGAGCTGATCTTGGGGGCTGCCAGTTTTCCAGGTTTTTGGGTGCACTCAGGCTTCTGGCCAGAAGGGGTATAGGGACAGGTTAGTGGATGCGGGCTGCACCTGGTCACCATATTCCATGAGAGCTTTCATGTCTTCTCTTACATGGAGGACATACGTGAGTTGTTGTATTTCAAGGTGGATAAGATGTCCCTTCTTCTGAGCTTGGGAATGGGTCTACCCTACATGAGTTCAAATGCACTTAACTTTAACTTATACTTTCGGGCTAACTACATGTGGAGCAGGGCAATGGGAAGCAACTTAATCCAATTTTTTTGAATTTTCTGACATAGCTTGGCCAAGGCCCATTTCAAGGTTTGAATGGTTGGATCTCTCTACTTTCCCCAATGATGACTGGGGTCTCCAGGCTGAATGCAAGGTCCAATTTTTATGCCCAAGGCACTAGTGGAGTGGCCAGCAGGGTGTAGGAATTAGGAACTACTGGATGTATATCCTTGGTGGCTTCATTGGCTACCCTGCAGTCCTATACCATCAGGTATTCCCCATTAGGTTTCTTTACAGGGAGAATGGGGGTACTTCAGGCTGATTGGATGGTCTGATAAGGCCCTTGTCAGTTGGGCCCTATATGACAGGTGAGATGCCCAACAAGGCCTCCCGATGGAGAGGGTACTGTTTTCTCTTGGACCACCCGTCCCTGGGCCCAGACCATGGGATTTATTCCAGGGAGGTCAACTTGTTCTGTCCATAGAGGTTTGTCCTCAGCCATTAACATAATAATCACGTGCCCTTTGTCTAAGGGGATGCCAGTTTCCAGTTCTTCTCCCATTGGGTGGGTAGTAGCCCCAAATTTATGTAAGATATCTCTTCCTAGCAGGGGTATAGGGCATTCGGGGACATGTAGGAAGGAATGGGTGAGCATGTGGTCATCCAGTTTACATTCTCATGGTTCTGTGAATACCTGTTCTTGAGCTTTCGCCATAATTTTACAACTCTTGTGACCAGGTTTGCCTCATCTGGTGTCAGAACTGAGTAGTGGCACCAGTGTCAACTAAGAATTCGACAGGCTTTCCCTCTATGTCTAATGTCTGCCAGGGCTCCTTGGGTTTCAGCTGGAATGCAAGCTTAGGAGCCCCTGGCCCCATCATTTTTCATCTCTTTGGACCATCTGCCTTTGAGGGTAGTGGCGGACATCTGCCGTCTCCATCCGCCTTCAGGGGTGGTGTGGGCATTATCCCTTCCTGTGCCCCTCTTGTTTTTATATGGCACGTTGATTGGGTCCTATTTCTTTGGCTTGCTGTCCCTCAGTGAGAGCTGGGGGTCACTCACCGAATTCGAGGGTCTCTGTGGGTGGTTAGTCCAGATTCCCATGCTGACCCGTTGCCATTGGAGGGCAACAGCCAGTAGGTGGGCTTGTCTCTAGGCCTTTTTATCCTCTGAATTCTCTTCTATTTCTCAGTTATGAAACACCCAGTAGGCAACCTCTAAGAGGCAAGAAGTGCGGGTATCTGATTCTATTTCCAGTTTCTGACATTTACACCTAATTTCAGGAGCACTTTGGGAAATGAAGTACGACTTCAGGATTACATTCCCTCCCAAAGACTCCGGGGTCAGTGGTACTATAGATTCGGACGTATTCCCTGAGGTGCTCTAGGAATGCCAAGGGGTTTTCTGTTGCCTCCTGATTGATTTCCCTTCTCTTATTCCAGTTGACAGGTTTCTTTCCAGCTGCCTGGATTCTGTTTAGGATCATATTTTTATAATGGCTCAGCCTCTGTGTTCCACCCGCTTCTCCAGTGTCTTGGAGGTCCCAGTTGGGTTCGTTATCTGGGACTGCTTGGTTCCCAGGTCTGAAAATAGTAGGACCTACATTGCTTCTGTTCTCTTTGTCTGCTTCCTCTTGGGCATTTGAAAAGGCCATGGCCTTTTCTTCCCCATTTGGAGTACATTGAGGAGGCTCTGCATGTCAGCCCAGGTGGGGTCATGGGTCTGAAAGATTCCCCTAATCAGATTCAGGAACCTCTCTGAATCTTCTCTCAACCCCTTACTATGACTTTCAGATCAGAAGTGGTAAATGGGAGGTGTACCTGGATGGGCCCTCCTTCTCCATCAGGGACTTTCCTCAAAGGGAATACTTTTCCTGGTGGGTTGGTGGACCCTGGCTGGTAATTAGTCCTACTTTGTGCACTTCAGGACTGGGTTCTGGGGGATGGAGCTGGTATGGTGGGGGCCCAAATTGGGACATATGAGGGAAGGGGGAAGGGAGGGAGCAGCAAGAGGAGGGTTAGAGAGATCTAGAAGGTCCTCAGGAGGAGGGTCAAGGACTGGTATTACCTCAGTGGAGGAGAGCCTGCATCCCTTTCGAAGGCCTTTGTTCTGATATAAGGCCATACAGAACTGGACATAGGGAATTTCATCCCGTTTCTTTTGTCTCTGGCATAGCAGGTCCAATTGTAAAATGGTGTTGTAATTTACAGACCCACTGCTGGGCCAGATGTCCCCATCTCTCAGCAGCTATTGGGGCCAGGCTGTATTACATTGGAAGATTAAATATTTTGGGGTCGGGGGTGATAGCTACAAAACTTCCAGTTCTGCATGGTGCACCCTTCAGTATGGTGGACATTTGCTTCCCCCTACCTCAGATGTTCTGTTTTGAATTTGTTCCCAGATGCTGAGGGAGGTGGTTGGAGTGACTTCTTGGCACACAAATGCCACAAGATTTAACCCAAGTAAGATTTCCAGTTCAGGATATTTGCAACCAGCCCCAAACTATTAGTGGATTCCTCAAAAGACCAAAATAGGAGAAATCCAAATGGCATGGACTTTGATATAACTGGGGGTTTCCCTTGAATTTGTAATGGCTTGTGCTTGAGATAGTTAGTCCCTTCTCAGTCAGAATGTCCCACAGGAGGTTAGACAGGACTTCCTCCAGGCCAGAGGAGCTTAGCCCTGTTAGTTCCTGACCAATGTGAACTTGTATGGAGTGGCACAGCTGTCTCAGCTGGGGTTCTTCTCTTTCCTCCTTTCGGGTGAAAGGAGGAGTTTTTCGACTCCCTACCGGGTGAGAGCTGAACGCATGAGGGATTCCTACAAGTTACTCACCAGATCACTGGGACAGCTGGTATTCTGTGCTGATACTGGGAGGAGAGCTCGGGGAACTTTGGTTGATAAAGAATTACCCAAGTTTCGCCTCACAAGCAGAGGGGAAGGAGAGGTAGGTCAGTGGCTGTTCCTGGTCTTTTGAGTGGCTCATAGGGCTTCTCAGCCCACTTCAGAGAAACCAGCACTGACCAGAAGAGCTCAAGTCATGGTCACGTACCTACCTTGGTACCCTTTCACACTCAGGCATCTCCAGTGCCTTTCCCTGAATTGGGCATCCTTGTTCCATTTTGTCAGGTGGTCCTCACTACCTGGGCCTTTTCCCAGTCTTGCGTCTTGGCTCATGGGGCTGCCCGATGTCCTTTTTCAAACTGGAAGTGATGGTGGAGAATGCTATGGTTGACCCCTGGAGTTTAGTGAGGAGGCAAAAAAAAAACCCTGGTGTGGCTGCTACTGGCTTATCCAGAGGCTGAGAGGACAGCATTACTGGTGAGACAGTGAGCAAAATGGCCGTGACTCCTTCTCATCCACAGGGCCCCACCATCCCTGGGTGTCTGGCACCATGGGAAGGCCAGTCAAAGGCAGTGAGGAGACATGCATGAGTTTCAGTCTCCAATCCCCTATGAATCCGCTGTGATCCCCTCAAGGTGGCGCAGTCCAGGTGACTCTGGGGGCTATGCTGTGTGTGTGCCCCACACCCAGGTATCGGGTTGCTAGGCAGAGGTGCTCTGAATTCGGTCAAAGCCTGTCACATTCTGATCCATCAGAGTGAACTCAAAGATCAGAGGCAATCATCCTCACATGAAACTCCCAAAGCCTCTGCCATCCTTCCACTGGAGCTGGTGTGAGCCAGGGTGAGCTGGGAGCCTCCTGGATAAATGCAGGTGAAAAGGCCGTGGTCCATCCATCCCATCTGAGTCACCAAAATTTTGTTACTGACCCTTTCAAGTTGGGCCCCAATAAGGGTCCTTTTGCCCAGTGTTGTTCGAGCCAGTAGAAGAAGACTGGATTTGGTTCAGAAACAGAGAGTAAAGCTTTATTCTTTAGTCAGAGCATGGAGAGGTACGAGCTTGTGCTCTAGAAGACAGGCTTCCCCGACAGGCTGTGGGCGGTGCTGCTTTACTATATTATCATCAGTGGGGAGGGGACAGAGTTCTTGGGAGTCAAGGGTAGGGGGGCAGCAGTGCTGCTCGCACCCCAGATTGCAAAGTCGTGTGCAGCATCTACCCAGGACCCTGAGCTGAGGTCCTGGAGCAGCCTTTTCGCACCAGGAGTTCTGGCCTGAAGGGCCAGGTGCCAGGCCTCTGCACGCGGGACCCTGTGAGCCAGTGAGACGAGACTAAGCACGAAGGAAAAGAAAAGATTAGACTTTATTTTATTACCCATATTTATTTTTATTCCCCGGAAATTGTTCATGGGCTTTGCTGGTAGTAGAACCCCAGTGGAGACCGAGACTGAGGAGAGCCATTTTGAGAAGGCAGGCCCACACCAGGCAGCTGACAGAACAAGGTCTCTGCTGTAGACAAGGAAACAGCTCTGTACCCCTGAGGACTAGGCTATAGTCTCATTTGTCAGGATGCAAAATCACCATCAAAAGGTCAGTTGCATTTGTATGCACTAACAGCAAACTATTTGGAAGAAAAAAACCCCACAACCATATTGACAGTAGCATTAAAAACAATAAAATACTTAGAAATAAGATTAACAAAAGGTGAAAGATCTGTACACTGAAAACTATAAGACTTTGATGATAGAAATTGCAGCAGATGCAAAAAAATGAAAGACTATTCTTTGTTCATAGATTGAAAGAATTAATATTGTTAAAATATCCATACTTCTCAAAGCAATGCATAGATTCATTGCAATCCCTATCAAAATTCCAACGGCATTCTCACAGAAGTAAAAAAAAAATCTATCCTAAACTTAGTATGAAATCACAAAAGATCCTGAATGGCCAAAGCAATCTTGATGAAGAAACAAAGCTGGAGGCATCACACTTCAATTTCAAACTATACTACAAAATGATTGTAATCAAAGTATGTTACTGGAGTAAAAAACAGACACATAAAGCAATGGAACAGAATCAAGGACCCAGAAATAACCCACGCCTACATGGTCATCTAATATTTACAAGAGAGCCAAGAACATTCCATGGGGACAGGATAGTCTCTTCAATATAGGATGTTGGAATAAATGGATATTCACACGCAAAAGCATGATTGACAGAAGCTTACAGCACTCACAAGAATTAACTCAAAATGATTTAAAGACTTAAATATAAGATCTGAAATCATAAAACTTCTAGAAGAAAACATAGAGAAAAAACAAATTAACGTTGGTTTTGCAAATGATTTCTTGGATATGATACCAAAAACAAAGGCAATAAAAGCAGAAATCCACAGTGGCACTACATCAAACTAGAAAGCTTCTACACAGCGAAGGAAATAATCAACAAAATGAAAAGGAAATCTACAGAATGAGGGAAAATATTTGCAAACCATATATCTTATAAGGGTTTAATATCCAAAATATAATAGGAATTCATACAACTCAATAGCAATAAAGCCCCAATAATCTGATTTAAAAAATGGGCAAAGTACCCAAATAGATATTTTTCTAAAGATGATATACAGATGGCCAACAGGTGCATGAGAAGTTACTCACCTTATCAGGAAAATGAAAATCAAAATGACAAGGAGATATCACCTCACAGCTGTTAGAATGGCTAGCATCAAAAAGACAAGAGATAACAAGTGTTGGTGAGGATGTGGTAAAAAAGAAACCCTTGTGCACTGTTGGTGGAGATGTAAATTGTTACAGACATTGTGGAAAACATTATGAAGATTCTCAAAATTTAAAAATAGAACTACTGTATCATTTGGCAATACCACTTCTGGGTATATATTTGAATGAGGTGGAACATTTATCTGACAGCGGTATCTATATTCCTATGTTTATTGCAGCATTATTTACAATAACCAAGGCATGGAAACACCCTAAGTGTCCCTTGATGAATGAATGTATAAAGAAAATCTGGTTTATATATACAATGGAATATTTTTCAGCTATGAGAAAGAACTCCTGCCATTTGAGACAACATAGATGGACGTGGAGGGCATTGTGCTAAATGAGATAAGTTAGAGAAAGACAAATACGGTATGCTCTCACTTAATATGTGGAATCTCAAAAAGTTGAACTCATACAAAGAATAGATGGGTGGTTGCCAGGGACTGAGAAGTAGGGGAAATGGGAAGATATTGGTCAAAAGGTACAAATTTGCAGTTATAAGATGATTAAGTTCTGGGGCTTTAATGTAAATTATAGTTAATATAGTTAACAATACTGTATTGTATGCTTGAAAGTTGCCAAGAGAGTAGATCTTAGATGTTCTCATCACATGCACAAAAAATGGAACCATGTGAGATATTAAAAAACAAAACTCAATTGAGTAAATATTAAAGATCTTACTGGTTTTATTCAATGATTTATGAATTGGGCAGCATCCAATCTAGGTAAAAATGCAGGCTGGTTATTGCTAAGTTACTTTCTCTATAGTGGATGGCAGGTGTCTATCAGGCAGATTACCTAACTAGTGCTGATCAGGCTATCCTAAGTGACTGGTCTAAGATTCCATTTCTAGGAGAGCCAAAACTAATTAAGTCTCTTGTGACGTTGGACGTAGCATATGTAGCTCCATTTTGGGCCAGTTGTTTTGTTTTTTAACAGAAATAACGGATTAACCTCAGAAGTAACCTTATTGTAATCATTTCACAAGGGAAATATGGTATATATTGAATCATCACATTGTAGTCCTTAAACTTACACAATTTTGTATGTCAAATAGATCTCAATAAAGCTAGAATAAATAAATAAGAATCTTTTGGCGTTAATTCTATCATAAGAGTTATTAATTGATATTTTATGGTTCCTTTTTGGTTTCTTCTATCATGCTTTATAAAATATATTTATATTTTGATTTTTGATAGTTATTTAAAAGTTAGCTATTTTTAAAGATGTTATAGAAAAACTTAAATATTCTGAAGTTACATTTGGACTTTCCTTAGCATTTCCTACCTTAGAATTTCTCATTATTGGCAATTTAACCCTTCTAATAGATCTAGTCATAAACCTTGGTGTCATCTTTGACTCCTCTCTTACAATCAGTAATGAGTTCTTGTTGGCTTTAATTTTATATGCAGTGCAAAATCCAGGTACTTCCTGCCACTTCCACTGTTAGGATTTTGGTCGAGGCCACTAGCATCTTTACTTGCATCACTGGGGCATCTCTTAACTGCTCTCTCTGCTTCTACATTTGTCCCCCTGAGCTAATTTCAGCAAAGGATCTAGAGAAGTCCTTCTTGTATATGTTAATTTACCTCTCCTTTCTGCTCACATCCCTCAGTGATTCTCCATTTCTTTAAAGTTCAATACTTGCAATGACCTACAAAGCCTCACGTGATCTGTGTGCCTCCTGTCTCCCCTCTGTGCCTTTCTGGTGCACTGTTCTTTCTTGTGGTCACTTTGCTCCAACTGGGCCTTTGCACTGACTCTTCCCTCTGCCTGCCGTGCTCTTCCTCCTGAATCCTTGTGGTTCATACCTCACTGCCTTCAATTGTTTGCTTGATTGCTTGCTGCTTTCTCAGTGAGCCTTGACTTTGCCACTTTATTTTAAAATGCTCCCTGTTCTCTCTCCCCTCCCCTCTTCCAAACCCAGGTACTCCTACTTCTCTATAACACTTTCCTTTTTTCTATATTATTTTCATCTTCTAATGCACTGCATAATTTAGTATGTGATATGTTTTGTGTTTATTGCTATCTAGATTTTAAACTCTATGAGGAAAGGGATAGTTTATCATTTTATTTTCTCTGATATATTCCAAGTGCCTAGAACAGCTTCTGGCATATAATAGGCATTCAGTAAATATGTGTAGAATAAATGGATGAAACAGCATAAGTAATTCAGTAAAGCAAAAATAAGAAAGGGCACAAAGATTGGAAGAAAATAATATTTCTCACAAATGATATAATAATGTAGGAAAATTATACACACATACACAGATAAATATTAGAATTTACATGATGATTAAGTTACAAGACTGAATTAACAACATTAAAATAAAAATAAATAAACATTTCCCTACATTCCAGCAACTCACATTTAGGAAAATAATTATAAAAATCAATAATTTAAAGTGACATTAGAAATACAAAATTCCTTAAAGTAAATCTAAATGAACATCCATCAGTTCTTTCCTGAGCAAAATATAAAAATACATTGAGAGACAGTAAAGAAGACCTAAATAGAGAAGTCCATCTTGATTATAGATTCAAGACCAATTTTAAAAATATGTAAATTCCCCTCTGATTCTTAGAGTAATGCAACTGCTTTCAAAATCCCAGCAGAATCATATAACTTGACAAGCTCATATTTATGTATATATAAATGGAAAGGTTGATAGTCATCAAGACAGTCTAAAGCAAAACAATAGAGGAAAAACTTTCTCTAGCACGTGTCAAGGATTACTATAAATTTATTATAATTAAGACAGTGTGATGTTGGCACAAACTACAAGCAAAATACAAAGCTCAAAATCAGATCCACTAATACGTGGACATGTTCATATGTGACAAAGATGAGGCACAGGTCCTTGGGGTTTCGGATGGACACCTGAATAAATGGTGCTGCCCCAGTTAAGAATCCGTTGACATACCACGTTTTATTGTGCTCACTTTATTGTGCTTTACAGATATTGCATTGCTTAACAAATGGAAGGTTTGTGGCAGTCCTGCATCGAGCAAGTGTTTTGGCGTCACTTTTCCAACAGCATTTGCTTACTTCATGTCTCTGTGTCACATTTTGATAATTCTCGCAATATTTCAAGCCTTTTCTTTATCATTATATTAGCTATGGTGATCTGTGATTGGTTATCTTTGATATTATTACAACTACTCTCTGGAGGCCCAGACAATATTTACCATTTTTTAGCAATTAGCATTTTTTAAATTAAGGTCTGTGCATTTTTTTAGATATAATGCTATTGCATACTTAATAGGCTACAGCATGGTGTAAACATAACTTTTACATGCACTGGGAAACTGAAAATTTGTGTGACTTGCTTTATTGTGGTATTTATTGTGGTGGTCTGGAATTGAACCAGCAATATCACTGATGTATGCCTGTATATGGACAAAAAAATTGGACTTCACCTCAATACTACCACATATAAAAAGCATGCCCCAAGTGAATTAAATATTAAGATATAAAGGCAAATCTTTAATGCTCTTAGGAAAAAATAAGGAAAAATATTATGACTTCAGGGAAGTGGTGTAATACTTAAAGAAGTAAACAAGCAAAAAGGACCCCCCCCAAAATAAAGATGTTTGAGTACATTAAGTTAAAACTTCCATTCATCACAGCCATTATATAAAAGTAACTGGCAAAGGGCTCTATTCAGAATATACAATAAACTCTACAAACCAATAAGACTTTAGAAAAATTTTAAATGGAGAAACTGAATAGATCATATTAATTTTGGTTGTTCAGTTCAATGAAATGGCTTGTTTGACTAAATTTTTTTCATATATTTTTTGAATTTAATAAATTATTTTATTAGTAAGAAACTTATTAAAATTATTAATATTATTATGGAATTTAACCCATTGATGGAGCTCTTTTATTCCCCCAAGTAGAAACTTTATTAGGCAGAACTGCTATTTATTGGTAAGTAATAAGGTCTTAGGAGACTGTTTTGTTTTTAATTATTCTTTCTTTTTAAAATTTTTCATTAGTTTTTACTGTGAAATATGTACATAAGGATATATATACTTTATATGTAGAGGGTAAATAATAAGTGAATAGTAATTTACCCACATCAAACACAATATATTATTTAGATTTGCAAGTTTTTGGAACTTTTGGTCATATATTTATTCTGTAATTTGCTTGCTAACAATTGTTGATATTCACCTACAGTTATCTATATAACCATAGTTTATTCATTTTCTTTCTCTCTCTCTTTTTTTTTTTCTTTTAGTAGAACACATTTTAATACTAAATGTTAATAGTTATCTCTAGGTGGGGATTATAGGTAATTGTTTATTTTTCTTTTATTTAATTCTAGCTTTAACATCTTCATAATGAACATATGTTAAGAAACAAAAATTATTATTATTATTATTTTTTTTTTCAGTACGCGGTCCTCTCACTGTTGTGGCCTCTCCCATTGCGGAGCACAGGCTCCGGACGCGCAGGCTCAGCGGCCATGGCTCACGGGCCCAGCTGCTCCGCGGCATGTGGGATCTTCCCGGACCGGGGCACGAACCCGTGTCCCCTGCATCGACAGGCGGACTCTCAACCACTGCGCCACCAGGGAAGCCCCAAGAAACAAAAATTATTAATAAAAATAGTCAAAGTTCTTTTTAAGAAATGATGATGCATGCATGGGGAGGTCAGCTCAGTGCTTTGTGACCACCTAGAGGGGTGGGAGGGAGGGAGACGCACGAGGGAGGGATTATGGGGATATATGTATACATATAGCTGATTCACTTTGTTACACAGCAGAAATTAACACAACATTGTAAAGCAATTACACTACAACAAAGATGTTAAGAGAAAGACATTATGATGCAGTTTAAAAATATTTTCTGTGTATTATCTGTAATGTCATTTTTTTTGCCTTTCTTCTTTTGGAATGTGAGTATCCCAAAAGAAAGGTGACATTAATACATGTAATTTTTACATATTGTTTGGTTGCTGAGGGTTCCTTTTAATGACTGAAACTACTTAGCAGAAACTTTTTTTACAAAAAGCTTTACTGAAACATCTTTGACATATAAAAATTATAAATACAATACCAGGACCTGGTATTATTTTTTGATATATGCATGCATTGTGAGAAGATCACCACAATCAAGCTAATGAACATATCCATCACCTCTACGTGGTTACTGCTTTGTGGTTACTGCTTTGTGTTCATGTGTTCATGTGTTCATGTGTTCATGTGTCCAGAAGATTGAATTGAAGATTGAATTGAAAATGTATCATCTTGGAAAATTTCAAGAATACAATAGCATATCATTATCTATACCCACCCTGCTGTACATTACATCTTTATAACCTGTTCAGTTGACCTAACTGAAAATTGATAACCTTTCACCAAGATCATCCCATTTCTCCCTTGCCCAGCGTCTGGCAACCACCATTCTACTCTGCTTCTATGAGTTTGACTATTTTACATTCCACAAAGTGAGATCATGCAGTATTTTCCTTCCTGTGTCTAGCCTATTTCACTTAGCATAATGTTCTCCAGCTGCTTCAACAAACATAGGGGTACAGATAATCTCTTCAAGATACTGATTTCAATTATTTTGGATATATACACAGAAGTGGAGTTGCTGGATCATATGGTAGTTCTAGTTTTAAGCTTTTGAGAAATCGCCGTATTATTTTCCATAATGGTTGTACCAATTTACATCCCCACCAGCAGTGTACAAGTTTTCCCTTTTCTCCACATGCTCATCAATATTTATCTTTTGTATTTTTGATGCTAGCCATGCTGACTGGTGAGGTGATACCTCGTTGTGATTTGATTTGCATTTCCCTGATGAGCAGAGATTTTGAGCACCTTTGCATAACTTGTTAGCCATTTGAATTTCTTCTTTTGAGAAGTGTCTGTTTAGGTCCTTTGCCCACTTGTTTTTTGGGTTTTTTTAAATACAATTTTTTTTTTAGAGCAGCTTTTGGTTTACAGCATAATGGAGGGAAAGGTATAGAAGTTTCTTATATACCCTTGCCTCCACACATGTGTAGCGTCTCCCATTATCAACATCCTTCACCAGAGTGGTACATGTATTGCAGTTGATGAACTATATTCACACATCAGAATCATTCAAAGTCCATAGTACACATTATGGTTCACTCATGGTGCTGTACCTTCTGTGGGTTTGGGCAAATGGTAATCACATATATCCATCATTATGGTATCATACAGAGTATTTTCACTGTCTTAAGAATTTTCTGGGCTCTGCCTATTCATCCATCCTGCCCTTACCCAACCCCTGGCAAATGCTGATCTTTTTACTGTCTCCACAGTTTTGTCTTTTCCAGACTTTTGTATAGTTGGAATCATACAGTATGTAGTGATTGACTTCTTTTACTTAGTAATATGCATTTATGTTTCCTTCATGACTTTTCAAGGCTGGATAGCTCATTTCTTTTTAGTGCTGAATAATATTCCATTGTCTGGATGTACCACAGTTTATTCATCCATTCTTCTACTGAAGTAGAAGTCTTTGTTGCTTCCAGATTTGGGGGATTATGAACAAAATTGCTATAAACACGTGTGTGCATGTTTTTGTGTGGACATGTTTCCAGCTCTTTGGGGGTAAATACCAAGGAGCATGGTTGCTGGATCATATGGTAAGAGTATGTTTAGAGGGCTTCCCTGGTGGTGCAGTGGTTGAGAGTCCGCCTGCTGATGCAGAGGACACGGGTTCGTGCCCCGGTCCGGGAAGATCCCACGTGCCGCGGAGCGGCTGGGCCCGTGAGCCATGGCCGCTGGGCCTGCACGTCCGGAGCCTGTGCTCCACAACGGGAGAGGCCACAGCAGTGAGAGGCCCGGGTACCGCAAAAAAAAAAAAAAAAAAAAAAGAGTATGTTTAGAGAACCAGAACCAGTGGTGGCAGCAGGGCCAGCTCCACCTGTGTTGGATCTTAGTGCCAGGATGCCTGTGGTGATACTTGCTGGGGCTTTTCTGGTCCAGGGAGGGGTGTTCTACCGGCTCAGGCAGCTGGGATCTCTGAGGACAAAAACTGCAGCTCCCTCGGTGACGAAGGCTTCAGGGGATCTGCAGCAGATGCAATGGCTGTTAACCAGCAGCCTCCTCAGTGGTGAAAGCTGCTATAGGGTCCTCTGAGAACAGGCTGCTGTGTCCACTCCCAGGTCCTGGTTGGTGAAAGTTGCAGGGGGTCTGTGGTGACTGCGAGGGCTGTTCAGGCCACAGGGAAAAGGCTATTGTGGTCTCCTGAGAGCAGACCACAGGGTCCCATGGTGTCGCCCTGCCCTTCTTATATCCCTGCCTTTCTTCTTTGTTCCTAGTTGTCTCCAGATGCCTCTGCTATGCCCATCACCCCAGTGGTGTTGATGGGATGAAACTGCAGCAGGTCCTTCAGGCAGCACCTGGAGAGTCTGGGAGAGTTGGATGTTGACCCTGCTTTACTTTCCTTCCTGCCTGCCCAGTGGAACCCACCAGTGGAGGGGATCCCTTTTGGCACTGAGCTATGCTGGCCTGGGGGACAGGATGATGCAGGTGAGATGAAACTTTTCTTCCTACCTTTTCGTTGTGGTTCTTCTTCTTTTTTTTTTTCTTTATTGCGTTGCTGTAGCTTCTTGACTGGATGCCAGAGCTCTCCTAGAGCTATTTTTGTTTGTGGGTAGTTGTCCAATTACTGTCTCTTTGTGGAGAGTTGAGGGTGAGATTTCCTCCTGTGCCATCTAGCTGACATCACCCGGTAGAACTTTTGTAGCTCATTCATTTTCACTGCTATGGGATATGCCGGCATTTTATGATAACCACAATTATTTATCCATTGTATGGTGACAGACACCTCCCTTTATGTATTTATTTAGCTTTTGCTTTTACGAACAATACAGCTATGAATATTCTCTTGTGCGTCCTCTAGTGGTCGTGTACAAAGTTTTCTTTAGGGGATTCTTCTTCTGGCCTAGCTGGGGAAAACTCTGGTGGCTGCAGACGTTTAACAGCTCGACTGGGTGTGCAGGGTCCACAGTGGCCTCGCTTAGTCTGATGCTGGTTTTTGGCTAAGGCAAATCTGTTATCCTCTATCTGGCTTCTCTTCTTCCAGTTGGCTGAATTGGGTTTTTGCACAGCAGGATGGTCTCAAGATTCTCAGAAAGTGAGAGCAAGAGATGCAAGGTCTCAAGTTCTAGACTCTTGTCATTCTCACCCATGCTATTGGTCAAAGTAAGGCACGAGATATGTCTGGATTGAAGAAGAGGGGACATAGATTTCACCTCTCATAGCCACGTTTACAACTCAGCACAGTCTAATCTCTAACCAAAGTGTTGCTTGAGTTACCTATTGCTACATATTAAACCACCTCAAACTTAATGACATAACAATGACTTACTGTTTTCTGTGATCTTGTGGGTGGCAACCTGCTCAGTGTTTGTGCTTTTCTACCTTGGGAGTGTTTATGAGGCTGAAGTCATCTGGTGGCTTGAGTAGACCTGGAGGATCCGTGAAGGTCTCAGAATCTGTCTGGCAGTGGAGCTGGCCGTTGGCTGGGGCAGTGTGGGTCTCCTCTGAGTAGCACTTCATCCTTCAGTAAACTGGATTAGGATCCTTCACACCAGTGTAGTCTCAGGAGTGCAAGAAAGTGAGGGCAGAATTCACAAAGACTATAACAGCCTAAGCTCTGCAGTCCACCCAACACCACTTTCAAAAAAGATTATTGGTCAAAGCAAGACACAAGTCCAGCCCGGTTTTAAGGCATGGATGAATAAGCTTTTATTGATGTGAGGAGTTGCAACGTATCGTGGAGATATTTTCAATCTACCATAGCTTGTAAGGTTTTTTTGCTTTAAAGTCTTCTTCCGATATTAGTAAAGTACATCAGCTTTACAAAAACAATAGTTTATATTTGCCTGGTCTTGTTTTGATCATTTAAATTTCAATCTCTTTCCATCTGCTTTAAAGAGCTTATGGTTTCGCTCTTAAAATCTATCCAAAATATATTTGCTTTTGCCTTTGTTACATCTTAAAAAAATAAAATAAAAATTCTATTATTTTATAGTTTGAATGTTGGAACATTAATTTTATTCTCATGTTATGTGATGTATTACAATCTCTGTTGCTTAGATTTGCTGGTACTTCTAATCTGTCACTGGATTGGACAGAATTGCAGGATAAATGTCAATTTTCTTTTGGGATTCAGCCAACATCCTTTCTAGTAGAAAGTACAGGAAAATGTAGATAAACATATTCTCAGGCAGTATTACAGATTTTCTCTTTTATCTAGAAAATAGTACAACTAAAATTTTTTGTTTGATGATGATTTGCAGTTATTTATTTCCAGAAAGACTCATACTATTTTAATACTATCCTCAATGCTATCTTCAATAGAAAATACTATTCTCAAAAGAAATTTCTGAATTTCTAAGTTAATTTAATTTAATTTTATTACTAGTATAAAATTTTCTTTTACCAAAGCAGTTTTAAATAATACAAAATATCCTTATTTAAAAATTAATTTCTCTGATTTCTTTAAAGTAATTTTTACCAGAAATGCCTCTTCAATATTTATTTGACTAACTTAACGTCTTACTTTTGCGGTTGAACATATTTTTGCCCTTATTTTCTGCTACATTTTAAATTTTGCCAAGATTTTTAAGCAAACTATTTTCTTAATTATTTATAAGATACTGGACAATGTGTTATTTTTACAATCAGTTCTATTTTTGAATGTTTTTGTCTTAATTTTCTTAAATGAAACCCATCTTTTAAACTTGATAAACAATGAGTACACTAAAGTAAACAATTATGGTAGCAAATCTGAATCTGTGAGCATATGAACTATGATAAAGTCATCTCATTTAGCAGGGAAATTAAGTGTATAGCAGTTGTGTCATAGGCACTAACAAAGTACAGGGCAAGAAGAGCAGACAGGAGGTCGTAATTCGGTATTTTCTCTTGAGCATGATTGAAAAAAATGTCCTTGAATTTTTTCTTGAAATACACTTGAACACATTCTTTTGTTAGATATTAGTAATAACAGCTGTGAATTCTTATTTAATGGGTGGACAGGAGAAGATCACATGCCATGGAAAAATGGCTAAAATAAAATCAACACTTTATTTTCTGAGGGTGTGGTTGAGTGGATTTACAGATCTGTGGATTTACTTTGGATGAGGCACAGTGGAAAAATGGGAGTTTTATCTTTTTTGGAGACTTTCAGAACTAGTAGTGAGGGACTAAATCTGAAATCAAGTTAGTCGCTTATTTTCCTTTCCTCTTCGACATTTAATGGGTACTAAAGCCAAGTCTCTGGCCTTGCCCTTCTCCAGGAGAGATGGGGCGTACCTGAGAATAGGGGATTTAGGTTCCAGACCTCCCAGCTTCACCCAGAGGGCTCCTTGCAGGGCTCTGCCTCTTTTCTGCTTCCTGACCAGGTGCTTCAAGCATCATCAATCAGCCACCTGCTGAACACTGAGCCGCACAGGGAAGCTACAGAGGCTCAGGCCCATTTAACCACAGTTTATTAATAAAATCAATTAATCTGCTCAAATAATTGAGATTTAATAGTATTTACGAACCTTTATTATTCTGTTAGGCTCACAAATAGCCTTATTTTAATAAAATGTTGCTTTAATAAACTTCACCCTGACAGGCCTCAAAAAAAAACATCCTGAGAGCCGGCTTCATTATCAGCAAGCTGCAGGCTTTGCTTGAGTCCCCGGAGCAGGTGACAATTTGATTTTTAAGTGGCTTACTGATACTTTGCATTGATGTAGCACCATTCAAACCACATCTCAGAGTGCTTTACAAAACATTAATTAATGACAGCTCATAATATCCCATGGAGGATGGTGCATTTTGCAGCTCTCCTTTTAGAGAGGAAATTTCCAAGGGTTAAGAGGCTTCATAAAAGTCATACTTCAGAAGCAGCTGTGAAGCTATGATGAGTTAGGAATATGAAACTATCAATTTCTAGCACTATCAAACAGAACTCATTTCCTCTTACTGTGAGTCAATAACCAAACTAACTGACATGTTGTTTTTCACGTTTTCAAAGCAAAAGTAGCATAATTCAGAAAGTAGAAAGGTCAGTGCTTCAGAAAGGCTTTTGAAATAGGTCTGATAATGGCTGTAAATTGCTACCTGATGTAAAAAATAGTTGAATTTTAAAAATGGGAGTGTTTACTGTAAAAGACACTACTTGAAAACAGTGCTTTGTTGGGAGAGGGAAAAGTTAAATTCGGCAATTTGGCGTTGAATATTGATTTAAAAGTCACATTTAGAGATATCTAGTTGTAACGAAAGACCACGTGCAGTATGGTGGTTAAGACAGTAGGCTTTGGAGTTGAATAGAATTGAATATAACCTGAAGTACAGCCGTATAATTGCTGTGAGGCTTGCAGAAATTACTGAATCCATCTGATCGTCAGTTTCTTCATCTGTAAAAGTAAAGACAGAATCTAACTCCATTAAAACATTCCTAATCACCTATACAGATGTACACATTAAGAAGAATGCCAGGTTCTTATCATAAATGTATTCCATTTCTCTGAATGGTGTATTTGGAAAAATCAACTGGAGTTTTTTGCCTCTGTAAATTTAATTTTTAAAACTATATAATCCACATAAATTATATAACATTTAAAATTTACAAAGAATATAAAATTGAAAAGTACCTGTTTTGTTTGTTCCCAAGCCACCTAGATGGTCTCCAAAAGCAATGTCAGAATTTCTTAAGTAGGGCTTCCTTGGTGGCTCAGTGGTTAAGAATCCGCCTGCCAGTGCAGGGGACACAGGTTCGAGCCCTGGTCTGGGAAGATCCCACATGCCGCGGAGCAACTAAGCCCGTGCGCCACAGCTACTGAGCCTGAGCTCTAGAGCCTGTGAGCCACAACCACTGAGCCCACGTGCCACAACTACTGAAGCCCACGTGCCTAGAGCCTGTGCTCCACAACAAGAGAAGCCACCTTAATGAGAGGCCTGACCACTGCAACGAAGAGTAGCCCCCGCTCACTGCAACTAAGAAGAAAGCCTGTGCACAGCAACAAAGACCCAACATGGCCAAAAATAAATAAATAAATATACTAAAAAAAAAGTAGATTTCCAAACTTAGCTGTGAATTTATAGACATTTTATTTGTGCATTTGCTAATGCAAACAAAATTATGTCTAATACATATTTTCCTAAAATTTGATTCTCGCTTAATATATTAGAAATCATTTCCTATTAGTATGTTTAGAACTATTCCTTTTTTTTTTTTTTTTTTTTGTGGTACGCAGGCCTCTCACTGTTGTGGCCTCTCCCGTTGCGGAGCACAGGCTCCGGACGCGCAGGCTCAGCAGTCATGGCTCACGGGCCCAGCCGCTCCACAGCACGTGGTATCTTCCCGGACCAGGGCACGAACCCGTGTTCCCTGCATCGGCAGGCGGACTCTCAACCATTGCGCCACCAGGGAAGCCCTAGAACTCTTCCTTTTTTGAGCTGCATATTAATTTTTTTAATGAATAATTCATTAACCAGTGCTATATTGATGGACACTAAATTTTTTTTCCCCAGTCCTATCCTATCATGACTAGTTTGGAATGAATATCCTTGTATATATTTCATGTTATACATATGCAAGTATATATAAAACAGTAGAATAAATACCAGTAGTAAAATTACTATGTCAAACTGTGTGTATTTTTAACTTTGACAGATATTGCTGAATTGTGTTATAAACTTGACAGTCCCATCTGTATATCCTTGTCCCTGCCAATACTGAACACTATCTATTTTTTTTACTTTGCCAATCTTATAGGTATAAATATTTCATTATTAGAATGCATATAAAAACTTAAAAGACACATAGATTACATAACCAACATCAAAAAGAATAACTTCTGTTGATGCTTAATTTTGACTGATATTTTGTGTGTAATCCTCAATAATTTAAATATACCACCTGCCCAGTATCATTCATGAATTTGAAGCCATGTTGGTTTATATTGTCTCGGTAAATATAATTCTCACGCTTCATTCTAAAAACAGTATCGATTTTTAAATGATATGTTTTTTTCTGAAGTTTTAAGTGGTGTTTTTATAATATCAGATTAACTTATCATTTCTCAACCCTAGGCTTTAGGATAAATATTTGAAAGATTTGGTGCAAAATTTTTGAATACTCTGTTGAAATTTGGTAGGAATGAAAGTTTGGTTCCCGTGATTTGTATGTTCATTTGTATTTGTCTGTTGGTTGAAAAGCAGTTTTTTTCACTCTGTTACAAATGCAGTTGGAGCACAGCGTGTGTGTGTGTGTGTGTGTGTGTGTGTGTGTGTGTGTGTGTGTGTGTGTGTGTGTTGTGAGCACTGTTTGCATTATTTTTTTTTTTTTTTTTTTTTTTTTTTTTTTAACATCTTTATTGGGGTATAATTACTTTACAATGGTGTGTTAGTTTCTGCTTTATAACAAAGTGAATCAGTTATACATATACATATGTTCCCATATCTCTTCCCTCTTGCGTCTCCCTCCCTCCCACCCT
Source organism: Tursiops truncatus (assembly GCF_011762595.2). Classification (NCBI taxonomy): domain Eukaryota; kingdom Metazoa; phylum Chordata; class Mammalia; order Artiodactyla; family Delphinidae; genus Tursiops; species Tursiops truncatus. The sequence continues at coordinate 8,052,452 of NC_047034.1, read as the reverse complement.
CCCTATCCCACCCCTCCAGGCTGTCACAGAGCACTGAGCCAATATCCCTGTGCCATGCGGCTGCTTCCCACTAGCTATCTACCTTACTACGTTTGTTAGTGTGTATATGTCCATGACTCTCTCTCGCCCCGTCACAGCTCACCCTTCCCCCTCCCCATAACCTCAAGTCCGTTCTCTAGGAGGTCTGCGTCTTTATTCCTGCCTTACCCCTAGGTTCTTCATGACATTTTTTTTTCTTAAATTCCATATATATGTGTTAGCATACTGTATTTGTCTTTTTCTTTCTGACTTACTTCACTGTGTATGACAGACTCTAGGTCTATCCACCTCATTACAAATAGCTCAATTTCGTTTCTTTTTATGGCTGAGTAATATTCCATTGTATATATGTGCCACATCTTCTTTATCCATTCATCCGATGATGGACACTTAGGTTGTTTCCATCTCCGGGCTATTGTAAATAGAGCTGCGATGAACATTTTGGTACATGACTCTTTTTGAATTTCGGTTTTCTCAGGGTATATGCCCAGTAGTGGGATTGCTGGGTCATATGGTAGTTCTATTTGTAGTTTTTTAAGGAACCTCCATACTGTTCTCCATAGTGGCTGAACCAATTCACATTCCCACCAGCAGTGCAAGAGGGTTCCCTTTTCTCCACACCCTCTCCAGCATTTATTGTTTCTAGATTTATTGATGATGGCCATTCTGACTGGTGTGAGATGATATCTCATTGTAGTTTTGATTTGCATTTCTCTAATGATTAATGATGTTGAGCATTCTTTCATGTGTTTGTTGGCAGTCTGTATATCTTCTTTGGAGAAATGTCTATTTAGGTCTTCTGCCCATTTTTGGATTGGGTTGTTTGTTTTTTTGTTGTTGAGCTGCTGCATTATTATATTCTTGGTTTTCTAAATGAAATAGAAAAGATGTCCACGAATGTAATCTATGTTTTCATGAGAGAGAATTTTAATTTAACAGAGCTATTCTACTAACAGATTGGAGTTGACATTTATGAAATTTATGTTTATTTCACATGCGTATGAGATGAACGTTTTAAGCAATTATTACTATCATTCTTTGACCTCGATCATGCTGATGTTCAAACATAGTATTCTGTATAACCAGGATAAGCTCCATAATTGAATCACTGTGCTACTTCATCTTCCTTTTTTTCATGGAGTAGAGAGCTCAAATTTTTCTGTGTTTGGAGCTCTGTTGACAAAAGAAACTTAATATGAGCACACAGAGGTGGGGATGGCACGTGCAGAAGGAATTGGTGACCCACACAAGTATGAGGTTTGTCTAGTTCATTTACACCTTGCATTATATTCTGTATTATCTCCTGGCTTTAAATGTGTTTCCACTCACGTCACCGCACACAGTTGATGTTTCAGTATTATGTGGCACATTTGTTGGGGGACTTTTCCTATCCTTGCCACAAATAAGCCCTATACACAGTTTGAGAAGTACTGGTGTGTGTTAAGTGAATTAAATGGACAATTCACTGGATAATTTAACTGATTTAATCAAAGTCTTTCGGGTATAGAGCTAACATTTTTCCTACTAAATAATTAAATCAAACACAGTTGATTTTATTTAAAAATACAGGCATGCCTTGGAGATATTGTGGGTTTGGTTCCAGACCACCTCAAAAAGCGAGTATCACAGTAAAGCAAGTTTACACACATTGTTTGGTTTCCCAGTGCATATCAAAGTTATGTTTACACTCTACTGTAGTCTATTAGGTGTGCAATAGTATTATGTCTAAAAGAACAATGTACGTACCCTAATTTAAAAATGTTTTATTGCTAAAACATTCTAACCATCGTCTGAACCTTCAGCAAGTTCTAATCCTTTTGCCGGTGGGGTTCTTGCCTCGATGTTGATGGCTGCTGACTTGACTGTTCAGGGTGGTGTTTGCTGAAGATTGCGGTGGTGAGGGCAATTTTTAAAAGTAAGACAGACAGCAGGGACTGACTCTTCCTTTCGTGAACAATTTCTCTGGACCATGCAATGCCATTTGATAGCATTTTACCCGCAGTAGAACTTCTTTCAAAATTGGAGTCAACACTCTCAAACCCTGCAGCTGCTTTATCAACTAATTTTATGTAATATTCTACATCCTTTGTGTCATTTCAACAGTTGATAAGTTCACTGTCTTATATGCGTGGGATTTGTGGTGCCCCAAAACAATGATGATAGTAGCGTCAAAGATCACTGATCACAGATTATTGTAGCAACTATAATAACAATGAAAATGTTTGAAATATTGTGAGAATTACCAAAATGTGACACAGGGATGTGAAGTGGGCAAATGCTGTTGGAAATGGTGCCATTAGCCTTGCTTGACCCAGGGTTGCCACAAACCTTCATTTTGTAAAAAAAAAAAAAACACAGTATCTGTGAAACGCAGTAAAGTGAAATGTGATAAAATGAGATATGCCTGTACATTTGAAACCCACTATGACATTTAGCCTGTTAAGTTATGCTTTGGGCCAAACTTGGCACATTTAAATGAAGAACAAAACGAAATAACCAATTTCCCTAGTTATTTGTCTTAAACCAGTTACTCTATACTAGCATTCCAAGGTCGTTTGTTATGATGATAATGAGCGTGTGCTCTTCCCAGGCTGCTTTGCACTTTGTCTAAGAGGAATTTTATCCATAACAGAAAGTAGACACTCCTTGAAGACAGCCACAGCTTGTGTGGATTTTGAGTTCCCAAAGACTGAACTCCTAAGGAAAAGGGCTGAAGCAGCTATGGTGAGGAAAGGAGCCCACAGTTTCTTTCTTCCTGTGGTTCTGGGTCAACAGCTGGTTTGATGGGTTGCGGGGAGGGGGTACAGGAGGAACCTGTGCAGTGCACATCAGGCTACTATACTCTGGGTTCCACGGTCCTTACACTTCCTCTCACGCCAAGGCCCACAGGCATTTCTCTGGCCAGTTTGGCGGAGAAATTCTGAAGTCACAGAAATTCCAGGAACCTGTGATCTTGGACAACGGGCACACATGCAGTAACTGGTTGAAGGTAACTAGAGGGGACTCCCAGGTGTTCAGTTACCAGTAGCATCTCTGGAAATAATTAGTACTACCTCAATGCACAGTAACAACATTACTGTGAACTTTAAAAAAATCTTGGTGCTTGGCTTGCCACCCCAGAGATCCTGATTTAATCAGCCTGGGTGGGCAGATTATGTCTGTGCAGGAAAATGTGTGTGTATACACACACACACAAAAATATATATATACACACACATACATATACGTTCAAGGTGAGTCTGATGATGGTACTCACAACAGCTTTTGAGATGCGTATTATTGTTTTCTTTCTCAGAGAATTTCAAACTTTGGGGTGCATTTTAAAACACAGATTGTTGGGCCCACCCCCGAGTTTCTGATTCAGATCTGAGGAAGGGCATGGGAGTTTGCATGTTTTGAGTTCCCAGGTGATGCTAAGGTTGTGGATTGGAGACCACACTTTGAGAACTACGTTCCTGGAGGATCAAAGAAGCTCGTAAACTTGAATGGAAATAAGGATCTTTCCAAGTTCACACACCTAGACGAGTTAGGACTTGAAACTGGCATTCTAATTTTAAGTCCAGTGGTTTTTTTTTTTTTACAAGACTAGTATGTTAAACTTTAGAAATTACTTTTGTATCTATTATCTCAAATGATGCTTGAAAGAACAGGGCTGACAAGGACGGTTATTGTGTAATCATGAAGAAATTTAAGGTCAGACAACTGAAGTGACTTTTGCGTGGCCATGTAACAAATAAAAAAAGAATAGAAATTAATTAAGATACCCAACTGTAAAGTCCCTGTTTTTCCAAGTTGTTCTAATCAGCCAGAATGAAAGTGTTTCATACTTTAGGTATTTTTTAAACAAACTTTTATAGCACACAATTTTGTATTAACTACATTCTAAAATTCAGTGGGGTGACATAGTATTAGAACTCTTTACATGACTAAAATTTGCAAAAATATTTGGAGTAAATCTTTTAGTCCTAATTTCAGACTCTGTACTATTAGAATAAATTAAATTATGTAAAATCTTCCTATGTCCTGAAAATATGTTTATTTGGAAGATGTCCAACTTCTAAAATAATGTCGTTTGTGATAAATTGATTGGAGGTATAAGGATTGCCTAATTTATTTAAAACATATAGACTCTGTTTTTGAAATACCAATAGGTAGGTACAGATTGTTTTCTTTCAAACTATTATATATTTTCTCCTAAACATTCAAAGTATGTGTTTCAGAAAGAAGAGATATTCAAAGACCATCAGTTCAGGATCTAAATTTTTATTTACTTGGTGCTTTTCCCTTTTTCTTTGGATTTGGCAGAACAAATAGAAGTGTTATTCCTTTGAAAGACTGTTTCATTGCTATGCCTGCCTGAAGCTTCATCTTTCTATGTACACTTTAAAATGTGCATTTGTCCCTTTCAAGGGACACTATCTGTTTGCCAACATCTGCAGAACACTTTAATGAAAAATATCCAGTGGTTATTCAGACTTCTTCATCTGTTTAGAAGCTGCCAGGAACTCAGGCAGACTGACAGACAGCTGCTTCTTTAACATCATCAGAAGTAAGTCACATTAGTGCATACTTACACACACACACACACACACACACAATTGTGGATCCAGAAAGGTATTTACATTTTGATGACCCTCAAGAAATATTTCTGGAAATAAAGTTTGAGCTAGCTATACATTTTATACAAGATCTCTTTTAATATTTATAACATAAATGAATAGATATTACCTTGCCCCAAACAGAAACGGCAATGTCAAAACAACAACACACTCAGCTAGAAAACAAAGACCCCAACCAAAGGCTTGCAAACTCTGTAAGCACACACTTTTGGGAAGGAGGTAGCAGAATAACTTTAACAGGATAGACATATTTAATTTGAACTAGGTAGGGGTCATTTTTAATATTGAGTAGTTAATATTCTCAACCACAAAGAAACGTTGAATTTTAAGACTTAACAGTGTTTCTGGTTTAAGTTCCATTCTATCTGGAGGTTAAAAAATCATTTCTGACCATTAATACCTGGTAGCCTGAACGCTACCAAACTTAGAATAGTATTCTATCTACAATGAGGGAGTAGGGTGGGGAAAGCCTAGCCCAAACTGTTGTAACAATAAAGTAGACTAGCTCCCAGCCCAGCCATCTGCATCTGAGTCCGTGAACCTGCAGGATACTGTCCCACCTAAGACCCCCCCTCAATCCCGGCCACCTGTGTCATTGAGGCTAGTTCTTTCCAGTTAAGGTCAGGTTTTTTTCTTAATACCCATACCAATGCTTCCTCTTCTATTTTCTATGACGTGTAGACTCATTTATCTCTCAGACTTCAAGTGGTCATCCCATCATCTCCCTGTTTAGATTGTCAGCTTCCTAGGCTCCAGACCTCATCCTACATTCTTTGCACTGTGCCAGACCTAGGAGATTCTGGGCATGTAATAAACAGCCAACAGGTGGGTGAGACAACATTCCATTTTAGTACTGTGGTGTGGAAATTGGCTGTGGCTTGGAAAAAGAGTCAGCTCACTAGGAGAAAGTGTCTGCATTCTGTGAGGATCTGGTTCAACTGTCTCTATATCTTTAATAATGTCTGGAATAAAATTTTAAGGTGAGATGACTAAATCTTTGCAACAGGCAACTATTATTTGCTGTAGTTAGAATACCTTTGTTTCAATTGTTCTGCCATAAAGGAAACAAGATTAGTAATTAGGAAAAGTGTTCATGTAAAATGTTTTAAACTTACAAAAGTACTCTATTTAAAATTGGTTAGCCTCAGAATTGTTCACTGATTGGAGCATTCATATGAAGTAACAAAGTTTGTAGGAATTTCTTAATTTAATCAGAGTAAGAAACCCAACCAAGGGCCCCCAAATAAAATTATTAATGAGCCTTTCAGTATATTGTCCTGATTGGCCACTTATCTGTGGTAGCTGAGATTTAAAAGAAAAATTGTTTAAGGACAATAGATATGATTTGTAAAATCACTAGGACTGACAGATTCTGAGGCTTCTCCCTAAGTCTTCTCTTTAGGCAAAGTTGCATTTATTTTACTATCATTATTATTGAAGACACCTTTCTTTCTAAAACCCTTGAAACTAATTTTTTAATTTACTTCATTCTCCCATCCCTACCTCCTTTCCTTCTTTCCTCCCTACTTTCTTTCTTTCCTTCCTTCCTTTACATCTTGTAGCCTGAACAATCTAAAGTTCTGAATAATATTCCACGTCGCAGTGAGGTGCTAGAGTGAGAAAAGCAAAGCATGGTCCTAACTGTTGTTGATAAAGTGGTGTGGCTCCCCTGGGCTAATTGGTAATTACCTGATCTATTCCTCCCTCCCTCCCTCCCTTCCTTCTTTGCATCCCCTCTTCCTTCCTTCCTCAAATTAATCTGATCCTCTATCCAGGAGTAGAGAACTATTTCTTTACTCATCCTCAGCTCTTATATTAGTAGGACCAAATGTGTTATTTTTCAGTTTTCTTTGAAGACATTTTAAGGGAAGGGAGAATACAGGTGTCGCTCACAATTATCTACTTAGCCGTCTGGAATCACAGAATTAGCCAGAATGCTTTTGGGAAGAGTCCAATTCTTGCAGGATTCCTCTCATTCAGTCATCTCAAAGTGGGGTCCCCAAACCAGCAGCAGCAGCACCTGGGAAATTGCTAGAAATACAAATTTTGGGGGCCCCAACCCAGAGCTGCGGATTCAGAAACTCAGTGAAAGGAACCCAGGAGTCTGTGTTTTCACAAGTCTTCCACGTGGGGCTAAATGCATGCTCAAGTTTTTGAACCTAGTAATTGTTTTTTGGCAGAATAAAGAAACTGGAAGGGCATATTCTAAGATTTGTAGTATTTTTCTCAACCTCAAAAAAAAAAAAATTGCCAAGTAAGGTAAAAGGCAATAAGCATGGCTAATCACAGAGGGGAAACCTAACTGCGATTTCCGCGATTCAGATTAGATTCTTCTATTTTGTCTCACAGACACTTAAGGGTGATTCTACTCCTCCCTTAAGACTAAAAATAAGATGTTTTCATACTAATTAGAGTCTGACGGCAGTCAACATTTATTAAAGAGCACAAAACAATAAAATAATTTATGCTTCTGTAAAGTTATCTTTGGATTTTAGTGTGGCAAAGTTTGAGAAGGGGTTAGATATGGCGGAAATTTTTCTAATCCTTAGGTAAATGATGCTAGAGGGGAAAGTGTATACAAACATTTCCAAATTGTGTTGAAATATGAACACAATTTCTTTTTTTCCTCAGTAAGTTTCCATAGTCATTTCTCTAAATTCCCTTTCTGTCACGGAATGCTCTTTGATTTTCAGGCATGTATTATGTAAAGCCAAGAATAGAGGCTTTCAGAAATTGTTGATTCTCACAAACTAACTTCAAAGTTCTTAACATATGGTTGTTGTTGACTGAATTTATCTTGCAGAACAAGAAACTAAGATAAGATTTGATTCAGCAAAGAACGCTATGAAGGATCACTTTCTGGAAAGCCATTAGCTAGGACTCTAAAGTATGAAGTAACATGAGAAATACAAATAACAACAATGTAATTAAACTGTCAAATGTGATAGAGAAATTTATGTGAAAATGCTTGTAGCCCCAGTATTCTCTATTTCTTTTCCCCCTGGCTTTTAAGGCAACATCAAAACAGTTACTTCTGAGCATATTTATAACCTGTCAAGAGAAAGGACTGGAGAGGTTGTGACAATGTATCCCTGAAGGAAAATGTTAGTTTCAAAGCACCATTGATGTAAATACTGCCTCTTTTCTATTTTGTGGAATGGGTTGCTATGCTGATAAGTCTGTGTTAGAAACATGGCATTAGAAACACGAGTGTATTTTTGTAATAGAATTATGGATGTGGGATAATCTTTAATATAGGAGCCGTAAGTCTTGACACAAAGATTGCTTTTACAAGGAAAAATAGCACAATAACAACAAAAAGATGCTTAAGAGGAAGTTTGATATGGTTGTTGGGAGATAGTGTTGAGAGGAGAGAGGTTCTTGCAGAGAAATGTTGCTATTTCTGCTAAGCTGTGCCAAAAATTGGAACATGTCCAAATTTTTATTGTAACAAATGCATATACATTCTTACACACACAGACACACGGAAATGTTTTCATTTGGTTTTATATGTACGCTGAGATTATTTTATATATGAAGTGGCAAAATATCTCTGCAAACAAACATAACAACTACAATAAAAATGACTAATTTACCTCCTTCATAACTGAACTAACATAACAGGGAATGTGAATGTTCTGAACAGAGGGACTTATGCCTAACTAATGGGAGTTAAATATTATTTGTCGAGGTAGAGAGATGAGTCAAAGATGAAAGGAACAGTTCGAATAGCAATAGATGTAGGAGAGATGAAAGGGATGAGTGTGTCTGACTATGTTATTTATTTAAAAAATAGAAAATTCTTTTTTCTCACTTGAGGGAATTTCATTTCAGCAAACCATCAACTGTTTTATGGAATGAATATACAATCTGTAGTTTCAATTTGTTTACTAATAAAAACTCTAAATAATAGCAGTTTTTACAAGGTTATTGTGAAGAATAAGTACGATACTGTATATATGACATATGTGATATGATTTCATATGATATATCTGAAAGTGCTCATAAAAAGTACTATTATCGCCAAGCTTTAGAAGAAAATATTTCTCAGTATTTCTAGGTATACTAAATGCTCCTAATGCAACAGTATGACAAGTGCCTAGGAGATGGGCTTGTTGTAGTTCTGTGTCTGTTACATGTCAGATCATATATATACATTGATCCTGTTTAGGTGATCAATGATTCTGCACAGTTTCCAGAAGTAATAATATATCTTTATTTTTCATAACAAAAATGGATGATGTAAATAAAAAAGGGAAGAAAGGAAGGAAGAAGAGATTTCATTACTTCATCATGGTAAAAACAAAAACAAAAACATGAATAATCTCCAGAGATTGGGCCTATTTAGCTTCCCCAAACCCAGCAGTTACCCTTGACTCCTTTGTTTCCTTTCTCACCTCCATTTTATTTCCCTCACACTCCACCTCCATTCCATAATAATCCTGCCTTAAAAAAAATTCAATATACCTTAGCTTAGTACAACGCACTGTTCATAAGTGATTTTGCAAAAGCAGTTTCCTGTAGCTCCAACTGGGATGTCTTTATTTCTCTCAGGGAAGTTGTCACTGAAGGGGAGGGGGTAAGAATCTTTTTGGTATGCTTTCCCACATTTTTCACCAATTTCATGCTGACTTTAACACCTTGCTGTCCGTTGTGTGAGGACCAGAAATCAGGATAAGGGGCTGGGATCAGAATAGGTATTATCCAGCCAGTGGAGTAAATTCACCTCCTCGGGTCCACTCAGAGATTTCAGAGAACGGTGTCCACTCTCTACACGAGGAAGTGAAGGAGAAGCTCGTGTCTTCTGAATAAGTGTGCCGTATGTGCGTGTACCTACGTCCTGCTATCCCCCTTCCTAGTGGATGCACAGATGCAAAGAGAGATTGTGCTAATTTACTCATCCAAATAGTCTTGTAATAACTTTCATAATATTTACTGTGATTCTGTGGCTCAGCACTTTAGATTAATAGCAGAGTTGCTCTGGGGCTTTCCTAGTATTCTGGGTCCACATTACTTGCTATACACGTATATTCAATATCGGAGCAGAGACAGCCAAAAACTTTTCTTAAGTGCTAATTTGAACAGGTTTGTTAATTTAGGTCTGTATATTCTGAAAACTCTCTTTTGAAATTGAAAGTTTGATATACTTATAAAACATATTACTTTTCAGAGTGACATAAAATCAGTAAGAACCAGGTAATGAGCCTCCAGCAATTAATGCTATTTTGTAGAGGGTTTTTTTGAAATGTGTATTGGGTGATAATATCCCATCTCCCACTGTTACAGTATTATTCTGAGCCTAAGACTAGTAAAATTGTTGACATGAAATCTACAAAAAATAACAGGATTCTTAGAACTTTCAGACAGTGTATTTGACATTTTAGTTAGGAAATGCTAAGTTGACTTAGAAAAAGTCAATCCAATTGCTGTGCTCTCTGTTCATTTTGTCTTACAAGTGAATTAAGATCAGTAGGATCACCATGTTCATCTCATTCAGATCTTATTCAGAGATATTGACCTGCAAATAGATAATTCCATTATCCTCATGGGCCTGGTACCAAGACTCCTTGGGATTTCTACTGAAAGTTTGTGATAGCCTGTGTTCAACTCAACAAGTATTTACTCAGTTCCTCCAGTGGTGCCTAGATGGATTGGGTAGGAATGCATGGTAATAAAATTAGTTCTGTTGAGTAACGTGAAAGAAAGGTTTACAAGAGGAACTCCAGGATTGCACCAGAGCTATGCAGACAGCACTCTGTACAGCAGACAAGATCAGATGACTCTCCTTGTTCGGGGTCCCTAAACAGTTTTTTAAAGCAGCTGGCATTTGTTCTCAGCTCTTCAGTTCTCACAGGCCTGTGAGCTCTTCATCATGATGGGAAGTACAGTCTTTGTGCTTTTTCTGAAAATGTGAGAATCCTTTGAAGCTGTTTTCTTGTAGTCAGTGCAAATGGCAAGAAAGAGAAATAAGGAATTCAGTCAAGCTGTTTGCAAAAGATTATGTAAAGAGTTATCTGCAGGATTGATTTACTAGTTCATGGGACTTTAGGAGAACTATTAGAAGATTTGATAAAACTGAACAAAGTTAGCTTGAGGAAGTAAGCAGTAACCCATTGGGCAAATCACACAATTCTAAAAAGAACTTCTGTGTAACAAGAGAACGTTTTTTACCCTATTCCTGTTTCCATTATGGAAAATCACTTTGATTTTGGCATTTGAAAAAAAAACTTCAGGGAAATCTATTTATATCAAGGTAACACTTATGGACAAAAACAGCAAAATGTGTCTTCCTGAATTTATTTTCAGTTCCTATTTCCATGTGGTTTATTTTGGAAGCCTCCAAATCACAATCTATACTCACGTCAGATCCAAAATTATAAAAATGGTAGATGTACCCTTCTTCTACATTTCTCCACATCAAATCTATTGAGTATTAATCATTAGTTCTCCTTTTGAAGATACGTCAGCATTTTATATTTTAAATTACAGATTTGGAAACAGTGTATTTACTGGCTTGTCCCCTTAATGAATCAAATAATTATTTTCATTTGTATAATTTTAGTGGTACTTCCAAGGAAATGTAGCCGACTATAAAAAGGGTACAAATCTAAATTTCAAGAATAGTAACTTTTGATGCATTTTAAATTCACAGTTATCTAATCTCAAATTTTAAATATACTGTACTATTTTTTTCATAAATTTTTTTTTGAGACTAGGTAAGGGGTTTTCTGCTGTTGATTACTTGACCACTATTTACTGTTCATGTAGCCTAGGTATAATTGTAATATCCCTCTGTGAAATTGGGATTGTGAAAGTACTTCTTTGACCTGGGTTATTGTGAGGATTAGTAAAATAATTTATGTAAAGTGCATCTGCAAAATGTATTCAGTACGTTATCAAGAATTTGGCCCTTACTAGCATTTGTATTACACTTTATGCATTTATAAATTTGTTCATATATATTTTTGATCTTCTTAGTAGCTTTATGAAGTGAACAAGATTGAATATACTTGTCCTAATCTGATGGTATAAGAACATTTAGATTTCTTTATTTCTAGATGATACGAGTAATCTTATAAATTCAATAAAACAAGACTAATAGAAACATTACATGATTTTCAAGGTTACAGAATTAGTGAGAAACCTAAGGCAAGGCCTCAGGTGCTTTGAGTTTCAGTCTAACTTTTGACTCCACCCCATGGATGAATCTTAATGGAGGTAACTGGGGTTTATGCTAAAACCATAAGAAAAGTTGTATAACTGTAATTGAATTTTTTTTTTTTTTTTTCGGTACGCGAGCCTCTCACTGTTGTGGCCTCTACCGTTGCGGAGCACAGGCTCCGGACGCGCAGGCTCAGCGGCCATGGTTCACGGGCCCAGCCACTCCACGGAATGTGGGATCTTCCCGGACTGGGGCACGAACCCGTGACCCCTGCATCGGCAGGCGGACTCTCAACCACTGTGCCACCAGGGAAGCCCTGTAATTGAATTTTGATAAACATTTGTGACAAAAATTCTCATTTTCATTCTTTGATCCCAATAAGTACTTGAAAAATATTTTTGTACCAAAGCTCCTTAATTAGTATTAATGATTGTCTTTTAGGTGAAGGGGAAAAAACCATAAAACTTTCCTGATTGGCTGTAAATTAGTCAAGATCATATTCCCAACTTACCTATAACATATTTTTCCTTGAAGTTGTTAATGTATTCACGTAAAGGAACTGAGTCAGTTCTTCTTAATGTGAACCATAATTTTTAGTGACAAACCATATCTTAGTATGTTTCCCGTGTCCTTAGAACATGACTTCATGGTACACAGGCAAGGATTTGGTGCTAATTTCCATATGAAACGACAAGATTAAAGTGAAGCCCATAAAACACAGATTCTTTTTAATCTCTTGTTTGCTTGCAGGGCAGAGGTTTACTTCCATTCTTTGCCAGTTCCTTCAATGTAACGTAGAAGTTCAGCAGATCACTAATTAGAAGAACACAATCAGTAAGTTAATTTGTGTTACCTGTTTTGTAGCTACTCTTCTATACAGCAGATAGAGCACCTGAGACATATAAAATTGGAAATGGCAAAGTTATGGACAAAACCGGTACTGTCCCAGTTAAAAATAAGCATCTCACTCTAGGCAGAAATGTCTTCAAATGTAAAGATGACTGGCACATGACAGAGGATTCATGAAAAGGTAGAATGTAAAGTGCTTTACAAGTGTCCTAAAGGGATTTCAAGAATTGCAAGTATAAATAAGCAAGATCTGTGGTGTACAGACGGAAAATACTTGCATTCACTTCGTTTTGGTCCATTTCAACCCATTCTGTGCCTAATACTTTTTCTGCCCTTGGGCAAACCCAGTGCTTGTGTATGTGTGTGGGGGATGTGGGGTGTCGGGGAGGAGTTCAGTCACAGGTAATCAACCATTCTCTGATTACTTGTAGTTCTATAAAAATTTCCCAGTTTAGTAATTATCATATGTAGTCCAGTGTAAGGATAAACACCTTACTTCACTAAAGTTAAAGCTTCCTCCCTCTGTCCGCTGCTGCTTTAGGCTGGAAGACTGTAGTGGGAAAAGGCAGCACAATACATTTCCTATCATTTTCCTATCAACGATTTCTACTGCTCTGTCCCAGGGCCTTAGGCTGCCCAAGTCTCCTCCAGGATCTCCAGTGAGGAGAGGCAAGGAATGGGCTCCTTGAACTTGAATCGATCTGTCATTGGTTGGTTTTCCCTGGCTCTGCCAAATATTGATTCTTTTTCTTTTCCCTCCTCCCCTTACTTGGGGTAGGTTCCTTTTCTGCTCTCTTAAGATATGTCCCTCAGCCTTGGGACATCTGGTAGGACTTCTCCAGCTTTGGTCTTTTGAGGTGTGTTTTCCCCAGAAGCCAGCCCTGTTGAGTATGATGTAAGGTAAGGCCAGATAAGCACTTTCTCTCTCTCTCTTTTTGACCCTCACTTTCTCATGGCTTATACAAAAACATGCCTTTTTTTGCTCCTATACATTCTGGAGGAGTAAAGACCTTCCTTTTTGTTACTCTGCTATGAGAGAAGCTGGCTTATGGCAATCCTCTCTTTTGCAAAGTCTCTGTTATCTGGTGTTTCCTTTTTTTGATCTTAGCAGTATTAAGTAAATAGAAGAAAAATTCATTTCTCTTGCATACGTTTGAAGGAACTAATGCTTTGTGTATTAGGAAAGACAATAGAAGTGCTTTCCAGTATGAAAGTTTTCATTATTAAATTTATCTGAAAAATGAAATGCTCCAGGAATGTTATGATTCCCTTCACAATAATCCCTCACGTTACAGACCTTCAATTCCAAAGAGTAAAATATGCTAACTGTCTTTCATGAGTGTTCCCAGTAGCACTGTCTGCATCGTTCATGTCACTGCTCACAGGAGGAAAAGGTCATTCTGTCAGTGAGACCTGGTGCCTGTGTGCTTCAAATGTGAAGCGTGTTGTGCTTTAAGGCATGTCCACCAGCGTTGCAATTAAACTGAATTTTGGTAGATGAGATGGTGTGCAGGGTAGGAAAAGAATAGTCAACAGATATCATTTAAGTAAACACTGAAAACTAGAGAGAATCACCCTCATACTTTGCCATCTGAAAATAATCTCTTAAGTAAAAGCACAGATTTGGAGAGTTCTCTGTTTTTGTGTTCAAATTCATAATAGGTTAATGGACTTTGACTTTTTCTTCCATGAAGTAGATAATAAAGGGTCTGAAGGGTGACGCAGAGCATGACCAGTAACAGGGCTATGACTACCTGGTAGGTCTGGGTTTAAATTCTGGCCTAGCCACTTGCAAACCAAGCAACATACTTAAGCTATTTGAGCTTTATCTATCTTGTTTATAAGACTGGATTAATTTTCTGAGAACTTGATCATAATGGATCCAGAAAGGGAACAAAGGCAAACATGAATGATCTCAATCATAGACTTGAAGAACTTGTACTTGACCTTATTGGAATTAGTTGTGAAATAATTCTATACAGAAGAAACATGTTGAATCAATTGGCTATCATTATCTTTTGATCATAAAAGTATTGAGTAGATTTTCTCCTTTAAACAAATTTTTTATAGGAGATAACACATAGACGTGCTGTGATTACACTGAGAATACACGAATTCAGTTGTCCAATTTATTTTAGATAATGTTTTAATTGAGGATTATTTGCCCAAAGGGTAAGATGCACGCAGTTGAAAGTTGAGAATGCTAATGTTGGTGGGAATGTAAATTGATGTAGCCACTATGGAGAACAATATGGAGGTTCCTTAAAAAACTAAAGATAGAACTACCATACGACCCAGCGATCCCACTACTGAGTATATACCCTGGGAAAACCATAATTCAAAAGAGTCATGTACCATAATGTTCATTGCAGCATTATTTAAAATAGCCAGGAAGCGGAAGCTACCTAAGTGTCCATCTACAGATGAATGGATAAAGAAAATGTGGCACATATATACAATGGAATATTACTTAGCCGTAAAAAGAAATGAAATTTAGTTATTTGTAGTGAGGTGGATGGACCTAGAGTCTGTCATAGTGAGTGAAGTAAGTCAGAAAGAGAAAAACAAATACTGTAAGCTTACACATATATATGGAATCTAAAAAAAAAAGGTTCTGAAGAACGTAGGGGCAGGACAGAAATAAAGATGCAGATGTAGATAATGGACTTGAGGACATGGCAAATAGGAAGTGTAAGCTGGGATGAAGTGAGAGAGTGGCATGGACATATATACACTACCAAATGTAAAATAGATAGCTAGTGGGAAGCAGCCGCGTAGCAGAGGGAGATCAGCTCGGTGCTTTGTGACCACCTAGAGGAGTGGGATACGGAGGGTGGGGGGGAGACGCAAGAGGGAGGAGATATGGGGATATATGTATACACATAGCTGATTTCACTTTGTTATAAAGCAGAAACTAACACACCATTGTAAAGCAATTATACTCCAATAAAGATGTTAAAAAAATAATGTTGAGAAACTAGCTAATTTTTTTTCCTTTTCTGCTAAAATTTTCTTCACATGACTCTGGATTAGTTCCCTTAAGATTCACAGCTCCTATGTTTTGCAATCATTCAGTTCCTGAAGCTTGAAAACAGCTTAGTATTCTTTCAAATCATTGTCACCTGGGATCCAAACGTAATTTCTCAAATGTATCCATTAATGTGCAGTCTTTCTAATAGAAGTCCTTGGGAAATTCACACTCAAGTATCTCCTTTTCTGTCTTAATATAAAAGTTTTCTGAAATTTACCATTTAAATAGGTAGGCAAATAAAAGTCAAGTTGTGTTGACATGCTGATGATGACTAAAAAAAAGATACATATATCCAAAATTCTTCTTTCCTGAGTCCTATGTGTAGAAAATTATTGTAATCAGTATATCTTTCTATCTTTAACAAGTTCATTTACAAAATTTAAATTTGCAAAATTTAAATTTACAAAATCTAAATAATCAAAATCTGTCCCTAAAGCACATGATCAATGTTAATGGTTTTTTCCCACCCATAACGTATTTTTCCTTCTTTCTGATGACTGAGAAGAGAATCTATATTGATTGTCATCCTCATTTTATTAACATTTTATTAACGTTTAAATTTCTCTCCCTGTGTTAATCTTTTACTCAGTGGTATCCAAATAGATTTTTCTCATAGCAGAAATGTATGTTCCTGTAGTTAAAAATATGACCGAATACATACGAACATTCATCAGAAGTGTTAAGACATACAGGCTGGAGAGCTGTTTGCTGTGAAGGGATTCTAAAGCGGATCAGAAAAGGCTTGATTCTGCATGAGTGCTGTCATTCTCTAATGTTCTGCTGGAGAAATCTTCCACTTCTGACTTCACTCTCCCTGCGTAGAACATTTAGGTACCTCTCTGCTGTCAGTGGGAACACATCAAGGGTAGGGGTATTTTGTTAATTTTTGTGCTTGGCTCATCAGAGGTGTGCCATAAACGTTGAGCGAT
This sequence comes from Tursiops truncatus, assembly GCF_011762595.2. Classification (NCBI taxonomy): domain Eukaryota; kingdom Metazoa; phylum Chordata; class Mammalia; order Artiodactyla; family Delphinidae; genus Tursiops; species Tursiops truncatus. The sequence goes on along the minus strand of NC_047034.1, from coordinate 8,035,823 downwards.
GACTCAACAGACTCTTGAATACAGGGAAGCAGAGTGAGTACCGTAGGGTCAGGATCTAGGAGTGCTGTGATAGCTTGTTTACCCAGAGTGGAGAGAGATTTGGGTCCCTGAAGGCAAAGTACTTCACTATTTTGTTTGAGGTCAGCCCTGGTTTTTAGAAATGGACAGTAAAATTGGAGCATTGAATGAAAGTGTGTACTCGGCTAGACTATTTATGTGCGGTATTTCATTTACAACCTATGACCTTATTAAGTAATCATGACAATCCCTAATTTACAAATAAGAAAATGAAATTATGAGACTTGCACATAGTAGAGGTGGTGGAAGGGTCTTTCAGACTGTGTTCATTCTTTTTTCATTATGGAGTATTTCCATTTGTGGCAGTTAACTCACTAAGTGACAAGATACCTCTCTATCTTTCCCTTGGGAAAGATCTTCAACGTCACTGATACCGATAATATAGTTATAATGCTGCTTACTACTTAGAAATCATTTTCATATATATTTAATATACCTTAAATTATATAACAACTCAGTGAGGTTCACGAGAGGTGATTATTACCATTTGATATGTGCAGTAAATTAGATTGCAGAATATTAAGAGAGTTGACCAAGTTTATATGTTGAGAGTAGTTACTAGACTCAAACTAATCATCTAGCTCTAAATCCAGTGTTCTTTCCATGATAAGGTAATTATAGTCATTAAAAAGTAACTGTTAATTGTAGGTTATCTATTAATGAAGTGTTCTTATCCTGAAAATAGTCTCCTAGGACAATCGTATGCATGATTCCTCACTCCTTCTTTGATCTCCTTCCCTGTGTTTCCTTCTCCTTCCTTAGATATATTAACTAATGTGACTTAAAAGCTTGGCAAATATCCATTTACAGGAGGCAACTATTAGAATACTTATTGAATTACTACTTTTTTGCTTAAATGAAGATCTGTACTTTCTACAGTCAAAGGTCATTCTGTGAGTCTAGTCAATTGCCACGGTTTACAGAAATGTAAATGCTCCACAGGACTTTTCAGACCTAAGCTAACTGACAGAAATGAGTGACTGTAATGCACTTAAGAAAAAATAATTAGAGATGACACAAAAACATAAGTAAGATTCCATTTGTTTGTAGTTGCTTCCCATACACAGAGCTGTTAACATTAAATGTATGGGTACAGAAATATATTACTTAAATAGAAAGGAAAAAAAGTGAAAAGAAATCAGAAAAGGTTAGAGGAAAACTATTCATTTATGTATATTTAATTGAGAGACTACTGTGTTCCAGGCTGTGGTGCTAGATAATTATTTAAGCTTTATGCTGTCTTTAAAATACAGATACTTTAATATTTTGCAAATAATGAAACTAAATCCCATTGACATTATATGACTTTCCCAAGGCCCCCTAGCTGGTGTCGGGACTGTTATCCAAACCTAGGGTTTCTGATTTGCAAGACTACTTTCATTTTGTTGCATGATATTTTATTATATGATGGGGAGACCTAATAGGTTGATTGTTTTTTTTCTGTTATTCACCCAGTAAGTTGGGACTATTTGTGAATCTGTATATTTTCCTCTTTCACCCTCTTCTGGAATATAAGCTCTTATCTATTCTTTACCTCTTGTGTGAGAGTGAATATGCCAAGAAAGGAAGGGTTTACTTTCCTCTGTACTTTTTGCCGTGAACCTTTCTGTGACATTTCATAAGACTGCATTCTTACAAAACTAAGTTATACTGAGGCAAACAAATTTATTTTGTCTCTTGCAGAAGAATATACAGTAAATACTGATGGAATTAATAAACCTGTCAACTGCATGCTGAGTAAATGTGCGAGATATTTGTGCCATTTTCTCTCTGAAAGTAGCATTTCTGGTTGATTTATGGTTAAGTGTATCACTGATAAGAAATTGGCAAATAAAAACACCTGAGTTGACAATTAAAGGAAATATTCAAAGTGAAAATAAAGTCACTGAAGCTTCGCAATTACTGTAGTCATGGCTGGATATACTTAAAGTTGAGAATATGCCCACATTTTATTGTTGTAGCTGAGGTGATGCAGGATACATGGTACTGACTGAACTCTGCACCAATGGAACGGAGGCTTTGGGGAGAAAGGCACATTTCACACCTGAGTGGCTTTTTGCAAATTGAAATTGGTGCTTCTTTCTGTCAAAGAATTCTGGTCCTGAAAGATTATCTTTGCCAAAAATATCCCCTAAATGATTTTATATCTTGATTTTGAGTTCAATTTCCTACAGAGATTTAAGGCTGCATTTGCATCAAGTTATTTTCTTAATTTTATTCTTTTAACATTTAGAACAGTTCTGAAGCCAATATTACGGGTGATACATATGTGTGTGTGTGTATATTTTATATATGTATATATATATATATACACACACACATACATACATACATACATACTGGTCATACATATACATACATTCACATACATACACACTGGTAATCAGTAAGAGGAGGCCCTATTCTTGTAATTCTTTTTTTTTTAATAGCTCCTTTTTTTAAAGAAAACATTTATTTACTTATTTATTTAGCTGCGCCGCGTTCTAGTTGTGGCATGTGGGATCTTTAGTTGCAGCATGCGGGATCTAGTTCCCTGACCAGGGATCAAACCTGGGTCCCCTGCATTGGAAGCACGGAGTCTTAACCGCTGGACCACCAGGGACGTCCCTATTCTTGTAATTCTTAACTTGAAGCATTTATTTTGGTATTTCTGCTTCTATTCTTTAGGAAATATTTGTAACAAGCTCGTTGTACTTAATAGCATTTCACATAGCTAATCGCTAACATTACCATAGAAGCTAAAATTAAATTTGAAGCAATAAACAAATTGATCATTCTTACACAAGTATTTTTCATATGTTAAAAGTATCTTGTAAGTATTCGGAACTTGAAATCTAAGCTGTGTTTTCACTGAAAGAATGATAGGAGAACGATAAGAGTTTCTAGTTAAGGCCTGAAATCTAGTTTAAATAAAAATTAGAAAGAATTTTGGGCTCTGACCTTCATCTTCAAAATTATATTGGTGGCCAGAAGGCCATTTTCTTGGGATTTCTTTCTAGCAGTGGAAGGGGCAAGGGAAGAAAGAAACAATGGGAGAAAAACCTACGTGTTAATTAATTAGTGAGACTTTTTAGAGAAGTGCTCACTAGGCAAAATCATAGCGCTAAGCACTTCTTGATCTGGCTTTCATCCCAAATCTCTTTATGCAGTGATAGTACTGTGGCATGTGGAAACTGAATATCAGACTATTTTGTGGCCCAAAATACCCTCCCTCTCACTATTTTTCTTATCCTTCCAAAGCTTTTAAACTTCAAATGCTTGAGCCCCACCCTCCAATGACCCCTCTTCCCCCTCTCAATCTCTAATCTCTGTTAAGGACCATCTCCATGTGTTGGCTCTTTTTCCCATTCCCTTATGATCATTGGAGGTGACTAGTCTAATAAAGATAATTACATGTTAAGGTATTGTTATATCAGATAACATATTTCCAATTTAATAGTAATTTTTAGTATGAAGTTCTTGCAACAATAAGCTGTTAGTAACAAATTCAGGCTGTAGATTTTCTCCTTGTCTTTTCAAACATGCTGCAGGAAAATAAGGATTTCATATAGGCGGACTTGCATATTAAAATTTTAACATATTAATAAACATATAAATAATAGCATATTATGGGGACAGATTTCAAAGTCATACTTTGACAAACTTTCCCCTCCTTTTAGGTAACTGCTCCTGACCACACTCTATTTACATACTCAATCCTCTTTCATAGTCAACACACTCAGTACTGTTCCCTGATCAAACCCGGTTATTCCGGGCTGCCCCATGTAGACTTTCTTTTGTCCTTGGCCACCCTGCTTCCCTCAAGTTCATGGTCTGGTTGCTGTCCAGCAGACAGAGCCTGTCATGAGGTCATGCAATCAAATCCATGCAGATCAAGGCAGGAGAGCAGGGCTGGGTGAGATTTAGTGACTGGTAAGAAATAGTTATCGTGGAAATGACAATTATGCCTGTGAGAATGATAGTGAAGTTCAGATAATTCAGTATCAGCTTGTTGAAAGGCAAGAGGTACATAAGCAGGGACCTTCATAGGAATAAAAAAGTATTTTCTGTACCATTTTAATATCCTATGATTACATTCTTTATAGCACTTGACTACACTTCAGTATAACTACTGGATGACTTGTCTCTTTCAAGAGGCAATGGATTTCTTGAGTACATGGACTGTGCCTTTGGTCTTTGTATTCCTACTGCTTATTGCATAATATTGTCAAGTAAATACATGCATTTTCAATGGTTACAGAGGAATTATTACTTTAAATAGCATTCTCTGATGGAAGAATCCTTTTATTCTGGACTCTTCAGGGCCAATTCCTTGGACCTCTACCTGGAGACTTGACTGATGTCAGTAAGTCTCAAATGTTCATGGTTTATATATCTTCAGTTATACTATGTGTGTGCTGAGGATAAGGGGCCCTGGGGGAAAGGGATCTCAATTCCTATTTTTAGATAAGTTCAAACCAGAAAAAGAAACTAGAAATTTGCCTAGAGCCTGTTTTCCCTCTTCTTCCTACAGTTTTAGGTAAAACCCTGTATTAAGTAATTTCCTGCTTAAAAATTGTTAAAATGTAGAACTGGAAGCCGGGGGAGTGATTGCGGTCTGCTGGAACTGGATTCCAGAGCAGAGATTATGACCTGCCAGAATGACTCAAAATCTATTAAGTTTTCCGTATATTCCTTGAAAATTAAAAATATGTAACTTTTTATTTAGACTATCTTACTTAATAGCATAAGAAAAATGATTTTTAAATCTTATTTGTTCATAAAGTCTCAAAAAAAACCTGAATTTATTTCCCACTGTAACTATGTTGCTGTAACTATGTTGGCCATTTTATCATGGAGCAGTCTTTTATCACTGTGTCTTATTGAAATATCATACTCTTCATTAGATTAATTCTTTAGAGAAGAACAATACCAAAGCAAACAGACAGACAAACAAAATAATGTTCACTGGCTCACGACATGATACTCTGGCATGGGGGTGATAATGCGGGTGATTGATTAATCATATAGAACAAACTAATAAACAAATCCATTTGGAGGGGTGGTTATCTTTTAGGTCGATGAATTGGGGTAGAACTCTATTTACGTTCTCAGGATCCTCATAAATGCTGAACTTCCCTGTTCCCCTCTTCCTCATCCTATTACATACCTAAAACCCATCCACATCTCTTACATGGTTCACTGATGTCTAAAAATTAATAACTAAATGCATGTTTAGTTTCTTTGGGTAAAAGCTTGGTCTTTTCTTACTAAGTGGGTATTATTGGTAAATTTTCACATTTTCTCTATTAAGCTGTTTTACCTACACTTTCATGAGGGTATTAGGTTCTTATGAGATGATGTGATGCAGGAGGATTATTTCTGAGATGGGGACAAATGTTCCTGGAAATACCAGTGTGAAGGATTTGGGGTTAAGGAAGAAAGAAATGAAGAGGAAACATTGTAGGTGACAAAGAAATGATTCACAAGTCTGCCTAGCGCTGTCTAGGGGTGGGGGAAGAATGTCTGAGTTTTTACTGTAGGGTAACTGAGAACATCCCACCTAATACATGTATTTCAAACAATATTTAGACTCCCATTGCTTAGCAAAACAAGACTATGAGAACTATAAAAAATAGAGAAAAGAAAAAAATAAATGAAAAGGGGAACATGCAGGAAAATAAGCAAATTAAGTGGAGTCTACTAAAAAAATCTAATTAGCAAAGCTCATTAGCTTATTTATTGACCATCAGAGGAAGTTGTAAAAGCATATAAAAATAGAATTAAGGTGGAAAATGTCATAGTAATAAGAAGAAACCTTTTCCAGATAAGCAGTCAAGTATTTTATTCAGTCCTTTTTATTCCTTACAATACTGGTACTTTCAAAACTTCAGGAGCCAGTAAAAAAGGAAATAATCAGTATAGCTAAGAACTTTTGACTCCTTGAGGCATTTTAAGAAAAACTTCTGACTCATTGATATATTCTAAAAAAATCTAAACTACAGCTTGGCTTCTGTTTTTATAGTAACTTTTAATGAATTCATTCTAAATTCATAAGGATGCTGAGACCAAATTATATTTGTCAAAGAAAAATGCTAGCTAAATAATTCATTGCTATTCACCTATGCTTTCTCTTTCTCAACTCCTAAATCCTGTCTAACCTTTGAACATATTCTTTCTGATTTCATTAACTTTTAACTTTCCTGTTATTTTTAGGTAGTTCTGTGGTTGCTTCTGTGAGATAGTTCTTTGAGTGCAGGGAACATGTGTTCAGAGATTAATGTTCAGTGTCTAACTTAAAATTTATGTGATGAATTATTTCAGAATTAAGACAATTAAAAATAGCATATTAGGGGAGGAAAGCAAGACTAGTTGCATACAGAAATTTCTTTAAATTAGTATCTCTTGATCATTCAAATTGGTATAGAGACTTAAATGAAACCCACCAAACTGATGGACAGGTGAACAGACAGACACTGTGAACCCTCAGAGAAGCCAAGTATCCTTAAAGGTGACAAGACCAGTTTCTTAGAATTCCTTAACCCTCTTTTGAGCCATTCAAGTATTAACATCATTTTTTTCTTTTTTTTAGTGATTACTTGTTATATGCTCTTTGTTGTTAGGCTACTTAATTCAAAATGAAAACATGAGTGTATTTGTGAAACACAGTAATAATGCTACATCTCTGTTTTTTAGCTATTATGCATATTTCTCTCTCAATTTTAATTCTAGATATGTTTACATTCCACCTGTTTTTTTTAACATCTTTATTAGAGTATAATTGCTTTACAATGGTGTGTTAGTTTCTGCTTTATAACAGTGAATCAGCTATACCTATACATATGTTCCCGTATCTCTTCCCTCTTGCGTCTCCCTCCCTCCCACCCTCCCTATCCCACCCCTCTAGGTGGTCACAAAGCACCGAGCTGATCTCCCTGTGCTATGCGGCTGCTTCCCACTAGCTATCTATTTTAAGCTTGGTAGTGTATATATGTCCATGCCACTCTCTCACTTTGTCACGGCTTACCCTTCCCCCTCCCCACATCCTCAAGTCCATTGTCTAGTAGGTCTGTGTCTTTATTCCCATCTTACCCCTAGGTTTTTTTCCCTTAGATTTCATATATATGTGTTAGCATATGGTATTTTTTTTTCTCTTTCTGACTTACTTCACTCTGTATGACAGACTCTAGGTCCATCCACCTCACTACAAATAACTCAATTTCGTTTCTTTTTATGGTTGAGTAATATTCCATTTTATATATGTGCCACATCTTCTTTATCCATTCATCTGTTGATGGACACTTAGGTTGCTTCCATGTCCTGGCTGTGGTAAATAGAGCTGCAATGAACATTTTGTTACATGACTCTTTTTGAATTATGGTTTTCTCAGGGTATATGCCCAGTAGTGGGATTGCTGGGTCATATGGTAATTTTATCTGTAATTTTTTGAGGAACCTCCATACTGTGCTCCATAGTGGCTGTATCAATTTACATTCCCACCAACAGTGCAAGAGGGTTCCCTTTTCTCCACACCCTCTCCAGCATTTATTGTTTGTAGATTTCGTGATGTTGGCCATTCTGACCAGTGTGAGGTGATACTTCATTCTAGTTTTGATTTGCATTTCTCTAATAATTAGCACTGTTGAGCATCTTTTCATGTGCCTCTTGGCCATCTGTATGTCTTCTTTGCTGAAATGTCTATTTAGGTCTTCAGACCATTGTTTGATTGGGTTGTTTGTTTTTTTGATATTGAGCTGCATGAGATGTTTATATATTTTGGTGATTAATCCTTTGTTGCTTAATTTGCAAACATTGTCTTTCATTCTGTGGGTTGTCTTTTTGTCTTGTTTATGGTTTCCTTTGCTGTGCAAAAGCTTTTAAGTTTCATTAGGTCCCATTCGCTTATTTTTGTTTTTATTTTCACTACTCTAGGAGGTGGGTCATAAAATACCTTGCTGTGGTTTATGTCAAAGAGTGTTTTTCCTATGCTTTTGTCTAAGAGTTTTACACTGTCTGGTCTTACATTTAGGTCTTTAATCCCTTTTGAGTTTATTTTTGTGTATGGTATTAGGTAGTATTCTAATTTCATTCTTTTACATGTAGTTGTCCAGTTTTCCTAGCACCATTTATTGAAGAGGCTGTCTTGTCTCCATTTTATATTCTTGCCTCCTTTGTCATAGATTAAGTGACCATAGGTGCGTGGATTTATCTCTGGGCTTTCTATCCTGTACCATTGATCTATATTTCTGTTTTTGTGCCAGTACCATATTTTCTTGATTACTGTAGCTTTGTAGTATAGTCTGAAGTTGGGGAGCCTGATTCCTCCAGTAGTGTTTTTCTTTCTCAAGATTGCTTTGGCTATTCGGGTTCTTTTTTGTTTCCATACAAATTGTATAATTTTTTGTTCTAATTCTATGAAAAATTTTATTGGTAATTTGATAGGGATTGCATTGAACCTGTAGATTGCTTTGGGTAGTATTCTCAATGGTGGAAAACTGAAAGCATTTCCTCTAAGATCAGGAATAAAAGAAGGGTGTCTACTTTCGCCACTATTATTCAACATAGTATTGGAAGTCCTAGCCACGGCTGTCAGAGAAGAAAAAGAAATAAGAGGAATACAAATTGGAAAACAGGAAGTAAAACTGTCATTGTTTGCAGATGACATGATACTATATATAGAGAATCCTAAAGATGCCACCAGAAAACTACTAGAAGAAATCAGTGAATTTGGTAAGGTTGCAGGATACAAAATTAATGCACAGAAATCTCTTGCTTTCCTCTACACTAACAACAAAAGGTCAGAAAGAGAAATTAAGCAAACAGTTCCATTTACCATTGCAGCAAAAAGTATAAAATACTTAGGAATAAACCCACCTAGTGGCAAAAGGCCACTACTCAGAAAATTATAAAACACTGATGAAAGAAATCAAAGATGACACAAACAGATGGAGAGATATACCATGCTCCTGGATTGGAAGAATCAATATTGTGAAAATGACTGTACTAACCAAAACAATCTACAGGTGCTGTTTTTTTTTATCTATTCAGCCACCCTGTGTCTTCTGACTGGATCATTTATTCCATTTATATTTAACTTGGTTATTGTTAGGTATGTACTTAATGACATTTTGTTCATCACTTTCTCCTTGCTTTTGTAGTTCTCTGTTCTTTCTTCTCTTGGTCTCATCTCTTGCGGCTTGAGGATTTTCCTTAATTTTATGTTTGAGCTTCTTTCTCTTTAGTATTTTTGTATCTTTTATAGGGTTTTGGTTTGTGCTTACCATGAGATTCATGTATATCTATATATTTTCATCCATTTTTTCTTCAAATAAGTTTTCTGCCCTTTACTTTCTCTCTTCTCTTTCTGGGACTCATACAATGTGAAAGAGTACATTTGATGTCCCAGAGATCCCTTAAACTACCCACGTTTTTTTAAAATTCTTTTTTTCTCTTTGCTCTTCTGATTGGGTGATTTCCCCTATTTTGTCTTCCACATCCCTGATCCATTCTTCCATATCATCTAATCTGCTTTTGATTATCTCTAGTGTATTTTTCATTTTAGTTATGGTCTTCTTCATCTCTGATTTGTTCTTACTTCTATTTTCTAGCTATTTGTTGGTATTTTCACTGTGTTCCTCCATTCTTCTTTTGAGTTTGGGGAGCATATTTGTGAACATTATTTGAACTCTTCCTCAGATAATCACTTATCTCTGTTTCATTTGGGTGTTTTTTTCTGGGGCTTTATTTGTTCCTTCATTTGGAATATATTCCTCTGTGTCCTCACTTTGTTTGACTTACTATGTGTGTGGGTCTTTATGTTTGTTTTTTTTTCATTGCTTGTTTGTTTAATGAATTAGGTGAGACAGTTACTTCTCCTGGTCTTGAATGTATGGCCATCTGTCAGCACATTGTCTGTGTGATTGTGTATGTGGATGGCTTTGGCAGACCACCTGGATCTGGAATGAGCATTGCCTGGGAGGGTCCCAGAGCATGTTGCACTGGGGCTGAATTGGCAGGATGGCTGGATCTGGGGTGGGTGTGGGCTGGAGGGATCCTGGGGTGCACCATGCCAGGGCTCCTTGTTGGAGCAGCTAGAGTTGGGTTTGGTGTGGGCAGGGGTCCAAAGGATGCTGTACTGTGGCCGCCTTGGGTGCCAGCTGGAGCTGGTGTTAGCTAGGGGCCTCGGGTATGCTGGTGCAGCCTTGGAAGACTGGCTAGAGTGCCTGTACCATGTTTTTGTCTGGGCTATCAAGGGAGAGGGCACAAAAAAATGGTGCCCTCTGGTGCCTCTGACCCTTGAGAGAGTTTTAGTAGTCCCCTGCCCATTTGGCATATACTCTAGGGTTAGTGAATGTGTGTCTTTTATATATAGTCTATATGCCCTTTACACTGCTGTTTCTTCACTGTGTCCCAAGGTAGGTGAGTCTTAGTGCAGGCCCTTCAGTGATTTCTCTCCCTACTGCAAGTCTCTGTGTCTGGGATGGGGTTCCCATTGACGCCATGGCTCTGTGTTTCCTGCCTATCTCAGTGTGATCCCTTTATTGTTTGTTGAGAGGCAGCTGTTCAGTCAGCCTTCAGTTCTTCTTCAGGAGGAATGGCTCTATATGTAGGTCTTGAGAGGAGGTGAGTTCAGGGTCTTCCTATGGCGCCATCTCAGACTGGACCCCCTCTTGCTATAGTCTTGAATAAAGTCATCCTTGGTTCTTTAACTCCACTTGGTGCAATTTTCCTTTGATAGTACACATAGAAATTGTCTTCTAGGGAAACACTTAGGAAAATGTGTATGGTCATAACTAATTTAAAAGTTGGCTCCAGTGCTTTACAGAGAGCGTTCATTTTGCAATACACGTGCTATCCACACTGTGACAAATAATCCCTTTCATGTAACAATAAAAATAGTTAATAAAGGCAGTAGTAGGTAAAGTCTATTACAAATGTATATTAGGTGCGTTTCCATTGCCTGGCTTAAACCATTTTAATCTAAACAATATTTTGGTACGGTTAGCATTATAAATAGATAAAATGAGGTTCAGTGAGGTTTAATATATTCCTTCAGGTCACAGTTTATCCATAAGGATTTTCCAGCTCTGGTCTGTTGCTTGCAGAGTGCTCATTATTAACAGTGCCTGGACAACCTTATGTATATTCTGGGGATTGTTTAGCGCCTTCCCTGACATATTTGGGAAGAGAGATGTGACATGTGCAAATGTGTTTTCTTCGGGTTGTGATCAGTTAGGAGAAGGAAAGCTAAAGATACGTTGGAAACTACTAAAAATATAAAACTAAGGGAAAGGCAGAGAAAGGCATTTTTTTAAAACCTTGGGACAAATACGTCATTTGACTCCAGGCTGAGCTAGTAATCCGAAATGATTTTTTGAAATTTCAGTAATTTCAGTCAGCCCACATGGGGGTATATATACCTATAAATGAACATTTTACATATGAGAGAAATATACAGTAAATTCAAATGTTTTAAAGTGTGTATAAGTAAAACCAATTATTTAAATAGATTTTTATTCAGATGGGTGTTACGTATTGTCTCTTATTTGGAAGTACTTTCCTCCTACAATGAATTAAAGCCTAAAAAATACACTGAACATAGGCATTTTCTCTGTGAATCAAAGAATACTAATACAGTATATACTAGGATATTAGTAATGTGGTTTTGAAATTAAGCTTTTAGACAATTCTTGAGACATGTTTCAAGGCATAATCTCTAGTTTAATGGAATCTACATTAAAATTGTATATATATATATATATATACAAAATATATAAAGTTGTATGTATGTATATATATAAAATACAATTTATATTTGTAGTTTCATAATGTCATTATATACACTGAAGTATACTGAGTAACTAAGGTATTTATTTTTCTCTATGTCATGATGTGTCTTTAAAATAAAATTGTATTGAAAGCCATCCACAAATATAAGTAGAGAGAAAACAAGACACTATTTCTGGTGTATGAGATAAAGATAAATGTCCTGGTAAAGACTAATTCTCAGCTTATGAGAGAAAATAATAGTACAAACAGAGTAAGCACAAAATTAAGAAATAACAGTGATAAGGTGGGAAGAGGGATCTGTCGTAGGTGATGTAAGTTTTTAGATTACAGTAATGCATATCTTACTTAGTAAAATTATTGAAAGGGTCCATCACATAATAATCATTCAGAGAAGGGACTCTTGGTAACAGTAGGGCAGTTCTGAAGCAGATGGAACAGTAAATGCAAAAGATGAGATATAGGAAAGAATGGATAATTTGGGGTGTGGGGAGAGAAAGAAAAGGAGTGAGTACTGTGTGAGTCTCAGCTATTGACAGTGATGTTCTCATCTAGGAATGCCTAAGGCACTCACCTGGGCCTATATTTACCCATAATGATCCCCAAAGATTTTGCCCCCCACTGCCACTGGGGCCAGTGTTGTGGCTGGACCAGCCCTTGTGGTTCTTATTACGATTGCAGGATGCACCTCAGCAAAATCATCAGGGAACTTTGAAGAAGAAGATTTGTTACTCATAGTCTCTGGCGTGTACACAACACAATTGGGGCCCCATGGGAAGAGAGAGAGAGAGAGAGAGAGAGAGAGAGAGAAAGAGAAGGAGGAATGAAGTGTGTACCTGAGGTGTTGTCTTTATTAGGGTCTGAGAGTGGCATGCCTAGGGTTTTAAGGGTTCACTCCTATTGGCTAATTTAAAGCTTAAGTGTGAGAATTAAGGTGCAGGAAAGGGAGAAACAGGATCACTGAAACCATTAGTTATCTAGGTCTTTCTAAAAGGGGAACTTCATGGGTGGGGGTGACCTGGTTCCTTATTTAGTTGTTTTGTGAGTAGTTGTGTCATATAGGTGGCAATATGTTTTTTTCAGATGGATGTCTTTGAATGGATGCCTTGGCAACCAAAAGCCTAATGTCAGGCGTTACACTACAGAGAGGAAGGGAGAGAAAGAGAGGTGGGGTGGTGGGGTGGTGGGGTGGGGGTGGGGGAGAGAGAGAGAGGGAGGGAGGGAGGACAGCATTAATATACTAACATTAATATGTTGGACTGTAATACGTAAGAGGAAAATTTGTGAAATATGGGGCTGTAGGGAATTATAAATCATGTTAAGAAGTTTCCTTCTAATCCTAAAGGCAATAAGAAATCTTAGAATGTTGTTCATCAGGAAGAGGAGTTAGATATGTTTCAGAAAGTATTCTCTGGCTCTGATGGAGAATAAATGCATTGGACTCCTGGCTTCCCTTCAAGGTGCAGAAAGCTGGAAAGTACATCATAATGTTAAAATAATGAGAAGTACATGACATCATAAAAGTCTCAATTTTTCTTGAATCTATTCAAGAACTGAGGTGGCAGCACAGCCGGCTAACACAGAATCTAAGGAAGACATGCATCTCTAGGAAGAAATGGGACATGACCACTTGTTTAACTGGAATAGATACTGATAGATACTGGTCAGAAGAATTCAGCTAAGCTTTTTAACAAATATTAAAGGCCAAATGTAGGCTTACAAGAGAATATAAAATCCCTAGGGCCACAGACACAAGGTGAATTTGTATGCACTAACAGATTCTTCTCAGACATCATGAAATATTTACAAAAAGGATCGACCAAAGTTTGGAGTAATCCTCCCTCAGGGTGCAGACTAGGGTACTGGAACAGCAGTCACTGTGATAGAGGCAGGGAATCTCACCTAGATCCTCCACACCTATCTCTCCCAAAGAGATAAAGCTTTAAACTGCTGAGGGAAGGTCCAAAAATGTTATTACCCCTAGGGTACTACTGACAACCAATTCTGGCTAAGGAAAGGAAAGAGTATAAAGTCATCTACCACTGAAACAGTGGCAGGAATTTGTGATGGATCTAAACCTACAGCTGGAGGTGAGGCAGGACAACTGAGAAGCCCTATTCCCGAGACCCATTGATGTGGTCCTAAGACTGAAGCTTAAGTAGAAAAGAGAGAACAACCCTCCTCCCTGCACTCCAGTAAAAGGCTACAAGATTCACCTAACAAGGAACACTGGTCTACTGCTGAAGAAGAAACAGGAGAGGAGCCATAGCATCAAAGAAATGCTTTCTTAGTTCATTGAAAGTAACCACAGAAACACATCTCAAGCCCAGTTCAACTCCTGACTTGATGGATTCATCCACTACACTAAAGACCTAGTAGAAGGAAAGAATGACCATTTGTAGATATTGATTAAAAATAATTACCTTTAGTCTCTTATCCCCTATTTAAAATGTCTTGCTTTCAATAACAACAAAAGTAAGGCATAAAAACAATCAAGGATAAAGTGCTAGAGAAAACAATGAATAGAACTGGATTAGATAAAGCATAGATGATGCAATTGCCAGACAGAGAAGTTAAAATAACTATTATTAATATGTTATATTATCTAGTGGAAAGTGAACAATGCACATGATCAGATGGGTAATTTCATCAGAGAGATAAAAAATATAAGAAAATATAAAAGAAAATCCCGGAAAACCAGAAACACAGTAATAGAGAGAAAGCATGGCTTGAAGGGGCTTGTTTGTAGACTTGACACTGTCAAGGAAAGAATAAGTGAACTTAAAAATATTAGAAAGGAATTACCCAAGCTGAAGGGCAAAGAGAAAAAAAGATAGAAAATGGAATATTTAAGAGTGTAGCACATATCAAACAGTTTAATATATATATATTAAATATGTACACAAACGTATAAATAAGTAAAAGCCAACTAAGAGAAACACTGTAAATGTAAAGGCATAGACAGGCTCAAGGTAAAGGATGGAAAAGCTAGTCCATGCAAATACTAAGCAAGAAAAAGCTGGAGAAGATACATTAAAATTCAACAATGTGGATTTCAAATCAGGTATTACTGGCAGGAATAATGAAGGATCTTACATGATGATGAAAGGAACAATTTACAAGAAAATATAAAAATCATAAGTATATAGGAACCTAAAAAAAGAGGTTCACATACATTAATAAAAAGTGATAGAATGTAAAGGAGAAAAAGACAAATCCAGAATTACCATTGTAGGCTTTAAACCTCCTTTTGCAGTAATTGGTAGAAAATGTAAACCAAAATAGCAAGACCCGAACATAATTACAATTAAAATTCTTGCAAAAATTTTAGTAGAAACCTACAAGCTGAATCTAAAATTTATATGCAGAGGTAAAGAAACTTAACAGTCCAAACAATTTTGAAACAGAACAAAGTTTGACACTCAAAGGATCGGATTTTTAAATCTACTAAAGCTACAATAATAGAGATATTGTGGTTTTGGAGAAAGCAGAAATGTGTAGATCAATGCAACCAAATAGATTCCTGAAGTAGACCTATACTTATGTGATCAGTTTATTTTCAACACAGGTGCAATGATAACACAAAGAAGAAATAATAGTTTTTAATAAATTGTGTTAAATCAATTGGGGATGAATTAAAAAAAAGAACCTTGACCTGTATCTTGCACCCTAGTGTAGATTAATTCATCACAGATGATGTAAATATAATCCTAAAGCTATGAAATTTCTAGGAGAAAACATTGGATAAGATCCTTATGACCATGAGTTAGGGATATATTTCTTAGACATAACACTGAGAGCATGATTTATAAAAGAAAAAGATGAATAAATTAAACTTTATCAATACTAAGAACTACTCTTTGAAAGACTTAAGAGAAGAAAAACACAAGGTAAAGAATGAGAGAAAATATTTACAATCACACATCTGATAAAAGACTTGTGCACAGTTATATAAAGAACTTAAAAAAAAAACATTATAAGAAAACCAAAAAAATCACATTAAAAATGGGCAAAAATTTTGAATACACATTTTATCAAAGAAGATATATGGATGGTAAGTAAGCACATGGAAAATTCTCAACATTACTAGTCATTAGGAAAACAATTAAAATTACCCTGGGATACTTCTACATACCCACAAGAGCAGCCAAAATAAACACATAAACAAAAACTTGACAATACTAAGTACTGGCAAGGATACAGAGTGTTTGGAATAGTCACAAATTAGTGGAAAGAATGCAAAACATTGAGAAAACAGTTTGAGAAAACAGTTTGATATTTTTAATGAAATTGCATACTTATTTACAACTGTATCCAATTAAAATGAAAACTATGTTTACATAAAACCTGTACACAGATTTATTTTACTTTGTATTTGGTTTTATTTGTAACTGCCAAAAACTATAAGCAACCCAAACGTCCCTGAATTGGGGAATGGATGAACAAACTGAGTTGTATATATACAATGGAATATGAATCAGAGGGGAAAAGGAACATGTTATTGATACAAACAAAAACATGGTTGGATTTATTAAGTGTACTGAAATAAATTGGAATCAAAATGTTATATATTCTATGGTTTTATTTATTTGGTAAATGCAAACCTGTAAGGGGGGAAAGAAAACAAAACAAAAAAGGTGGGTGCTTACCAGCAGGAGGCAGGGCACAAAACCCAGATAAGGGTGATGTGAACACATAGGGGTTCCTTTCCACAGTTTGACAGGTCATTGCTGGTTAAATCCATAGTGATCGTGTGCAGTAGTTTGGTGGTGGTTGAAATAATTTGCTGACTACTTCTTTCTTTTGATTTCAGAAGAATCCTTTTTTTCAGATTCAATATCCATGACAGTTTTAAATAGAAACTTTGTTTTTTTTGGTTGAAATATAATTGACATATAACATTGTATTAGTCTCAGGTGTACAACGATGCAATGTACAATTTGTAAATATCATGAATTTATCACCACAGTAAGTTTAGTAAATGTCCATAACGACACAGTTAATAATTTTTTTCTTGTTTTGAGAACTTTTAAGATCTACTCTCTTAGTCACTTTCAAATATGCATTACAGCATCATTAACTATTGTCACCATGCTGTACATTACATCCCTAGGACTTCATTATTTAATAACTGGAATTTAGTATATTTTGACCCTCTTCATCTCTTTCATCCACCCTACAGCCCTGCCTCTGGTAACCAGAAATCTGTTCTCTGTATCTATGAATTTGTTTGTTTGATTTTTGTAGATTCCACATATAAGTGAGATCACATGGTGCTTGTCTTTTTCTGTCAGACTTTTTTCACTTAACATTATGCCCTCAAGGTCTACCCATGTTGCTGCAAATGGCAGGATTTCCTTCTTTTTATGTGTGTGTGTGTGTGTGTGTGTGTGTGTGTGTGTGTGTGTGTGCATTATATATATCACATTTTTTCCTTTAATATCCTTATTGGAGTATAATTGCTTTACAATGTTGTGTTAGTTTCTGCTGTATAACAAAGTAAATCAGCTATATGTATACATACATCCCCATATCCCCTCCCTCTGTGTCTCCCTCCCGGCCTCCCTATCCCACCCCTCTAGGTGGTCACAAAGCACCAAGCTGATCTCCCTGTGCTATGCGGCTGCTTCCCACTAGCTATCTATTTTACATTTGGTAGTGTAGATATGTCACATTTTTTAAATCATTCATCCATTGATAGACACTTTGATTGTGTCCATGTCTTGGCTATTGTAAATAATCTCTGTAAAATGTGAGGTCATTTGTCTGAAGTGAGGAGAAAAGTAAGGATTTAAATATCTGAGAAGGGAGGCAGTATGAAGTATCATTTCATTTAATGCTTAAATACTCTAGTATTATTTTTAACCCACATTTTACAAGTAAAGAAGCTGGGAAGTTAAGCAACATGCACATACCCCATATTTAGTGAAACCTGGACTGCCGTACGACAAATAAGTGCTAATTTGTAAATGGGCATTATTTTTTTCCAATATGTTACACCTTTTGCCCAAATGCTCTTTCATAATATTTGAATATTTGATTAGAAGGAAGTTATTTAATTAAAGATAAAGGAAAGATCATTAAGATGCTTTTTTAAAAATCTAATTTCTCCTAAAGAAGAGGCAAAAAATAAAACTAAAAGGAAATGAGAAGGTACAGAAAAGTGAAAGAACTCCGAGAGAGCTGGTTTTTCTTTTGTTGAGTTTAATTCTGGAAAATACTCTTCTTTTTTTTTTTAAGGGGTAAGCTTAATAACATTTGAACATACCACGTAAAATTCAGTTCTTGAATATTCAAAAGAACAATGTTGGGTATTTGGTTAGAAGGAAATTTAAACCTAAAATATACCAGTAAAGTATTGCATACCATAACCTTAGGTGTTATATGCAAATAACCTTTTTTAATTTGATTGTTTTCCCTGTAGCAAATAATTTTCTGATGATCTGAGGTCATTCATCCAGATAGCAGAAACTGGCACTATTCATTATCCTAAATATTGGAGTTAGAACAAGATTTTCCTTCTGATTTGGAATTTCCCTTTCAAAATGAAACTCTCCCCCTGCCCCCCACCACAATATCATGTCCTTCTTTTTCCTCAGGGTGGTTGCCGTGAGGTATTATACAACTGCTCTCTTGAATCTTTCACTTTGTATATACATTTTAGTTGTGCGTTTTACTTCATGTAGGTATTTTCCTTTCACTCACAGCCATTTCTTGGTATTTTGTAGCAAAAACAACAGAAAGAGGAAACAGAATAGAAAAATGAACAAATGATACAAACAGGCAATTCATAGAGAAAAAAACCAAATTTCTAGCAGTGGTGAAGGGGTGCTCAAATTCATACTCACTAAAAGAATTATAAATTAAAACAATAATGACATATTATTTTAGATCCATCAGACTGGCAAACATTATAAAGCAGAACAATACTAAATGTTGGAAGAGATGTTAGCATATAGGAATCCTCATGTATCCTGTTGGAGATAATAGACTAGAAAAGCCATTCTGGAGAGTTATCTGCCAGGAGTTAGTCAGATTAAGTGTTTGCATACTCTTTGACAACTGATTGGCCTCCTGGACATACAGTCCAGGGAAATTCTCACACAGATCCACATAGGAAACTCACTAGAAGATTTTCATCACAACATTATCCCTAGAAGCTGGAAGTTGCAGGCAACCTTGGTGTCTAACTCCGGTGGTGTTGATAAGTATAATGTTGTGGATGTGCACGTTGGAAGCAGTTGACTAGAAGCACACAAAATAACATGGATATATCTTAAAAATATAGTGCTTTGGGAAGGAGGAAAGATAGATCTATGGCACAAATACCATTTATGCAGGTTATATATACACAAAAACAGTACACACAAAACAATACAGTGATTTGGAAGGACATAGACTAATAAAAAGATATACATGAAAGCCTCTAGACTAGTTATATAAGGTAAAGGAATAAGCGTGGGGAATTAGGACAAAAAGTAGGACAAATAAATTTAAGGAAAGAGGTTCTATCTAGCACAAAGATTACAGTGTGTCATGAACAAAGGAAAATAATTAACTGAACCTGTAAATTAGGTTTAAAAAATGACAACAAACTAAATGAGATTTAGAAGATCAACTTCAAGAATTACCTCCTACCCTCACTCACTCATACATGCATACATACATACATATTTAATAATAAGCAAATAATCTTTTATTATTAAATACAAAGATATATTCTGGAGACTATATACCCTGGAAAATTTACCTAAATAATAAGGCAAGAAATAAAAGACAGAAGAATTCATTAATCAAAAATTATGAGAGAAAATATTTCTGAGGTAACCTATCAGAATAAAAGTTCTTATTAGTCGAACAAAAGGATTAATGCAGAAACAGACACAAATATATTCCTATAAATGTTTTGAATTCTAAGAACATCAGAAGAATAAAGGAACATATTAAAATAGAAAATAGAATCATATCAGCTATGTAGCTGTGTGGGCTTTTCTTCTGCAGTATTGGAAACCAGAAGATCATTTTCAAAACTTGACAGAGGTAAAGGAGGAAATATTATATTCCTCACAGTTTTTTTTTTAACATCTTTATTGGAGTGTAATTGCTTTACAATGGTGTACTAGTTTCTGCTTTATAACAAAGTGAATCAGTTATACATATACATATGTTCCCATATCTCTTCTCTCTTGCGTCTCCCTCCCTCCCACCCTCCCTATCTCACCCCTCTAGGTGGTCACAAAGCACCGAGCTGATCTCCCTGTGCTATGCGGCTGCTTCCCACTAGCTATCTGCCTTAAGTTTGGTAGTGTATATATGTCCATGCCTCTCTCTCGCTTTGTCACACCTTACCCTTCCCCCTCCCCATATCCTGAAGTCCATTCTCTAGTAGGTCTAGTAGGACACAGTCTTTATTCCCGTCTTACCCCTAGGTTCTTAATGACAGTTTTTGTTTCCTTAAATTCCATATATATGTGTTAGCATACGGTATTTGTCTCTCTCTTTCTGACTTACTTCACTCTGTATGACAGACTCTAGGTCTATCCACCTCATGACAAATAGCTCAATTTCGTTTCTTTTTATGGCTGAGTAATATTCCATTGTATATATGTGCCACATCTTCTTTATCCATTCATCCGATGATGGACACTTAGGTTGTTTCCATCTCCAGGCTATTGTAAATAGAGCTGCAATGAACATTTTGGTACATGACTCTTTTTGAATTTTTGAGAGAAGCAAATGTAAGACACTTTAGAAATGCACAGGCTAGAATCTTTACCAAGGATCTATTTGGTGAAAAATACTCAAAGAAGTACTCCTGCCTAATGAAAATTGAAACAAAAACACAGGGGGGAAAAAAAAAGGAAAAAAATTGAAAATTAGCTAAATAAAACAAAGAACTGGTTAATTTTTTGTTTTTGACATTTTGCACACCTGAAGTTGTTTTTTTTTTTTATACTCTTGCTTGATGAACTGACTGGCTAGTGCATTTTTTTTTAGATTGAACTTCATTTCACTAGGAGTTTTTGTTTGTTTGTTTGTTTTTGCGGTACGCTGGCCTCTCACTGCCACGGCCTCTCCCGCCGCTGAGCACAGGCTCTGGGCGCGCAGGCCCAGCGGCCATGGCCCACGGGCCCAGCCACTCTGTGACATGTGGGATCTTCCCGGACCGGGGCACAAACCCGCGCCTCCCGCATCAGCAGGCGGAGTCATTCTGGAGAGTTATCTGCCAGTTCTGGGCTTCCCTGGTGGCGCAGGGCCCCAACCACTGCGCCACCAGGGAAGCCCAGAACTGGTTAATTTTTAACCTAAAAAATCCTTGAAATCGTGACTTAGAGAACAAGAGAGTGATGAAAAGTGTACAATATTAGTGATGAAAGAAAAGATGGACTCACAGGTGGTCTAAATGGGACAGTGTGTCTGCTCTCTCTTGCTTTAGAATGTGAGGTGGCACTAAATGGATGCAGAGTCTCTCTGCCATAAGGTTTAGGAAAGTTCAAAGTGACTTGTGGACAAAAGTGTCTTCCTTTTGGTGCTTTGCCAGGAGAGTGGCATTTTGCCTGCTGCTATATCTGCAGGCCCCAAGGATGGAGCCCCCACTGCACCCTTCTCACCTGGATGCTACTGCCTAGAGGCCTCCAGAAGCCAGACTTAAAACCTAATGATCAGACAAAATAAAATCACAAGGAGCCCAGTAATTAGAGAGACAAAAAAAAAAAAAAAAAGAGCAGAGTATTCAAGATAGAGAAAGCCCTTAGCAAAGCAGTCCTCCTGGAAGGGATATGGGAATCAAACCTAAAAATGAAGAATTAAAAAAAAATTAAAACACAAAAAAGGCTTCCTAGAAGTAGCAAAGATAATTTTCAAACTACTGATAACAAACAAGTCACTAATGACGGCCAAATCGATGGCTTTGAAAATCATGTGAAAGGAGTGTCAACATCATTAGTCCTTAGGGAAATGCAAATTAAAGTCACATTCGATACCACTGCACGCCCATCAGCGTGGCTAAATTACAATGACCATAGCAAGTGTTGATGAAGATGTGGAGATCCTGGCACTTTATTACACTGCTGGGGGGGATGTAAAGTGGTCCAGCCACTGTGGAAAACCGCTTGGCAATTTCTTAGGAGTTAAGCATACGCTTACTATATAGACAGTGGTGAAGACGCACCAACGTCTTACATACCCCAGTCAGGAAGAAACACAGGAGACTTCTGCTCACTTTCTGTTTGTGGGAACTGACCACATGTGAGGCAAGCAAGCCACCTAAGGCACAAAATTTAAGGCAGTGCTTGATGCCTGGATTTCAGCAGTGTAGGGTCAGCACTTGCAAGCATCCTTAAATTTGACCACTAGCTAGTCCCTGCACTGGGCCAAGTCTGAAGGTACGAGGGGTGGGGACATGCAGTTTCCTACTATGCAGCTCCCTCCGAGTGACAGAGCCCCACTATGCAAAGGAGGGCATACACTTTGTTGACTCGCTTGCTGTCTCTGTATTTCCTAACAGTTTGGGAGGTCTTTAAAATAGAGCCTCTGTATCACTTACCATCATACCCCCAGGGCCAAGGATATTGATCACTGAAAGAAAAAAATATTATTTCCAGGGAAAAGAGAAAAAGATAGAGAGGAACAGGGGTGGGAAGACTTTTGCTTTATCATATGTCAACAAACTGACTGAAATGTAGTCAAATTATTAATTATAAAAATAAATACATTGCATGTATAAAAATGCTCTTTCTAAATTATTTCATCTGATTCTTACAAAACTCCCAACAGGAAGGAAAAGCGAACATTTTATCATAACTTTACAAATAGGAAAATGAAGAACTACTGTGGGATAGTCATTTGTCTGTCAGAATCTATGATTGTCAATTTAAATCTCTTTGATTTAATACCTCTCTATGTAATTATATTTTGAACAATTACAGTAATCATCTTTTGTTTTAACATACTCTATATAGTGAAAAGTAGCCTAATTTTTAATTAAAAATTGTCTTTTGTACCTAAAAATGCAGTTGTTACATATTTTGAAAACTATATTGTCCGTTACCATAAAATAAGTTTTATCATAAAATAAGTTTTCAACAATAGACATTTATTTTTGTTATCATCACACTTAGGATTTCTCCAGGTACTATACTGCTTCAATTTTCCACAAATATAAAAAAAAAATCTAATTTTACTAGTTTGGTTATAATTTAGATGCTTAGATGTAACATTTACATAATAGTTACATTAGTTCTACCATTTAAATAATCAGCTTCCTTTAGTGTTTTATGGATGAAGAAACATATTCTTTTAAATAAGTGATAGTTTTTCTGGCATTGTGGTTGAAAGTATTTCATCTATTTTATATCAAAGATGACAGAAATCTCAAGCCTACTCTACGTCAGAACATTGCTATGCCTCTTTTTTGTCATATCAACTTTAACACGAGGCCCTTCATTTGTTTTAATTTTCATGCTTGTTTTCTGTTGATTTAGAAAAAGAAGCATCCTGGGAAAATGTGTATATGCACATATTGTGAAAAATATGTAATACAGACCTCATTATTAGAAATGGACCATCCATGTCATCTATGCTTTTGGTCTATGGAGTTTTTCAAACAAATTATTTTACCAGGAATTTGAAGTCATTCTTCTACTAGTAACTTCTGTACACTCTGGGGAATTTAATTGTTATTGTCTTCTCCAGTAATTTACACATCAGTGGGAGACATTCTTTTAAGAATCCTGATTGAAAGCCTGCCTATTTTCCTAGCTGGAAACTAGCAGCTAAAATGTGTTTGTGGAGTATCTTAGCAAAGACCAACAAGAGTGCCATTTTAGAAGACATTTGGTAAAAGGAAGGGCTGCCATGGACACTTAATTGTGGATGACCTGCCTCACTATATAAATAATTGTTCGTGATTGAACTGCTGAAATGAGGGGAAGGAAAAAATCTTCTTAAATATACACATTAGCTTTAAAACAGATTCTCCTGCACAAGACATTTTCACAGAGATTTTTGCAGTGACTACATATGAAAAGTGATATGTTTTTGTGTGTGTGTGTGTGTGCCTGTGCATATATATATATATATGTATATAATGCATTATTACATGTAGACTACTGTGTGTATATGTATGAGAAAAGACATTTTGTTAGATGCTATACATATATGCAAAGAGTTAAAATATAATACTTATAGGAGGTTTAAAACCTAAATAACAGGTTTTATATATATATATATATATATATATATATATATATGCATGTTACATATAAATGTGTGTGTGTGTATATATATATATACACACACACACATATAACCAAATGGTTAATGAGAATATAAGGTGCCCTAGGATATATGCTGCATTTGTGGTATGGACACAAGTTGTGCTAAGAAAGTGGAATTCACTGTAGGGTAAAGCAGTTAGAAGAAAGTCTGGATTAGATCTGAAAGGATTCACAGCACATGGAAAAATCAGAAAAAGGAAGAAGCAACATGGCCTCAGAGTAAGCGCTGGGGTAAGCATGGCAGGATGGCCCAGGCAACATGAGTGAAGCTATGTGGCTAGAGTTAGAGGTCACATAGGTTGCTGAGGTGAGCTGTGGACGTACCCTGTGCAGTATAGCATCACCTGAATTCAAATGTCAGAGAGTCAGATCACCATGTTGGCAACCCTGTCCTCCACTGTGGCAACATAAAAGGCAGCTGTTGACCACAGCACCTCGGCCAGGTTTTTCTTTGGAACACCTGTGCGCTTTTGTTGTTCAATAGTTTCCCCAGCTTTAGTGTCCTTCTTGGCTTTGCTGTAGGTTTGGCATCCTATTCTGGCCCTGCCACTTTCAGTGACTGATTTTAAATCCTTCTGTCATACCCATGTCTGCTTCCTGCATGATCGGGGTAGGGGAAATCTTGCTGGCCTGGGTTCACAGACTTTTTACTAACTGGTTTCCTATGTGGTGAATCCATAATATTAGACACACAAGTGTTCGTCTCTGCAGTCTTATGTGTCTATAACTATAACCTAAATAACCAGATGAGGAAGGAATTATGAAACCCCTGTTCCATCTTTATTTCTGCATTGATTTTTAAAAGACAGAGGATGCTACTTTGACTTTGCCCCAGCTTCCCCCTCCCCCCGCCCCACCGTGTCCTCAAGTCCATTCTCTATGTCTTGTGTCTTTATTCCTGCCCTGCCACTAGGTTTGGGAGGCTCAAGAGGGAGGGGATATGGGGCTATATGTATGCCTAGGGCTGATGCACTTTGTTGTACAACGGAAGCTAACACAGTATTCTGAAGCAATTATACTCCAATAAAGATCTATTAAAAAAAAAAAAGAACAAAGGGTGGAACATAGAAGAATCCTTTGCCATTTTCCAGTGCCATTCCAGAGGTATCCTTGGCCTCTGTTTTCTTTTCTATGCTCTCATTTTCTGCTACTGAAAACTCTACTGCTGACAAGACTACCTACTTAACCACGGCTCATGTTTTCTGCCTGCTCCCATTCCAAGCCATTTCACAAATCATCACCTCTCTCCAGATAGCTTTCTCAATCTTCTTTCCAAAAATATGCCACTCTCTCCTCCAAGAACTTACTGACTGTTCCTCTTTCTTTCTGACAGTTTCTAAAAACCTTTCCAAAAAAGTTTGACTAACACTCCATTCATTCCAGCAGATACTTCTGCAGAGGCTGTGCCACATTCCCAGAGCGCTCTCTCCTTTGCCCTCTCCCTGTCTGAAGCCTACCCATTTCACTAACCTCCGTCCCAGCTTCCATCTGTCTTCCCAGACCTGCCCTCCCCAGCCTGAAGGGGTCCCTCCTTCTCCCAAACTCTTGTAAAATTTATTGTCTGAATAATTCATCGGGCAATGAATCATGTTCTGCCTTGTGACATCTCTTTTATAATTGTCTGGTGCTGTTATTTAAATATTTTGGTCTTTCTTTTCTCTCTTCACTTGATTATGTATTCTCTTTCCTCACAAAACAGCACTTATATATTTTATATTCTCCACAGTTCCTGGCTCACAGCTTTGAGATGTACGCATTTAGTGACTATCTACTGATCTGAGTTGATTTCCATTACGTTAAAACTTGTACAAAGTCATCCCATCATTTTGCATTTCTGCTTTTTATTTTACTTCAGGATTGTGGGTGATTAATCTGGTCCCTCAGAGAACTCTCTCTGCTCAAATCTATCCCATCTACAGATAGTGTGATTCTGAAAATAGTGACACCAGTGAACACAGGGTTGGAATACTAACAACAGCAGAGTTTCTCAGTGTAGATGGAATCATGTAACGGGGTAACGAGAGGTAAGACGATCATTATGTAGTCATACGACTAGTAATTTAATAAAAATTCATTTAAAAATATATGTGTAAAGCATCTAACAGAAATTTAAGGTATCAATTATTAATAAAATTGTTTAATATTCAAAGTTATGCAATGGCTGTAACAGCTTATGGAGTTTTATCTTTTATATTACAGATAAAGAATAAAACCAAGACCTGTCATTATAATGCTTTTTCATATTGAACAAGAGATGATCGGTCACAGAAGTGTTGTACACTTGGTATATATCAACTCTAACGTAACATGGTCAAGTACGAGTTTGAGATAAATGGGGAGAATGACAGCCCCCTCAGGTGGTTTCATAATAGGTGTTAAAATGTCCCGCAAGTGCTTACCCATGAATCGGTGTCAGCCTGGCTGGAGGATGCTGGAGACCTTCTATAAAGTCTCCTTCTTAGTCTTTGTACTTGTTAACATTTATTCAGTGACTTCAGCATCCTGAAAGTTTGTGATTACTCAGAAGCAAGGAGAGATTGATAACGTGGGCCAACTGGCACTTGGGGCCTGATTATACGTGTGCTTGTGTGTGTGTGTGTGTGTGTGTGTGTGTGTGTGTGTTTGTGTGTATGTGTGTGTATAATTGCACAGACAGAGGCACAGACATAGTACATTTGTATAAAGCCAGCCCTGCCTCTAATCTAGTTCCCCAGTACAAATAATATATATACGTATATAATACATAATACAAATCTGATATTTATATATCATACAAGTTGAACAGACATAGGTGGGAGAATGAGAGAATGGAGGGTATGATGAAGCTACATATTAAAATGATGTGGAGTTTTAGTTGGCTAAAGTTCCATAGGAACTGGACGATCGCCTTGAGTTATACGTACGACGTTAAAAACTTTTTTGATTTACTTTTGTGTTGATTTGAATTTATTATTTGGCTTAGTTTTAATTTGAATTTATTTATGGGGAATCCACGGGTATATTTTGGGGATTGAAAACGGGTCAAATGGGAGATAAGGAAGGACGTGAGGCTGTGGGTTATTAATCTTTAAAAGGAGAATACTTTGCAGGCCTGCACCAGCTGCCTTCAAATATTTGAAAAATTGGCACAGAGAATATTCATTGTGCTCCAATTCTGGGGGGCAGAGCCATAACCAATGAATGGAAGCCATGAGGAGATGGATTTTGGTTAAATATAAGGAAGAACTAACCTTTAGAGCCAAGATCAGATGAGCTAGCCAATGAAACTTGTTATATTCACTGAGGAATATCATCTGTTTAACAAAAACCTGTTGGATTAAATGATGCTTCCACATTTGGCACTAGTCTTAGGACCACTTTGGTTTTCAGATGCGTGTTGGGCAGTATCATCTTTCTTTCTTTAAAATTTTTATTTTATATTGGAGTATCCTTAATTACCAATGCTGTGTTAGTTTCAGGTATACAGCAAAGTGGTTCAGTTATACATATTATACATGTATCTCTTTTTTCATTTGCGAGTCTTACAGTATGAAAACACAGAAAACCAGTCCCATACCTAGTGAGGGTGTCCTTCCTTTGAATCATGGAGGCTCCCTACAGATTATGAGAGAAATGTGTCTAATTTTGTGGTTTTACTTTGAAATTGCTTCTATGTCTTTTCTAAAATTCTATTGTTTTCAGTATTTATAATTATCTCTTTAAAAATGTAAAGTGAGACTAAGCATCGGATAATCTCTCTGAATTGTCTTCAGGAAAATTTTCTGTTAGGTTATAAGGCTCTGGTCCCCCCAAACATCTGGTATGGGGAGGGGCACCAGATGCCAAACAGTGACATCTGATCAGAATTTCAAGGGATATTATTAAACCTGGCCTCTTGAACTTTGGAACGTTGGAATGGCCTCCTGACTGCTACTACTGTGACTCAGGGCCTTATTACCTCACAGTGTTAGTTTTCTAATAATGGTTTGACTTCAGTTTTTCCTTCCCTAATTGACCTTCTCTATAACTAACTACTGACTGTCATTTAAATACTGCTACAGAATAAATCACTCCAAGTTGAGTGGCTTCAAATAAAAACTACCTACTGTTTCTTACGACTCTACCAGTCGGTCAGATTGTTCTAGCGACCTGGACTGGCCTGAGGTCTCTGAGATGAGGGTCGGCTAGGTCGCCTTGTCGATCTTTGCCGGGCTTGATCACATATAACATACTTCGTTCGCCTGGGGAGCTTGGCTGACTTGGCTCTGCTCAATGTGGCCTCCCACTTTTCAGTAGGTTTTCTTGGGTTTATTCTCATCGAGGTGTCAGGGTTTCAAGAAAGACAGTAGAAGTGTGGAAATCTGCTGCTTGAGGTTTAGTTCAGAACAAGCATGCTGTCACTTCCTTTGCATTTTATTGGCTATAACAGACAAAAACCAGCCCATATTCAAGGCTCCACCTCTGGACAGGTAGAGCAGCAAAGTCACATTGCAAAGAGTATAGTTTCAACAAGGATGTGGAGACTTACAGCCATTTTTACAAGCAATCTACCATATAGGTTTCTTGAGAATACACCAATTTTAAGCCAAAGAATACACAGAGATTGCCAAATGCCTAAATTGAATCAAATCCAAACTTTCCAAGCTGGAGTCAAGGACCTAATCCTTCCTGTGTAGCTTTTCTAACAGCTGTCAGCAATGGGAATGCTCTGCCTCTAGAAAAGTGACATGGTTTGGTGGGAAGAGAAGAAGTTACGGACCCAGAAAAATTGGCTATAACTTACTAGGCATGTGCGGCATTACAGCCTATAATCTGCACCTTAGAACAATCTCAGATTTTAGCTTATGTCTTGTTTACCAAATTGAATTGCATGGTAGGAAAGCTTCTACCTTTCTGGAGATGTACTGGAGATGGCTCCAATGTCTCCTGCCTTCCTAGGTATTCATGACCTTGTGTAATCCCTCCTCTTGAATAACTTGCTTCTAGCCAGTAGAATGCAGTGGCACTGCTGGATGTCACTTCCATGTTTAAACTGCAGAAGACGGTCACTTCCATCTTGCAAGCATGCTCTCCTATTGCCTCCTCAGCTCGCATACATTGGTAAACAAGCTGATGTGTTGGAGGGGCTGACATAGCAAGGACCTAATCGCAGCTACTGGCCAGCGGTCAGTGAGGAACTGAGGCCCTCAATTCAACAGCACATTGCGAACTGAATCGAATTGTGCCAATGACCAGGATGTAGAAGCAAATCCTTCACTGATGGAGCCTTAAGATGACTGCAGCCTAGTTGATATCTTTACTGAGTGATTCTGCAACAGCACAGCTGTGCTATGCTAAGATCCTGACCCATAAAAGCTGTGAGATTATAAATGTGTGTTTTAACCCACTAAGTTTTGGGATGTTTTTCTTATGCAGCAAAGATAACTAACACAAATTGTAAGTCTTTTGTATTAAAAACCTATCTTCACAAAGAGAAGGGAGTGAGTCTGCCACACACTCAATATTTAAACTTTCTAAGCATGTGGCCAAAAGACCAATATCCATATCTATTTCATAGAATTGCTGTGAGAACTAAACAAGATAACAAATGAACTGTACCTAGTACAAAGTTGCGCCATGAATTTCATCTCCCTCCCTGTCTCCTTTTTCTTCTTAGTGTTCTCTTTGCCATTTTCAATTGATGTTTCCCTTTGACATTCCATATTTTTCAATATTTTTGAATGAATTGACTAAAGAAAGATATAAAATACAGGGAGGGGGGCAATTGAATAACTGATTCTTTTTTACTGGAGTAATTTTGTGAAGGATGGCAGATTACTTGCCTTAGCCTGGGCTCACCTGAAAGTGGAGCCTGAAGCAAAGGCTTCTATGCTGATATTTCCTAAGGGGTTCGATCAGGGAAGCCAGGGTGAGTGACAGGGGAGCCAGGCAAAGGTGTGTTACTGAGAGGGACTGCCCTGAGTGAGACAACTTGCTTTTCAGCCCAAGAGGCTGGGGACTTGCTTGGAGCAAGGAAGGGAGAGGAGTTATTTGCAGGCTCTGGCCCCTCAGGGCTAGGTGTTACCCTGTGAAGCACCGATTCATGTACCCTCCACCTCTGCATCATGTACAAAGAGCAGGGTTCCTGTAGCCTCTTCGCTTGGGCACCAACAAAGAAGCCTTGAGCTGGAGGTGAGAGGCGAGAAGCTTGGGCATGAGACCAGCACTCTTAGACTACACTTGCCTCGAGGTGGTCGGAAGCCACGCCCTAAGAGGTGGCTGCATCTGCACTTTGAGTTGGAACTAAAGGTAGGAGAGCTGAGAGGACCTGGAGCATCATGATACGCAGGTAGAGAGAGGTCAAGAGTTTAGGAGGGCAGTTTTCTGAAAAGGATGTGCTATAGGCTCACTTTGTGTCACCCCCCACCCCCAGTTCATAGGTTGGAGCCTCATCGCCAGTATGATGGTATGAGGAGGTGGGTGGGGTCTTTGGGAGGCGATTGGGTCATGAATGGGATTAGTGCCCTTATACAAGAGACCCCTGATAGCTCCCGCGTTCATCTGCTAGGTGGGCACAGTGAGAAGAGCCATCTGTGAATCAAAAAGCAGCTTCTCACTGGACACCAATCTGCTCGAGGCCTTCGGTCTTGGACTTCCAGCCTCCAGAACCGTGAGAAAGGAATTTCTGTTGTTCATAAGCCGCCCAGTCTATGGTGTTTTGTTACAGCATCCCAGACAGACTAAGGCAGGTTGTTCAGACGGTCTAGTTGCAGGGGAGGGGAGGCGAGGATGGATTCTAGCAAGATTGTGAAGACGAAGGTAGGATTTTGCTAGAGAGCGTGTAAAAAAGTGACAAATTAAATGTCAGTTGCTCTTCAGATTGGGGGCGAAAGGGATCAGAAGGTGAGAAAACTATCTTCTCTCAGAGATACAGAAGCACTCTGTGTGTAGGGGAGCAAGACATCTTGGAAGAAGAAGAACATTGGA
The DNA here is from genome assembly GCF_011762595.2 of Tursiops truncatus. Taxonomy (NCBI): domain Eukaryota; kingdom Metazoa; phylum Chordata; class Mammalia; order Artiodactyla; family Delphinidae; genus Tursiops; species Tursiops truncatus. The sequence goes on along the minus strand of NC_047034.1, from coordinate 8,004,756 downwards.
CACAAATCTGGAAAATAATACAAAATTAAATATACATAGCCTTCTCAGTTAAAATTAATGAGGGACATAACTGCTGCTAATATCTGAAGGGTGTTAACAGGAAGAAAGGAGCATAATTACTTAGCACCATACCCGTAAACATAATTAGGAATAATGGTATGCAATTAAGAAAAATTTAGTCACAACATCATGAAAGTTCCTCTGTGTTTGTGACATCTATTAAACTAGGGCATCGTTTTCCAAAGCATCTGGGAGGAGTCCTGTTCCCTGAAGCACAGAGAATAAATGAAACTAGGCAGCGAAAAGAACACCTCCTAGTGCCAACAGAACAAAACAAAACAAAAAGATGCTTTGCAGCCTGCATAGGTCTGTATCACAGATTTTATGTGTTTCTTTGAATTGGGGGTTTAGAGAGGAGCATAAAGTACCAGGGTTTCAGTTCTTAACTCATGCTATCTGCTGTGCACGACCTTACTGTTTTGTGTACTTAGGAAAACCAGGGCATTTGCTGAACAGCCGTTCACGAGGCGGTATCTATCTCAACCCAAGCCTTTAAGGTCTCTCCTCTACTTCTAAGGTGAAACTGACAATAGAAACAGCACTTTTAGGGCAATTAGAGTGTTTAGTATTCTTTTCTTCCGCCTAAAACATCTTTGAGAACTCCTTTAAAAATAGATGGGGATTAAGTAGTGATCTGTTGCTGGATAAGAGAAGGGCAAATGGGGGTGACTGCTCTCAGCTTCAAGATTCCAAAGCAGTTACTGCAAAAGTGGCAAAAGAATACAGGAATCAAAGGCCTATTAGAGAGACCTCAGGTTGTTAAATGAGGAACTAATGGTAGGCAGAAAAGGGTAAAGGGAATTGAATGATAATTTTTTACAGTCTACTTTAAAAAATGCCAATGTTCCAACTCAGTCTGGTTGCTTTAATAACTCATAAGACATTTAGGCTTTTGCAGCAATTGTGCACATTTAAGGAACAGCAGTTGGCTGCAATGTAAATATTCTTTGACGGATTAGTATAAAAATGGCCCTTCCTCCCCATTTCCCAGAGTGACCTGATAGATGCATGAAGTATATATTTTCAGAAGATAGAGCTTCTAGAAATTGAAGAGAATGCTTAATTTATATTGTTTTGTGCTTTCCCTACAGAGGGTATCTGCTTAAATTGTCTGCGGTTAATTTATGAGGGCTGCTGTCTCCGTTTAATCTCCAGTGCACAGAAATTTGTTCTTCACACCTTTATTTCTAGATATTTTAGGATATTTCTGGAAAGCAAGCTGATCTGTGCCTTTTCATAGGAGTAAAAACCAATCAAAATTGGTTATGATTTGAGTAAAACTAAAAGGTATAGATCTCTCTCATATGTCTTTCCCATCCAGAATGTGATGGTGTTTAAATTCTGTTTTTTAAATTCAATTCTTTTGATGAAGGTACAATTTTCTAATGTAACCTTTTAATATCCAGGTATTTTATGGCTAATAATAATATTTATCTCATGGAATTCTTGTAAGGATTACATTGAATGACTTAAAGCCTATAAAGTGCTTAGCATAGAGCCTGGCACAGAGGAAAGATATAATAAACCTTATTTTATTATCATTATGAGTGCTATAATTATGATTATTACATTTACCTGTGTCAGGTAACAACCTCACAGCCTTTTAATACAATGGCAACCTTGACTTGTGACTTCTTTAGCGGACATCAGGACCCTGAGAAATAGGTGACAAGATAGGAAATTTTTCATGGGGGTTTGGGAAGAACAATGTGGATGGCTTTGGAGGCTGGTTTCCTCACCACTGTGCTAGGTGAGCCAAGAGCTGGCTCAGCAGATGAATTAGCTCAACAAAAACCCTAGGCTAATTCCAGCTACTGGAACAGGTATTGGTTCCGTGACTCCACCTTTGAACAAGGCCATTTTCTATTGTTACCTTGGATTATCAATGTTTCCCCACTCCCTGCCACTTCCTACCCCCATATCTGTTCCTATAAATACATAGCCCATTATAGGGTAGGGACCTCCCGGTACAGGATTGTTGGCTATGATGTTTGTATGCCCAGCCTGGGCTGTAAAATGAGAACTTAGGGGACCACATGTATTCCACTCCTTCTCTGCCTGGGAGTTTTGTCCCAGTAAACCCAGTATCTGTACCGTATGACGTTAAGAGTGTGGATTCATGGCTGCTTTGTAGAACGGGAGAAAGGAATACAGGCTCCTGGGTAACTTGAGACCATTGTACCCTGTAGACAAAAAAGAGTCAACAGTGCAAATGATTCAGAAATTACTAGCTCAGCGTAACATTCACTGTATCTGGCCCTTGTTATAAGCAACACTAGTGCTAATGCTATAGTATTTTCCAAAGAAAATTGATGCATGAAATCTTAACTTCGTTTACTTCTCTTTTTCCCCGATCTCTGTGCGCTGATGCAGTCTGCTAATTTCTGTCCCCTTTTAGTTCAGTTGCCAAAGAGGACATGAGAAAGTTGGATTAATGATTAGTTCTTTTGATCAAAATGTTATTCTTGATTATTGTCATTTAAAATACGACACACAGAGGCATATATTACTATTATTTGTTTCAAATTAGAAGTTAGTTATCTACCACTAATTAGAAATGAATGACACACTATTAAATTAGGGCTTAAATATAATGAAGTCATACTAAGTAAGAAATAAGAAAATGCCACAAGAGGTCCTCCTCACGAAAGAATGTTTACATGGAAAAAAAAAATCAAGATGGTCTCAGATACGTTAAAGAAAGTGTGTTGGGATGGAAGAAATCTTTATTTCAAAAAATCACTAAAACAGAAAATATAGACAGAAATAAAACCACTGCCATCTGACAGTGAAGAATGCCCACCTCTTAACAGCAAGTATTAAAAATAAGTAGGTCATAAAGATGAGAAAGTAAAATGCTATGATATTGGCTCCTTATCTTTAAGTGGAATTCTAATTTGACTGTAGCACAAGGAAAGGGAATGCATACAGTGTGTTTTCCCATGTGAGCTGTCAGAATGATAAAACTGAATATGCTGTTAAATCAGCTTTTCCATGGACAGCTGGTTCATCATCATTAGTATGTATATCCTTAATAATATCTAGGCCACTCGACTATAGTAGAACTAGATTGATGCTCTTTAAAATTCTGCACTGCTCCAATCAATTGCAGAGGTCTGTATACAAGTATCAAGCTATAATGAACAAAGAAATACTATTCTGACTGGCTTCTTCAACAAAGAAAAAATATTTTACTCTACCATTCTGCTCTAAAAATAGTCTAAAGGTTTTTTAATAATGTAGAATATGCTTATTTAGATGCCTGCATATCTGTGCAATTCTTATCCCCTTAGCTCTTCAAGGAGCTGGAGGTGGTGTGTAGGTTGGTGTGCTTTCTCAGTTGGCCCAAGTGCCCTGCCAGGGAGCAGAGGGCCTTTAATTTTCAAGTGAACTGAATTAAAATAATTGACCCTAAGATTTGGGTTCCTATCTAAGAGTTTAGTTATATTCCTTGTGATTATCATCAGAGTGT